>NC_141695.1:433176979-433778372 GCF_964263255.1 Lissotriton vulgaris
CAGTGGTACCAGGCCGAAAGGTGAGAGGGGATGTCTGCACCCCAGTTTGGACAGTTTCCACTACCCAACAGGGATTGGTGGGAGGGGGGCGTACTTCTTGCTCGCTTTAGGACTGTTACTTCGGGGACGCAGTGCACGCTCTTGCCTGCTGCCACTGGGGCACGACAACAGGCAGGGAGAGGACAGGCTGGGAGAGGGCAGGTTGGGAGAGGGCAGGCTGGAAGTGGACAAGCTGGGAGAGGACAGGCTGGGAGAGGACAGGCTGGGAAAGGTCATGGAGGGGACAGGCTGGGAGAGGGCAGGCTGGAAGAGGACAGGCTGGGAAAGTGCAGGGAGGGGGCAGGCTGGGAGTGGGCAGGCTGGGAGTGGGCATGCTGGGAGTGGGCAGGCTGGGAGATTTGGATAAGAATAAAAGATTTGGTCAAGTTGGGGAGTTTTGCTTTGAAGCTAGTTTTTCTGGTTATAAATAGCTCTATTTCTCCAGTGGATTAATATTTCCTTCTCTGGTACTTTAGCATGAAATGAAAAATGCTTAGTGTTCAACTATTTATTGACCCAATTTGGAACATACAGCTCAATAAATGGAAATATCGCATGTTAAAACGTATTGTTGAGATCAGTTCCCTTCTGCAGTAGATATTTACCTGTATGTCTGATGTGATTTTTAAGATGTTTCAAAGCCTGGGCAGGATGAGTGGTTTTTTTTTAGCTGGGACTTTTGTTACAGGAAGCTTGTCAGTATGCTGTATTCTCTGCATGCTTCAAGTAGGAGTGCTGGAGGTTCATGTTCTGAGGGTAAAGGAACTCAACAGCCAGCAAAGGGATTGTGTCATTCAAAACATCAAGGTGTGTAAAAGCCTACGTTAATTAAATCAATGTCCTCAGAACTGGACTATCGAGACAACAGCTGGTCTTACTTGGCTGACAGGTAGGACAGCTTGGTTGGGTGAAGAGGGGCAGTGGAGTAGCCGGCTGTATATTGCAGGTGTCCGGCGTGCATGGGTGCATTCCTACACTGAGCGGTCTGTCCCGCTGGTATTAGGTCATGTGATCTGCCTGCGACACTCCGATGTGTTCAGCAGGCGCATGCCCCCAGCTGAGCTGTCTGCGATGCATCGTTTGGGCACGCTGTGCTAAAAAGCTTGTTCTTTCGTGGAGGGGCGTGGGAACAGAGGCGCGGTATGAGGTGATGCTTGTGGGAGAAAGTTCCTGACACTTGCAGAAGAGCGCTTCCAGCTGTGATGACAGAGCCGTGAGGAGGGAGGGAGACCCTGCAATCCTTTCCAGATGTCTGCAGTAGGCAGCGCCAAGCCGTGGATTAGGCCGCGTACTGCGGCTCCCAGGCTCGCCTGCAGCGACAGCCTGGGCCCGGGGCCAGGCTCGCAGCTGCCTCGCCCCTCCCTACGGGCCTTCTAGCGCTGTCTGTGCTGCCTCGGACCTTCTAGCGCTGTCCGTGCCGCCTCGGTCCTTCTAGCGCTGTCCCTGCCGCCTCGGTCTTCTAGCGCTGTCCGTGCCGCCTCGGTCTTCTAGCGCTGTCCGTGGAGCCTCGGTCCTTCTAACACATTCCTCGCTGCCGTGGCTGCGTGCATTAGCCGGTGCCGTGAATTGCTCCGGTGTCCTGCATGTCTGCAGGCAGGTTTGCAGCCCCGTGCTTGCAGCCTCTCCGGGGCTCCGGTTTTTGCTGCTGTTTTTAAGCCCAAAGGCTGCGTTTTTCCGCTGCAGCGCACTGCCGTGTCTGGCACTCGGGGTTTTCAGCAGTCCTGGCACAATGCCGTAAAATGCTATTTTCTCCTGTGGTACTTCTGATGCATAAGAATAATTTGTTGTGCCTTCTGCTGTTATGTGATGCCTTCTGGGTCTGGTGTGCAGGGCTCGCAGCCCACGCAGTTAATTAACCCTTTGTGGGTTCTCCGTGCAGCGCTCATTGTAGCAAATAAGTTTCGGTGACACAACCTGGCTAACAACCCTGTTTGAATATGGCACGAGGTAAACGGAGGGGGGGGGCGGAAAGGCACGGAGAGCGGGAGGGGGGTCGGGAACAGCCACACACTGACAGCGGGAGGGCGAGAGGGGGCGGGAACAGACACACACGGACAAAGCAATCAACAAAAAAACAAAGCACTCACCTGGACATCTTCCGGCAGATCTCTTGCTTCCTGCTCTCCACTCCTCCTCCCGATGACGTGGCAGAGGCACGGCCGGCTGGGCCAATCCCAGCTCGGCCCTGGCTGGAGGCGGACGGCTGCTTCCTTCGGCTGGCCGGCCTGAGGAGAGGGAGGGAAACGGGCTGCCACGGAGCGGGAGGGAGGGGCTATCGAGCGACTTTTGTACAATCGTCCCGAGCAGGAAGGCAGGTGCCGGCAATGCCGGACCAGATTCAGGGGCGTTCCCGGCTTTTGGCTGACGTAGCAGGACGTCGCCAAAAGCCAAAAATTCTCGGGAACGCCCCCGAATCTGGTCCGGCATTGACGGACAGGCCCGTCTTCCAATGGCTAGCCTCCATTTATGGAGCTAGCCAATAGAAGACGGGGCGGATTCCAAGCCCCATATACTATTCTCATTAGGTTTTTCTAGCACATGCGTACTTCCTACGCATTGGCTAGTCAAAACCTAAAAATGAGCCCTAGGTAGTCAAAGATTGAAACTCATTCCAACTGTACACCATGGAGTTTAGGGTTTGCTCTAGATGTTGAACGAGGATTGAGAACCTTATACGAGGTCTTGCCGATGTTGACCTCCAAGCCCCTCTGCCCGCAGAAGCACCCAAACTGGACCAAGAGCTTTTGGAGCCCCATCACAGATCTAGAAATCAGAAGGCTATAGTCCGCAAATAGTAGGGCTGGAATCCTAACACCAGCAAGGCTCGGTGCATCATTCTCACAGTCAGCCAAATACACCACCAGACCAATAATAAATAGCAAAAATAAGGTAGGGGCGAGAAAGCACCCCTGTTAAACTTCCCGATTAACAGGGATAACCCTGTTCACCCTGAGTTCCGCAACGTACCTGTGCAAAGTTGTCAGAGTGTAAACTAATCAAGACCTTCAAGAGATACTTGGGGATGCCCACTTCTTCTAAAACCTTCCAGAGGACATCCCAAGAAACAAAGTTGAAGGCAGATCGAAGGTCAACAAACGTCATAGCCCCGGAGAAGTACATACTTCCAAGGCAACAGCTGGAACGTAACACTTGGTCGATGGTGCCATCTCTGAAACCAGCCTGTAGTGGTGTCAGTATAACTGCGTCCATGAGCCACTCACGCAAACTAGCCAGGATGACCTTACTAAATATTTTCTGCGTACTGTCGAAAAGGCTCATGGGCCTGTAATTAGAGGAGAGGAACCGGGAACCCTTTTGAAATATCGGAATTGACTCAGCCCCTGCCAAGGTGGGTGGCATTGGTGCGCCTTTCGAAACAGCATTTAAAAATAGGACAAATTTCAGCCCCAAATAAATCCCCTGGAACTTTGTCCAAGCCTGGGGCTTTGTTTGGGATGATCCAGCCCAGGGCAGACATAACCTCAGAATAAGGTATACGATTGCTGTCATAATCAGAGAGGTCTAGTGGAGGATAAACTGGCCAAGCACCCAATGGGCCACAGCCATATGTAGAAATCGGAAGCGGGAGAGTCGAGTTCAGAAAAAAAGGCAGCCCAATCTGCTGCTACAATATTATTTTCCAGAGAGGAAAAATTCTCCAGCCATTTAATAGCTAAGATTTGCCAAAAGGAACAATGGTCTCTTTCCTTAAGCTTTAACAATTTGTATACTAGAATACTGTATGTACCATATTGATAGCTGCCTTATTCAGAAGTGAAATAACCTACATCTCAAGGGAAAACTCATCCAAGACCACCTCGTTGCTCAAATTTGTTTGCTGGTTATGATAAATCCTCATCACCTTCTTAAGTGAAATCAACATAAACCATTGACCTTAAAGACACCAATAAAAGTAATATAATTTTTACCATATGACTATATAATGGTACGTTCAAACAGAGTTGCATACAGCAGGGTTGCCTGCATTTTCCAAACATGATTGATCACAAATCATTTCTTCACACTCCTCCCATCCAGATATGAAAACGTCACTCAGTCCCTTAGGGAAATACCAAGTTGCTCCAACCATCAGTTTTCCGGTTACTCCAAAATATACAAACCTCAATGATCATTCTTGAATTTCTCTTGTGGATTAGGATATGTCGGGGAATCATAATACACCATACCCCTTCATTACCTCCTCGTCCTGTCTTCCTAGCCACAGTAATTACCCATGAGCCTCCGCTCCACACAGAACTCCAAGTATAAAACAAAAAAACGCTCTAGTCTCCCTCTCCCTCCTCCAAGATGGCCCCCAGTGGCTCCAGCCAATCCCATAAAGGGATACCGAAATACCAACACAACCTGTTCTTTTTTTCTGCAGTACTCCCAGTGCTGTGTTCCCTGCTGGTCAGGTGAGTGGGGCTGGGGTCTTGCTTGAGCAACCCCTTGTGCCCTTGGGTTTTTGGATAGGGGAAGTTAGTTTTCGATATTTATTTCCTTCGTGATGTTAAAAGTTGATGTTTAAAATTGTGTTTATTCCCCTTTTCTATTGCCAGGCGCCTTGTCCTGCTTCAGCGGACTTGTGGTGCTTTTTATTCTGCGAGTTCGCATGGTGGGCTCGCTTCTTGGGGCCGCTCCTGCGCTTCATGCTGAGCGGGAGTTTATGTTGTGGTGTGCCCCTTGCCGACCGCGCGTCCTGTATGCTGGGATTCACGCAGTCGGCTGAAATCTTTGCCGGTTTCTTGTTTTTGGGCTTACCTGCTGGCCGTGATGGTTGTGGACGGCTGGGGTAGGCGCGCTGATGTCGCGCTGCTGTATTGTGCCTGTTGGGGGTCTGGAGCCTAGTTGGGGAGGCCCACGTGGCTTCCTCAATGTTTGTCCTAATTGGGGGGCGTGCCATGGGTGTTTTCCTTTGGTTGCCTGGCAACATCCAAACTTTTTTGACCGGTGAAGGGGTTTCTGTGCATTGTTTCACTGAGTGGAGAAGCAAAACGATGGTTGGAGCAGCAGGCCCTGCTGCAGATGTCTGGCCCGGGATCAGGGTTTCGATTCCCGCCTCGGCGGCTCTTGGACTAAAAATTTATTGGGACATCGTGGTGCGTGGTTCTTCGTGTTTTACTGATCCTGCCCCCTTAGGGGATTTTGGTTCTGGTGTGACTTTTCCTTATATGGGATGGTTGCAGCATATGGGCAATTCTGCTGTGGTTCCTGCTTTGCGGGATTGATTGCCGGTTCCTCCTGTCTAATGGGCGAGGATTGTTGACGCTCCTTAGGTTGACTCTGGCTATGATGTCCAGGATCGCTTTGTGCAGGGTGCCGACCTTAAGGAGGTGCTGTGTCACTTTTAGGACTTGTACTGGGTTTTTCCTGGGTCGGTCGTGCCTCTGGGGGATGACTTTTTCACGGTATCAGTGTCCTGAGCCTAATTCTTTGCCTCTGCATTCTTCTGTATTGAAGGTTTTTGGGCATGGGTTCTTTTTCGCGTTTTTTTTTAAGACGCTATCCTCTGTTGGACTTTGCTGTTATTTTCACGTCCTCGGTTGGGGTTGATTCATTGTTGTCCTGTATGTTCTCGCAGGGGGCTGTTGTTTCTGAGGATTCCTCTCCTGCGGATCCTGTGGTTCGTATGGTGGATGGGGCGATTTGTCGCACTTGTGCAGCTGCCGGATTTTATATCCGGGCTGCGGCCTATTCCTCCTGCGCGCTCCTTTCCTTGATTAAGGGTTTTCAGTCTTTGGCTGAATTGTTGGGCCAGGGGGACGATGTCTCTTCTACTCTGGCTATGTTGGAGCTGCAGGTTCGCCTAATTTCTGATGTCTCTTTGATTACTTGGAGGTGGCGACTTCTGCGGCGGGGTCTTCTGTTGCTGCGAGGCGTCAGTTGTGGCTTCGCTCCTGGAAGGCGGATGCTGCGCTGCAGTGTCTCCTGATGACAATCCCTTTTTCTGAGGTTTGGGTTTTTGGTTCACCTTTGGAGATGGTGATCATGATGGCGGAGGACCGTGTAGTCCTTGCTCCTGAACGGGCTGGTCGATTCCGTTCCTTTTGTTCTCGGGGGGCTTTTGGTCCTTCCGGGTGGGGTCGTGATGGTCGGCCCTTTCGTGGGAGGGGGCGTGTCCGGGGTGGGCCTTCTTTTGGTTGTTCTCGGGTGCTTCCTCATCCTCCGCTCCCGCTTCCTAGTCCAGGCTGGTTCTCTACTGGTGTGGGTCCGGTTAGGGGTCGCGTCACTTTCTTCGTGGTATCGTGGCGCTGGTCTGTGTCAGATCAGTGGGTGCTACAGGTGGTGTCAGGAGGTGTTCGTCTTGGATTTTCCCTGGCTCCCCCAGACGGTTTCATGTCCACTCCTTGTTCCAGAGACGCTTTGATGCGAGTGGCTCTTTTGGGAGGTGTCGAGTCCCTTGTTCTGTAGGGGGCCGTCGTTCCCGTGCCTGACGATCAATTGGGGTTGGGGGTTTGTTCCATCCTCTTTCTGGTGTCAAACCGCACATGGGATCTCAGACCTGTGATGGATTTGTAATGGGTGCATTCTCTTGTTCGTCGTTCGACATTCGTTTTGGTTTCCCTCCAGGTGCTCCTCCCTCCCTCTGAAATCTCATGGGGATTTCCTGGCCTCCATGGCCTTGAGGGATGCTTATCTGCATGTGCCTGTTCACCCGGATTCTCAGAGGTTTCTCTGTGTCTGCATCCTGGGTCGTCACTTTCATTTCCGGGTACCTTCGCCCAGGATTTTTACTATGGTTCTGGCTCCTCTTATTGGCCATTTGCAAAGGCTGGGCATTGGTGTTTTTCCCTTTATCGCGGATATTTCGATCTCTGCTTCTTCTCTTCGTAGTCGGAGGTACATGTCCGGTAGGTGTGCCTTGGACTGGTGCCTCACGGGTTCCTGGTGATTGTTCCAATATCCTCCCTGGTCCCGGCGCTGGTGTCGACTTTCTTTGGGGCTCTGTTCGGGTCTCGCTTGGGGATGGTGTTCCTGACCCCTGCTCGGATTCTGTCCCTGGTGTCTACTGTGCGGTCCCTGTTGTCGAGGCCTTCTCATCCTGTGAGCCTGTGATTGCGGGTTCGGGGTCTGATGTCTGCATCTTTGTTGACCGTACCATGGGCTCGCCTTGGCATATGTCTGTGGGTGTCCCGCACTTTTGTTGAATTTGGAACCCCTGTTCCCTAGATATGAGTGTTTTGTTCCCTGTGTCCCTGGGGTTTCGGGTGGTCCTGGTGTGGTGGTTGGCAGCATGTCGTCTGTCCAGGGGCCGCCCGTTTCTGGTTGTTCCCTCGCGGGTTATCACTGCCGATTCCGGACTGCTGAGGTAGGGTACTTCTCTGGGGGTTTCTATGAATCGGGGGGTTTGGCCTCGGGCGGTGTTGTCTTGTTCTTCCAACTACGAGAGGCTGGGTCCTTCCTGTTGGGTCTGTTGACCTTTTCGGATCTCTGCGGGGTCACCGTGTGTGGGTCCGGACGGACTGTCACGTTGCCTCGGCCGCCGGTTTGTTGTTGGGCGGAGATGTGCCTGGCGTCCCTGTCTGAGCTTTTCCTGACTGGTCGGGAGTGCTTTGTGACGGATTGTCTGAGCCGTGTGTTTCCATCCATGGGGTCTTTGTCCCTGCCACCCTTGATGTGCAGATGGTTGCGGTGGATGCTTGGGTCTCCGATTGTATACCTCTTTGCTTCCCGGACCTCTGCTGCATTCCGCTGTTTTTACACGTTTATGCCTTGTCTGGATGCTTGGAGTGTGGTCGCTCTGTCGTTCCTTTGACCGAGGGGCCTGTTGTATGCCTTTCCTCCTGTTCCCCTGATTCCGAAGGTATTGCGGGAGATCAAGAGGGTGGGGTCGTTTGTCCTTCTGGTTGCTCCGGGGTGGTGCCGCCATCCTTGCTATTCCCTATTGCTGGAATTGGCTGTATCTCCGGGCTGGACATTACCGTTCGTGCCTTATCCTCTGTTGGGGTCCTCTTCTGCCTCTGCTTGTGTTCCGGTCCCTGGGTCTGCGGGCCTGGCTCTTGAGAGGGGATCGCTGTTGCGTGCAGGTTGTTCTTTGCAGTTGCTGGCGTCATTCGGCAATCTCGGAGGCCTTCTACTCTTCAGTCCTACGCTAAGCATTGGGATAACTTTGCCTCTTGATGTGTGTGTCACAGGCTGTCGTTGGCTTCTTTGGACCCTGCTCGGATTCTGGATTTTTTTCTTGATGGTTTCCTTTTGGGCTTGGCCATTTCCACTCTCAGGGCTCAATGGGCTGCCATTCGGGCATTTCATGTCCTGCCTTTGGTTCAAATTTCTCTTTTGGTTGCTCAGCTTTTTAAGTCGCTTTCTTTGCCACGTCCCCGTCCTATCTTCTGTTCTCCTCCTTGGGACCTTACTCTGGTATTGCGTTACTTGCAGTCGGCTCCTTTCGAGCCTTTGGAGTCGGTGGGCCTGAAGTTCTTGACACTCAATGTGGTGTTTCTTATGGCTATTACATCTGCCAGGCGTATTGGTGAGCTGGGTGCCTTCCTGCGGTCTGCTCCATTTTTGGTAATTTTGTTTGATCGTGTAGTCTTGCGCACTCATCCTACGTTTATTCCTGGGGTGGATTCTTATTTTCACCTTTCTGCTGAAGTGGTTCTTCCGATTCTTTGTCCTGTTCCTTCCTCGGCTGAGGTTTGCCTTCTCCGCCTGTTGGATGTGCGTCGTGCATTGTTGGTTTATTTATCACGCACTTCTTCGTTTTGTGAGGTTGTCAATTTGTTTGTCAATTTTGGTTTGTCTCGCCAGGGCCTGAAGTCCTCCCTGTCCACTGTCAGTCGTTGGTTTAAGGAGGCCATACTGTTGGCTTATGGTTCTGTTTCTGGTCTTCCCCCTCTTACTGATCAGCGTCGGTCCACCGGATCTGTTTCTGTATCGTGGGCCGCTTTTGAGGGGGTGTCCATGGAGGATGTTTGCCTGGCGGCCACTTGGTCGTCCCTGCATTCTTTCTGGTCCCATTATCGCCTTCGGATTGGGGGGTGGGGGTTCTGTTTCCTTTGCCTCTTCTGTACTGTCGGCTGGGATTCCTTGAGGTGTATGTTTCTGTGGAATATTTGTACCTCTTGTGATTAAAATATGTTTCTCTGCATGATTTCTGTGGAGTGTTTTCCTTGCATGAAGCTGATTGCTTTGGTATCGGCTCATGGGTAATTACTGTGGCGAGGAAAACAGGACGAGGAGGTAATGCCCCCGGTTACTTACCGGTAATCTTCATTACTCCGAGTCCATGTCTTCCTCGCCACAGTATGGTTTCCCTTCCCTCCCGGCCCTGTTGGTGGCTTCATGTCTGCGGCTTGGTTCTTCAGGTCGTGTTGGTATTTCTGTATCCCTTTATGGGATTGGCTGGAGCCACTGGAGGCCATCCTGGAGGAGGGAGAGGGAGACTAAAGCGTTTTTTTGTTTTATACTTTGAGTTCTGTGTGGAGCCGGAGGCTCATGGGTAATTACTGTGGTGAGGAAGACATGGACTTGGAGTAATGAAGATTACCGGTAAGTAACCGGGGCATTAACACCAACCTATACCTTCATCATGGGCGTCATTTTAACACTTACAAAACAGAAAATAGTAGTGGGTCTAACAAACAAATTGCTCAAGTATGTGTCTGGAAGGTAAGCTATGAACTACGTGAAAGAAACAGCATCTTTCCTGTGTGGAAAAATGCCCATCAGCTGTCGATCCTGGACGCCCTGTTCATCATATGGGTTTCCTTCACACCAGGAAGGTAGATTTTAAACCAATTCAGATGGTGGGTGTGGAAACTTACTATGTGTTTCCATGTGTCAGGGTCAAGAGGGACAGCTCATTATTTTTGGGAATAGAAAGGTGGTTATTAAAGTCAGTTTTCCATTCTATTACCCAATTTTATCTGTTCACATCACAGTTCACCCTTTTTTTCATCTCACACATGCACTGCTCCTGAGCTGTCCCTCTTGACCCTGACACATGGAAACACATAGTAAGTTTCCACACCCACCATCTGAATTGGTTTAAAATCTACCTTCCTGGTGTGAAGGAAACCCATATGATGAACAGGGCGTCCAGGATCGACAGCTGATGGGTATTTTTCCACACAGGAAAGATGCTGTTTCTTTCACGTAGTTCATAGCTTACCTTCCAGACACATACTTGAGCAATTTGTTTGTTAGACCCACTACTATTTTCTGTTTTGTAAGTTTGTAGTAAGGGGCTATAGTAGCGTGGTCTTTAAACTTCCCCTTGGGCCCTCCTCCCTCCCTGTGTATTATGTCATTTTAACACTACCACAGTGTGTAAATTACAACACTTGCTTGAACTGTGCAAAACTCCCCCAAACAATGTCACCCCTAGTACGGGTAAAACTCAATCACCGAGTCTTGATCCATCATATCCCTGTTTCAGTGCCAACCCATCAAGTTGTCCAGGTGCTTCTTCATTTGGTTATTTGTATCCCCGCTTCCTTTTTGGATGATTACGATGACTGATGTGCACACCTATTTAGGAGCTGCAATTTGTGGGATGCCGTTTAGACATATTGTTAGTAGTACCAAGATGGCGCCCATAAAAGCGGTGCAGGATGATTGTAAATCCTAATCCTATTAAAGAATGACGTTGTCCAGGGGACCGCTGCATGCTCCCTCACTGCCATTCACAGATTTTAGTGTTTATTGCAGCACCCTCTCTCTTATGGACTGGGACAGCAATAAATAAATGCAAGTAGGCATTCTGCGAATGCAAGTGCAGGTTTGGGAATCTGCAGGCAATTCCAGGCCTCCGTCCCTGCAGTCACAGCCTGTTCTGAAGGATTTGAAGATAGAATCGTACATTAATATTAATATGACAGGATTTGGCGAATTCTATTGAATGGTCGTTTTGCACTGTGAAGTATCTATACGTTCGTTGTAGCACGAAATCGCAGTTTTTTGCACGCCGACAGCTTTGCAACCCCACCATTGGCACAAGTGCTCCCTCCATTGGAGCACACACGAGATCTGACTTCTGCATTTAGCAGAATTTAATGGTGAGTTTAATTTGCCACCGTATTGCCCATCCATGTTCAGACAACGCTGGTACTTACTGTGCGCCTTCAATAGCCACTGCCCCTGCTCCGCGTCACTAATCAATACTTGTACACAGTGCTTGGAGCGTTTGGTGCCCTTCACAGCTGGCACCGGGAGCAAGGGCGCGCGTCATCTCTCTTCCGTTGTGTAATTGGTCCAGCCACTTCTAGAGCTGTTAAAGACACGTTCGACGCCACTGTCCACGGACAGAGTAGTAAACGGACGTCTGTCACCTGTGGCCCGCAGACACCCCTGCCTGTGCCTCCAGGGAGGCCGGGGTGGCATGCAGGCCCCCCTACTGTGCTGCCTCCTCTGTGCCCTGTGGGCAGCCAGCCTTCCGTTCGAGTTGCAGGACATGATCAGGGAGCTGCAGAGTGAGAATGCCATGCTGCATGCCAGGGTGGAGAACCTGACCGAGGTGTTAATGGAGCTGAAACTCTACATCTGGAACCACTCGCGAGGTGAGTGTGTGGGAGTGTGAGGTACTATGTGGTACATTGTGGTATAATGTAATGTCTCTATAAAGCTCTGGCCTTTGTTTTCTTATTACCAGCGAATTTTGAAGTCACAACTCATGTTTTACTAAGAAAAACGTCACTCGGAGTTGCATGGAAAAGTTTATTCCAGGTTACTTGGCATGACAGCTCTGTTGTGCTTTCAGTTGCACTAACTGAAAGTGAGATGCTAAGCGGGCACTAGATGTTTGTGTTTTATATCGTTTTACTTTTGAAAATGATTAGGAGAGTTAATAGCCTCAGGAAAAAAGAAGAAAACAGTGCTAACGTTCACACACTATTCTGGAAAAACTCCCATGCGAGAGTGGTTTACTTAGGAGAAAATTGCTCAGCGATAGCAAGATGCAAGTTCGTTTTTGACACCCAGAGCTCCAGCACTTTACATTGCCGTCCACCATCATACACCTGAAAATGTTGACATTGCTCCTGGAGTATAAAATTAAATGAAGAAGTGTTTACACGCTACGATGCAACACAGAACGCCCTGTCTATCCAACTCCGAGCCATTAAAACGTATATTTCTTTCATTTGATTGAAAACATTAAACTCTCAAAATACATTGTTTTTCTATAAGTGAAACCATTCTTTTTTATCAGTTGTTTAGCTTAATGATTGTCAAACTTTGAGCAAATTTGACTGTCTTGTGTCCATAAGAGCACACAGAGTGTGAGCACATATAATTATTATTGCACCTATCTGTACATCAATTATAGGGAATAAAGCGCTCCCAAATGAACGCAATTACGATGTTCCATTACTATATAAAGGTATTGTGGCCTCGTGTCATAGTATCATGAAAGTCATTCGTTCATTTTGGTTTCTTGATTAGGTTCAGTCAGGAGTATTTTATTCAGTATTTACTAGTGGAGCGTCAGTTCAAGATTTAAGGTGGGGTTTTTTCTTCATTATCCTCTGTATGCTTCAATACCTGTCTGCAGGCGCCTACTATTTCTCCTGTTCTGATTGCTTGAAATACAGTCTAGGTTGAGGATGATGTTTGAGCGGCCAGATGGTCCTAGGATGGTCCTCTGGGTGAGGGATAACCAGATAGTACTAGAATGGTCTTATGGGTGGAGGATTACCAGATGGTACCAGAATGGTCCTCTGAGGAGGGGGCGAATGTTGCTATGTTTCACTGGATGGTGGATGGCCAGATGGTGCTAGGATGGTCCTCTGGGTAGGGCATGGCCAGATGGTGCTAGGATGGTCCTCTGGGGAGGGGGTGCAAATGGTGCTATGTTTCACTGGATGGCCAGATGGTGCTAGGATGGTCCTCTGCGGAGGGGGGCAAATGGTGCTATGTTACACTGGATGGTGGATGGCCAGATGGTGCCAGGATGGTCCTCTGGGTAGGGCATGGCCAGATGGTGCTAGGATGGTCCTCTGGGGAGGGGGTGCAAATGGTGCTATGTTTCACTGGATGGCCAGATGGTGCTAGGATGGTCCTCTGCGGAGGGGGACAAATGGTGCTATGTTACACTGGATGGTGGATGGCCAGATGGTGCCAGGATGGTCCTCTGGGTAGGGCATGGCCAGATGGTGCTAGGATGGTCCTCTGGATAGGGCATGGCCAGATGGTGCTAGGATGGTCCTCTGGGGAGGGGGTGCAAATGGTGCTATGTTTCACTGGATGGCCAGATGGTGCTAGGATGGTCCTCTGCGGAGGGGGGCAAATGGTGCTATGTTTCACTAGATGGTGGATGGCCAGAAGGTGCTAGGATGGTCCTCTGGGTGTGCAATGGGCAGATGATGCAAGGATATTGTACTGTATTGTATTGTAATTGCATTTATATAGCGCTTACTACCCTTGACGAGGCGTCGAAGCACTTTTTCGGCAAGTAGCACGCTACTCCGGGACCCATAGAGGATTAGTGTTGAATTGGTATAGTGAAAAATGCAAAGACATTTTAAGTGGTGGATAGATTAGTCAGTTATTTGGATTTGAAATGATAGCAGAAGGATAGAAGAGGAAAAAGGTTTGTATTTATATAGCACTTGTTACCCCTGATGGGGTGTTGACGCACGCTATTCAGGAAGCCCATAAAGGATTAGTGGTGAATTAATATGGTGAAATATGAAGTAATTTCAGTAGTGGATATTAGTCAGTTATTTGGAGTGAGAAGGATAGCGGAGGGATAAAAGGGGAAGAAAGATTTGCATTCATATAGCACTTGTTACCCCTGATGAGTGTTGAAGCGCTTTTCTGGCGAGTAACATGCCACTCCGGAACCCATAAAGGATTAGTGGTCAAATAGTATAGTTGAATATGGAATTTGAGAAGTGAACTTGTTAGTCTGTTAATTGTGATTGAAAAGGATAGTGGAGGGAATAGTGTGAGCCCTGAAAATGAAGTAGATATATACATCAGGCTGTTGCATTAGACTTGCGACTAATAATGATGTCGCAATCTGCTACAACTAATGCAACAGCCTGATGTATATATCTACTTCATTTTCTGGGCTCACACTATTCCCTTGGTTGCCCAATGTTTTAGTCCTGATGAAGACTCGCATAGCCACGGTCCAACTTACCTCTAGGCTCCAAGACGAGTCGAAACGTCGACGCTCTTTCTGATTACCTGGATTGTGTCACACGATTTTCTGGTGCAATATAATTCTTAGAAGCCATGTCTCCACTTAATGAAAATTGTGTATAGAACGCATTACACAGACCAGGCCACATAAACAAAATTATATTGTGACAACTGATGTATTTTGCAAAAAATGTGTAAAGATATTTGTATGTTTTTCTATTTTCTATCCCCTTCACTAAGCACTTTACACTCTTTATCTTATGCACACTTACTTTGGGCAACCTATACACTCTTTTGTATAGAGATAGTGATGTAGTCAATGAATTAAAATTGCTCCTGAATTTGTAATGATTGCTGTTGCTTTTCTTCTTTTTTCCATATGAATTAATACATTGATTGTATAGGGTTGATCTAGGAGACATATCCCATAATCGAAGGAACTTTGTAATGTGTTTTGATTTAATCGATTTTTGTGAAAATATTGGTTGAAGACCATTGTATTTGAATATTGTTGAAAACCCAGGTCTTTCGACTTTTTGGGTCAAACCATTTTTGATAATGGTTACTCAACTTAGAAGGCAGTGCCTAGGCCCAGTCACTTCCAGTGGTATAGGTTCCTCCCCTAGGCCCTACCGCCTAGGACTCCTGGGTAGGTTCCACCAGTTCCAGTGATGCCCCAACTGACAAAAAGGTTTCCCTCCTTTCCTTAAATATCCCTAGGTCAGGTGACCACTCTCTAAGGCGGCAAAGTGAGACCCCTCCCCTATTCCGGAAGGTTCCAGGAGCTTCCACAGTCTAGCTATGGGCAGAAAATGCGGGCTGGTGTTGCTACAGTATCTTAATGTCCCAGCCAGCTCCTGGTTACCAGGGTGCTACTAAAAAGACCACTCCGCATTAGCAGAGGCCTGTGGCAGCCACGTTGGTAGGAGAGAACACCTACACCTTAGCACAGATTAGCAGTGGTAAGGTGCCCAGAGACCTAGGTCCAACAAAAAAGGTGGTGGAAAAAACAAGGCAAGGGCGAAGAAAACGGGGAAAGGCCACCCTAGGGCTGACAGGTCTAACACATGCGTATGTATGAATTATACTAAATGGAGCGAATGCTGTGTTAGCTGGAAAACAAAAATACTTTGCTGAACTTAACGTTTAGCCTCAGGCATCAAATAATAGTACACGTTGTGGTGACTTGAGCGCTAGGCTCACATGCTGGACGGAATGACCCCACTGACCCCGTAGTAGGGTACTGTAACTAGCCCTGGGCACGTGAACCTGGCCCCTTTTATTAGCAGGGTCACCTTACCGGTGACACCTGTGATGGGTGGGTGTGCAGTGTGGGGGTGAAAACGGAGGTAGAACACTAGAACGTGTCCATCAGGACACTACACAAATTGCAATATGTGGGAACCACGCAGATTCCGAAAAACTAATTAACATGGCCCACATGAGCCTGATTACATTGCGGCGAGTTGGATGGTAACACTCCACAGCACACTGTCCGGCCGTACACGAAATTCACCATTCATGCACAGTCTGTGAGTCCCAGTGCAGAGATCGCCCAGGCTTGCTGAGCATGTTGATGCATATATGGGTCCAGACGTGCCTGCTTTGTGACGGTGCATTATCATATCCTATTCTTCTCAGTGGTTATGGTAAAACTGAAAGCCTTTTTAGGCCTCGCCTACGCAGCACGCATGCGCTGCATAGGAAAAAGACCGTTAGCCATCGATTCCCTTTTCAGGCAAAAACATGCACACGTTGCATTGCTTTGAATGGCAATGCGTGCATGTGTGGCGATTCCCTTGTGAGAGCGAGCAATAGTTCCTGCTCGCTTCCACAAGGGAAACCAGCGCAGGCCCCCTCCTCTCTCCCCTCCCTTGCCGCCTCCTTTCCGTGCGAGGCGCGGGCGCGCTTGTTTTATTTTTGTTATATCTTCACGAGGAAACCTTCAGGCTCTATACCTTATCAGGCAAAAAAGCATTGCTTGTATTTGTTGTACCAGTGTAAACTTTTAGTATTCAAACATCACTAAGAAGTGGCCTGTTTTGAATTTCTAAAGGAGATATACTAATCCGACAGTTTTTCTTATCGGCCATCTAATTGCTTAGATTTAGAAAAACGTAAAATTAGGTTTTAATCATAAATAGAACCCCGTCACCAAGGCTTGATAGCAGGAATAAAAAAGTTGAAATTGCAGTCCTAAGAAAGTCTGGAAAGAGAAAGGCTCAGAGAGAATCTCTGCAGTGTTTACTGCAAGTGATTGCTGTTTCCATACCACTCATGTATGTTTGTGTGCATCGCTTGCCAGTCTTTCTTCCCCTGCCTTCGCGCTGTTGTTTTGTTTAGGTGTGCTTGTCATATGTGTTTTAAGATTGTGTCTTTAGCCCCTAAAGCAGATGGCATCATAGTAAGCCGCTCCCCAAACGATTGTGTGGAAGGGAAACACTTCAAAAGCAAACTTTAGAAGACTCTGAATGCCCTTCTAACTGGCAGTCATTTGCATTGAAGCCCTTCCCTCCCCTTCACACCAGGCTGCACCCGTTCTTTTTTCGGAGCTCAATGAGGTCTTTCAAGATTAGATTGCCCGGAGCGACCGGTACCAACCCCGACTCGGCTCTCTAGATTTTTCCAGTCTGGGAACCGGAAATGGGTCGACAGCGGGTCGGAGCCGGTGCTGGACAAAAGGTAAGACTTTCTTGTGATAGCCGTGTGGTCCTGCTTTTTTGTAAGTTGTCGTTTGTGTAGTCTGTAGCTGCCAGGTTTTCAGACTACTTATGTGTGACATTTCCAAGGCTTCAATGTGCGTATTAGGGCCATCCGATTGCCAAACGTGTGAAACTTCGAGGGACACGTTAGCACGAGTAAACCGAGCTGTGAAGTCTATGTAAACAGACAAATACAATAAACTACCACCCTTTTTCGCAATGTGAAGGTCACGTAAAGCCTTGAAACTGTTGAAACACTACTGAAATGGGAGATACTTACCTGATTCCCTGTCTAACATGATTGCGTACTGTAATTGTGGCACCAGGTTGAAAGACTGGGTTTTTCTAAGACCCAGCGGTGCCAGGGGACAACACCTGAAACCTTCGTGGGTTACCTGTTCCGGCGTACAAATGACAGAGACACGGGACACTTCCTTCGGCGTCAAAGATCAGGGTTTATTTACTGCAGGGAACACAGAAGTCACAAGAAGTACAATGTATGTAGGTTCTAGGAGACTGCTTCAAATTGCATCTGTGGATCGCTCCTTTTATACAGTTTTTCGTCATAGAACAACATGGCAAACAAAAGGTTACAACCCAGCTCCCACAGTAAATTTCATAGGGGGTCGCTTTCATGTATTCAGGGTCCCGGAACATAATTACAGTAGCATCGCTGGTTCCCAACTGTAAAAGTACATCTTCCCACCATTAGTGCATTCCATTCCGGCTGTAAACGAGTTAAGGAAGAGTCAGAAACAGGTGCAGAGGAAGACAAAGATAGTCAACAGATTGAAAAGAGTGTAAGGGGGGTGACATCGGAAACACGATTGCAGGATCAAAGGAGACATGCCTAATGAATGCACGGCTGAAACAATAGACCGGCATGGCAAGATGAGCCTCGAGCGGGGCCATCTGCCGTTGCAGCGTCATCCCCCTCGTCATAAAGACACCCTCAAAGGAACACGTGTCTTCTGCAAGAGTTTGGGAATCCTAGGGTCACGAAGCGGACAGTGTCCGTTCGCTGGCTACTTGAGGGCAAGAAACAAAATGGATGTCGAATCTAAAATGGAACCCGTGGGTTCAGATGAAGAAACCCACGAAACAGACAAACGGTTTAGGTCAGCATAGCGAAAACGCGTACACCCACTAAACTCGTCATTTGCGGTTCATAGATACCAAACTCGACCATATTCGAGCGAGTCGAAAACACCACTTACAATTATCACGGAACCTCAGACGCTCCTTTTGCCCTCATGTAGGCAAGCACTAGTCGATATCAGAATCGATCTCGATATTCATCAGACCATCCAGATGTTGCTGCAACATCATTCTATCCATCAATGTTTCTTTGGTAACAGGTGGCCGTCTTATACACGTCGTAGCACAGAGGCCACATAAGGCAGGACCACACTGCATACAAAGACAACACGTGAACAGAAATGCTACAACAACCCCAATGATCATCAGAATCTTCCAACCCCACGTCGACATTAGGCCCCAAAACCATCCTAGTAGCGTCCAATCACCTACGTCCACGTGTATGGACTCGGAGATCTTATGCAACTTTGAGATGGCTTGATAGACAATTGGAGCGTTATCAGGAATGAAAATGCAGCAACTCGAATGGATCACCTTACATACTCCACCTCTATCTGCAAGAACAACGTCTAAAACCATACGGTTTTGTAACGTCATAAGCCTGTCCGCCTGAAGCTCTGCTGTAAGATTACCAAGGGCACTTGCAGTGATATTAGCAGTCGATTCTACCACTCGAGTCAACTGTCTCAGGTTCCTACTATTGATCATAGGTCCCCAAAACGGCAAGAAACCTTTAAAGAAGTCTCCTGCTTCTTGACCGGCAGTGTCTTCTTCGCTAATTACGCCTCTCACAACTCTGGTCTTGTGATAATCCGACCCAACAGTAAAGGTCGGCGGCAACAGATTCGCAATATAACAGGTGCCTGAGAAGTCACGAGGCAACCATGTATATGCGCGGTCGTAACAGACAAAGTATGTACCCTTGGCAGTCAAAAGAGCAGGGGAAGAGGCCATCGGTAAAACATACGTTTCAGTACAGGCACTCCTCCCGAGCTGAGCTCGCGGGCTTCGGCCAAGACCTTTCAAACAGAAATTACCGAGATGGGGTACGATCCAGATCGGAGACGAGCTTTTAAGCTGCCGATCACCCACTGACATGCTATACTCAGCCTCACTCAGATCTCTGTATGCTCGCACCTCTTCCTCTGGGATAAGCGATGCGTCGAAGATATCCCTATCTAAATCGGCAATCGCTCTTGCCAAAGGCTTGTGGTACGGGCCAGGACCATGATCTGCAGTGCGTGGCTCTCGATGGGGGTAGGAATCTAGTGCGCTACAAAACATAGTTTGAAATGCTCGAGCTGAACCCTGGGAACTGTAAGGAAGGACCAAGTACGGAATTCCCCTATCCATGGTATGTGGCATTAACCCACACACCCAACAATTGGTAGTGTTCATCACCAACTGATGTTGATGAAGAAGCTGGACAAAGGAGTTGTTCATGAATTCCGCACGTCTAACCTGCTCGTGTTGAGGTAGAGGGTGAAAGGAATGAGGAGAAACAGTGGGGGTAGGTTTTGATTCAGAGGAAAGAGTAGGTGAAGCAGAAGGCAAGAACAATTGTATTCCAAAATATACTCCACCCACCAATAACATGGAAACAGTTAGGAACAGCAGGAACACCTGAAACAGAAAGCATTTGGTACGTACAACCCTGTGCAGTACTGATCTTTGCGCAAGAGTCTTCTCCACTTCCGACAACTTTGAGAATTCCATCCTCTAAAAACCATCCGCAACGTTCTTGACGCACTTCGTTCTGAGTAGCCATTATCAATTCCCAGGAGTTCCTAGGAATCGACGGCCTCCGACCTAGTGTCAGGAACCTGCTAAACAGAAGGAAGTACCCGCACGGCCCTACGGTCAACCCGGATGTAAGGTTCTTTTAATCAAACAATATAATACAAAATCTCGTAGCTGTAGAAAAACACACACGTGGAAAAGAACTCAGAAATTAAATAGGGACCACAATTGTTCAGAAATGTTCAAGATGATAATGGGGGGTAACGTGAATTTTCAAAAGGAGAAAAAAAACAAAAAGATTTTATTAGTCTTTGATATGGGAACGAAGAAAATATCTGCTTCTTCCAGGACGAGTCTGCTCTTCAAATAATTGTTCAGGTTGCGGAACAGAGTCCTGTCGGTCAGATGATAGTTCAAGTCTTGAGTTCTCCAATGGCAAAGGTTCAACAAAGTTATCTGATTGCACTGAAGTATCTCCCACAGGCTGAGCGTCACTGAACGGCACAAATTTCGCCGGGGTTTCTGTTTCCGATGCGGCGATACCGGTCCTCACCCACGAGTCTGCTGGTAAAGGTATTGGTACCTTCTTTGTGTGAGTGGCGTGCACCCAGTTTTTGCGGCCCTCCAAACGAACTGCAGTTCTCGTGGCGAGTAGAACCTGGAAGGGTCCCACAAACCTCTGCTCCAGGTTCCGTTTCCGGCCAAAGTTTCTGGTCACCACCCAATCTCCTGGTTGGAGCCGATGGCCAGGACCCTCCGTCTGTGCCGGCAGTGCTTCAAAGACCTGTTGATGAATTAACCTCAGTTTAGCAGTCAGATCATGGAGATAATCAATTAACATTGGGTACTCAAGACTGTCGAAAGACCTGGGTCTAGGAACCCCCCAAATATTTGCAGGACGGCCGAACACAATCTCATATGGGCTGAGCCCTACTCAAGAGTGTACAGTCGCCCTGGTCGACAAGAGAGCCAAAGGCAAGGCATCAGGCCACGACAGACCAGTCGTAGCCTGAATCTTTGCGAGTTTTAATTTTAGAGTACCATTGTACCCTTCAACCAAACCTGCTGACTGGGGATGATTGGCGCTGTGGAATTTTTGTGCAATTCCAAGGCCCTTACACACACTCTTCATCACACTCCCCACAAACTCACTTCCGTTATCAGACCATACAATCCGTGGCATTCCATACCGAGGAAAGTATTCCTTCAGTAGGACTTTCGCTGTGGACAGGGCAGTATTGTCTTTGAGAGGGTAGGCTTCGATCCATCAGGAGAATGCGCAAACCACAACTAACACGTACTTCAGGTTATTACATCGCTCCATATGGATGAAGTCTAGCTGGATAACTTCAAAGGGACATGTAGGAGGAGCAAAGTGGCCAGGTGGGGTAGGGGTGCCCTTGCCAGGATTGTACATCATACATACCATACAATTCTTAACCACTCTCTCAGCACACTTAGCGATACCATCATTCTTCCATACAGGGGACAACAACTTGCAGATACCTTTCGCGCTAATATGTGACAAGCCGTGCGCCATAGTCACAACAGCTAGCACATATGCATCCGGCAACATCCACCTCTGACTTTCTGACAAATCAATCCAACATCCGTTCGCATCCAACTTTCCTGTGCTCTCCTTCCACTTAGTCTTTTCAGTTTCGGTGGCCTCATTCTGAATTGCTTTCACACTTTCAACAGTATCCTCACACATACCAGTTTCTGCAGGCCACCTTACCGAACTCGTCACATACATTCTGGTTGCAGGGTTTCTAGCAGTCTCTTTAGCAATCTCATCCGCAAACGCATTACCACGACCAACATCATCCGTCACCTTACGGTGCGCACTGCATTTAATAATCGCCACCTGCTTGGGCAATGTAAGTGCATCCAAAAGTTCGTTCACAAGCTGTCCGTGCTGGATCTTCGTGCCATGCGATGTCATAAAGCCTCTCTCTCGCCACAATCGACCAAAACTATGCGCAATGCCAAAAGCATACTGACTGTCAGTAAACACATTCACTCGCTTTCCCTTCGACAAAACACACGCTCTCGTCAATGCAATCAACTCTGCCGCCTGCTCAGAATTCTGATTCAACCTCGCAGTTTCCACAACCGTACTCCATGTTACCACAGCATACGCAGTCGTCACATCACCATTCGGCAACTTAAAACATGAACCGTCCACATACAAAGTACCATCGGGGTCTGCCAATGGAGTGTTTTTTAGGTCAACACGACCCTTCGTTTCTTCCTCAGTTCGCAAATAACAATCATGTGGTGGTACATCGTCTGATTCCATATTGGTTGGCAACAAAGTCGCCGGGTTTAGGACATTACAGCGCTTTATTTGAATATGACTTGCCAAAAGCGTCAACTCGTAACCAGACAACCTTGCGCTTGTCAAGTGTTGGGTTTTCGTACGATTTAAGAGAGTGTCAACTGCATGTGGAACCATCACCGTAAGCATATTATCCATGACCAATCCTGCAGATTGTCGTATGGACACCGCAGCTGCCGCTGTCACTCTTAGACAACTCGGCAATGCTCTAGCTACTGGGTCCAAGGTCGAGGAAAAATATGCACATGGACGCTGCTTACCGCCAAATTGCTGCGTCAAAACACTCAACGCACAACCCTCTCTCTCGTGAACGTATAGTGTAAACGGCTTGCTGCAGTCAGGAGTACCTAACACAGGAGCCGAACACAACGCATCACGCAGTTCAGAAAAACTTTTCTGACACTCGTCCGTCCATGGCAAAGGAGTTGGAACATCCTTGCACGTGAGGGCTACCAATGGTTTCGCTAGCAATGAAAAATTCGAAATCCATTGCCTGCAGTATGACGTGATACCTAGAAAGGCACGCACATCTCTCTGAGTTGTTGGCACAGTTATTCGAGCGATCGCTGCAATTCTCTCTGGGGTCAACCTTCTTCCCTCCTTTGACAATAAGTGACCTAGATAGGTTACTTCTTGACAACAATATTGCAGTTTGGAAGGTGACACCTTGTGATGTAAGTCACAGAGATGCTGTAACAGAGACACCGTAGCAGTTTTGCAGATGTCTTTTGTGTCGGCAGCCACCAACAAGTCATCGACATATTGAATCAAGGCCGCACCAGCTGGTAACGCAAATGCATCAAGTTGACTCTTCAGGGCTTGGCTGTATATCGATGGACTCTCACAGTAGCCCTGAGGAGCGCGTTTAAACCTAAAGCTGCGACCTCCTAACGAGAAACCGACTAGGTCCCTACTTTCCTCAGCAATCGGAATGCTAAAGAAAGCATTCTTCAGATCGATCACTGAGAACCAAGAAGCAGATGCTGGAATCAGAGTCAGTAAAGCCGTAATGTCAGGCACCACAGGAAACTGAGGAATCACAATTTTGTTCACCTCCCGTAAATCAATAACAAAATGGTAAACAGGAGGCTTGGATGAATCAGTGCGTTTTAAGATAGGTAACACAGGACTATTGCACACGTTTCCCCGAGTCTCCTCGATAACATCTTTCTCGATCAAATCATAGATGATCGCTAACAACGCTCGCTCTCCATCAAGGGAGATACGATACTGGGGAATACGTGGCAATCGCACATTCGATTTCAATTGAACAACATAAGGGGAGATATCAAGCAGGCCCACGTCATTGGGACCTGTTGCCCACAAAGATGCAGGAAGAGAACTCAATTCCGGTGGGAGCTTATCAGATGACAGGTACATGGGAGAGATCACTCTCTGACCCAACGTAAGCTCCACTCCCGCAGGAGAACAATACAAAGTCGCATATAACCGTTTCAGCAAATCCAGGCCCAAAAGATTTTCACCACAACCAGTAGTCAAAATCAAAGGAGCTTTCAGCTCACAAGGCCCAATTACAAGGGGCAAAGGGCTAGAGACCGGATTGCTAACAGGGGCGCCAGAGAATCCAACGTAAACATTTGTTAAGCCAGACAAAGGTGCGCCAGGGAGTTTTGAATGCATGATGGAACTTTTCGCTGCACCAGTGTCCAACAGAAAAGGCTCAACTACGCCCGATGTGGCAACTGCGACGTAAGGCCCTCTCTGATCAACCGGAACTGATCCTACTCCCTCTCTTTGTCTGTGGCTGTCCTAGTAATTTCCGTCATCAATACCCTGCTCGATATAAAAATCGTCCACATGGTACTGCGCAGATCTACCTGACGATGAACCACGCTGATCAAAACAATTATTGGAATCAGATGAATTGTTAGAACGCTCATTTTGAGTCTGGCCAACACCACGACCTCTACCTCGCGAAGCCTGCTGAGGACCACTACGACCTCCTCTAGATGAACCACCATTATTTCGATCGCGCAAAACCGGACAATCAAACTTCAAATTACCCTCACCTCTACAATAGGCACATTGATTGTATCCAAGCATAGATCTCTGTGAAGAAGAGTCATTCCACGACTGTGACCTAGCGGATTGCGATACTGATCTATTCCGCTGCTGAGAGTCATTCTGATTTGAGCGCGGAGGATACGCTTGCTGCAACAGAACTTTCGTTTTGAGATCTTTCGTCTTTTTCTCCGCACGATCATTTTCCTCCTTCTCTCTATTTTCATAATATTGAGCCGTGGCCAATATCTGAGCAGAGGTAGAAACAGCCCACGAACTCTCTGAATTTTTCAATTGGTTGCTAAGGTCAGGTAACAAATTCGATACAAATTTATCTACAAACAGCCTCTGACCTCCCTCAGTGCTCATATCTTGACCACTGTGATCGATGAATGCCTCCTCAAATCTCATAAAGAAATCGGAGACACTCTCGTCCTTCTTTTGCTTACAGGCAGACAGTTTATCCCAATTAACTTTCATTGATGGCATAAGTGTCTTCATTAGAGTAATAATTCTCTGAGGCAAAGCCGTAATTAAGTGCTCAGGCTTAGCCCCACCAACCTGCAATCCGTCAGCCGCTGTAAGCGCAGCCCAATCACCACCTAACTCAGCTGCGTGATCTTCGCGACGTATTTTCGCCCAAACCGGTTGAGGTACGACATTGCCGAACAACATGTCGATGTCGGCAAGGTTCATGATCGTAGCATCCACTAATTGGGACAACTCTTTATAGTACCCTGCAGGATTTTTGCGGGGGTCAGGCAACGATTGCTTAACCTGCAAAATTTCCGATCGCTTCCATGGGAGGTGTATCCAAACTCTCTGGAAGTGCGGCAGGACCGGAGGGTTAGCACCAGGGCTACCTGGCATATACACTGGTGGAACTTCTCTCATGGGATACTGACCAGGCGTTGCCATCCACTCCTCAGATTCATCTTTAAACAATGCTCGAGGTATTATAGTGGGACGAAAGGATAGAAGATGTTCTATAGCACGTCGAACATTGCTACCCACAAGTATACCACTTGAAAACTGAAGCTGAAGTTCAGTTACGTCAACCGGTACTTCGTTTACTTCATCATTTGATATCGCTTCACGTAAAAATTTGCACATTTCATCAAACACGAATCTCTGTGTGGGCTCATTGAATTGAGAAAAAGTCTCAAAAATTATGCGCGGGGGTTTTTTAAGGGGATACCTAATCCAATTACGCGCCATTTTGATTAGCGTATCACGTTCCCTACCACCAGGAAGCTGACTTCGTCGTTGGAGAACATCAGCAGCATCGGACCCAAGAATCGGTCCAAAAGGAGAATAAAGGTTGGCAACAGCGTTAGGAATGCGTCTTCGAACAGACGGAGAAGAAGAAAAAAGTACAGGAGCAACAATATGAGAACTAAATACAGGAGCAGTAAGAGCGGTAGGAGTAGCCACAAGAGCAGAAGTGGCGGGAACAGTAAGATGAGAAGACATAGGCAGTGGAGCAGTAGGAACAGGAGCAGGTAAAGGAATAGGAACAAAAGGATTCGCAGGAACAGGACCAACGACAGGCTGACCAGCAGCCGCCGGGGCAACAGGTTGAGGAACAGGGGGAACCACAGGCACTATAGTATCCTGTGCATATGGAGGTGGCGACTTCAATAGGTATGATAACAAGGGATCCTCTACTGCTTCCTCTCCCTTCTTATCAGTACCCGTCGGTAAAGCGGGATAACACTTATCCACTGTCATACGTTGCAATCTATCAAAAACTTCCTTTTCCTTCTCATCTTTATCTCGCTGAAACTGCTCTGCATTTCTCATCGTCGTAACGATACCTTCTCTCTTATTACGTTTAAGCTGTTTGATTTCTTTCTGCTTGGCTTCTTTACGCCATAACCGAAAGGAATCGAACATGGCCAGCCTTGCTTTCTTTTTGAACAATTTTGCTTCTAAATTATCCAAAATCGCTGTTTCGAAACTACCATGAGGTGGCCAAGTAAGAACACCGTCATCTTTAGTATATCAGACCCAACAATCATTAAATGTGATAGGACCCACCCCATGGCGACTATATAATTCATAGACTGGAGTTCCAACTGGAGGTATCGGACATGAGTCCTCCAATCGGGAATCCGCACCACAACCTCTAAAGCAGCTAAACAAAGTACTACGGCCAGGCATCGTGCACACTAACCGAGTTTCACAAACGTCAAGGGTTATTGGATTACAATATCCTCGCAAAAATGCAAAACCCTCGGTTTTGGCGACTGCAATCGTCAAAATAGAACAACTAAGAACAAAATACGAAGAACCACAAATGCAATGGAACCATGCAACAACTAAGCACCCGCAACAACTAAGGATTCTGGGAGCGACCCACAAATACTTAACTCAAAGAACAATGGCGTCACCAGGAAGGCCCGTCAATCGTCTCGCTGTACCAAGGTCTACGCCAGGCGCCAAAACAGGTCGACAGTCAGGGCATCAGTCCGTCGCAGCCGTCAGGAGGCGGGGATCTTCGCGGGAAAAGTCTTCGGGCCACTTATTTCGACAACAGGATCGATGAAGGTGGGTGCACCTTCCCTCGGAGATTTCACACGAAGTTCCTCACGATCGTCGGGCTTTGGACCGGTAACACTGATGTCGCCCTACGTTGGGCGCCAACTGAAGGACTGGGTTTTTCTAAGACCCAGCGGTGCCACGGGACAACACCTGAAACCTTCGTGGGTTACCTGTTCCGGCGTACAAATGACAGAGACACAGGACACTTCCTTCGGCGTCAAAGATCAGGGTTTATTTACTGCAGGGAACACAGAAGTCACAAGAAGTACAACGTATGTAGGTTCTAGGAGACTGCTTCAAATTGCATCTGTGGATCGCTCCTTTTATACAGTTTTTCGTCATAGAACAACATGGCAAACAAAAGGTTACAACCCAGTTCCCACAGTAAATTTCATAGGGGGTCGCTTTCATGTATTCAGGGTCCCGGAACATAATTACAGTAGCATCGCTGGTTCCCAACTGTAAAAGTACATCTTCCCACCATTAGTGCATTCCATTCCGGCTGTAAACGAGTTAAGGAAGAGTCAGAAACAGGTGCAGAGGAAGACAAAGATAGTCAACAGATTGAAAAGAGTGTAAGGGGGGTGACATCGGAAACACGATTGCAGGATCAAAGGAGACATGCCTAATGAATGCACGGCTGAAACAATAGACCGGCATGGCAAGATGAGCCTCGAGCGGGGCCATCTGCCGTTGCAGCGTCATCCCCCTCGTCATAAAGACACCCTCAAAGGAACACGTGTCTTCCGCAAGAGTTTGGGAATCCTTGGGTCACGAAGCGGACAGTGTCCGTTCGCTGGCTACTTGAGGGCAAGAAACAAAATGGATGTCGTATCTAAAATGGAACCCGTGGGTTCAGATGAAGAAACCCACGAAACAGACGAACGGTTTAGGTCAGCATAGCGAAAACGCGTACACCCACTAAACTCGTCATTTGCGGTTCATAGATACCAAACTCGACCATATTCGAGCGAGTCGAAAACACCACTTACAATTATCACAGAACCTCAAGGTTATTAAATAATACACAAGTGTGTCCCTGACAGAGGATCTCTCCTGAGTGGGTAGTGAATGGGGCTACCACAGCCTCTCACAGCACCTATATCCCTTGCAGTGGGTGCAGCTGCAGAAAGTGAGACACAGGGGCCAATCCCTGATGCTGCAGTCACAACGCACCACAAGGCCTTCATTGAGAGGGGAGAGAGTGAACACAACCAACTGCCTCTCACCCTGAAGATGGCCACCGTCCCCGAAGATCTAAATAAGTCATCTAGTTTCTACTTGCCTTCCTCCACATGGGAAGGGGCCGCGTCCCCTGAAAGTTCCTATCCTGGAACACAACCTCCCTTCAGAGGCCTCTCCTCAAAGGGGGGCACTGAGTGCCACTTCTGCTGCCAGTTCGTTGGAATCATTATGCCCTCCTCACTCCGCACTGTCACTCCCTCAACAAAATCTTCTATCTAGTCAAACTCCTATTAAGACTTTAAGTATACATAACTATGCTGCACGCTCTGAGCTAGTGACTGACCCAGCACTCACTTACAGAAATCTTCAGTAACTCAGCTTACTTCTGCATAGAGGTGTGCGAGTGAATGAATGCTCGCACCAAGTTCATTCATGCCAGATGCCTGGCTCTGGCTCAGCTCGGGGCCCTCTTGGACCCTCAAGCCCCTAATGAGCAGACCTTTCATGCAGCTTCCGTCTACACCCACATTGTAAGCTCACATGGCCAGAATTAAAGAAAAAACATTAACCTTTGATGTAAAACAGAAGAAAAAGATATCAATTTAGTGGCAGAATTGCACAATGTGAAACCAGAAAATCTGTGATCAATCCCAACTTCACCAAATTGTGTGATGCTAGGCAAATATTTGATTTCACTGAGTATGAGAGTTTGGGGTTTGCGCTGTACAAAACACTTTCTTGTGTTTAATTTCATGTAATATAATGTTGCTTCATCCACAATACGAATGTAGGTCACATATAGGGTACATGACAAGTTTCCTCTCAAAGAAGTGTGGGACTTTTGTGACTACTGGATCACAAGCCCCACAAAGGATCCTAAAATTGTAACAATCTGCCTAGGGGAAGAGCACAGGCTCCTTCGAATTGCACCACGGCCAAAGGAGTATGAAATGTTTATGACTCTCTCCTGTAAATGCCTTGTAGCAATAAAGTGTGGAGGCACAAATACCATTCACCTCCGAATGCCATGACAAGGTTTCAGTATATCCATGGCAACCTCTCAACCCAGAAGGCTGTGTATGTGCAGTATCAGGCTTGCAGCCAACTCTGGAAATCACACAACCGCACCGAGAGAGACTCAAGCAATTTTGAGGCACAGACAAGAGCTGTAAATGAGTGACTAATGCATTTCAATGCAGTGATGAGGAGTTAGCACTGATTGCATCACAACTGTGATGGCACTAGGCAGGTGAGCAGAGGGGTGAAAAAATGGGGGGGTCTCTCAAAGGGGCGTGGCCGATATAATAAAGGGCGCTTAAAAACATGTAAATTAAAAACCTGTACTTAGCATAGTGTGCCGCCTACTGGTATTTTGCTGCTTCTGTCATTGCATCCAGTAACATTACACCTATAGCAATTCAGGACTGTTGGCTTTGTCAATGGTTGTTAGTTGCATAGGATAAATAAGAAACAACTATGGCTTTGTTGTATATCCTATTGAAAATGCTTCAGCTCTGACATGATGAGATTGAAATAAAAGAACTATAAGGAGTCTCATTGAAGCTACATCGAAGGCAGGGAAGGGTGGGACTGCTGCAAAGTTAAGATTTTTTTTCTTCACCATGACGGTGCGGGCAAAAATGGAGAGCTTGTAGTGACCTGTCTCAGCACCTGCTATTTTGAACTATTGATGCAGAGCACCGGCAGGACCCGGCCCACTTAAAGCCCTGCAGGGGAGGAAGTCTTGCAAAAGATGTGCGCTTCAGTGCGGAGTTGGTCTGTATCCTTTGTCGCCTTTTCAGCCTTCTTGGGCAGATTATATATTTGAACAGCAACATGATATAGCATAGCGTGTATTTGTAAAGTGGCCGTTCACTTGTGGGGGCAGTTTGGTGCTGAATAAATAACATATTTATTGTTACCCAACTCAGTGGTACTCATTTTAGTGGCCTCGGAACGCTGCAGGGCTGATTGGACTTGCCAAGGTTCTAACACCAAGATCTTCAAACTGTTGCTGCCTCGATTAATGAATTGGCCGTGATTGACCTCAGGAGGGGCACCAGGCTCCGGCCAAGAGTAGCACTTGCAATGCCTCTGTGGAACAGAGACAAAGATCATGCTGAAAGCAGTGTGTTTATAGTGAAAGAAAACAGAGTGGCAGTGATTCACTTTGAGATGGGCCATCAGTAACCTCTTTTGTCACTGCTGTCCTGACTGAGAGCAGGTGTCAAAGTGGGGGCTCCAAATAATGCTCAAAATCCCACCCTTATATTTCTAATAAAGAACTATACTGTGGAGACCTGGCTACAAATACAATGTTGGTAAGCCTGCATTTGATTGCATTTTGAGAGACAACTGAGCATAACTGCCGTGTTTGACTTGTTTAACCCTCGCTGCAGCTATTCCGCCGCAGCGCTAAGGGGGAGGCGGGGCCCTCCCATGCTCGTGACGGAACCGCTCCGTCACGAGCCTCGGGTGAGCTGTGCTTGTGACGGAACAGTTCCGTCACGGCCCGCCCACTCTTTAGAACGTCCAGCGCAGACGCGGAATTCGCGCCACGCAGGTGCGGCGAGCGGGCCGTGACGGAACCGTTCCGTCACCAGCACAGCCCACCCGAGGCTCGTGATGGAACGGTTCCGTCACGAGCATGGGAGGGGTTTAGAGTCCCCAATTTTATAGACATGTACAATGTTTGCCTTTCTACGGAGGCCCAATTACTTTTTTTTTTACAAGTTTTGGGGGAGGAGGGCGTGGCATTTAAAAGTTTGAAGAACGCTGTTCTAAGCCTAATAGGTCAAACGCTCGAGCGCCCAGGAGTGGATGCATTAGTTCTCTGACAATATTCTACATTTTAAATGGTGGGAAAACGTAAAATGTTTGCCCATCAAAACAGTCCTTATCATGAAAAAAGAACATGGGAGATACTCTGGTGACTGGATTGCTGATTTTGAAGCTCACTTTGGGGCATATGTACAAGCTGCTATCGCCACCACAACGTCACCTACTTGTTAACATTGGTCCACTTATAAGGTCCCAAAGGCGAGACCTATTGGCTATGCCAATGCTTGTTTTCTTATCCAGGCTACATTCTATAGTGTTTCGCCTCTCAAGTAATTGTGCAGAACAAATAAACAAAATCCAGTGGTTATGGTTAAAGTGAAAGACCATTGTATTTCCTTATCCATCCTACATTTCCCATTTCTTTGTTTTCCTCTTGCTGTGAGTAATGTAAATTAAATAAAACCAGCCCATTTTTGCTGAGGGGGTGAATAGTAAAGGACACAGTCGCACCAAAATCTATGTAGAGGTTTCTTTTTTGACTCCGCATGCATAAATAATAACCATGCTAATTAATCTAATGGTTGTCAGTCTTGATTGTTTTTAAGACGCTAAGCCTTTACTGCAGGCCGTGCTTCCATTCACCTGGTTTGCTCCTGATTTCTGAGTAGGGGCTGGGTGCCGTGTTAACCAGATGTTGGTATCACATCCACGCTTTGCCGGTGGATCCCACTACAACTCACGATGCTCTTCTCTTGTTTGTCCCTTCTAGCATGGTGCAATGGCATGGCTGCACACGCAGCATCAGTCAGACCCTGACATGTAGGCCCCTTGCTTCTTCAAGCTTGCAAGTATGCGCCAAAGGACAGCTGCCAATTGCTACACTTTTCAAAATGTTCTCGGGGGAGACCGCTCCTAAGTTCTCCATTTTGTCCGTTGGATTCACTTGCTTCGCTCGCGACATAACACTCATCCGTACTTTTACGCCTCACTACTATAAAATGTCACCAACCACCACTGTCGGAGTCGCACCCATAATAGTTTAAATAACATGATTTTGTTTCAGGTTGACTGGTGTTTAGAGGTTACAGTCCCTTACTTATAGGACATAGGTAGTGTTGGGGCACCCTCAACTGTGAAAGAGTCCAATCCAGCTCAATTGTGTGCTTTTACAGAAAAATAGGCTAACAGACCAACGGAAGCACTAGAGAAGACTAAATAAAAGCTACTTGGATACTTAAGTGCTGTCCATTACTACCTCATCTTTGTTTTTATTCTCCTCACTCGGAATCTGCTATGCTGTCCATGCAATTTAAAGGAACAAGTATCTTAGCCCAGTCCTGCCTCTCTCACAACAACCAACAATAGGCATTCTAGAATGTAGGTTTGTTTGATGATGCCATCTGGTTTGCGATGCATTCTGATAGCATATACTGGATGACTCCTTGAAGATAAATAGATAAAAGAGCATATTAAATGTTGTACATTGGCCTATGGGACAGGTTGTTTAATAATTAAAAGAGAGCGCCTGGGTGACTGTGCTGGATCAGTTGCACAGGCATGAAAGCCCCATTTACATTGTTCTGGGTTGGCCCTGCACAGGCAGCAACCTTGAAGGATCCTGGTCTGCCTGCCCCTTTTTCCCCTTTTTCCATTTCTTTTCTCTGTACTCGCGGTAATGCACCACATGGCGGGTACCATGGATGTTTTTGCTTATTTGTATTTTATTTGCCATGAGATAGAAAACTGTGCTGTTTGTTGATTTATTGATTGTCCTACTCGACGAAAAATGTTTGTAAAAACTGGACCACAAGGCAGTGTGGTCAGAGAGAAATTGGAATCGCTCAATTTGAGTTCAAATGCACTTTTATTAACATTTTGAAATATCAGCAAACGCATTGCAAACTTGTGTGAGATAGGACAGTTTTTTAAACAAAAACTAAAAGGACCAACTTTCACTCTCCCACCCTTCCTCATATGTCCCCTCCCTAATTCCCCTCACACCTCTGCCCTTATTATCGATCTCAGTAGAGCTTTAGTCATGTCCCATTTCCATCTCTGATTTGGATACCTATTAAGGCTCGATACATCATTTGATTGCTGACCAATTGTTGAGTAATAGTTGCCTAGTTTGGAGGCTTCTAAAATTTTTTAGCAGTCTCTTGGACTACATCTGTTCCTTAAAGTCGGTGCTAAAGAATTCAAGTAGGTGGCTACATTGTTTATTAGAACATTAGAATGTTGAGCACTCCATTGAAAACAATGGAGTGCTCCGGGCTTCTAATGGCCGGTAGAAACCCGGAGCATCAACATTCCAATTTTTCTTACAAAGGCCTCACGGAGCCTGGGGGAATTTCAACCCACTCAGGCTCTGTGAGACCTTAGTTTTACAAATTAGAACATTCTGCCCTCTAAGGCCAGAATATTTTAATAGCCTTACAGCCCTCCCTAGCCGGCTCTACCAGCCATTAAAGGCCTGCTCCCATGTTAAAGGACCAAGCTGAAGCGGGCCTTTAATGGCCGGAAGAGTCCGCTCTATAGACTATAGGAAAGTCTATTTCTTCGCTTCTTGCAGCTTTGGAGAATTTTTCCATACCCAGGATCCACCACAGTCTCTGCAACCACTTCTACTCCGAGGGGTTTGTGGTTGTCCTTAGAGTTCCAGGATCACCTGTTTGGTCACCCGTAACAGATGGGATGTGAGGCACCCGATTACTGTGTAAGGGATATATATCCATAGCTGGGCATTCCAGCAATATCACTTTGGGGCATTTGGCCAAAGTTGATCCAGTGGATAGTTCAATATAGCCTTATAGACTGCAGTAACAGGTTATACTGGCCATTAAAGCCCTGCTTAAAACGGGAGCGGGACTTTAATGCCGGTATAGCCCAGCTATGGAGGGCTATGAGGCTATTAGAAAATTCTGCCACTAGAGGGAAGAATGTTCTAACAAATAAGACAAAGGCCTCATGTAGCCTGAGGGGACTGAAATCACCTCGGTCTCCGTGAGGCCTTTGTTTACAGCATCAGCTGTGAACTACAACATTGGAAAGTTGGAGCTCCAGAACCAATCCCTTGTCTTCAATAGAGCTCCCAACATCCCAGTATTCTCATATTTGTTAAGACCACCATGCAAAAGTTTGGCAGTCTAGGACAAGACCATAGCACATGGGTCAGCGGCGCGTCCCCTCTTCTCTACATGCCCTCCAACATACCAAATCACCCATTTTAATGGCTTTTCTTGTTCTAAGCAGCCTCCAAACAACAATGAAAAGGCAGATGTATAAACTGGCCTGGAGACAGGCATAAACTCAAATCGCATTCATACAGCAAAGAGTGATAATTCAAAATGTTTTAATTGATCTGATCACTGGTAATGACACAAGTTCTAATTTGAACCACATTTGTCCGAAAGCATTATATTAGATGAAGTTATTTGCCCAGAATCACGGGATGTCAAGTCGACGGCGAGACTCAAACCTGGTTACCCAGCTCCTAAGTCGGCAGCTCTCACCATTATGCCACCTCCTCTCCCCACTTTTATGGTTAGTAGTTGGGTTATGTTTTGGGTGGTGCTAACAGGGAAATGGGCTGGTGCAAGTTGCCTCCTGATGAGAGCCCTGACACTTATTTTGTTACAAATTGACCACTGTAGCTGGGGGATCTATGTGTAGATAGATTTTGTGGCTGAAGCCAATGTTCTTCTCCTGGATTTTTGTACGCCAACTCAGTTCGCAACAGCATAGCAAGTGGTCGTCGTTTAGATTCTCTAGCTGGAAGGACTGCGATATGCCAGATAGATTTATGATAGCTCTCAGGTGGACTTGGCTTCATTGAGTCATATGCTACCATAGTTTCTGTCATTATTACTTTGCTCCTTCTTCTCCCCTCTTCTTTTACGGGATACCTTCTTTCCTCTGTTTTGAGCAGTAAAGAGATTACGGCATTGCACTTGTAGACATGGGGAAGCCTGAGGCAGGCGGCGCAGTGTTCCGGGAGACAAGGCACCAAGCTACTTTGGCATGCAATAGGGATCGTTGGGAACATTATGGAAGTTATCATGCATTGTTTAGATTCCAGTCATGTCAACATGTTCCCTTCACACTCTTTGATTTTTTATGAATAGTTCTTCGTAGGTTTTTATTTACCATCTTCAAGGGGTCAGTGGGTGGCACTTCGAGCTTTCTGACTGGATGCTTCTTTAGTGGAGGTCCTCAATTCCCAACCATTCACAGTCTCTCAGTCAGCAAGTGCTACATTCTCCAGTTCCTCCATGGCATCTTGTATTAGTGCTTCAGTATCTTCAGGGACCAGCAGAAAAGGTGTGATCATAGGGTCAGCAATTTACAGCAGTATGTTTGTCTCAGGAACAGCTTTGATTAATGAAAGCGGCTGAAGTGCACAGAGATAACAGAAAACTGCTCAGTAACCCATCAAAAGAGAGGGCCAGATTTTTTTCTAGCATGCTAACAGACTAATACACCTTAATTGAGAAGGTCTATATTAAACAATTTAAATTAATTACTAGTGATTTCCACACCTGGCTATAGTAGTATGAGTAACCCCATAAATATTCGCTGGTCAGACCACTCATTTACCCTATTCTAAATTCTTGATCTATCCCTGCCTGGCTAACCTAAGAAAGAGAAGATATTAACAAAAGTAACAGATGTAAAGGGCATTGATCATAACAAATTAGAGTGATCCACTCTGTCACTGAGCCCACTGAACTAATAAAGCAATGCACTGATAAAATAGCCAACATATTCAGTGATCTTGGTCCAGTCATTAGTAAATTCAAATAAGCCAAGAAGTCAATTCAGTGGTTAAAAAATGTGATTAACATTCAGAGAAGGATCATTCGTGTCCATGAGACAAGATGGAGACAATCCACCTCACCTTCCAAACTCACGTCCCTACTAAGGAAAGAATTCTGTATAAAACGCTCAGTTAGCAGTCACCATTCTCTTCTTTCAGCCTCACTCTTCAGAATGCAAAAAAAAGGAAAAGAGAAATGTTTAAAATCATACAAGCCAGGCGCATTACGCCACTTCTTCCTTCCTAATGCACCTAACTGCAGTGACCTAGCCAAACACTCTACACAAAAAGTCATAATGACCTGAGATGAAATTGACCTCTCACCAGAAAAACCCCATTAGGTCCTCCTTTAAATCTCGTATGAGAACTTGACTTGAAAACATCCATTGCAAGTACTAAGTCTTCCCCTTCGCCCCTGGCTCACTTTCACCTTTTTTTGCTGATGCCCTCCTATTCATGTGCATGTCAAAACGTAAATTCCACCACTACGCAAGGAACTTTGCCAGGTATGCTAAAAGTGGGCCATGTTTTCCCCTCTACTAAAAAATGTCTAATGCTGACCATCACAAACTTGAAAACTACAAACCCATTAGAGGGTGACCGCTACTGTGACTGCATTTGTCTTGTTCTAGATCTGGCCGCATCACAGATACCACAATGTTTAAAACCATAGATGACTCCTTTCTGAACTTTGATGAAGGCATAAACTGAATACCAGAACACCTTGAGCCATACAAAGTTTTCAATACCATCGGTCACGCATCTCCTGCTCTTCTTATTCAATAGCTGGCACATAGAAGGAGTAGTACTGAACTGGCGCAATGCTTATTTGTCTAACAGAACAGGTCATTCTATATCCACTCCGGCAGCCTACCACAAAGACCTAACCTAGCCTCATTATTTTCAAACTTGTATGTTCTCCAAGGCAGGTATTGACTTCATTTAGTATGTGAATTATGTACATCTGTGCCCGGGATTCTCAGCGAAGATAATATTCATTTTGGTCCAACTCCTAGCTGACAATAGCTCATTTATGTCCAGGTGAAACTTGAACTTAACTGGACTGAATCCCTCTTATTATTTCCCAAGGAATTCATCTGTCCTCCCTCTTTACTAGATTGAGAAGCTGCAAGTTCTAAACATCTTCCTGGAGATTGTGAAATTAGCCAAATCTCTAGGTCCCATGCTGAATAGCTCCCTCAATCTTGACCTCTATATCAAAGAAATCACCAAATGTGCTAGATTTCAACAGCACATGCTACATAATATCAGTCCCTTCGTCCTCAAATATGACTTGAACTTCAAAACAGCGGTTCTTATCTCACATTGAATACGGGCCTTTTTATCCAACCAATCTATCTAAGTCACACCTAAACTCTCTCAAATCCATCTTCCCAATGCTGCCAGGCGGATCACTCACACGAGAACAACAACTGACAGAGTAAATCCTTTTCTAAACCCTCTAAAGTGCTCAACACTGAAGCCTTGCTTTTTAAACAGTTTGTGTCACATAAAAAGGTATACGCCTTAAATCTCCCCTACATCACACAAAAACTGGAACTGACTAATAAAAACCACAACCTAAGAAGTGCGTTTAAAATATTTCTCAAACCTTTTTTCAAAGAAATGTCAAGCATATTCTAATGGAATGCCCCTAGGAACCCGGATGCCCTTTCAACCCATATAAGACTTGTTACTTCATTGGAAATCTTCAGAGCCAAACAAGGCCAAGCTAAAAGATCACCTATTACTCATGACCTAGTCTATTGTTCAATCCCGCTCATGATATAGGCTTTCTCCTGTTGTACTTCCATTGTAATGCTGCTGACCTGAAATGTATAACGCCTATCGGTTTCACCCTACTAGGAACACAAGTCAAATTCTTAGCAGCAAGCAGGATCACAAGTGAGCTCCCTGTCTCTTTCATTTACTAACCACACCCTTACCCCAACTCTTTCCCACAATTGCTCCTATTAAGAATGTATGTATCTTATATTCCTTACTATTGTTCTGCTCTTCTCTATATATGTTTAGTCACTGCCAACTACACATACACATATCTTATGTGTGATGACCTTTGTTATATTGATTCCAACCACAAATATGTATAGCTCTCATTTGCCTCACTAGGATACTTATCTTATCGACCCTCTTCCACTTGTAGATGTTTTGCAAGCTCTTGTCTGATTACTCTTCATTGTAAGCGCTCTGTCACAATTGGGGGTCTTGCAGTGCTACACGGAAAAAAAACTCTAAAATAAAAATCAAATCAATAGCTCAATATAGAAAACAAAATTCCGAGCATTGTATTTGCTCATTGAAATCAGACCTTCAAATGTAATAACCAAGCTTATCTAACCCAATAGTCAGTTTGAATCATTCAGGAACTCTATTACTCAGTTAAATGAAAAAAGATAAGATATTAATATTTTATGTTTATTTCTTTTCCATTGCTTTTTGCCATTTTGATTATCTAATTGAATTATTTTCAAAAACGGGGTCAAGGGGGAGCGGGGGATTCAGGGTACTAATAAAATATCTTTGATTGCAAACTCCTGGATGTAAAACCTCCATTATTTGGTGAACTGTACAGCATCGGTTGTACTTCAGAATACCCTATACAGAAACACAGCCTGACATAAATAGTGTGTCCTAAATATTTTTTACCGAAATATTTTTCTATGGGTGTAAATGTTCTAATATTAACAACAATGATATGATAATTTTGTCGAAAATATTTCAGATACAATATTTATGCCAAACTATTTTTTGAAAATGGTATTCTGTTACCATAGCAAACCATCACTGTTGTTATCAGCTCCAAATATAAAAGACTGTAGCATAGGAGTGCAAACACTTTGCATTCCTTATTTTTTGCATAACATTGATTGATTGTTTGTAAAACCATGCATATCTTTCAAATATAGGCCATGATCCTATGCGCGCCATTTTGGTCACAGTTTCCAATTACAGTGAGTGTGTTGATGCACCTTTTGCAGAGATCTTCATGAAACGTGTGTGACAGGTTCTAATATCTAGTAAGGTAGCTCCTTCCAAGGAAGGCAGCAACAGTGTTAAACATTTTGTGACTAGTGACTAAAAATGACAAGTTTCTCACATTTTGCTGGTGTGTTTCAATGGCAACAATCTATGCTTTACAAATGAAATAAAGTATGACAACTATTAGTAAGATGTATATTTGAACCACACTTATGTGCATTGCCTCTAAGCTCTAAACAATACAATTACAGGTGGGGTGACCAAGCGTCCCAGATTTGCCAGGACAGTGCCGGTGTTTCAACATCTGTTGCGGCAATTTTCAGCATATTTAGCACATGTCGAGGTTTCAAGAGAGAGCCGACTGAACATAGAGGGAGGCAAGCTTTCATGTATTCCACTGCAGGGTTGATTAGTTAGTGGGCCTTATCAAATGATGTAGTGTTTAAAAGTTGCATTTCATTTCCATTAGTTCTTCCTGTCTGCGGTCTCTATGTTAGTAAGGGCTTTCAATGAAGTCGTTGTTTGCCCCACTGTCGATGCAAAAGTGCACTACTATTTCTCTATTTGTGGAATGACCCGGTTTTTGGTGTTTAAAATCTGGTCACCCTAGTCTTGGAGTATTTTCCACATTTTAGTCACACCGCTGAACCTGTTTCCACGCGCACCTATCCCATGCCACCACCAACGTTGCCTTGGCACTGCACTCAAAATCATGGGTCCTTTTTTTCCTGGGTTCAGCCAAGTCAAACAAAGTTCTATCCTGTCTAATATAGTCTATTGTACCTCGACCTGGAATAAACCTGTGCTGCCAAGGAGAGACAAATCTAGCAATGACTCTGCTCAATCGGTTCGCTAACATCTTTGAATACATTTTAATGTCACAATTAATTAACAATATGGGCTTATGTGAGTTAGGATCAGGGAGGGGGGAGGTGGTATTCCCCTTTTTTAAAAACACAACTATATTTGTATTTGAACTTGATTGTGGGGCTAAATTCCCCCTCTAAGCATCCCAAAAAAATCTAAGCATATCGACTTACAAGGTTGTTAAAAAACATACGATAAAACTGTAATGGATCATCTACCGTAAATGGTGAATCAAGATCAATTCTATCCACTTCCCCCTGAGATTTGATGGTTACTTGGTCCAGATACTACTTGATAATATCTGCTAAGTGGGGCGGTTTAGTTGCTCCTCATACAAAGTGCCACAGAACTCAAAGAAAATACCAATAACACCTTCTGGGTTATTGACTATCTGGCCTCTTCTATCCTTGATAGCAGCAATTCCACACTGTTTCTTTATGCCTATCCTTCAAGCCTAGCTGTTTCCCTCTGCTGTAACTGTATTCATAATTCTGATTCTTGTATGCCTGTTAGTTCTCTGCAGCCCTCCTGACAAGAAAGCTGTTGATCTCAGCTTAACAGCTGCTATCCTCTAAAGAATCCCATCTTCCATCCCCCCTTCTGTCTGCCCAGGCATGTTCATCTTTATGTATGCCCCTTCCAGGCGGACTAATCCCTGATGGAGTGCCTTCATTTTACAGTAGCTAAACGTCTGGTTGTTGAGGCTGACGCTGTGTTTCACCTCTGATTCCAGCCTTCAGGGCATCCCAGACTACCGCTGCAGAGGCTCTTCCTCTATTTATATTTAAAAAAATCAATCAATCACTGTCTCATGTGCCTTACATAATCAGCGTTAAACAATAATGCTCTATCGGATGACCCTGAGTGTCTTAGTCTAGCCCGAGCAGCATACTCTACTCCCAGATTCAGGCGGTTATGGCCAGAAAATATTCTAGGATATTACGATATACCAACCTGGCATAGGAGGGTATTGTATTGTATTGCAATTGCATTTATGTAGCGCTTACTGCCCCATACGAGGCATCAAAGCTCTTTTTCGGTAATTAGCACACTACTCCGGAACCCATAAAGGATTAGTGTTGAATTAATGTAGTGAAATATAAAAGTAATTTGAGTGGTGGGTAGGTTAGTCAGTTATTTGGATTCAGAAGGATAGCGGAAGGATAGAAGAGCGAAAAAAGGTTTGCATTTATATGCGCTTGCTACCCCTGATGGGGTGGTGAAGCGCTTTTTTCGGGAATAGCACGCTATTCAGGCACCCATAGAGAATTAGTGGTGAATTAGTATAGTGAAATATGAAATTTGAGAAGTTGACATGTTAGATGATGCCAAAAATAATCCAGGCATATGTGCTTTGATAAGAATAATATGTAAACCCTGGATCCTAGCTTTCTAGGCCGCCCATACATCAATCAACCCATGCAAGTCCACATGTTGTTTTAAAGCACAATAAAACAAAAAAAAGAGTCACCCCTGCATAGGAGGGTATTGTATTGTATTGTAATTGCATTTATGTAGCGCTTACTGCCCCATACGAGGCATCAAAGCTCTTTTTCGGTAATTAGCACACTACTCCGGAACCCATAAAGGATTAGTGTTGAATTAATGTAGTGAAATATAAAAGTAATTTGAGTGGTGGGTAGGTTAGTCAGTTATTTGGATTCAGAAGGATAGCGGAAGGATAGAAGAGCGAAAAAAGGTTTGCATTTATATGCGCTTGCTACCCCTGATGGGGTGGTGAAGCGCTTTTTTCGGGAATAGCACGCTATTCAGGCACCCATAGAGAATTAGTGGTGAATTAGTATAGTGAAATATGAAATTTGAGAAGTTGACATGTTAGATGATGCCAAAAATAATCCAGGCATATGTGCTTTGATAAGAATAATATGTAAACCCTGGATCCTAGCTTTCTAGGCCGCCCATACATCAATCAACCCATGCAAGTCCACATGTTGTTTTAAAGCACAATAAAACAAAAAAAAGAGTCACCCCTACTTTACCACAAGGGAACAGGGTCAGTCAGCAAGTAAAAACAAGGGTTCCCTTGGCCATGTGCCACTATTTCATACACTACTTCCTTTTTTACTCAAATCTCTTAATCTAGAGCCTATGGGATTCATCAAGCATTCAGATCTATCAAACACGAGTGTGAGGGTTATTTTGATGGTGGCACCACAAAAGGCACTTACAAACTACTGGGGGTCATTGTGTAAACGAGATAAAATCTCCAACTTTTATTTTCATAAAAACATAGAACCGCATATAATTCATACTTTGTCAATACATCACCTTATTATGCAGATTTCTAACAATATTTAAAAACAATATGATCACTCTCAACATAATGCTGGACTCTACTGCATGTTATATTTCACCATATGTAGGGAAAGCACATAATTAAAATACAAACAATATTCAAAACACTCAATGAAAATACATAAAAAAGTCGACGCGTTTCGGTGGATCTTTGCTGTGCGCACCACCTTCTTCAGGACAGTTAAAAACAGTCTGCAATGATATATTAAACATAAAACATAATCACTAATTGATCTTTCATACAGTTTAATATATACATTTCTTGTTGTTATATTCCATGTATTCACTTTCTAAATATCCATGGACCACTACCATGCGATATAAGACTCCTAACATGTTATTTTACTCTCTTAGTGCATATCCAGCCTGTGCATTTCTTTTGTGGAGCCCCCTTTACACTCATACCCTTCTCACTTACATTTACCTCTTTCATAAAGCTACCTCACTTTTTTCATTCTAGTGTCTTATCACTCATCAAGTAGTGAAAACCTCCATTCTCACAATAGTCTCCCTCATCATTGTAGGGCGTGGAGTTAATTCTACAACCCACCTTTTTTCGTATATATGCTGCTCCCCTTCTCACTATTCTGGGTAACCACTTAGGTTATTTCCTGCAGCTCTTGTTTAAAAGTTCTAATCAATAAGAAATGTGCGTTCTCCTTCTTTTCTCTCTTTCGGTTTGCACACTCTGGTTAAAAATGGGGCGTCCGATACTTATCAGCTCCTCCTTCTGAGGAGAGCAAACCGAAAGAGAGAAAAGCAGGAGAACGCACATTTCTTATTGATTAGTAAGTATTAAGACCTGTAACCACTCCACGTAAAGTGTTAAATAGTGAGGGTATCCCGAGGAGTAACATACCATTTTTCTCCCGCATTAGAACTTTTAAACAAGAGCTGGGTATGGGGTAGTGGAGTGGAGTGGAGTGGAGAAACAATATACCTTGCGTGCAATGCATTACCGAGTTGGCAATGCAGCGCGCGCAAGGTAAATAGTTTTATTTATTTAATTACTTACTTTACCCTTGTCCATCATATGTCGGACTCCACTATCCCCCACCCTACCCTTACCCCTCCCCACCGCCCGCAGCCCTCCCTCGGCGAACCGCCTCTGCCCATATGACAGTTGAGATCTCTACACAATATTATAGGTGTAGGCCAGGATATTAGTTCTAGGGACATGTCATCAATATCTGCTGCCAAATCAAGAATGGACCCATGGCCTGAACAGACTATGAATCCCCCTACTTGACATTTTGCTAGAATCCATCTGCGCAGTCTATCTGGGGTTCTCTTTTACATATTAGAGAAGGCGGCTCGAACTAATAGGCCAACCCCCTCCTGACTTCATACTAAAAATCTTCTACATAAAAACCCTCCTGCTCCTTGGTCAAACACCAGCTTGATATATGCCACCTATTCAACTCAAGCTGCTCAGATGTCCTCTTCATAATGGAAACTTGGCTGTCACAGCAATCCGCCCCAGATATTCTGGCAGCGCTCCCTAATAACTACTATATTTTAAGGGCGAACTGCCCCCCAGGAAAAATCGGAGGTGAAGTAGCTGCCATCATACGCCAAGAACTAAAATTCACAGCACTAACCCCGTTAGACCTACTCTTGGCAGACACTTTAGTTATCAAACTAGAATCAGTCTTGACCTCTTTAATTTGTGTACTATTATACAGGCACCCCCAGAATATAATATTATGAATCCACATTTGTAAAGCGCGAACAATCACCCGTTAGGGTCTCTAGGCGCTGGAGGCTGGAGGCTGTCAGGAAGATTAAGCAAGCTATTGCCCAGAGTCACATGGTGCTGGTCTGACCTGCCGCCGTTGCCGGGGATCGAACCGTGATCCCCAGATTTCAGCGTACATCACCCTGGCCGCTGCGCCATTCTCTGGGTGAACAGATAGCTCATCTTAGTACCATTCATGGAAAAATCTTGCTGATCAGCGATTTCAACTACTGGACCAATGACACACAGGGATGACCTCATGCCACAGAACTGACTGGCCTACTCAATGGGTTAAACCTTACTCAGCAGATAACTATGCCCACACACAATAAGGGACACACACTAGATCAGGTATGGACAGCCAACATCACAGTGTCTACACTTACTGTCTCCCCATGTATATGGTCTGACCCTTTCCTAATACAGTTCACCATTAAGAACATCACTATGGCAAAACCTCCTACTACTAAAGGACCCTGGCTAGGAACAGGAATAATATCAACAGAACCCATTTCTACATCACACGGGCAAACACAGTCCCAGTCAATCAGATGTCAATTAACTCCAGTGAGGAAAACCTCACAACATGGCTTACAGCAGCCAGTAATGAACACGCCCCTCTTAGAACAATAAGATCAGCAAGGCACCATGAGGCACAGAGATGGTTCTCTTCTGACTTAAAGTCACAAAAGCTAGCCTTTTATCAATACAAAAGGAAATGGAGAACTGGCTACTCTCCTTATAAAAGAGAGATCTACCTTGCCCACCTACAGAAGTATAAAAAGTCAATCTCCACTACCAAGGCTACTTACTTCTCTTCTAAAATCCTGAGTTCCACCAATAGGTCTAAAGAAATATTCTATTTTGTCAACAAACTATCCAACCCTGTCAGAGTCACAGTAAAACCTACGCCCTCTCAAGCACTCTGTAACTATCTGAATACGTTTTTAATCGACAAAAAGCACGATGATAAAAGCCAGTGTCCCTCCCGGCACCACCCATGAGGCACCGCCATTATTGCTAGAAAACTCTTGCTCTCTTGACCAATTGTCGGCAATAGACAGTCAGACTTTTTTTGATCTTCTGTCCAAAGTAAAAACGGGGTCACCTACTGATAGCTTCCCACCCCATATCTTAAAAGAAGTCTTCACCACTTTCCCCAGACCCGCCCTGGCCCTTTTAAACAACTCACTATCTCATGGCTGTGTCCAGAGGGCTTTTAAAGAAGCGATTGTCATCCCCCTCCTAAAGAAGCCACGGGCGGATCCTAAGACTTTGACTAACTACCGGCCTATTTCCCTGCTCCCCTACTTGGTTTAAGGTACTAGAATCTCATGTGGCCAAATGCCATTCCACCTTTATTGAGCAGTCTGACAACCCTAACCCTAAACAAGCAGGATTTCTCCCAGCCCACTCAACTGAGGCAGTGATACTGACTGCTGGACACACTTGGAAAGGAAGCCGATAAGGGCTCTCCCCACGCCCTGGTGTTACTGGACCTGTCCGCGGCCTTCAACACGCACGGTCGATCATGGCATCTTGATTGACAGTGTCAGGGATGCTGGTCTCAAGGGAGCAGCTTCCAGCTGGATTACGTTATTCCTAGGGGATCGCTCCCTGTCAGTCTGCTTATCCCAGTTTTCCTCGCCTAAAATGAAAACAACATGTGGAGTACCTCAGGGCTCCTCATCATCCCCTCACTTGTTCAACGTATACCTTCTTCCTCTACTTCGAGCCCTGAAAGACTGGAAGGTGTGCACATACAACTATGTAGATGACCTACAACTAATGTTTAACATCAATAAAGCACCTGACTCGGTGTCTGAATTCCAAGCCACAATGCTGCACCTCCATGACTGAATGAACAGCAATCACCTAAAACTTAACCCAGACAGACCAAACTCCTTTCGATAGGGGGCACTCTGAACCCCTGGAACTCAAACTTTAGGCCATGTGTGCTGGACTCTCCCCCCACTCCTTCCCCCTCAGCAAAGAGTCTTGAGGTGATTATTAATAGTGACCTTACCATAAAATCCCAGAGCGGATCAGTAATTTCCACCTGTTTCTTCCAACTGAGAAAGATAAGGAAGATCAGTAGACTTCTCACTCTAGAAGTACTGGTCCAGGTTGTCCTAGCCATGGTTATATCACATATAGACTACCCCAACTCTTTATATTTTGGCATTCCTCCATATCTTACTAAAAAACTGCAACATGTGCAGAAATAGGCAGCCAGGCTGATCTTTCAGCAGCCCAGATGGGAACTTGTCTCCCCCTTATGGAAAAACTACATTGGCTTCCCATCCCACAAAGATGTGCATTTAAAGTGGGCTGTCTTATCGTTAAGACCTTGCATGGCGCACGCCCAAAATTCATCTCCAGCCTAGTCCAAAAGTATACACCTTCCTAAAGCCTGTGATCAGGACATAAGAACCTCTTGGTCATTCCCCCCTATAAACGGAAATGACTGGGTGGATGCAGGTTTGGAGTACTGGCACCTAGATTGTGGAACACTCTTCCATTGGACATCAGAACCTGCACTGATTTCCAGAGATTCAGAAGGCTTCTTAAGACCTGGTTATTTATCCAAGCATACGCCTAAAATCTAAGCAAACGACCAAACATATAGGGCTCCGGGAAAATCCTAGGGACAGCGCCAAGAAACCAATCGGTGTACATGCGCTCTATAAGAAATTTTTAACATACCATAACGCTCCTTTGTGTAGTATAACCCAGCAATCGATATCCCACAAACCCTAACTTTCCTTTCAAGTGCGTTGTATGTGTCCTGAAAGCAGATAATATCAGCCCTCAGTATCTGCAACCACTGAGCCACCATAGCCCACTTAAGCCTATCATTCAGAACCTAAACATTAGCTGTAATAATGCAAATTATGTTTATCAGAGTACAAGGAAAAAGGAGAAAGCATTAGAGCCAAGCAGCTATAAGCAGAATGTCAAATGTAAACAATTTCCCAAGCAGCTTCTCTCTCAACAAACAATAGGCAGCACAATTCAGTGCAATCTTATTAAGATCATTACCTTTTTTCCCTCAGTTTTCTTTTTCTTCCCCCACATTTCCCTTCCTCTTTTCCACCCACTGTCTCCCTCCCCACGTTTCCTACAAGCATCGAACCCTGTCCTCTCTTACCTCCCACACACCCCTAACCCCACGAGAAGTGAACAGATCTCCATGCAAGAGCCTAGTGATGAGATCACCCTATTCCACCCGTGGCATGAGAAGAGAAGAAGAAGGAGAACATATTCAACATTATTTTGTCAAATTAACCACTCATACTAAACATATGGGTGTTCTCATTGTATGTTACTTTGAGCTTAGCAGGATTTAGAAGATAGGCCGAGCTCCTTTGTCTTGAAAAGGCTTAATCATTTCACTGAGCCCCCAATGCTGCTCTACTGTTATATGGCAAAAGCCTACTTTTGCAAAGAATACATGACCATCAAAACATTGCTTTGCCCCAGGGTGTGCCTTTTCAAAAACTAGTTGCCTCACAGAAAATTACAAAAGACCATTGGCCTGGGGTCTAGAGAGATGCCCTTCTTCAAAGATGTTGTGGCATCCGGGAAAACCTATGAGCCCTTTGTATCTTGTGATTCCAATTCCAGCCATCCACCTCTGGAAACTTGCACTGAAACAAGTTGATGACAAATCCTCTGACATCCTGACCCTCAGCCCTTTCCATGACCCCCAGAATCCTTAGGTTATTCCGACGTTGTTGATTTTCCAGCTTTCTCTGAACATCTACCAGTCTGGACGCATGGGCTCACAACTGTTTGTTTATTGAGGCGACCTCTGAATTCAACACAGTAATCTGCCCCTCAACTGCTGAGATCCTCTTCACTATTTCAGAGCAAGTGTTTGAATTTTTCTGCACTGCACTCTGCAACTTCCTGGAGCTCACCTTAGCCTTCCGACTATCAGCCCAAGTTTACTCCCGATGAGTTATTATGATTTGCCATATGATCTCTACAGAGTAAGAGGTCTCATATCCAGAAATATGTACCTGCAAGTTTTCCTGTTTCCCACACTAATGTTCTTAAAAATGTGTTAAATCTAATCCATGGATTAACTGGAGATGAGTTAAAGGAAATTTAAATTTTGACGGAATTAGGGATTGATATAAAAAAACACTGCAATCTAAATAAAAATCTAAATTCTGTGCATGCCTTTCTCCAGGGAATACATTGACACCTTTCATGAGATGATAATGGCCGACATTAACAAGCTAAGAAAACAACAAATTGGGAAAAGGAAAATCGAAGTATGAAGGAAAGAGCAGCTTTAGTAAAATCTTATGAACAATTCACATATGATCATAACGTTTGTGGAGAAAGGATATCATAATTCTGAACAGAAAGGGCTATGTAAATGAAGTAATGAGACAATTGGGAGATGAGGAACATTTCAAAATCTATAATCCCATAAAGAAAATGATAATAGGATTGGATAAAAAGATTCTGATTAATTACAAGTTCCTATTGACAACTAATCCGCTGAATCCTACCATCTATTTTCTTGTGAAGATACACAAAACACTGGTCAGTCCACATGGTAGACCGATTGTATTTTCTTGTGGCTTGCTTTATGAGAAAGTATCAATTCATGTGGATATTTATTTGCCACCCATAGTGAAGAATCTGAACTCATTTATAAAAGACACTGGTGATTTTTTGGGAATATTAGCCAGAACCACCTAGAACAAGGACTTGCTTCTAGTGACCATAGATGTGGTCGTCCTCTACACTTCCATTAGACATGATAACGGTCTAAATGCTTGTGCATATTTTTTTAATACAAAGAAATATAGGAGAATTACAGCACTTGAAAACAGCTTTGATTAATGAAAGCGGCTGAAGTGCACAGAGAAAACAGAAAACTGCTCAGTAACCCATCAAAAGAGAGGCCCAGATTTTTCCTAGCATGCTAACAGCCTAATACACCTTAATTGAGAAGGTCTAAATCAAACAATTTGAATTAATTACCTTCAGTTAGCTCGTAATCCACTCATGAAATTGTTTTTATGTTAAGTCAAGGAACGCCAGTGATATTAACATAAAATAGTACCCTCCCATTTTTTTCTTTTTAGAAAGACTTGTATCAGATTGACTAAACATGTTATGGATATATAAATGTAACATACTGCACTATTTAGATCCTGACATAATTTCATTTGAGATTAAATCGGTTAGAGAAGACAAAATCAAACCCGCAATTAAATTCCAGAATATGTAACCAGAAAACCTGTGTTCAAATCCTGCCTTCCCCACTTGACCACATTGTGCGATCTTTGTCAAATAACTTTACTGGGTGTCATGTTCCTTGGTGATGACATTTGACAGCGCCTTGAAGTAAATCAGTTAAGGATGTGCAATATACAAAATCCTATAATGTATGTGGTTTACGCAACTATAACGTTACTCCATCTGGAACATCAATATCGGCACATGACAACTGACTTGTCTAACCTCTGACGTTTTTGGGGTTAGTGGAAGGTCCTTAAATGTTTCTAAGCTTGTGGTAAAAACTTTCTATTTTAATAAATGTCACTCAATGAAGTGAAGTAATCTTAGGTACTAAATTTATTCACAATAAACACAAAAGGGGTGCTACTAGTCAAAGTGGGCTAGAAAGTGTCTGCTTTCTCATGGAAGGTGTGTGTGTAAACGATAGAGTAAGAAGGGTGAAAGGAAAAAAACCCATCAGCCCACCCATTGGCGGAACTTCATCATCTGGGATTTTTAGAATGCAAACTGGTATCCACTAGGTTGCTCACTGTTGTTATCGTGAGTAAACTCTAGTAACGGATTCACCAGTGATGGAAAGCCACAGAGTGGTGGTGTGAAGAGCTGTGGGAAGAAAGAGTTGCAGTGCTCAAAAAAATATATATGTGCTAGTAGTATAGTGGTGTGTTAAAATTGACTAACATGGTGCCAAAAGATCAATTTTATTATGGCGGTCACCATGATGCCAAGATTAAAAGCAGAGTGTGGATAGTGTGTTAACAAATACTACTATCTTGATGGAATATTAACTGGTCGACATGTTTCAGCCAAGAATGGCTTTCTTCAGGACCTATGATAACACTACTGCAACTGTGACAAAAAGTGTAATGAGGACTACATATCATGCGTGAATGACCTACCATCTGATGATGTAATCAATTGTAGCTTCGGTAGTCATGATTGTGGAATCACCTCTCCTGGAAGAAAAACAGTGTATACAGACACACAGTGTAACAGATGAAAGCAACATTTGTGAGGAAGACATATAACAGCCAACGAGACATTGCTCATTCATTATTAGATAATCACTCACCCAAAATTTACTTGGGAGTGGCCTCACCTCGCCTGGCACTCGCTCAGGTAATGAGGCCCCGCTCTGAGGAGATGGAAACAAAAATACCTTTAGAGTCACTTTTTCTGGTATTAGTTCCACTTCGTAACAATATCCCCTGGTGTCATGGATGGGCGTGGAAAGGACCGCGGTTCTCAGCTAGCCTAGCCAGCTGATGATAGATGTGGTTTGATTAGAATTTTGAAAAAACCAAGAACATATTCAAAGTTGCCATTTGGCCATTTGGCAACTACGCATATGTGGTAAAACTGGGGGTGACAGCCGAGATAGCACTATGCGCTCAATCTTGTAGCATGGTCTACCAACTGAAAATAGAGTGGAGTACTCAGTAGGAGAAGTATAGCCATGGCGCAGAGTTAAAAAATTGTTAGAAAAGGAGCGCTAGCAGGACAAATTTTCAGTTTCTAAGGTACAGCAAAAATGGCAAAGGAGTGAATCCCCATAGAAACAGCGCTATGAATAAACACACCTCCAAAACGCCTATTCAGAAGCTGTCGTAATCCGCTGCACTCACCTGTCCATCGGTACCTCAAACCCCTACTGAGCTGAGGGGAAAGTAACAAGACGGACAGGGAGAGCCGCTTAAATCCAATGTATGCGGACCACGGAGGAAGCGTGTAACTGGAAGCTACCGTTTCCTTGGGTGTGTCTCAAGGCCATAAAGTGCTAGTGTTTAGCGAACAGGGTGGACCAGAAAGAAAGTCATGTTCGCCCTCAGTAAAGCACAAGATAGAAAGGGCAAAGACGTGTACGTGAACACCTGATAGGTTTGCATCAGCAATGCGGTGTTACCAATCTCGTTATTGGTTCGAAGAACAGCCAATAGGAACCTAGCTTGCGCCCTAAAGGTAGCAATAGGAAGACAGCAGAGTCGTCCTGGTTCTGCCTTATTCCTTTGGGCGCAGGCAGCTCAGGGATGAAGCTTAATGTGTGCGGACCAAGGAGGAAGCGCAACAATAGAGGTTGCCGTTTCCCGAGGTGTATCCAAAAGCTATCATGTGCTGATGTCAGCGTAAAAAGGCGGACCAGACAGGAAGCTGTGATTGTCCGCAGCAGTGTACTGCAAGGTAACGGAACGGACTAAAATCGGATGTATGCGTACTATGGCAGAAACATGCAAATGAAAGGCACCGCCTTCACTGGGTGTATCCCGATGCCACAAAGTGCCAACATTGGCGAGCAGGGAGGACCAGGAAGGAAACCGTGCTCGCCCACAATAAAGCACCTGGTGGAAATGGACAGAGATGTGCCAGTGAACACCCGATAGGTTTGCATCAGCAAGGAGACGCTACTGGTTCAAAGAACAGCCAATAGGAGCCTAGCCTGCGCCCCGTAGGTAGCAATGTCCACCGCTAAATAACACTAAAGTATTAGCTGTAAACACAGGTCTTCAGTACTGCATCAAAAGGTAACCTATGATGCTATATCCAACTTACAGAATGCAATCTGTGACTTAAAAGACATTTTGCTCCATGTCCCAATCGTATGCTCTAAAGCTTCTCACATTCCACTCCTAATTGTGGCCTTCACTATGTAATCTCTATTGCTGCAACAATCGAAGGATCTCACACACGTACCAGTCTTCTGATTATCTCCTCTCCCTGCCTCACTCAAGATTCTAAACCAAAATATTTGGCACAAACTCCACCTTCCCACAATCACTAGAACTAAATGTACATACCACATTATGGATCGATATGGACATATATGATTAGTATTCGCTTGATGATGCCCAACATAACACAAGATACACTACCTATCGGCGTTGCCACCATAAATGTATATCCAACTCGGCAGGCATCTCCCACCTGATTTTGGACAACGACCTTGACTTGCTTACACTCACAGAAATATAGTTCACGCCCTCTTCCACGCCATACCATGACGTTCTACTGCCACCCATCTGCAAAATAATCTATCTAGACAGAATTGATAAAATAGGTGGAGCGGAAGCTAGTATCTGTAAAGAATCATTATCCTACACATTGATAAATACCCTCTCAGCTAAAACCTTCCAACCTCTTACAGTTGGTACCTCTTAAATACATATAATTGATCACCCCTTGAATAACCTATTTTTTAGAAAAAACCATTACACATAGCAAATCAGCTGCTGTCATCCTGTAAGCACATCTGTCTTAGAGATTTTAACTTCCCTTGGAAAAAACTGACAGACACTCCAGTAAGCAAGCAAACACTACACTGCAACTTTAACTCACAAAAAAGAGCTATCCGCGATCTACTAATTTCCAGACCTGGCTATAGTAGTATGAGTAACCCATAAATATTCACTGGTCAGACCACTCCTTTACCCTATTCTAAATTCTTGCTCCATCCCTGCCCGGCCAACCTAAGAATGAGAAGATATTAAGAAAAGTAACGGATGTAAAGGGTGTTGATCATAACAAATTAGAGTCTATGATCCACTCTGTCTCTGAGCCCACTGAACTAATAAAGCAATGCACTGATAAAATAGCCAACATATTCAGAGATCTTGGTCCAGTCATTAGTAAATTCAAATAAGCCAAAAAGTCAATTCAGTGGTTCAAAAATGAGATTAACATTCAGAGAAGGATCATTCGTGTCCATGAGACAAGATGGAGACAATCCACCTCACCTTCCAAACTCACGTCCCTACTAAGGAAAGAATTCTGTATAAAACGCTCAGTTAGCAGTCACCATTCTCTTCTTTCAGCCTCACTCTTCAAAATGCTAAAAAAAAAGGCAAAGAGAAATTTTTTAAATCATACAAGCCAGACGCATTACGCCACTTCTTCTTTCCTAATGCACCTAACTGCAGTGAACTAGCCAAACACTCTACACAAAAAGTCATAATGACCTGAGATGCAATTGACCTCTCACCAGAAAAACCCCATTAGGTCCTCCTTTAAATCTAGTGTGAGAATTTGACTTGAAAACATCCATTGCAAGTACTAAGCATTCTTCTTCTCCCCTGGCTCACTTTCACCTTTTTTTGCTGATGCCCTCCTATTCATGTGCATGTCAAAACGTAAATTCCACCACTACGCAAGGAACTTTTCCAGGTATGCTAAAAGTGGGCCATGTTTTCCCCTCTAGTAAAAAAATGTCTAACGCTGACCATCACAAACTTGAAAACTACAAACCCATTGAAGGGTGACCGCTACTGTGACTGCAATTGTCTTGTTCTAGATCTGGCCGCATCACAGATACCACAATGTTTAAAACCATAGATGACTCCTTTCTGAACTTTGATGAAGACATAAACTGAATACCAGTACACCTTGAGCCATACAAAGTTTTCAATACCATCGGTCGCGCAGTTCTCCTGCTCTTCTTATTCAATAGCTGGCACATAGAAGGAGTAGTACTGAACTGGCGCAATGCCTATTTGTCTAACAGAACAGGTAATTCTATAGCTAGCCACTCCGGCAGCCTACCACAAAGACCTAACCTAGCCTCATTATTTTCAAACTTGTATGTTCTCCAAGGCAGGTATTGACTTCATTTAGTATGTGAATTATGTACATCTGTGCCCGGGATTCTCAGCGAAGATAATATTCATTTTGGTCCAACTCCTAGCTGACAATAGCTCATTTATGTCCAGGTGAAACTTGAACTTAACTGGACTGAATCCCTCTTATTATTTCCCAAGGAATTCATCTGTCCTCCCTCTTTACTAGATTGAGAAGCTGCAAGTTCTAAACATCTTCCTTGAGATTGTGAAATTAGCCAAATCTCTAGGTCCCATGCTGAATAGCTCCCTCAATCTTGACCTCTATATCAAAGAAATCACCAAATGTGCTAGATTTCAACAGCACATGCTACATAATATCAGTCCCTTCGTCCTCAAATATGACTTGAACTTCAAAACAGCGGTTCTTATCTCACATTGAATACGGGCCTTTTTATCCAACCAATCTATCTAAGTCACACCTAAACTCTCTCAAATCCATCTTCCCAATGCTGCCAGGCGGATCACTCACACGAGAACAACAACTGACAGAGTAAATCCTTTTCTAAACTCTCTAAAGTGCTCAACACTGAAGCCTTGCTTATTAAACAGTTTGTGTCACAGAAAAAGGTATACACCTTAAATCACCCCTACATCACACAAAAACTGGAACTGACCGATAAAAACCACAACCTAAGAAGTGCGTTTAAAATATTTCTCAAAACTTTTTTCAAAGAAATGTCAAGCATATTCTAATGGAATGCCCCTAGGAACTCGGATGCCCTTTCAACCCATATAAGACTTGTTACTTCATTGAAAATCTTCAGAGCCAAACAAGGCCAAGCTAAAACATCACCAATGACTCATTATTCTGCTGATGATATAGGCTTTCTCCTGTTGTACTTCCATTGTAATGCTGCTGACCTGAAATGTAATACGCCTATTGGTTTCACCCTACTAGGAACACAAGTCAAATTCTTAGCCCCAAGCAGAATCACAAGTGAGCTCCCTGTCTCCTTCATTTACTAACCACACCCTTACCCCAACTCTTTCCCACAATTGCTCCTATTAAGAATGTATGTATCTTATATTCCTTACTATTGTTCTGCTCTTCTCTATATGCCCACTACACATACACATATCTTATGTGTGATGACCTTTGTTATATTGATTCCAACCACAAATATGTATAGCTCTCATTTGCCTCACTAGGATACTTATCTTATCGACCCTCTTCCACTTGTAGATGTTTTGCAAGCTCTTGTCTAATTACTCTTCACAAGCGCTCTGTCACAATTGCTGTGCTAGCAGTGCTACACGGAAAAAAAACCTCTAAAATAAAAATCAAATCAATAGCTCAAAATAGAAAAAAATTCCGAGCATTGTATTTGCTCATGGAAATCAGCCCTTCAAATGTAATAACCAAGCTTACCTAACCCAATAGTCAGTTTGAATCATTCAGGAACTCTGTTACTCAGTTAAATGAAAAAAGATAGATATGAATATATTATGTTTAATTCTTTTCCATTTCTTTTTGCCATTTTGATTATCTAATTGAATTATTTTCAAAAACGGGGTCAAGGAGGAGCGGGGGATTCAGGGTACTAATAAAATATCTTTGATTGCAAACTCCTGGATGTAAAACCTCCATTATTTGGTGAACTGTACAGCATCGGTTGTACTTCAGAATACCCTATACAGAAACACCGCCTGACATAAATAGTGTGTCCTAAATATTTTTTACCAAAATATTCTTCTATGGGTGTAAATGTTCTAATATTAACAAAAATGATATGATAATTTTGTCGAAAATATTTCAGATACAATATTTATGACAAACTATTTTTTGGAAATGGTATTCTGTTACCATAGCAAACCATCACTGTTGTTATCAGCTCCAAATATAAAAGACTGTAGCATAGGAGTGCAAACACTTTACATTCCTTATTTTTTGCATAACATTGATTGATTGTTTGTAAAACCATGCATAACTTTCAAATATAGGCCATGATCATATGTGCGCCATTTTGGTCACAGTTTCCAATTACAGTGAGTGTGTTGATGCACCTTTTGCAGAGATCTGCATGACACGTGTGTGACAGGTTCTAATATCTATTAAGGTAGTTCCTTCCAAGGAAGGCAACAACAGTGTTAAACATTTTGTGACTAGTGACTAAAAATGACAAGTTTCTCACATTTTGCTGGTGTGTTTCAATGCCAACAATCTATGCTTTGCAAATGAAATAAAGTATGACAACTATCAGTAAGGTGTATATTTGGACCACCGTTATGATAATGTGCATTTACCTCTAAGCTCTAAACAATGCAATTACAGGTGGGGTGACCAAGCTTCCCAGATTTGCCAAGACAGTGCCGGTGTTTCAACATCTGTTGCGGCAATTTTCAGCATATTTAGCACATGTCCCGGTTTCAAGAGAGAGTCGACTGAACATAGAGGGAGGCAAGCTATCATGTATTCCATTGCAGGATGTATTAGTAGGCCTTATCAAATGATGTAGTGTTTAAAAGTTGCATTTCATTTCCATTAGTTCTTCCTGTCTGCGGTCTCTATGTTAGTAAGGGCTGTCAATGAAGTTGTTGTTTGCCCCACTGTCGATGCAAAAGTGTACTACTATTTCTCTATTTGTGGAATGACCCGGTTTTTGGTGTTTAAAATCTGGTCACCCTAGTCTTAGAGTATTTTCCACATTTTAGTCACACCGCTGAACCTGTTTCCACGCGCACCTATCCCATGCCACCACCAACGTTGCCTTGGCACTGCACTCAAAATCATGGGTCCTTCTTTTCAGGGTTTCAGCCATGTCAAACAAAGTTCTATCCTGTCTAATGCAGTCTATTGTACCTCGACCGGGAATAAACCGGTGCTGCCAAGGAGAGACAAATCTAGCAATGACTCTGCTCAATCGGTTCGCTAACATCTTTGAATACATTTTAATGTCACAATTAATTAACAATATGGGCCTATATGAGTTAGGATCGGGGGGGGGGGGGGGGGAGGTGGTATTCCCCTTTTTTTTAAAACACAACTATATTTGTATTTGAACTTGATTGTGGGGCTAAATTCCCCCTCTAAGCATCCAAAAAAGTTCTAAGCATATCGACTTACAAGGTTGTTAAAAAACATACGATAAAACTGTAATGGATCATCTACCGTAAATGGTGAATCAAGATCAATTCTATCCGCTTCCCCCTGAGATTTGATGGTTACTTGGTCCAGATACTACTTGATAATATCTGCTAAGAGGGGTGGGGGGGTAGTTCCTCCTCATGCAAAGTGCCACAGAACTCAAAGAAAATACCAATAACACCTTCTGGGTTATTGACTATCTGGCCTCTTCTATCCTTGATAGCAGTAATTCCACACTGTTTCTTTATGCCTATCCTTCAAGCCTAGCCGTTTCCCTCTGCTGTAACTGTATTCATAACTCTGATTCTTGTATGCCTGTTAGTTCTTTGCAGCCCTCCTGACAAGAAAGCTATTGATCTCAGCTTAACAGCTGCTATCCTCTAAAGAATCTCATCTTCCATCCCCCCTTCGGTCTGCCCAGGCATGTTCACCTTTATGTGTGCCCCTTCCAGGCAGACTAATCCCTGATGGAGTGCCTTCATTTTACAGTAGCTAAACATCTGGTTGTTGAGGCTGACGCTGTGATTCACCTCTGATTCCAGCCTTCAGGGCATCCCAGAATACCGCTGCAGAGGCTCTTCCTCTATTTATGTTTTAAAAAATCAATCAATCACTGTACCATGTGCCTTACATATTCAGCGTTAAACAATAATGCTCTATCGGATGACCCTGAGTTTCTTAGTCTAGCCCTAGCAGCATACTCTACTCCCAGATTCAGGCCGTTATGGTCAGAAAATATTCTAGGATATTACGATATACCAACCTGGCCTAGGAGGGTATTGTTTTGTATTGTAATTGCATTTATGTAGCGCTTACTGCCCCATACGAGGCATCAAAGCTCTTTTTCGCTAATTAGCACACTACTTTGGGACCCATAAAGCATTAATGTTGAATTAATATAGTGAAATATAAAAGTAATTTGAGTGGTGGGTAGGTTAGTCAGTTATTTGGATTCAGAAGGATAGCGGAAGGATAGAAGAGCGAAAAAAGGTTTGCATTTATATGTGCTTGCTAAACCTGATGGGCTGGTTAAGCGCTTTTTTGGCAAGTTAGTAGTTCGACATACGACAGACAGGAGTAAGGTAAGTAATTAAATAAATAAAACTATTTACCTTGCGTGCAATGCATTACCGAGTTGGCAATGCAGCGTGCGCAAGGTAAATAGTTACCCTGTCCATCGTATGTTGGACTCCACTACCCCACACCCTACCCTTCCCCTCCCCACCGCCCGGCAGCCCTCCCTCGGCGAGCCGCCACTGCCCATATGACAGTTGAGATCTCTACACAATATTATAGGTGTAGGCCAGAATGTTAGTTCTAGGGACATGTCATCAATATCTGCTGCCTCATCAAGAATAGACCCATGGCCTGAACAGACTATGAATCCCCCTACTTGACATTTAGCCAAAATCCATCTGCGCAGTCTATCTGGGTTTCTCTTTTTCATATCAGAGAAGGCGGCTCGAACTAATAGGCCACCCCCCTCCTGACTTTATACTAAAAATCTTCTACATAAATACCCTCCTGCTCCTTGGTAAAACACCAGCTTGATATATGTCACCTATTGGACTCAAGCTGCTCAGATGTCCTATTCCTAATGGAAACTTGGCTGTCACAGCAATTCGCCCCGGATATTCTGGCAGCGCTCCCTAATAACTACTATATTTTACGAGCGAACTGCCCCCCAGGAAAAATCGGAGGTGAAGTAGATGCCATCATACGCCAAGAACTAAAATTCACAGCACTAACCCCGTTAGACCTACCCTTGGCCAACAATTTAGTTATCAAACTAGAATCAGTCTTGACCCCTTTAATTTGTGTACTATTATACAGGCCCCCTCAAAATATGCCACTTTTCTCCCATTATCTGGGTGAACAGATAGCTCATCTTACTACCAATCATGCAAAAATCTAGCTGATCAGTGATTTCAACTACTGGACCAATGACACACAGGGTGGACCTCATGCCACAGAACTGACTGGCCTACTCAATGGGTTAAACCTTACTCAGCAGATAACTACGGCCACACACAATAAGGGACACACACTAGATCAGGTATGGACAGCCAACATCACAGTGTCTACACTTACTGTCTCCCCCTGTATATGGTCTGACCCTTTCCTCAAACAGTTCACCATTAAGAACATCACAATGGCAAAACCTCCTACTACTAAAGGAACCTGGCTAGGAACAGGAATAATATCGACAGAACCCATTTCTACAACACACTGGCAAACACAGTCCCAGTCAATCAGGCGTTAATTAACTCCAGTGAGGAAAATCTCACAACATGGCTTACAGCAGCCAGTAATGAACACGCCCCTCTTAGAACAATAAGATCAGCAAGGCGCCATGAGGCACAGAGATGGCTGTCTTCTGACTTAAAATCAAAAAAGCTAGCCTTTCATCAATGCAAAAGGAAATGGAGAATTAGCTACTCTCCTTATAAAAGAGAGTCAGTCAGTCAGTCAAAATACTCTTTATTCGATTTTTGTTAAAATCATAAAAGGCACAATACAAATACAAATACAATTTTTTAAAAAACATCACTTGATCTCATTACAAAAGTTTTCTACATAATGACTTCATTTCATCAGGTTGTTACACAAAAGTACCAAAATTTACAAATCTATTTACAAATATTAAAAATTTTCCATTAAAAAACAAATTTGTGTTAAAATAGGTCTATCTGGGGTAATCTTTTCTTCCTAGATCTAAATGCAGCGGTTAGATAGCAAGCAACACTAAACATGGTGTGAGTATCTGCTAACATTTGGAGGGAGATTAAGGCTGGCCTTATTTGAGTAAAACCCGCCGCTTTCAAGACAGGGAATAGGTATTTTTTCCTTTCACTGCTATAAAAGCCACAAAAAAATATAAAGTGGAGGGTGTCTTGAACTGAAAATTGGTCACATCCGCATGTTGGACCATCTTCAGGTTTTGACCACACCGGGAAATTTCCTAGGGAGTAATGGATTAAGTTCATCCTGAATTTTGTAAGTAGGAGTCTATGAAGAGGATTAGTCACAACTTTTAGATATGGTTCCAAGGCGGGCGAAGTCGTTAAAACTATATGTGCCCTCACCATGGGTTTCCTCAATTCCAACTCTTCTCTATCCATACGAGCCCTCTCCAGAAACATCTGCTTAATCCATCTGACATCCTCCCTTCTGATGTTGGTTGGGTCGTTAAAAAGTTCCGGTCTCCCCAGCATGAGTAATGTCGATTTAATATATTTTAGCCAGGGAATTCTCATGGCGTTATCCCTTGCAATAACGTCCTTAAGGATGGCATGATTTAGCGTTAGCTCGGGGTTCAGCCATGTTTTGGCCCAGAAAAGGACGGGGGCTAATTTTAATTTATCAGAGATATATGGTAAACCTATTTCCTCATGGATAGAGAAGGTGGGTGTGGAATCGGGGACAGATAAAATGTTCCTAATGATACCATTTTCTACCCTCTGTATTTTTGCCGTGTCTGCGTAACCCCAAATCGCAGACCCATACATGGCGATTGGTACGCACTTACTGTTGTATATTTTAATCACCGCCTCCATTGGTTTGGCTCCCAGTCTTTTTGTAAAGGCCAGCAGGGCTGATGAAGATCGTGCTAAGGTAAGGCTCTTTACTTTAATCTGGGGGACCCAGGACCCTCTTTGATCAAAAAGGACTCCCAGGTAAGGAAAAACTGGTACCCTAGAAAGAATCTCCCCTTTACAAATAAATGATTTTTTCTGCAACATATTTACTCTGCGTCCGATAATCATAGTGTGGGACTTGGAAACATTAATTTTCAAGTCTAGATTCTCCATAAAGGAGCCGAAGCGGTCCAGAAGAATCTGTAGGCTAATCCCTGTTCGTGCTATTAGGACGGCATCGTCCGCGTATAGGAGGGCTGGAATCTGGGCTCCTCCTACACGGGGTACATCAGCCAGTCCTGTTTCTAGGTATTTCCCCAGTCCATTTATATAAATGGTAAAAAGAAGGGGGGCCAGGATGCAACCCTGGCGCACCCCCTTTTCAGATTTAAAACTTTCCGTGCACCTTCCATCCCTGGTAACTCTTATTTTTGCGTTGAGATCTTGGTGTAACCTTGCCATAAATGCCACCAAGGGTTCCTCTATGCCTAGCTCTAGTAGAATAGTCCATAACTTACTCCTGTTCACCAGGTCGAAGGCCGAGGAGAGGTCCATAAAGGCCAAATAAACTGACCCCTCCCCGGCCACCGTGTACCTGGAGACTAGAAGGTGGAGATTGGAGCATTGTTCCAACGTCCCCCTATTCTCACGAAGGCCGTATTGAATGTTCGAGAGTCCCCTGTTCAGTTCTAAATTTTCCCTTAGTTGAACCAAAAGGACTCTACCTAAGATTTTAAAAGTGGAGTCGATAAGGGAGATTGGGCGATAACACCCGGGGTCCTCCCGATTTCCCTTCTTGAAGATGGGAACTATTATGGATGTTGCCCAAGTTTGAGGTAGGGATCCTTCGTTTGCTGCTCTAAACACTCTGGTCAGTACTTTGCTCCAGAGTACTGGGCAATATTTAAAAAAGTCTGCCGGGACACCATCAGGGCCTGGTGCCTTGTTTTTTGTGGTATCCATAATGGCTTTAAGGACCTCCTCTTCCGTAAACACCACTGTGGCTGCACAGTGGACCACCTCAGTAATACTTGGGCAGTTTGATGGTTCACCCCCATAAATATTGCTAAAATGCTGTACCCATCTCTCATCGGGAATTACACAATCTGTAATCAGATTGTTCTCCCCTGAAAAAAAGGAGTGATTAATAATTTCCCAAAACTGTTTACTATTTTTTAGAACATCTACATTAAGTAGATCATTCCATGCATTGTTTTTAATTTCATTTTTCCTTGCCCTCACATTGGCTTTATAGGCCCGCCTCAGGTGAGAAATTAATTCTTTATCCCTATCCTTGGCCTTGAGGGCCAGTTTCAATTCTCTATGTGCCCTTGAGCATTTGCTATCAAACCATTTGTGGGGCTTTGTGGGGTACTGGGATTTGGGTTTTGTAAGATCCCTGGCGGTTTGTGCACAGATACAATTAAAAGCAGTGACAACCTGAAGGTTCGAGGCAGTTTGATCTAGACAAGTTTCTATCGGTCCCTCAATTTTAGGAAGTAAGGTTTCCATAAACTTTTCCTCCATGGCCATACCCCATCTGAGCCGTCTGCCCTGATCACTGGGCACCGCCATGGCGCAAACCCGGGGTTGGTCCACCTGTCTGCGCCATAAGTCACTCCAGTGTATTTCAGTTGACAGGGGGTTATGATCGCTATGGGGTGAGACAGTAACTTTATAGTCTCTTGTCTTTAAAATTAAGCCTACGGACATGAATATGTAGTCAATTATCGACCCCTTAGTTGTACCTTTAAAGGTGGGGACCTTCTCATTAGTAGCAGTTTTGTATGATTCATATATATTAAAATTGGCACACAATAAGTCAAGTGACTCCCCCATTTTGGTGTGTTCAAAGTGAGGAATGCAGGCTCCAGCAGGGGAATCTGCATCTAATGGTTGAATGGGCAATTGACATTTGTGGCTATTAAAATCACCCATTAAAAAAATTTCGAAAGGAGTATGTGAATTTTGACTGTATTTGTTTATCAAGTTCACCAAACAATGCAAGTGTTCAAATTCATTTGGTCCACCCCAGGCGTTATAAAAATTAATTACTAGTATAATACAGCTCGGGGAGACTGTCCATTCTATTGCTAGGATGTTTGGGGAACCTGAATTCAATAAATTAAAAGTTCCTGCTAAATCTAAAGAAAAAAATGTGATAAGCCCCCCTTTTGCTCTCCCCGCGTTACTAGAACTAGCAGGTATTATAAAGCTTAGGAAGCCATCTAGGGAAAAGGAAAGTGAAGTGTCCCACGTTTCTTGCAGAGCTATAACCTTATGTTTGGAAATGTATTGTATCCATGTAGGGTCCGATCTTTTAGCTCTTATTCCTGCAACATTCCAAGTCATGAATGTGCATGGTAGGGAAGTTACCCTCTCAGGCTTGGCTATTATAGGTGGTGTTAAGGGTGTAGGTAGTCAATCGTTTATATTCAAATCACTTAAGGGATTAAAGCGATTAACCAGGTCCATAATAGGGCCTGTGTTATGGTACGTAGATGAATTTCGACTCGCTTTCCTAGTTACAGTTTGCCACCCATTAGCTGCTGGGACCATATTGGGGAGGGCCATCCTATGTGAGTTGAAGCGGGGCTGTGGGGGATAAAAGAAACCTAATGGAACCGCCCTGAGACTGTTGTTTTCCTTAATGTCTGATCCATCCCAGAACAGGGTAATCGGGCAATGGTCATTATTAAAGTTTATCACCACACAGTCACCTATCACATTTTTAGCCCGTTTTCCCACCCATCCTACCCTTCTCGCAGCTATGATGCTAGAGGATGTGTTTGAATCACCGCTACTTAGATCATCGCACCATTTTTTTACTTTTCCTATAAGTGCGGGAGTGGACTCCACCTCGCCTTGCCTTAACGGGGGCACCCCTAGGAAAACAGCTACATAGGGTACTACCGCAGGGGGCAGATTTAGGTGAATCTTGCTTTCCAAGTAACTAGTTTCCCCTGATGTTGAGGGGACCTCCTGTCGGGTGATAGGTATGGGTGGTTGGGGGACCTGTAGGCCTACAATATCTGATTCCATGGGCTCAGGAGTGGCCACAAGAAGTGGTAAAGGTAACTGCTGTGCGCTGTGACATTCTACGACCTTTTTATCACCAAAAGACAAGCTATCAAATTTTTTTGCTATATCGTCTATCAAGGCACATTTTTTTAGCAAGCCTTCGAGACATGTGTTCATAGTATCTACTATGTCCTTTGCAATTCCCACTAAAAGGGGTTCAATCCGTTCCTCAAAAAGAGCCTCAAGAAGGTCCTTCAGGGACTCCTCCATCCCATGACTAACTCGAGGAGGGACCTCCCTCTTCTTACGTTTTTTCGAGGACAATTTTGAATTTCCCAATGGGTCCGGAGTCACAGTGGGAAGCAAAGTTTGGGATGCACAAGCTTGTGGTAAAGTGGAAACAGTAGCAGTTGTAGGTTTCGTTATAATGACATCAGGCTCTAGGGGAATGGCTTGTGCTTCGGGTAGTATAGATGTGGAAGGGGACTTAGCTAATATACCCAGTTCTTGCTGTGCTGTGGCGATTTCTTTAGTTAAAGCCCCCACCGCAGAAGTAAGGTAGGACAAGATGGAATCAGATTGTTTTGCCACTTTAGCCTTTTTCCCACCATCATCTGCGGTAGCTCCGCTTTTCCGCTTACCCATATTAGCAGGAAATGTACGGTGGGTAGCCCAGCCCGGTCTTGCCGTGGACTGCCGTAGACTGTCCCGCCCTTGTCCCGGGCTTCTCCCGGGCTGCTCCCGCGCGCTCCCGCGTCGCGGGGGGAAGTCCTGGTCTTTATGCGCTTCTTCCTCCCGCTAGGAACTCTGGGGGATGTAGTCTTTTTCCCAGCTGGACGGCGGCGGCGCTCGTTGGCAGAGAGCGCCGCGGCTCCTTCCTGGCTCCTGGCTGCAAGCGGTCCCTTCCGCCAGCAACGCTGCACCCTGGTGAGTGCGCTGTGTCCCCCGCTCTGCCGGGGGAAGTCCTGGTCTTTATGCGCCGCCTGGCGCCAAAACGTGGTCCGCTTCTTCCTCCCGCTAGGAACTCTGGGGGATGTAGTCTTTTTCCCAGCTGGACGGCGGCGGCGCTCGTTGGCAGACAGCGCCGCGGCTCCTTCCTGGCTCCTGGCTGCAAGCGGTCCCTTCCGCCAGCAACGCTGCACCCTGGTGAGTGCGCTGTGTCCCCCGCTCTGCCGGGGGAAGTCCTGGTCTTTATGCGCCGCCTGGCGCCAAAACGTGGTCCGCTTCTTCCTCCCGCTAGGAACTCTGGGGGATGTAGTCTTTTTCCCAGCTGGACGGCGGCGGCGCTCGTTGGCAGAGAGCGCCGCGGCTCCTTCCTGGCTCCTGGCTGCAAGCGGTCCCTTCCGCCAGCAATGCTGCACCCTGGTGAGAGCGCAGATCTACCTTGCCCAACTACAGAAGTATAAAAAGTCAATCTCCACTACCAAGGCTACTTACTTCTCTTCTAAAATCCTGGGTTCCACCAATAGGTATAAAGGAATATTCTCTTTTGTCAACAAACTATCCAACTCTGACAGAGTCACAGTAAAACCTACGCCCTCTCAAGCACTCTGTAACTCTCTGAATACGTTTTTTATCGGCAAAATCACGATGATAAAAGCCAGTATCCCTCCCGGCACCACCCATGAGGTACCGCCATTATTGCTGGAAAACTCTTGCTCTCTTGACCAATTCTCGGCAATAGACAGTCAAACTTTTTTCGATCTTCTGTCCAAAGTAAAAACGGGGTCACCTACTGATAGCTTCCCACCCCATATCTTAAAATAAGTCTTCACCACTTTCCCCAGACCCGCCCTGGCCCTTTTAAACAACTCACTATCTCATGGCTGTGTCCAGAGGGCTTTTAAAGAAGCGATTGTCATCCCCCTCCTAAAGAAGCCAGGGGCGGATCCTAAGACTTTGTCCAACTACCGGCCTTTTTCCCTGCTCCCCTACTTGGCCAAGGTACTAGAATCTCATGTGGCCAAATGCCTTTCCACCTATATTGAGCAGTCTGACTACCCTGACCCTAAACAAGCAGGGTTTCTCCCAGCCCACTCAACTGAGGCAGTGATACTGACTGCTGGACACACTTGGAAGGGCTTGGTGTTACTGGACCTGTCCGCGCCTTCGACACGGTCGATCATGGCATCTTGATTGACAGTGTCAGGGATGCTGGTCTCAAGGGAGCAGCTTACAGCTGGATTAAGTTATTCCTAGGGGATCGCTCCCAGTCAGTCTGCTTATCCCAGTTTTCCTCACCTAAAATAAAAACAACATGTGGAGTACCTCAGGGCTCCTCATCATCCCCTCACTTGTTCAACTTATACCTTCTTCCTCTACTTCAAGCCCTGAAAGACCGGAAGGTGTGCACATACAGCTATGCAGATGACCTACAACTAATGTTTACTATCAATTAAGCACCTGACTCGGTGTCCGACTTCCAAGCCACTATGCTGCACATCCATGACTGCATGAACAGCAATCACCTAAAACTTTACCCAGACAAGACCAAACTCATTTCGATAGGGGACACTCTGAACCCCTGGAACTCAAACTTTTGGCCAAGTGAGCTGGACTCTCCCCCCACTGCTTCCCCCTCAGCAAAGAGTCTTGGGGTGATTATTAATAGCGAATTAATAGCGACCTTACCATAAAATTCCAGAGCGTATCAGTAATTTCCACCTGTTTATTCCAGCTGGGAAAGATAAGGAAGATCAGTAGACTGTTCACTCTAGAAGCACTGGTCCAGGTTGTCCTAGCCATGGTTATATCACATATAGACTACTCCAACTCTTTATATTTTGGCATTCCTCCATATCTTACTAAAATACTGCAACATGTGCAGAACTAGGCAGCAAGGCTGATCTTTCAGCAACCCAGATGGGAACTTGTCTCCCCCCTTATGGAAAAACTACATTGGCTTCCCATCCCTCAAAGATGTTCATTTGAAGTTGGCTGCCTTATCTTTAAGTCCTTGCATGGCGCACGCCCAAAATTCATCTCCAGCCTAGTCCAAAAGTATAGACCTTCCTAAATCCTTTGCTCAGGACATAAGAACCTCTTGGCCATTCCCCCCTATAAACGGGAATGACTGGGTGGATGCAGGTTTGGAGTACTGGCACCTAGATTCTAGAACACTCTTCCATTGGACATCAGAACCTGCACTGATTTCCAGAGATTCAGAAGGCTTCTTAAGACCTGGTTATTTATCCAAGCATACGCCTAAAATCTAAGCAAACGACCAAACATATAGGGCTCCGGGAAAATCCTAGGGACAACGCCAAGAAACCAATCGGTGTACGTGCGCTCTATAAGAAATTTTTAACATACCATAACGTTCCCTTCTGTAGTATAAACCAGCAATCAATATCCCACAAACCCTAACTTTCTTGTCTACTGAGTTGTATGTGTCCTGAAAGCAGATATCAGCCCTCAGTGTCTGCAACAACTGAGCAACCATAGCCCACTTAAGCCTATCATTCAGACCCTGAACATTAGCTGTAACAATGCGAATTATGTTCATCAGAGTACAAAGAAAAAGGAGAAAGCATTAGAGCCAAGCAGCTAGAAGCAGAATGTCAAATGTAAACCATTTTCCAAGCAGCTTCTCTCTCAACAAACAATAGGCAGCACAATTCAGTGCAATCTTATTAAGATCATTACCTTTTTCCCTCAGTTTTCTTTTTCTTCCCCCACATTTCCCTTCCTCTCTTCCACCCACCGTCTCTCTCCCCACGTTACCTACAAGCATCGAACCCTGCCCTCTCTTACCTCCCACACACCCCATACCCCACGAGAAGTGAACAGACCCTCCATATAAAAGCCTAGTGATGAGATCACCCTATTCCACTCGTGGCATGAGAAGAGAAGAAGAAGGAGAACATATTCAACATTATTTTGTCAAATTGACCACTCATACCAAACATATGGGTGTTCTCATTGTATGTTACTTTGAGCTTAGCAGGATTGAGAAGATAGGCCTGAGCTCCTTTGTCTTGAAAAGGCTTAATTATTTCATGGAGCCCCCAATGCTGCTCTACTGTTTTATGGCAAAAGCCTGCTTTTGCAAAGAATACATGACCATCAAAACATTGCTTTGCCCCAGGGTGTGCCTTTTCAAAAACTAGTTGCCTCAGCAGAAAATTATGAAAGACCATTGGCCAGGGGTCCAGAGAGATGTCCTTCTTCAAAGATGTGGCATCGGGGAAAACCTATGAGCCCTTTGTATCTTGTGAGTCCAATCTCAGCCATCCACCTCTGGTAACTTGCCCTGAAACAAGTTGATGACAAATCCTCTGACATCCTGACCCTCAGCCCTTTCCATGACCCCCAGAATCCTTAGGTTATTCCGACGTTGTTGATTTTCGAAATCCTCCAGCTTTCGCTAAACATCTACCAGTCTGGACGCATGGGATCGTAACTGTTCGTTTATTGAGGTGACCTCTGACTCTAACACTGTAATCTGCCCCTCAACTGCTGAGATCCTCTTCACTATTTCAGAGCAAGTGTTTGAATTTTTTTGCACTGCACTCTGCAACTTTCTGGAGCCCATCTTAGCCTTCCGACTATCAGCCCAAGTCTACTTCCGATGAGTTAGTATGATTTGCCATATGATCTCTACAGAGTAAGAGGTCTCATGTCCAGAAATATGTACCTGCAAGTTTTCCTGTTTCCCACACTCATGTCCTTAAAAATGTGTTAAATCTAATCCATGGATTAAAAGGAGATGAGTTAAAGGAAATTTAAATTTTGACGGAATTGATATAAAAAAACACTGCAATCTAAAGGAGAAATCTAAATTCTGTCCAACCCTTTCTCCAGGGAATAAATTAACACCTTTCATGAGATGATTATGGCCGACATTAACAAGCTAAAAAAACAACAAATTGGGAAAAGGAAAATCGAAGTATGAAGGAAAGAGCAGCTTTAGAAAAATCTTATGAACAATTCACATATGATCATATCGTTTGTGGATAAAGGATATCATAATTCTGAATAGAAAGGACTATGTAAATGAAGTAATGAGACAATTGGGAGATGAGGAACATTACAAACTCTTGATTATAATCCCATAAAGAAAATGATAATAGCATTTGGATAAAAAGATTCTGATTAATTACAACTAATCCAGTGATAACTACCATCTATTTTCTTGTAAAGATACACAAAACACTGGTCAGTGCACATGGTAGACCAATTGTATTGTCTTGTGGCTTGCTTTATGAGAAGGTATCAATTCATGTGGATAATTATTTGCCACCCATAGTGAAGAATCTGAACTCATTTATAAAACACACTGGTGATTTTTTGAGAATATTAGCCAGTACCACCTAGAACAACGACTTGTATGTATGTATGTACAGGCATTTATATAGCGCACTACTTACCCGTAGGGTCCCAAGGCGCTTCTTGCTTCTAGTGACCATAGATGTTGTCGCCCTCTACACTTCCATTAGACATGATATTGGTCTAAATGTTTGTACATATTTTTTTAATACAAAGAAATATAGGAGAATTACAGCACTTGAAAATGTTATTGATGATGATTGAGATGTGTCCATCCAATAGCATCTTTTTGTTCATTCAAGAGATATATCAACAATGCTGTGGGACCGCCATGGTTATCCCATTTTCACCAACGTATGTAAATCTCACCATGTGCTTGTGGGAAAAGGTGATGGCATACGGTCCCAAGAATGAAGAAAATCAGGATACTGTCATCCTTCGGTCATGATATATTCCATTTCATCCGGGGAGTTACTACATATGAGAAGGATATGCTCTAATGATGAAGATCTAGTTAATAAATGTGATGAAGTCTGCAAAAGATTTGCAAAAAGAGGCTACAAGTTGGGTGAAATCAAAAAAAGCTTAGATCGGGTCAAACATACAACACATATGCAAACCTGGGTTCACTCTAGACAGTCACCAGGGGAGCTGAGTGCTCGGAGGAACATGGCGGCCGCCAGCTAAACGGCCGCAGCCGGATCCCCCCTATGCAGCAACCAATTCCTGCGCTTTGGTATAGGAATGGGAGCAGTGCCAACGCACTCAGATTATCCTGATGAAACTTTTGAAATGAAACTCTGGACCCTTCGACATCCTACTCAACGTAGAAGAGTGAAGAATCTCCCTTGTGGTCAAGGAGTGACCACCCTGTGCAAACAGGCACCATCCAGCACCTCGACGTCTGCTTTGTTGCAGTTCCCGACAGAAATCGAGTGACAGAGATCGACGAGATCAAGCTTGCCTGCCTTCTTACAGCCCGATCCACAGTCCCTGCAGAGCTGAGACCCGTGGAGGCGACCGGAAGCGTGGGGCACGCCATCTTGAAAAGACCACGAGACGCTGACCGTGCAGCCCACGAGTGACCCTCGAAGCTGTACACCGGGGTTTGAAAAGCCCCAACCCTGAGCCACTTTTGCACCAAAGCTCACCCCTCTACACTCGACGAGTGCTGCGTGGGGCCCTTCTGCTTTCTTTGGCTCGACGCGTTGGCCCGGTCACATGCCAGCTGGCTTGTGGCCCCTGTGCCGGCGAAAACCTAAAACCGACTTGTGATTCTGGTTGCCCCAGACTTGCACCAGCTCCTCTGAAAAGGAGCACCCGCTCTGACCCCCCTGGTCCGAGTGAAAAGCAATCTTCCAGTCCTGCGTGGATTGCTCTTGCCAAGTGTTGTTGGCTCCGATCTTGAAGCCGACAGCGCCGATGGTGAGAGCCTGCGTGGGACAGCTCGTGACCTGCTCCTGGACATCACAGATGCCCCAGAGCCCACGTGGCAGCGGAGAGAAGCTCCTCGACAACCACCTGATTGCGCCCGACATTGCCTGGTTCCATCCTGGTTCCACCCTGGTCACTGCTGAGTGACCCAGACTCTGTCCCCTCTGCTTTCAGGTACTTTTCTACTCTGATCCACCCTTGGATCACACCGGACACTTCTCCTTCACATCGCCTGCAGCATCTTCAGCTTCAAGCACCAACAACCTGCATGACGAAACCCGACGCCACTTCGACCCTATGCACCCGCTTCCTGTGGGTGAGGTAACTCAGCAACGCCGGTGTTCCCACACTGGTACACACCTCTATGGTCTGTGTCTAAAGTTTTGTCCTTCTAGGTTCAGCGGAAGTATCCTTAAACTCTATTTGTGTAACTTTTACGCACCATTGACTTTGCATTGGTGCATGCGTGTGCTTTAAGCGCTGCACCCGAATCCCGCATGCTTTTCCCGATTTCAGCATTGCTGGTCCCGACTGCTCCCAGCGATTCCCTAGGCCCTAGGCCTAACCACTGTTCGATTGGTATCTCTTATACCACTTTCTTAATATATGGTTTGAGTGGCCACCCGCCCTCATCCATAATTGTGCAACTTTCATATGTTATACTGTGCTTTTGATTTAACGCTTGTGCCCCTTTGCTCATAAAGAGTACTGGGGATTATTTTAGAAATAAACACATATATTTTTATAATATATACTTGTGTGGTGTCCTTTCATTTGATATTACAGGATTATGATTGGTAAAACAGCTCGCTTAACACGACCTCTTGAGTTTAGCCTTTAAGGCTGCTTAGTCTATGCTACCATTAAGATAGCTTGTCTATAAGGTTGACTTACAACCAGACACCATAAGGGTTTGTTTGGACTGATGCAAGGTGGTTCCAGAATTGGAAACATCATATATCAGCCCAATTTCTCACACAGTGGTTGTAGGGCATTCAGACATTGACCTGTCAAATAGGTATTCAGCGTTAGGGGGGGATGGATCAGGAAACACCCTAATGGATCCCACAGAAAAGACCAAAAGCTCTGATGCTCTGAACGCAGCGCAATTAGTACAAGTACACCATCCCGCCTCATTTGACAGTGTCGGCGCAGAGAACATTACAGGTAAATCAGATGCAACCTCACGCACATTGGCCAACATATTACTAGCTATGAAGGATGAGATTACCAGCAGGTTCACGGTATCGGAAATCAATCAAGCGGAAATGACTAACAGATTATTAATTTCTGAGGCTAATTAAGCAGCAATTCAGGCATCTTGTGATGAGTTGGCCAAGAGGCTGGACGAGGTCACCCTCAGAACCGAGGCAATTGAGTCGGAAATCCCAAAGATCAAGGAATCCATGCGTACCACCGAAGTGGAGGTCACCAAGCTGTCTGTTCAGAACAAAGAATTATAAGAGGATATTGAGCGTTTGGAGAATTACTCGCGCTGGAACAACTTGAGACTCCTGAATGTGCCTGAAGCCCTGGAGGGGGAGACATTAAGGGTTTAGTAATATCCTTATTGAAGGGAACATTGTTAAAAGACTCACCAGAGGTAGATTTGCTGCATGATATTCAGAGGGTACACCGTGATCCCTTCAGAATAAACCTCGCAAAACAAAAACCCACGAAGATCCTGGTGAACTTTTTAACATATTCCGTAAAGGAGCATATTTTGTCTTCCTCTCTGAAAGAAGGCTCCATATACTTTAACAGCTCCAATCCATTTACCTTCCAAATAAGATCAGACATATCGCACATAACTGCAACGAGGCAGTGGGAGCTGGGGAAAAGGTTGGAGGAGTTAAACAGTATAGGGGCCAAGGCTCTGTTGAAATTCCCGGCATCGCTAAGGGTGATGTGGAATAACCACACGCACCAAATCAAAACTGGGGAAGAGGCGGATGCTCCTGTTGCAAAGATCGGAGACGGACAAGGGGGGCAAGAGGGGAAGAAGACTTAGCGGGTCTTTTTACAATTATGACATGTAATCAGCAGGAATTTAGCTAAAAATCGGAAATTTTATTGCTACTCCATAGGGGGGAGGGCTAAATAGGCCTTTGCCTATTAGAAGGGAGGGTTCCTCAAGGGTTGTGGGGCACGGGGTCACGGGAAGGTGGGATGGGGAGGAGGGGGGGCACGTGGGTGGGGAGCAGTGGGAAAAAAAAGAAAACATTTCGACCTCATCTCAACCCTATGTACAGTCTTTTTTGTCATGAAGGGGTGTCAACTCCCCCAGGTAGAACACGGGGCGATGGCCGGCATGGACCTGAGGGATAGCAAGACCACCTTTACCTCCTGGAATGTTAATGGGTTAAGGTGCCCCCGGAGACAGAGGCTAATTCTTAAATACCTAGAACTTTCAACTGCAAAAATCTGCATGTTGCAAGAGACACACCTGAGGTATGAGGAAAGTAGCTTAATCTTCTCCAAGGTCCCTTGGGTTAAGAGCTTTAGCGCTTCGCATCAGACATCTGAAAATAGAGGGGTGGCTATACTAATTAAACAGGGTACTCCCTGTAATATAAAAAAAAACACAATCAGACTCCTCAGGTAGGTGGTTGACAGTCCAATTGGCATTTGAAAATTTTGATTTGATCTGTGCCTCTTTCTACGGCCCAATATGGACGTTCCGACCTATATTTATAAATTACAATCAGTACTGATGTTGGAACCTCCACCCTATGTTATCGCGGGAGATTTTAATGTCCTGTTAGACCCTCTGAAAGATAGATCCATCTGAGTCATTATATAGGGACAGTTAAGGTATGTCGGGCACTACTTAATATGATTCATGATATGGATCTGATCGATCTATGGTGGGCACAAAAAGGAGATCAGCAGGGCTTTACTTTTTATAGCAAGAAGCATGGCCACTCCTCTAGGATCGATTATGTTTTCTTGGACAGAATGTCAATGGCTAACCTAGGGGAGGTATCAGTTCTTCCGAGTCACCTCTCCGATCACGCACCTCTGCAATTTGTATATCAGAGTAAGGAGGTACAGCGGCAACCATTGAGATGGACCCTTAATAGGGCGAAGCTTTTAGATCCCGAGGTGGTTGAAGCAGTACAGGCTCCCTCTCTGGAATTTCTTTCTTTGAACACAGGTTCTACAACACAGGACATAGTATGGGACACATATAAGGCCTGGTTAAGGGGGAAACTCCATGGAATAATCTGCTATAAGAATAATATCAAAGCTGAGGCATTAAAGGGGGATGAGGGGAAGATAAGCAATCTGGAGAAAGAAAGAGACGGTTTAAGCAACAGGGACTCAGAGCGACTTACACAGGTCTTGAAGAATCTGGAAGAGGTAAGATCAGAGTATAGAGGGAAGTTAGAAGCCAAGTGTAGGGCGCAGTAGAACTCCAGAACGATGCAGAACTTTGAATATGGGGAGAAGGCTGGCGCCCTTCTGGCATGGAAAGCAAGAACCGATTGTGCTAGAAATGATATAAAAGAACTTACTATCAATGCTAGCGGGGAAACCTCTAGTAAGATCGAGGATATACAGTCCTGTCTACTCTCCATCTTCTCGGAACTGTATAAAGAGGACCTGGGACCTCTACAGAGTTCTATCCAGTCATTTCTTAGGAACAAACATTTCCCTTGCTCTCAGAAGAAAGTAAGAGCAAATTGGATGCTCTCTTTACGTTAGAGGAGATAGCAGATCAGATTAAAAAATCAAAGAACAAAAAACCTGCAGGCTCGGACTCACTCCCAAGCGAAATCTATAAACTCCTCAAAGAGGAGTTGATAAATGCACTGGGGGTCACCTTTAACTCAGTTTACAGCCTAACTGGGAAGGTTCCTAGGACCTGGACGGAGGCAACAATAGTTCTGATCTTAAAAACCGGCAAGGACCCGAAAAAGGCGGACTCCTATCGTCCAATCTCCCTGCTGAATGCCGATTATAAGATCTTTATGGGCATTTTGGCAGGGAGACTGGCAAAACTGATCCCGAGGTTAATACACCCGGATCAGAAAGGGTTCGTCGAAAGAGACACATTTAGGAGCAGTTGCAGCTCTTGATTGGTAATATAGATCTGGCCATTCAGAGGACAGAACCCTTGGCCGTTGTCGCCTTAGACGCGGCCAAGGCTTTTGACAGAGTCTGCTGGGTGTACCTTTCATAAGTCCTCAGGGCAATGGGGTTTGGCCCAATCTTTATTCGAACCTTGCAGAACTGCTATCAGGGTGCCTCCGCCCGAATCCTGCTAAATGGGCTCCTTACGCTGAGTTTTAACATCCAGAGAGGAACCAGGCAGGGGTGTCCGATCTCGCCCCTTTTATTTAATATATACATGGAACCATTGGCACAGGCGTTGAGACTGGATGATTCAATCTATCCTTTTAGACCAGAACAATATAGTTCCAAAATAGCTCTCTACGCCGCACGACCTAATACTGTACACAAGTGACCCAGAGGTAGCGATCCCGAGGGTGGAGGAGCTTATGTGCGAGTTTGGGTCCCTATCCAGGTAACTAGTCAATAAAACCAAGACAGAGGTGATGTGTTGGAATCTGGAGTGGTCGGGGAGAGTCAGCGTTGAGCTGAGATATCTGGGGATCTATGTAGTAAAGGACTTGTAGAAGATACCTGAGCTTAATCTTAACAGGGGCGGTACAAAAGGGGGTGGTGATGGACGGAGCATCTGAATCAATCAAACACTCACACCCAGTCAAAAGATCTGGGTTTAATCCATCACCGTTCTTTAGCCCACTCTGCCACCCCAGTTCAGACAATCTTAACAGGGTCATAAAGGAAATTGACGGCCTCTTTAGTAGATGGAGGAACCTTCCCTTAACTATTTATGGAAAAACCAACTTGGTAAAGATGGTCATTCTCCCCAAGCTGTCTTACCTTTTTTCTTCCATACCATTAACATTCTTGAAAAAAAGTTTAATGAAGGTACAGAGCAAGATCGGGAGTTTTGTCTGGGGCGAAAAAGGGGTTAGTCTGGCGTGGAAAAAACTTAGGCGCAGACTAAAGAAAGGCGGGCTTGCCCTTACCGACGTGAGGCTATACGCTGCAGCATTCCAGTTTAAAAGTATACGGATGCTACTTGTGAAACCAGGGGAGTCAGCTTGGGGGAGGCTGTTGGGAGAAATGGCGAGAGTAGAGGGAGGAGGTGACGGTGAGGCTTTTCTATATAAGTTTGGGTCACCAAAATTCTTCAAGCGGGTACGCCTGAAGGTTCTGAGGGCGGCCTTGGAGCTATGGCATAGGCTCAGACGTAGCTGGGGCATGGGATACTATTCGGATAGTGCCCCTGTCTGGGATGCACCGGGAACACCGGACTGCCTAATGGACAGATTGGCGTTGCCCATAAGAAGGGCAGGCATCACCATCTGGGCTGAACTTGTAGACTCCGGGGGGATACATCCATGGGAGTACCTGAGGGCAAAGATCGGGCCAGGACTCTCCAGATTCAAATATCTACAGTTAGTATCATGGTACGAGACAGAAAAGGGGGAGGTCAGTAGGAATAGAGAGATTGAAGGGTTGTGGCAATCTATCCTCCCAATTAATAAGGAAATCTCTATATGATATAACAACTTGTTGGAAACTGAGGATCACGAGACCCCCCTTTAGCTGCAGTATGGATGGAAACTCCCCTTGGGCCATCAATAGAGTCCTTGTATGAGCCCTCTTTAAAGATCTTGTATAAATATGTCAAGCCCGCTTGTCTAAAAAAAAATTTTTTTGTCATTAACAGGCTTTATTATACTCCCGCAAAAATCGCCAAATTTGCCCCAGAACCAGCTCCTAAATGCCCCAGATGTTCACTACCTCTTGCTAATGACTTACATATCTTCTTTGAGTGTCCAGCACTTGAAAAATGTTGGACTGAGGTGGGCGACAACATTCGAGATATCTTTAACACCATCATAGAGATTAATATGTCATTAGTGTTTTTTGGAGATGATGGTTGTCTCAGTCAGACCCTCTCTCAGAAGGACAGAGGCCTATTAATCTATTTGATTTTGTGGGCCAGAAGGGAAGTCTGCAGGAGGTGGAAAGATCCCCTACCCCCACAAAGGGAAGACTGGCTTAAAGCCTCATTCTCCATGGCTCGTCTAGACTATGAGGGCGCAGAAGATAAGCTAATAAACATCTGGCACCCTTTTGTGAGATGGGGAAAAAATTTAAGATTAATATAATTGGTCTAATGATTACACCAGGTTACCTCACAAAAAAGGGATCGGTCGGACGACCCAAGCGAGTGCGGTACGCCGTAGGGGCCACATATCACGAAGGCGGCTTCATAAGACCCACAGAGGCTTGATAGGTGAGATGAGGAATTACAACACAAAATAACTATTGGGTCGAAAAATGTGTCAGAAAATGAGATTTGTCTAAATGAGTCAGTGTGTGTTGAAAGTTGTTAGAAAAGCACACAACCAGACATCGCACTGTGTGGGAAAGAAATCCATCAGTTACTCGTCCTTTGCCGCCCTTTCATCCTTTGAACCACTTCACATAGTGGAGAGTCCAGGTTGTTGCCACCTAGTCAAGGAAAGGCTAGTGTTGTACAGTATGGTGCAAAAGGAAGTGCTGTATTGTAACTGAGGAGCAGTGCAAAAGAAAGTTGTGAAAATCAAAAGAGGAAAGGATGTGCTCTAGGATAAAATTGAATAATGAATGCAAAAAGACTTTATTCTGGTGCCGTTCATTTCCAAAATTAAAACAATTCAGTGCAAAATAGTCAGTGATTAACCCTAATAGTCACTGACCCAAAGTGTTGGTCGAAATGTTTCTGCGGTGGTTTAAAGATCACTAAGTATCTCCCGCTTCTTCAGGACCTATAACATTTGCTACTGCTCAAAAGTGCGATAAAAAAGGATTTCTGATACAGATATCACCTGCTCAAAACTGGTTGTCCTCTCAATTCTGCAGGGGATGTCCCAGGAAAAGACGTCATCAAGACACAACAACATAGATAAGAGACACATACAAAGATAAAAACGACATTACCAAGATTAGTGTAAATCATCTCATGTTATCAAATGATTATATGGAGAACCTGAAACAACCGGTATCTGGTCGCTAGGTAATTTAAGTCCCCTCGCTCACCTATAGGGTAAGAGGAACGTGCCACTCCTCGCCTGGCCACAGCTCAGGAAGACAGTGCACCGCTCTAAGATATAGAGAAAGTGATATATGCAAGTCAAAATAAAAATAAAAACAATGCGAATGCCAGTCATTAAAGCGCTCCCTAATATTTGGAAGAGATACCATTGTCCATATTAAATCTCTCTTGTTCATATAGTCTCATAGCTATTGCATAACTGCTCATGTTCCTTTGTTACTTTTCAGAGAAATCTCCATAAATCACAGCCTCTTCGTATATTTAACAGCGGAATGTTAGTATATTCAGAAGACAAGAAACTGCCCAGTGCGCTTCTAATCTCCATCTGTCTAGTCTCAGGCTCATTTTATTCATGCTCTAGCCAGTGGTTTCCCACTATCCATGTTATGGTCCATGTGAAAAGCGCTCATATTTATGCTGTTACTACGCCGTTCAGAACCTTATGCAAGGGGATGACGACCAGGAAAGTTAGAACGAGGATCTCAGAAAATAAAAGCACCATCCGCTGCAAAAAACAGGCGACCTGTCTAACTAACCATTTCTTGGAAGTCATCCAGAAACCTACAGACTTTGAATGGACAGTGCTTGAACAACCGCTTATTCCAACTCACATCACTGATGTGTCCAAGTACCCGTTCAAAATAGAACAGAAATGGGTATACAAACTGAACACTGATAAGGCTGGGCTTAATGAGGACATCCCGTGGATGTCACTGTAGAACACTTGAATTACTCATGATAGAGCTTGAATTACTCATGATAGAGCTTTAATCCTTGACTGTAACCCTATAAAATGATCAGATTGATATATATGCGTCTTCTTACATGGACCCATCTCTGATAAAAACGTGATAGGCTCATACATAAACACCTGAACGAGCCCTTGACCATAACTGTTAAGAGATACTATTGCTCCTAGTCTTATCTGCTCAGCTTCCATATCAGATATAGTGGCTCTATGTCTAAGTTGCACATATGTTATCGCCCACTGCTCCCTTACTCCAATTAACATCTATACATATTGAGGCATATGCAGCACTTTCAAGGCTTTCAGTTGTGCCTAGTTTATTCCCATATTATGAATATTTTATCCACATCCAATATGTTGGCAATATATATACAACAGTATCCTACATGTAGTTCGTGGCACACGATCAGCTAAAAGATCGATACACGAATGTGAACCGGACTACATTTCCCGGCATACCAAATCGCGCATGAGTACCTCTGTTGCGCAATGAACAGGTAAAATCGAACCGGACTACAATTCCCGGCATACCCAGTCGCGCACAAGCACAGTCATTGCGCTATGAACAGAAGCGTACTAATGACGCTGACGAACTGAGCCCAGGCACCTCCCCAGACAGCCCAGACGGCTGCTGAGTGTACTGACGGGCAGGTAAGCACAAACTTTCTCGCGTTTTGGGGTGTGTGTGCACGAACAGATATGCGTGTATATGATAGATGTGCACTATATAAATGTCGTCTCGATTATACAAACGCACGCGGTACTATAATTGCCATAGTCACTACCGCTGCAACGGGGTTCTGTATAGCATATATGGAGTTCACTCGAACCACGATCAGGATTAGTATAATGGGACTATGATTGATACGGATCATCACACGCAGTACTTGTAGAGACATTAGGCACAATGGACAGTCTCTGGGTCTGGAATACAATAATGAATGCTGGGTTAAACATGTACATTCATGCGGTATAACGTGCCAAAGGTATAACCCCTTGCATAAGGTTCTGAACGGCGTAGTAACAGCATAAATATGAGAGCTTTTCTCATGGACCATAACATGGATAGTGGGAAACCACTGGCTAGAGCATGAAGAAAATGAGTCTGAGACTAGACAGATGGAGATTAGAAGCGCACTGGGCAGTTTCTTGTCTTCTGAATATACTAACAGGCCGCTGTTAAATATACGAAGAGGCTGTGATTTATGGAGATTTCTCTGAGAAGTAACAAAGGAACATGAGCAGTTATGCAATAGCTATGAGACTATATGAACAAGAGAGATTTAATATGAACAATGGTATCTCTTCCAAATATTAGGGAGCGCTTTAATGACTGGCATTCGCGTTGTTTTTATTTTTATTTTGACTTGCATATATCACTTTCTCTATATCTTAGAGCGGTGCACTGTCTTCCTGAGCTGTGGCCAGGCGAGAAGTGGCACGTTCCTTTTACCCTATAGGTGAGCGAGGGGACTTAAATTACCTAGCGACCAGATACCGGTTGTTTCAGGTTCTCCATATAATCATTTGATAACATGAGATGATTTACACTAATCTTGGTAATGTCGTTTTTATCTTTGTATGTGTCTCTTATCTATGTTGTTGTGTCTTGATGACGTCTTTTCCTGGGACATCCCCTGCAGAATTGAGAGGACAACCAGTTTTGAGCAGGTGATATCTGTATCAGAAATCCTTTTTTATCGCACTTTTGAGCAGTTGCAAATGTTATAGGTCCTGAAGAAGCAGGAGATACTTAGTGATCTTTAAACCACCGCAGAAACATGTCGACCAACACTTTGGGTCAGTGACTATTAGGGTTAATCACTGACTATTTTGCACTGAATTGTTTTAATTTTGGAAATGAACGGCACCAGAATAAAGTCTTTTTGCGTTCATTATTCAATTTTATCCTAGAGCACATCCTTTCCTCTTTTGATTTTCACAACTTTCTTTTGCACTGCTCCTCAGTTACAATACAGCACTTCCTTTTGCACCATACTGTACAACACTAGCCTTTCCCTGACTAGGTGGCAACAACCTGGACTTTCCACTATGGGAAGTGGTTCAAAGGATGAAAGGACGTCAAAGGACGAGTAACTGATGGATTTCTTTCCCACACAGTGCGATGTCTGGTTGTGTGCTTTTCTAACAACTTTCAGCACACACTGACTCATTTAGACACATCTCATTTTCTGACACATTTTTCGACCCATAGTTATTTTGTGTTGTATTTACTGATTTGAGAAGGGGGTTGTAACTGTGTGGTCGCTAAATATTCTCTGGGACCCTCCACCCATTTTCTTGTTTTTGAGGTGAGATGAGGACCCAAAACATTTTTTTTAATAAAAAAGATGAAAAAAAACAACAAAAAAACAAACTGAATCACAAAGAAAAAACAAGAGAAAACTACATCAGGAAATGTGTGGGAATAAGAATGATTCTAACATAGAGCAAAGAAAGTCAAGTCATTGTAAAAATACTGAAAACACATTGGAGCATAGTATGCAAGGATCCAGACATTGGCGATAAACTAGGGCCAATACCAAAAATAACATACAGGAAAGCTCCATCCCTCAAAGATTGGCCAGGTCCTGCGTCCCACCCCAGTAGGCAGCCCACACATACTGCGTTTGGCTGTGCACAGCATGGGGTTGGCCACAGGGCCTGGCTTAGCACCCAGGCCTGCATCCAACCCATTGGTGCAGCCCTCCTCCCCAAGCCACTTCGGGCCTCGGTGACTCTATCCCACAGGGCCTTTTTTCCAGGGGGGTCCAGCAGCGCCCTCCCCGCCTGACTTTGGGCCCAAGCGACCCCCAACCCGGGAGATTTTTCTTTCTTTCTTAGAGATAGGCGCTCAGCCCCACTCCCTAAGCCCCTTTAGGCCAGAGCATTTCCCGGGGCCTTTGTTTCTTTATTAAGGGGAGGGGAGCACACAGCCCTCCCTCCCAGAGTCAATAGTGACCCCAGGGACCCCTACCTCCGTTACCAAAGGCATATGTAAAGGGAGGGGAGAGTGCGACCCCACTTCCTGAGCAACAAGGGGTCCTGGGGACCTTATCCCCAGGTTCTTCAAGAGGAGGGGGACAGGTGGACCACTCTCGAGAGAATAGTGGCCCGGGGGCCCATCCCCTGGGGCCACAGCACATATTTTAACAGGAGGTGGCATACAGTCCCCCCGCCCCATGCCGCTATGGGCCCTAGGGACCTCATATTCAGGGGCCTTTCTTTTACAGTTAAGGAAAGTGGGGCATGCAGCCCCCTTGCCAGAGGTGTTGGGGCCTCAGGGACCCCATCTCTAGTGGGTGCCCCGGTGCCCAGCAGGAGCACCCACAAAGCAGTATGTTGGGGGCTGTGGGAGTAGTCCCTGGGCCCCATAGCACCAGCCAGCTCCCAAGCCACCACCATCCTAGGTGGTTGTGGGAGCCTGCCTCTTTTCTTTGCACCCACCCGGTTGGTAGAAGCAGTTTTTAACTGCTCCCGCTGGTTGGGATGCGGAGTTATCTGCTCGGGAGAGTGTGGGCAAGGGATGCCGGTATTCCCCCAAGGCAGGGAACCACAGTGGGATCTCTAAGAACACTGTGCATTATTGCACCCCAGAGGATGGGGCCCCTGGACCAATATCGGCACGGGGAGGGGCTGCACATGGTGTGGGGTTGGCTGCAGGGCCCAGAATGCATCTAGTCCTGCTTCTAATCCATTGTCACAGCGCCCTTCTCAAACAACTTCGGGCCTGTGGGACTCTATTCCCCTGGGCCTCCTTTTTTCGAGGAGGTGAGCCCCCAGCCTCCACCCCAATGCACTTTGCATCCTGAGGACCCCATCCACCAGGATCTCTATTTTTTGTTACGGGTAGAGGGGCACATGTCTCCCATTACAGTTTTGGCCCTGGAGACACCATCTCCTGGGGCCCGTTTGTTTCTTTATTAAGTGGAGGAAAGCACGCAGCTCCCCACCCCAAGTTACTAAGGACCCAGTGGCATTGTTTTTTATTAAGGGGAGTGGAGCATTCCGCTCCCATCCCCGAGCCAAAAGGTAGTCTGGGGACCTCATCCCCCGGGGCCAAATTTGTATGTGAAGAGGAGGAACACCAAGGCCTGTGATGGCTTCCTGCAACAGTTTTCTTCATGTTGCAGGCAGCTAGTCAGAGTGCTCTCTCCCTGGGAGCAAATTGGCCCAAGGTGAAAAAAAAACCATGGGCTAATCAGAACGCGCTATTTTTTAAATTTGCGTTCAAGGTACTCTTGAAGAGAGTCCCTATAACAATGCCATCCAGATATGCAAATATTTTTGAAACTTAATATCCTAAAAACTACTGAATGTATGTACGCCAAATCACATAAAGCATGCTTTCGTGACCAAGATCTAGCTTCTGCCAAATTTGATGTAATGTCGTGCAGTAATTTTTGTGGTATTGCATTCCAAAAAAGTCTATGGAAAATGCATAGGCATTTTGTGTTTTGGGACCCCCTTTTCCCCCGGTCCCCACTCAACGGATCACCACAAAACAATGCAAGAAGGAGCTGAGGTGGATGAACTGTTTTTAAAAAAGTTTTGTGGAGATTTATCAAACAGCACCAAAGTTATTAGAAAACAAAAAAAATACTGTTCCTATGAAAAAGTAGACCTAACTTTCACTACACAGTGGCGACTGCTATGGGAACATATATATTGGGTAGTTATAGTTCTTTGTAGGCCTGGGTTAGGGGGAAGAGCATTCTATTTTTTCATAGGAGCATGCAGCCCTCCTCCTTGAGCCTAGTAGAGGGCCTGTAGACCCCATCCCAGGGGCAACTAGATTAATGTGGGAGTGGGGATATGCGACCCCCATTCTATAGCCTGCATGATACCCATGGGATCCTGGGCACTCCATCCCTGTGGCTTGTATTTCTGTAATGGGGAGTGGAGCGTGCAACCCCTCATTCCCCAAGCCTTAAGTAGTCCCCGGAACCCCATCTTCCACGAGTCAATGTCTTTTTTGGGGATGGGACGTGTGTGAAGTACCCCCTTCCCCAAGACTGACTTCGGGAACTCTTTCCCTGGAGTTCGATTGGCGTTTTCCGGGCACCTCATCCTCTGGGACATGGGGATTCTTTTGCCGGGAGAGTGCGACCGGGAATAGAAGTTTACTCCTTGTTCGCACTCTCTGGGGCAGGGAACACAATTTTGCTCCCACTGAAGCAGGATTCGAAAAAAAAGCTGTTCCTGCACGGCAGGAGCAAAGTAATAGAGCCGACCCCCGCCAGCACACTATGGAGCTGACTATGGACCCGGCTAACGAAGGCACATTGTGGATGACGTGGTGGATGTTATAGTTGGGAAATGTAATAATATGTTACTTTAAATTCAATGGAAAAACCAAAATTTAAAGAGACGTTATAGTTAGATGAAAATGTCAGTTAAAACATACTGGGCCCGATTGGTCTGATCCATCCTTGTTTTTTCAAAGTGACTTATTGTCGTGCCCTGTAGGAGGATGCCTCGGAAACACCACGGAGTTGAAGCTCTGTCCACAACTCCCCCACACCGGTTCACTCTACACCAACGATATATATATATACTGGTGATAAGAGATGATGCCAATGTAGGGAAAGCAGGGAAACAAAACAAGGAAAGGTTGGGGAGACACAGGAATCGGAAATCCAGGATGCGAAGAGAACTGGTCAGCACTCACTATGGTCTTCAGGATCTTCTCCTATGAATAATAATAATGATTAATAGAATGTCCAGTATATCTGTGTATATGTATATGATTAACAGGAATACTCAGTACCTAGACAATACGTGCAATGCTTCTACCTATACGTGACTTCACTTCTGTTGTCTTCACAGAAAAGTAGGTAGTGATATGCAAAGGAAAGAGCACTCCTATAAGTGAGGGATATTAGGTTAGCTCTAAATGCAAACCCTGGACATATCTGTATATAAGGAGCGATATATATAAAGGTACCTAATGTGTGGCGTGCCGTAAGAAGAATGTCTCCCTGTTTCTCCACAAGAAGTCAGCTTGTCTTCTAATGGTGATTCCCTAAAACATAATTGAGATAATCAGTATCTCCGTAGATTGTCTTGTGTAGATAGTGACCCTTTAGGGAAATGGTCGTACCTGTTTTGTGTCTTTCACTAAAGCTTAGAAGAATTCTTGGAGCTCAATTGCACAATCTGAGAGGCTCCTAATAACAACATAAACTACCCCTGTCTGTAAGTATAAATCAAATACAACTCCGTAATGAGGTTCAACAATAACCAAAAACCAAAACCCCAGCGCCAAGCATGCACTGGTTGTAAACTAACACAAGTTTACTACTGCACAGAAGAACACCCGTACTTAGCTTGGATAAACGAATGCTCAATAATCGGGAGGACGATGAGGAACCACAGAGAACTCCCGACGATGCCCGGACGCCACCACCGTGACCCGGAAGCGATGCGCATAACCCGGAAGGAACACAAAGCGTCGTACCAGAAGAAAGAAAGGACTATATAGTATTATCACGCATGCGCTAGTCCTTGCGCATGCGCTCTTCAGAACCTAGCGGCTCTCGCCAACCAAGCCTTTGCCAACCACGTCTTTACCGAATCGGCAGGCATGACACTTATGAATAAATAATTTTTAGCTTTGATGATCCTGCTGACCTTCGGAAGTTCATACATACTCAAAAGAGAGAACTCATGGAACTTAGCAAACCTTAGTTGTTTAATTGCTTGTTCAATGTTTTGTCTGGATAAAGTTTTTCATCCGTTTTCTTTGTTTATTGCTGAATTAATTTATCTGTTCTCCTCTTCTTGTTTCATAGGCCTTCTCCTTGCAGTTTAGTTGTATATTCCTCCTGTTCACGTTGCCCTGCTGTTTGTGCTGTGCTACCCATTTTGCTGCCATCCCCTCCTAAGTGTTGGTAAGTCCCCTTCATATGTCTTATTTGGTTCACCGTTAGTCTTCGGACTTCTTTCTTCTTCATTTCGTTTGTTATATTTATTGTATTGGTGACCTGCTTCTGTCTCCGTCTACCGCTTCTGCAGTCGCCTGGTTTTTCGATGCGCCCCCCTCCCACTTTAATGTCTTCTGGTTCAGTATTCTCTGTGACTAAAGCCACTTGGCTTTTTGTCATCTTTCTTTTGCCTTCACCTCTTGTGGGATTTTGCCTCCCTATTTTCACCTTCTCTCTATTTTTCACTTCCTCTTTTTTCCTTCCTTCTCCTTCCCCTTTTTCTCTCTGGATGTCTTTTTTCTTGTCATTTTATTCCCTTTCACTCAGGCACTCCTCTTCCTATTCAGTCTACTATACTTTATTTCCTATTATTTTATGGCTGGCGTTGATTATGTGCTATTTGGCATTTCATTCCGCTGATGTCTGTTGTGTTTTCAACTAGCTTATTTTGGCTCCTCATTTCAATGCCATTTTGCCTCCGTCTTAACTGACTCCCTCATTTTCTGTAAGAAAATGGTTTGACTGACTGCTGCTCTGCACTGACCTTTTCTCTGGCAATACTATTTGGTTTCGCTAGCAATTGGCTCCAATTCTTGCCTTTTCTATTTGGCTCCTTGCTTCATCGCCTCTGGGTTTACTCCATCAACATGGAATCTTCACACTCATCTAAGGCTCACGGCACTGCCTCTGGTAATCGTAAACATTCTGCCACATCTGGTAAACACCTTAAAAAAGATCCTCCATCCCTCTCAAAATCTCTGCTCCCTGTCACGCTAGAGGATATCATGGAAGAACTACGTCTCATTCGTCCATTCATGACAGATACGGCAACAACTCTTCAGCGGCTGGATGATAAATGGTCTGGTTTGGATTTGAGACTTACAGAGCAAAAGGTTAGTGATGCTCAAGATGTTGCAGCCAAAGTTGCTAGCCTAACAAAAGAGATTGATCAGCTTAAGAAAACTTCGGAAGATTTGGAAAACCGCAATAGATGCAATAACATGTGTATGAATGGTATTCCGGAGAGCTCTGAAGGGTCTGACATTATCCAATTTCTGAGGACTCAAGTCCTTCAAATTACTGGCCTTCCTAAGCACATGGATGTTAATATTCAAAGAGGACCAAAGACTTCATCTTCTACTTCTAAACCCAGAGGTATTATCGCCTACTTCCTCCTCTACTCTGACCTCATGACGATTCTCGATTCTGCTAAACAACATAAGCAGCTGATATGGTCTGGTCATAAAGTACTTCTCGCACAAGATGTTTCTAAACCAACAGCTGCTCGACGGAAAGAATTACTGGACTTGAGACCAGGGCTTAGATCGATGAATGCTCGATATGGTCTGATCCATCCTTGTTTTTTCAAAGTGACTTATGAATAAATAATTTTTAGCTTTGATGATCCTGCTGACCTTCGGAAGTTCATACATACTCAAAAGAGAGAACTCATGGAACTTAGCAAACCTTAGTTGTTTAATTGCTTGTTCAATGTTTTGTCTGGATAAAGTTTTTCATCCGTTTTCTTTGTTTATTGCTGAATTAATTTATCTGTTCTCCTCTTTTTGTTTCATAGGCCTTCTCCTTGCAGTTTAGTTGTATATTCCTCCTGTTCATATTGCCCTGCTGTTTGTGCTGTGCTACCCATTTTGCTGCCATCCCCTCCTAAGTGTTGGTAAGTCCCCTTCATATGTCTTATTTGGTTCACCGTTAGTCTTCGGATTTCTTTCTTCTTCATTTCGTTTGTTATATTTATTGTATTGGTGACCTGCTTCTGTCTCCGTCTCCCGCTTCTGCAGTCGTCTGGTTTTTCGCTGCGCCCCCTCCCACTTTAATGTCTTCTGGTTCAGTATTCTCTGTGACTAAAGCCACTTGGCTTTTTGTCATCTTTCTTTTGGCTTCACCTCTTGTGGGATTTTGTCTCCCTATTTTCACCTTCTCTCTATTTTTTAATTCCTCTTTTTTCCTTCCTTCTCCTTCCCCTTTTTCTCTCTGGATGTCTTTTTTCTTGTCATTTTTTTCCCTTTCACTCAGGCACTCTTCTTCCTATTCAGTCTACTATACTTTATTTCCTATTTTAATTCCGCTTCCGATTCTCTATTGTCTTTTCAGTTCACTCTTATCTTTTTTTCTATGGTGGTCATGGGCTTCAACGTCTCCCTTGCTAGTATTTCTCTAATTCTTTACCTTTCCTACCTTTATTTCTTCTTTTTACGATTCTACCAATCCTCACTCCTTCTCTCCTATCTGTCCACCTATTTTTCTGTAATTTCCAAAGATGAGCAGTCTCTGTGTCATTTCTTGGAATATTAAAGGTATTCTCAACCCTGTTAAGAAACAACGGGTTCTGTCTCATTTAGCAAGATTAAAATGTCATGTTGCTTTGTTGCAAGAAACTCACATTACACTTAAAGATTGTCCTTCATTACGTAAACAATGGGTGGGGGAAGCCTTTTGCTCCCCGTCAGTAAACAACCAAAATGGTGTTATTATTCTGTTCCTTAAATCATTATCTATCCAGTTAAAAAATGAGTTTCATGATACTAATGGTAGATGGTTGTTTTTGGATGTTATGGTTAATAATACAAATGTATCCTTCTGCAATGTTTATGGTCCAACTGGTGTAGACTTAACTTTTTGGAACAATTTCTCTATGCTTCTCTCCTCACATGCAAATGATGATATAATTGTTGGTGGCGACTGTAATCAACTTATGGATCCCTTTTTAGATCGAAAATCTCAAGCTAGATATGTACCCAATAAAATGCAAAAATCTTTCTACAAAGCTATATCCTCTAGAGGCCTTATAGACTCCTGGAGAATCTCCCATCCTGATACATTAGAATTCCCTTCTTCTAGATCCCCAGTTCACTGAACAATTTACTATCTTCATGGATGAATTTTGTCACAATACTCTCCACTCCACATCTCAATTTCATTTTGTTTGGGATGCCTTCAAGGTAGCTGCTAGAGGCTATATTATCGACTTTGTTTCTCGTAAAAAGAAAAAAGCTCTCTCTCAATCTTCACTTATTCTCAAACAAAGAAAAGAGCTTGAACAACTTTTTTTTACTACTAACTCTGCTGATGCACTTTCTTCTCTCATTAAAGCAAAAATACAATACATGAAAAACTCCTGGGATGCCGCTTGTAATAATCTCCTTAAATTTAATGCAAAAATGTATGGTGGGCGCAATAAAGCTGGTAAATCCCTTGCAAATTATCTCAAAATCAAAAAACAAAAATCCAAAATCGCTTTTATTACTGATGTCCATGGGAATCGTCATTCTATTGATGATAAGATTCTTGATTGCTTCGTCCAATATTATTCCTCTCCATATACTCCGGAATCAACTCCTTCTTCTACTCAAATTGACTCCTTTTTAGGGCTCGTCCTTTCCTATTCCGCAGGAATAGGAAAAGAGCCCTAATGCAGTCAAACCATTTCTTAAGGCCAAGGGCTCTCAGAGGATTTTGGGAGGTGCACGCTGCCTCGTGCATGAGCTTGCCTGAGCATTCTGCCTATCAGCCTGCCAGTTCTCCTCCCCTAATTATTCACTTCACTTGTGACTCTGCCTCTTCAAAGGCTCTGCTCCCCGCCCTTAAAGTAAGCTCTCTTAAAAAGAGTATTTTCAACAGTTCACGTGAAATCACGTGACCACAAGCAGAGCATTTCCCCACATCAAAGCCTCAGCCTCCCTCCCTTGCCATTTGCTTCCTAACAAGCCTGCCTCGCATAATTGCATCAGACCCGACACTTCAAAGGAATGCGCCCAGAGAGCCACTTTCCCGCCCGTGCATTTCTCTTCCCCCCCCTCCCCACAGCAATGCCAGGAGCTTGTTTGTGGCTTGTTCTACCACTCACCCACTACAGCATAGGGATATAGGGCAGCCCTCATCACCCATTGACCAATTGAGCTGTAACAGTATTAGACATCCACACACAAATTAGTGTTTGCTTGTAGCCAGCGTTTTTTTTTTTTTTTACAGATGAAGGTTTGTCAGCTTTTACAGCAGTTATGTTTTACGGGGACCATGATAAAACAAACTTTGGCAAAGCCAACATAATTGCCATTGCTTTTTAATCTGTCCACGGAATCAATTTTTCTCTGGTGCTCTGCTCATCTAGCTACAATGTATTTGTTTCTTCCTCGGGCACTTTACTGGGCCAGCTGGGTTACAGCCTGACCCGACTCTAAAAGTGTCTGAAGGTTTAATCAACGTTTTGATGTCTGCAAAACCTGAGTTGAAATGCTGCGGTAGTGGCCTTGGGGAAACTCCACAGCACGACACAAACCTACGTGTCTTACAGAGCATATTGCTAATATCTCCTGGCCATCTTCCTGCCCACCTTAAGGTGATTTAGATCCTAGGGATCGCAGCCCGCCTATGAAGGAATGTAATATATTATATATGCTACGCCAATATGGTTCATCCTGGAAGCATAAGGGTGCATATGCCCATCCTGAGCAGGGCGTGCTATGTATGTGCAGAAAGAAACACTATCGCTTCCTCACAACGTTAAGCTTTGTAAACGAGTTTTATTCTCCGGGCAACAGTTTGATGCAAGTATACAGACCAGGCCACTCTCTTAAAATTGACCGAGTACGACACAGTGTAGATGCTGTAGACACTTGGTGGTGTGTGATCCTGGGTGGATTGGCTTAGCACCTACCCACATCTGGAGGCCCCAGAATATCAAATGCAGAATGTACGTTGATAAGCAGTACCCAAAGAGGATAGCTCACTGCACAGCACTTCTCGACTTGTCTCCTGCTTAATATTACACACTATGGCAGCGGGTGTCTCTTTATCGGCCCGTTACATACATACAGGCGTGGACCCTCCGCCCTCCCCCCCACCCGCCCAAGGTGGAATGCCTGCTTGCCACTGGCGCCTATTTCGCATCACGGGAGGAGGCATCATTTAAAGATACTAGGTGGGAGGTAGACGGGCTTCCCGAATCACACTTGCTTCACAGACGCACAAGTTGACCGTGGCCGCAGCCCCCCTCCCTCAGTCACCCAACTGTAAATTGGGAGAGGCAGCCAAGTGTGAAATGTGTGAGTAATTCGATTGGGAACATGCTTCCGGGAGTGAGGGGTAGAGGATAAGCAGCACAATGTATGTGTTTTTATTTTGTGCCCAAACTACTTTATTTAGTTTCTGTGAGTGCCCGTTGTTTACATTGTGACGAACGGAGACGCTTAAAGTCACCCAGTGTGGAAAAGATGGGAAATAAGTCATTTTGGGCATCCGATTAATTGATGATGAGGGGGAGAAATAGATGCTCGCAGTTGTATTTTGACAAGTTATTGATATGAAATAATTTTTGTTTTGTTACTGTCATTTTTATATTGCACAGTGTGTCATTGCCTTGTAGAGCTTTAGGTGTTTCGGAATGTCGTTCCGCGCGGCTCCAAGCAGAGGCGCAACTAGAGCCAAATTTCAGTGGGGGCTAAAAAAAAGTTTGGGGGGGGGCTGAACCTTTCATCAGTAGGCAGCGTGGGGCTGCAGGGGCTCGTCGAAGGGGTGAAACAACTGCAAGGCCTAATTAACATTAAAATGGTCGTGTAACGACCTGTGAAAAGTTCGGGTGCAGCTCTGTGTGTGCCCGGGATCTGTCTCATCCCGGGCTGCCACACACGACGGGGGGGCTGAAGCCCGGTGAGTTCAATGGGTGTTGCGCGCCTGGCTCCAAGGTATTCTTTGATCTGATGGTGCATGGTTCTGGCATGTGAGGTAGGAGGGCTTTACAAACTGGATTAGTGTCAGGATTAGTTTCGGTTGTATTTTTATTTAATCAGCAGAAGTCCCCTCGGGTGTTATGCACCTCGACACACAGTCCGATACACATTGATTTCTTTATTAATATACCGTAAGCGCATTCGATGGAAAACTATTGTACTGGTCAACTCAAATTTACAGCTAGGGCTAAATCGTCACATAACTACACCCTTGACATATCCCCCCCCCCCCCAAAAAAAAAAACCTTCCATCAGAGTGCTCTTCTGTATATGAAGATGTTATACATCGATACAGATGCTTTCGGCGTGTGCCATGTTGGGTGATTCACTTAATGCGTGCCAACCAAAATACCGAATTGCCAGAAGGATATAGCTGCCGCTGTTTAGAGAACAGAGCAGTTTTGTGAAATACGTACAGTTGTCGGACGTATAAAACAGTCAACGTAGCGTTGCAAACACGATACAACTAGTTTTATATATTGGAAAGGACTGCATTTACTTCGGAATTATATCAATTCATACCCGTTTTTATGAAGGCCTCAAAACACTGCAGTGGTAAGAAAACTCAAACATGCACACCTTCGCTCTCTCAGGTTGGCTCTAACAAAGGTGATTTATCGTGATGGATTTAGCGCTAACCCTCATCCCTGCATTGTTGACAGTTATCTTACTTTATAAGGCTTAGAGTTTGATACCTGTGGAAACTGTTCTAAGATTTTTGTGTCCGATATTCAAGCAGGTTATGTCATTTTTAGCTTGTACTGAAAAGCGTGTAACTACATAAAAGTTTACGTGGTTTAGTAAACGGTATAAATCGGTGTTTGACCTTATTATTTACAGACAATTATAAAGGGGATGCCTCTGGTGAAGGCTGACTATGAACCTGCTTCCAGTCAGAGCCTCGTATGCAGACTCCTGTGTAGAGGACAAAGACGGCCTGGGCAGTCTCCCGGCTTCAATCACAACAAGGCTGATGGCCGTTTGAGCTAAGTCCCTCTGTCGTTAGCACCAAATTGTCAAGTTCAGCAGACCAAGGCCAGCCTGAGCCGCTTATTTTGCACACACCCTGTCTGGAGCTGTAACACACCCTTACTTTAGCACCCCCCCACCCCACCCAACATATTATGCATCAAGACAAGCTCTTATATACAAGTCACTCAATTTTACCAAACTAAAACTTGTCTAAAGCAGACTCTGTGTTTGAGACAGAGTCATGGCATGAAAATAGAACATAGTCACGTTTTGTAACCCCATATTGTCTAGCAGGAAATGAGATGGGACACTTAGCACTGAAGCAAGTTAAATTCTATTTGAAGCTGGTAGTCTTCACCCACTACACACAACATGGACAAATGTTGATTATTTCTTCTCAAACAATCAGGAACAGCCAAGATTTTAAAGGTTACGTAAATAACACTGTTAGCTAGTTTTAATGGCTGTAAATATGTTTTCTTCCTGTAGCCAGATGAAAGGTTAAACCATTGTGGGACCACTTAGGATAGGCTGTGTTTTTCACAGAATATAAATAGGTATTCTGCTTTTTCACTTTTTGAATACTGATTAGCACATATTAATAGTTAAAGATATTTGTCTACAATATGTGTTACATGACCAAAGTACTCTTTGGTTCTCCTTTATTTGCCCAGGGAATAGACGAAACCAACATGTCAGACCCACACTCATCAATTCCCTGTAATATATTCATTTTTTAAAGTAGAAAATGTTAACATTATTTGATTGTCAGAGTGGCTGTGGTGGCAATTTCAACACACAGAATCTCAAGAGCTTCCCTTAGCAGTGAGACACCTCAGTAGATTTCCATTATCTTGAAGTGCATCCACTCATACACAAGCATTTTACTAGCAAACTAGGCAATTCCCTACTATAAAATAATGTCCTTGCACAAAGGCATTATGTCCACCATTTAGGCAAAGGACCAGACAATCCTAAGTAAGTTACTATGCTACTCTTTATTGCATTTCTCCACTCTTACATTGGTTTTCTATTTCTGTCAGAGCTTACCTACTCATGTACCACCGCTGCTCTACTCTGTCCCGGAAAGTCCTTTGTTCCTCCTACTTCTTGCCTTTACCCTACCCTACATAGGCAGTAGTGTCCAGCTACTAGTCCAAATTACTTAAGTTCATCAAAATATGACATCCCCCCCTTCTTAGAGAAAAGCAACTCCTCTCCCACATGGTATCTTCCCCTTTCTTGAATAAAGAGTAAACATTACCTTCCCCTTCTTAGAAGAAAACCCTTTGTTGTTTGCCCATGCATTGAGTATTTGTAGGAAAGTGACCCGATATCCATCGCAGGAGTCAAGAAGTACAGCTCTGTGTGATTCACTACTTGACCTTAGCTCACTTCAGGTTCCCTGGTCATCGCATTCCCCCATCGGATTCTGTTCTGCATCCCTCTCTTAATCACTTTTAGTTTAATGTTTACTTAACGCACCCAAACACGTATACTTTCACCCAGAGACTGCTGCAAGCTTCTAATTGTCTTTGCAGTGTGTTGCGTTGTTTGTGCACTTTCCATCCGTGCTTCAATTCCCTCCCCCACCACAGATCGCATCACTCTGCTGGCCAGTCCACTTTCCCTGCCACCCCCGCCTCTTTATACTGCAGTAGGCCGAGAGGGAATGCCATAAAGAAACCTTTCTAAAATCTCTGCTGCTCAGGAAGTGCCTAGTGCACCCATCCCCGCATGCCCAGACAGCGCTCCCAGCTACGGTGTGACCAACAATGCAGTTGTTTTGAATAACAGACATTTTCAAATATATGCAAACCCAAGAACAATTTATCAGTCTGCGAAAACTTATTAAAGTGTCACTGAAAATAGGAAAACATGTTTGCTCGGGGCACACCAGTTCTAAATGGCTGATTTCAGTTTGATTAAGTGTAAATTAATAACGCCAACAAACGCAAGTCACCTGCACCAGGCGCTACATGTGCTCCTTACACCCTGCACTCTCGCAGACTTCGCACCCTCGCACACTCTCATTACACTGTGCCCTCACACAGACCACTCCCACACTGCCCACTCTGACCGCCCCCTCACACACTGACCCCTCACACACTGACCCCTCAACCACTGACCCCTCAACCACTGACCCCTCACACACTGACCCTTCACACACTGACCCTTCACACACTGCGCACTCACACATTGCTCACTCACACTACTTTAGGGCACACACTGCACAATCACACACCTCACACACTGCCCCCTTACACACTGCCCCCTCATACGCTGCCCCCTCACACACTGCCCCTTACACACTGCCCCCTCACACTTTGCTCACTCACACTACTTTACGGCACACACTCTGCAGAATCACACCCCGCACCCTCACACACTCTCTTTACACTGCGCACGTACACACTGCCCCCTCTCACACTGCCCCCTCACACATTAGCCCCCACACACTGCCCCCACACACAACCCCCCAAACACACACACCCAACACACCCACACACAACCCCACACACACAACTCCACATACACACACCTAGAAGAGTATTTATGTTTCTGAAAAACCACACTTACCTGACAGGTTCTTACACCAAGCACCTTCTTCCTTCTTCAGTGTCTTCTGGTGGTAAAATACGTTCGGCAACTAAACAGCTCAAATGTCAAAGTTCTTTTTTGAACATCGATTACATAAAGTTAGCTTAAAACCTGCCTTTCGTGGAACTGCGTGCATTAATTTTAGTTCAAGTTCCCAGTGCACATTGTGGCGGGAAGATCTGCCTGGCCAAGCCTCTTTTCGAATGGAGTTGTTTATTTAATGTGTCAGTATAATGGAAGCAGCTACATTTGAAACAGAGAATGCAGAGTAGTATAAAGGAAACAAAGGTTAAAAGTCCCAGAGCCGCACTCTGTACATTCAGAGTTAGAATGCACGTATAAATGATGTTAGGAGGACTATAGTTCCCATTGTGCTCACAGTGTAAACAAAAAAATGCAGACATAAGCTGAATGACAAATGGGCACAGAGGCCGCAGTTTATTCTACCATCCCAGCAGAATAGTGAAAGGTGAAGTGCGATGTCTTCGTCGCGTCAAACCACCATGTGAATTCAGAACATTGCTTGCAGAAAGTTTTATTCGACGGTTCAAAGTAATCGCATTTAATGTGCTATTGCATGAATGAAAATGGCTACAAACGATCTTTTATAACTAGCGCTATCTCACACATTACACTCAAATGGGCTGCTTCATAATAGCATAGAAATGCATGTTTGAAGTAGCAAGAGTAAGTCACAATGCGCATAGTTAACTATGTTTAGTCTATTAGTAAGTTCCCTTAGCGTTATGTCAGGATACATGTATGAGGTAATGCACGCAGCAGTATTTAAGTAACAAGTGTGCAGTAGTGACTATCCTCACTCTTCCTATACGAATGGACGGTTGGGCCCAGCATATACAGTACACAAACCCCAATAGAAAGGCAGCAACAACAGAAACTTAAAAAATAAATAATAACTATGGGGAGACCCAGTAAAGTGCAGAACCTGGGGATAGATACGGTATATGGACAGTGGTTCTGTCACGAAGAAGCCCCTAACTACCAGTTTCAAATGCCTCTGGGACCTCGATTGCCAACATCTCCCTTGTTTAACTAGCCCTTCAAACAGACAAGAGCCGCCAATTGGCCTGAAGCCAGACAGAGCCATCCTGCCATCCTGCTTGATGAATGGATTTGCATTTGCTTGTGAAAGCAGTAAACATGCCCCAGGCGCCAGCAGAGCCCAAACCACACGGAGACATCCAGACATCGGCAATATTTCCTCTGTGAGCCGAGTTAGTTTACGCTTAACTCCTAACATACAAAGGTAGTATTTTTATTTAGAAATATATAGTATCTTAAACAGTAATGTGTTCGTGGTAAAATTGGAACAGCACTATGTTGGGCTCATCTAAGTATTTCCCCCTGTTAGCATTATGTTAGGGATTTTAGCCAATGTAAGGTTTTTTTTTTCAGAAATACTTTATTTGTTAGTCATACACAACGTAAAGGATTTTTTGTATTGTTTTGCTTACACGATATATGTACTACATTTAAAGTTTACACAGTACAGTAGATGATTATCTATTTTTTTCTGTCACATTTACGCAACACGTATATAACTTTCCATTATGTATCTTGAATGGAGATTAAAATTGCTCTCACAGCTTTGTTTATTTTACTAGCCAAATTAATGCCATCCGCGCTTTCACCAGGCACACAAACATCAACAGTTGTTAATGCAGGTTTTCAGCAGGCACACTCCTCCAGACGTCAGTGCACACTTTCACCAGGCATACACACCACCAGTTGCCAGTGCATGCTTACACTAGGCACACACACCACTAGCCATTAGTGCACGCTTCCTCTAGACACACATACCACAAGCCATTATCACCAGTCAGTGCATGCTTCCATCATGCACACACACCACTAGCCTTCAGTGTACGCTTTCACCAGGTATAGACACCACCAGACATAATTGCACGCTGTAGGGGGATAAAAAACATGCATTTTCGGTAATTTTACCGAATCGGTAATTTTACCGATTTGGTAAAATTACTGAATCGGTAAAATTACAGATTCTGTATATTTTACCGAATCGGTAAATATACCGGTCGGTAAAATTACCGAAAAGGCATGTTTGGTATGTAGGAGCCAATTTTAACATTGACACAGGGCTTTGAAAATCGGTATTTTACCATGCAATACAATTGCATGGTAAAATACCGATTCAGGTGTACATTCACATCTGTGCATGTAAACCTGTGCCATGTGGCACACATACATGCCCTAAGGGCACACATACATGCCCTTAGGGCATGTATGTGTGCCACATGGCACACAAGCCTAAAACAGGGGTGCCAGAGGGTGTCAAAGTGACACCCCCTGCACCCTTGCAAAATTCGGTATTTTCCCACACCTTCATCAGGGCCAGGAGGTACCGTGGGGAGGGGAGCAACACTGTTTGGGCGAATGTGCACTGGGCGTCCACAAGGTTCAGGAAAGCTGAGTTTAAGGCCAGATAAGGAACAGGACGACTATCTTCTATTTCTAGCTGTGTAGGTCTTCAAGGCCCATAAGATTCAATAGCAAATACCGAATCAGTATTTACCAAATCGGTAAATACCGATTTTTACCGATTCAGTAAAATTTACCGAATTGGTACCTACATTAGAAATACCTACTCTTAATTACCGAATCGGTAAAATTCGGTAATTAAGAGTCGGTATTTCTGATTTTGCTACATTTGGCCCTAAATGTTTGGGTATCCTTTACACCAATAATATTAAAGAGATCATTAAAATTAACCACAAAGATATTCTTATAAAGCTTTCCTCACTTATTGATCGATAGTCTCTTTTATTTCTTTCTTGGTGAGGAAGATTGGCAACCATTAAAATGATGCTTCTCCATATTGTTAATTTCTATCTTTCAATGCTACCCATTTCTCCTCCACTTTACTTTTTTACACGTATTAATCGCACTCTCATCAAATGCTTATGGAATAATCGCAAATCCAGGATTTCTCTTTCTCGTCTCAAACAACCAAAGGAGTTGGGTGTGGTCAATTTTCCCAATTTGTCTCGCTTTCATTCTGCTTTTACATTTAAACAAATATGGCCTTTTTTAGCAAATTCTTCCTCTCTTCCTGTGACTGCATGGAGTACAATAGAACTGGATCAACTTTCTCCTTTCTCTTTTCTCACAGCCACTCTCTTAACTCAACCCCCCAAGCGTTTTCTTACACCCACCTTCAAACATTCAAACGCACTTGCTCTGTTAATTTTTCACTCTTTTCTCTCACAGGCGCGGTTACATTCTCGTGCCCCAATTTGGTATAATCAATCTCTAAAGATTAATAATAAAGCACTCTTTTGGAAAGAATGGATTGATAAAGGCATTATCCTTTCTGATACTCTTCTCAAAGATAATTCTTTGAGAGATTTATCAGATATTTGTATATCCTTTACTTTATCCAAAACATATTCCTCTCAATTTCCTTTACTTAAACATGACATGACCTCTTTCATATCCCAATGTAGTTCCCTATCCACTATTGCTCCATCAGATTCCCCTCCACCAGATTTCACTATTCCTTTCAAAGCTGCTGTTATTTACAAAAGGCTTTCCCGTTCCACTCTAGACCGACTCAAATCTAAACTTGAGCTTACCTGGGAAAGGGATTTATCGCAAGAATTCTCTTTTCCAATTTGGGACTCCATTTGGTCTAAAATGCACACTGTTTCTCGCTCAGCTAGTACCACTCAGACTTTATATTTTTTTTAGAATCGACTCTACCTTACCCCCGCTGATTTATTTAAATGTAATGCCTCCGAGTCTAAGAAGTGTTGGTCCTATTCTTGTACTGATAGTGATTATTTTCATTTGTTTTTCCAATGTCCATTGGTTAAATCCCTTTGGTTTCATATATATGGTTTAAGCTTAATGATAGTTTGTGTTCTAATCACCCCTTTGATATTGTTCATATTTTTCTGGGTGGCTCTTCCCCCATTTGGAATGTTCCATGCAATGTACGTAAATGTATAGGTCTGTATATAGCTATTTCCTTGCAGGTCATCACAACGAACGGGAAGAATACCTCAAATATCTCGTACAATGCTTGGTGGACTTTGTTATTCCATCATCATAGACTGGATCGTGCTTTTGCTACCACTGCTCCCCCTTTGATCAAAAAAGATCTGTTATGGCTACCTTTAACCAACATCCTTTCTAGACATGCTCCTTAAGTTTCACTTATAGTATATGAATTGTTTGCCTTTTTCTTTTCTGCTCTTTCCCTTTTTCTTTCACCACCCCACCTTTTATCTAATCATAAAAATACCTTTAAAAGCACCATCCTGTGGTATATTTCCTAATTTTCCCTTTTTGGCATTTTTTTGGTTCTACCATTATATTTTGTAACCTTTTGTAACCTTTTGATTTACCTTTTGTAACCTTTTGATTTACTTTCATTGCTATTTGTATTGTAATGATGTTTTACTTCGTTTACCTGATTCAATAAAGCTTTGCAAACAAAAAAAAAGATAGACTTAACCCATAAAGGGCACACAGTAGAATGGGAACTCCAAGTAGCTTGCATATTCTACTGGATTTCAAAATGAACACATTGCATGACGATTTGGTAAAGTGCAGGAATGCAGGGAAATTACTTAATTGGCGTTAGTTTAACCCTGATGCGCAGTGTGGCAATGGGCTGGGCTGTTTCAGCTGTTTCCCTTCTGTTTCTCCTTTTTTTTAATGCAGATTTATTTTGCTCAAAATGGACCCAAAGGTATTGGAACGCTTTACATGAGCACCAATTACGTTAAACAAAGACACATTAATTTTTTGAAGGTGTGGCCCGACATGGCCGCTGCACCGAAACGCGCGTAGGCGTCTAATGTTTTGAAGACCGTGATCAATAACCATCTGTTGGATCAGCCCCTTTTTCTATCTGGCTTTACAGTGAATTTTACCTCTCTATAGCCAAAGTGCAATTCCATCTGACCTTCTATTCAGGCACTATGTACCATGATGTGGTTTTTAACTTGAGTCTTAAGTATGAATGAGATAGTATGATTGCGTTTTGAACGAGGATTGTCAAGGTATGTGTGGTATTGTGTGGGACTACACAGTGAAGTATGAAATATTTATGAATTGTTATCCTGTTTGATCAAATTGTTTAATTTATACAACCAAGTTCATGTGAACTGCATCTTGTGTGAGCCAAAAATTATAAAAATGAAAAAATAAAGAGAAAAACAGACTCTATGTTGTAATTGTCTAAATTGGCGTTGCCTTCTGGTCCTAAATAGGTATTAAATACACACGGGATCCTAATACTGGACCCTTGTATCCACAGCAGGGTCTTTTCTTTCTTTTTTAGTAGTTCTTGAGGTCCGTGGATCCGCTGAGGGCTTCTTTAGTAGGAGGTCTGACTTCTGCGTAATTCCAGTCACCGGGAAAGATGCCGATTTCGAAGGAGATGTTGATTGTGCATTGTAATTCCACAGCGATGGTGGTGGCGGCTCTGTGGAATATGTCCGGGGGCATGGGTCCATGGATGCTCCTGAGTGGATGCCTTTCATGCACGATGCGGTGTCTTTGGTGGTCCAGGTGGAGATGGTGAGCTGGCTGGCCTAGCTGGAAGGGGGGAGTCGTTTTGGAGTCAGGTGTCTGGTTGTTGAAGTTGTCGTAGAGACCCTTGAATTTATGATTAAGTAGGAGCCAAGCTTGTTGCAGAGGTCCTGAGAGGGAGTGATGTCCCTAGTTTTGCAGGGGGGGTTTGGCGAATTCCTGTATGATGCTGAAGAGTTCCTTGGAGTAGCTGGAGTTGGTGAGAATCTTGTTCTGGATGAAAGACTGTTGGATCTGCTGCGTTGGCCATATTCTGTCATGGCGTTCTTGTAGGTGGTGTGGTCCTCCGAGGAATTGCTGTTTCTTCAGTTCTTATTGAGATATCTGCAGGTGCGTTTGGATTCTTGTAGGTCGGCGGTGACCCAAGTGGCCTTCCTAGGGGGCTGTCTGTAAGGGTGCAAGCTCATCTGTGCAGTTGGAGATCCATCTGTGGCGTTTTTTGGCTGAGATGTTGGCGTCAGTCGCGGTGGCGGGGGCATAGCGATTGAGGATGGAATTGAGCTGCTCCTCCGTGATTTTGCTCTACTTTCTCCGGGGAGGGCGGGATGTAGGTTTGGGCGCTTGGGTTTGTCGATGTGAAAGTGTACCGAGTGGTCATCTGTCCATTGGGGTTGTGTGGTGTGGCTGAAGTGGATATTGTTACCTCCTGCGAAGATGGGGGTCGAGGGTGTGTCCAGCCTTGTGGGTAGGGGTGGTGACGGGTTGTTTCAATCCGAAGTTGTCCAGGAGGGTGGCGGAGTTGGTGTTGCTGATGTTGTTGAGGTGGAAGTTGAGGTCTCCGATGAGTATGTAGTCCATGGAGGCGATGGGGTGGGGCCCAATGAGGTCGGCAATAGTGGTGGTTAATGCAGTTCGAGGTCCGTGTGGGCGATGGTGCCTCTTAGGGTCATTCTGGGGCTTGTCTGAATGGAGGTGTTCGGTGGTGGGTGGGCTGTTGCTCGAGCTGGAGGTCGTGAGTCAGAGGAAGCTCTTGTGTACAATGGCAAGTCCTCCTCCTGGGGGTTGAGGCGGTCCTTCCTCTGGATCTTGTATCCAGTGGGGATGGTGGTGGCAATATTGGGCAGATGTGGAGTTGGTCCAGGTTTCTGTGAAGAAGGTGATGTCTGGTGAGAGGGTGTCGAGGAGGTACCAGACCTCTACGGCATGTCTGTGAATGGAGTGCATGTTGAGGAGGATCCACCTCAGGTCTTTGGTGGTGTTGGCGACTGTCATGGGGGCACTGGCCGTGGGGGTGCGGATGGTGGTAAAGGTCAGGCGGCAGCGACGGCAGGAGAACTGGCAATGGGTAGCGTTTGGCGTGGACAGCTGGCGATTGTTGTTCCTTACGGGGTTGAGTAACAGGAGGGCAGCTCTGTCGTAGCAGTGGGTGGCCAGAGATCCAGGGTCCGTGGTGCTGGTCACGGACAGGTGTAGGCAGGCTTGCTTTTGGCACACCAGCTGCACGCCGGTCACGCAGCGGCTGCCATTAAATAGGGGAGGGGGTGGAAAGTGCAGCTGGGTAGTGGTAGCGGGAAACCGGCCTGGGGAGGGGATGCGGGAGTAGCAGTGGCAGGAAAAAACGGGCATGCAGGAGGACACAACAGGACAACAGTATAGACAGATGAAAGAAAAAGAAGCAACAGGAAAAGAGGCATAAAGCAAAAAGCACAATAACAAGACACCAGGGCACAGTAATAACAGACACAGACACGGACAGCACAAAAACGGGCACAAGCAAAGAGACAGATAGAGGCCTCGAACACCTACTGGCAGAGGTGGCGCGGGGTCAGCGGCGGTGGCAAGACAGCGGAGCTGCTGGGGAGAGAGCAGGTCCCTGGCCAGGAGTTCAGGGGTCTTGCTCGCGCTCCCTCGCAGCGGCCACCATAAAATAGGGAAGGGGGGAGGGAAGCGCAGCTGGGAGGCAGGAGCAGGAAACTGCCAGGGGGGAGAAGCTGCGGGGGCAGCAGCGGCATGAAAAAACGGGCACGGAGGACAGAACAGGAAAGACAGATTAAAGAAAAAGAAGAAACAGGCAAAGAGTAACAGAGCAACAAGCATTTACAATGCAATGGTTTTGCCTTTGTTAAAGTTAGAGCTATTGCCATTGCTCTTGACATTATTTTTATTTATGTTTTTTTAACATAAATAAATGGCATTGTCATTTACAATGCCACTAGCTTTATCTATCGCAAATGACACACACAAACACACACAGAGCCGCCCCACACACACCCCCACACAGAGCCCCGCACACACAGCCCCCCACACACACAGCCACACAGAGCCCCCCACACACACAGCCACACAGAGCCCTCCACACACACAGCCACACAAAGCTTCCTACACACACAGCCACACAGAGCCCTCCACACACACCAACACAGCACAAGCAGGCAACAGGGGCAGACGGAGGCACAAGCAGGCAACAGGGGCAGACGGAGGCACAAGCAGGCAACAGGGGCACACAGAGGCACAAGCAGGCAACAGGGGCCCACAGAGGCACAAGCAGGCAACAGGGGCCCACAGAGGCACAAGCAGGCAACAGGGGCACACAGAGGCACAAGCAGACAACAGGGGCACACAGAGGCACAAGCGGGCAACAGGGGCACAAGGAGGCACAAGCGGGCAACAGGGGCACAAGCAGGCAACAGGGGCACGAAAACGGAGGCACAAGCAGGCAACAGGGGCAGGTGGAGAAAACACAATTTTCAACAGCCCACTTGGCTCTGCAACAGTTGCCTTTGAAAAGCAATACGGCGTAATGGGCATGATCAAATCCCGTCCCCTGCATTAAAAAAAACAACAGCCTGAGGCGACTGCTAACACAGATGTAGTACAAGGCATTACACGGCAAGGGTGCTGCTGCCGGCAATTATCCTGGTATTTAAACAAATCTCTCTCTCTCACACACAGAGCCGCCCCACACACACCCCCACACAGAGCCCCGCACACACAGCCACACAGAGCCCCCCACACACACAGCCACACAGAGCCCTCCACACACACAGCCACACAAAGCTTCCTACACACACAGCCACACAGAGCCCTCCACACACACCAACAGCACAAGCAGGCAACAGGGGCAGACGGAGGCACAAGCAGGCAACAGGGGCAGACGGAGGCACAAGCAGGCAACAGGGGCACACAGAGGCACAAGCAGGCAACAAGGGCACACAGAGGCACAAGCAGGCAACAGGGGCACACAGAGGCACAAGCAGGCAACAGGGGCACACAGAGGCACAAGCAGGCAACAGGGGCACACAGAGGCACAAGCAGGCAACAGGGGCACACAGAGGCACAAGCAGGCAACAGGGGCACACAGAGGCAGAAGCAGGCAACAGGGGCACACAGAGGCACAAGCAGGCAACAGGGGCACACAGAGGCAGAAGCAGGCAACAGGGGCACACAGAGGCACAAGCAGGCAACAGGGGCACACAGAGGCACAAGTAGGCAACAGGGGCACACAGAGGCACAAGCAGGGGCACACAGAGGCACAAGCAGGCAACAGGGGCACACAGAGGCACAAGCAGGCAACAGGGGCACACAGAGGCACAAGCAGACAACAGGGGCACACAGAGGCACAAGCAGACAACAGGGGCACACAGAGGCACAAGCAGGGGCACACAGAGGCACAAGCAGGCAACAGGGGCACACAGAGGCACAAGCAGGCAACAGGGGCACACAGAGGCACAAGCAGACAACAGGGGCACACAGAGGCACAAGCAGACAACAGGGGCACACACGTGCAAAAGACACCCACAAGCTGACAGCCCAATTATCTTGAGCCACAAAATGTATACAGACCCTTAATTCGGATCACGTTTATTTTAGTTTCAAGTCACCATACCTAGAAAATACATTATGTAAATGCAAAGATACTGGATCGATTTGAAATATTACGCTCTGCATCTGCACAGTTGAGCCCAAGTACCCACCCAGTGACACCCGTCCATTTCCACACGAAAAATCCACGTAAAGTATTCACGAATATTAAGTATCAACCCGGAAGTAGAGTTGCTTTTGTGCCGTTTAAAGAACAAATAAATACTAGAGGTTCGCCATTCGTATAAAATATACGTTTATTCACCCCGGTATGAAACATCCTGTGGACAAAACGTGATCCAGTTTCCACTTCGCACCGGTGTGATGCGGAAGTTATGGGATCTGCGTTGATTAGGAAACGTCCTGCCTTACTTTCCGACGAATATAAAGATCTAGAAAGTATTGAGTAACCAATGTGGACTTAGTAAATACGCGAGCAGAAAAGGTCAGTTTTTTTTTTTTTTACAAACTGCCCGCGTCTTTACAAGGTACTTGAGGACAGACTACAAATCCCATGATGCCCACAGTCGGTTTCCATGCAGGAACCTTCACCATTCCTTACCCCCGTTTTAAACAAACAAGCCCCATTTAACTGCAAACCCCCCACAAGAACATGCCCTCACCGTATCCCACTCGACCAGTACGTGACCATACGAATAACTAATAACTATATCCGTTTGCAAGAGCGGAAGGGCGGGATTACGCAGAGAGGGTACTAGCCTCTAACCCCGTAGCCAACAGCCTAATCCTGTTTAGGACCCGAAACTCGCGTCCGTTTGGACAATAAAAGAACGGGCGGCAAGGTAATATGTCCTGTAGCATACTCGGGAGGTCGAGCGGCTTGTGGCCGCGCCCCGCCCTCCCCTCGCGCTCACCCACCTGCCGCGCGCTGAGCTCCTTCTCCAGCTCCAGGGGTCGGTTCCTCCAGACCAGGTGATGCAGCGGGAACCTGCTGCTGTCCGGAGCCTGCCCGGAGCCCAGCATCATCCCTGGAACATGCTGGGCCCGCCTCCGCCGGCCCCGGAGACAACCCGGCTGACGGGAGCGCGGAGGGCGCTGCGGGGAGGAGGAGACCGGAGGCCGGCGACGCAGACTGCAGGGGACGGGAGGGGAGACGGAAGGCAGAGAGAGGGAGAGGGCGGAGAGCTGGGAGAGTGTTACCATGTTCATGCAAAATGCATATACGTGAGCACAGGAATAGCGCAATGTCTGTAGTGCATTCCATAATTCAATGTTGTTTTTCTCTTTTCCTTTCTTTCAGTACAGTGACTATAGTGAGGTTTGGTCTGGCTCTAAGGCTTTGTGATTTGGTCTAGTTTCATTGGGTGTGAAGAGAGGTTTCACCTGGAAGCACAGTGACTGTAGAGAGGGTTGGGCTGGCTGTTTGCTAAGTGTTTGTGAGTATATCTGGCTGCACCAGGTTTGAAGTGTGCTTACATCGGCACAGTGGCTGTAGTGGGGTTTGTGGAGGGTTTTTGTTTAAATCTGACTGGAAGGGTTGAAATGATGAGTGGTCTTCCCGCGCAGCTTCTGATCTGCTCTACAATGGCTGTCACATCCCTCCACACGGACCCATCCTTGCACCCCTTGCCCCCAGACATCACTCCACTTACCACCGGCGGCTTCTTCATGGTGAGCCCTGTGCGGGGCGGCTCAGGCGGTGCTCCCCGGGCACCCCCGCCTCCTGGCGCCTTCCATTGTATGCTGTCCGCCGGTCTGGTGCTCCGGGAGCAGTGAGGCTGTGAGCCCTGGTTCGGAGCTGCTGCTGCTGAGCTGCAGATTGAAGGCAGCGTTCAGCAGCACTCTCTTTGGGCTTCCAGTGATATCCACACACACCGCCGCCTCCCGCCGTCTCTGCTGGGTCCTAAAGCCCGCCCCCGCCATCAGCTTCGGTGTTTCATAGACACGCTCATCTCCAAAGCTAAGCATGTTTCCTAGAGCATTTCACCATGTGTGTGCCTTACCTAATGACGAGGGGTTATTACCTAACGTGCCTTTACTTTGACCAGTGTAAAACGCAGAAAAAACAGCATGCTGTAGATTTTACACTTCTACGTTTTATCTAACAGGAATGATTCTCGCAACTAAAATACCGACTTATTCCGATGATCCTTTTATAATTTGATTGGGTCGAGGCGGGGCTTTCTGATGTTTCCTGCAGAGCCGAAATTTAAATAAATTGTACTTCCGTTGTGAACTTGGCATCAAGTATTTTATTTTATGGACGTGTACCATCTCTACTCCTGCATCTCACTGCTTAGCTTCGGAGGTTTGTGCGACGCGCCCTCTCCCCCAGCAACACGCGTCCACTCCTATTCTACTTACACCTTTGTGAATTCAAAGGATGCAGTGCTGGGCTGCGCCCTCACCCTGGGCGATTGACTTGACCGGAGCCCGTGCTCCCACCGATAGGGTGCAGAAGAATCCTGCTCCCACACCCGCAGACCTACCACGCTCTATACGGCCGGATATTGCCAAAACCTTTAAACTGATCGCTCTGGCGGGCCTGATCCTCTCAATCTACCACACAGATTCTTTTGCTTGCTTGCTGGGAAGCGGGGCATAGGTAACCACCTGTCTCTCATCCTGGCATAGCGGGTGTGTTTTCGAAACTGTAAGGAGTGCCTGATCTTTTCCCTTCGCTATTAGCCCCGCAACTAGCCTCCATGTAATTCCCCCCAGTGGGTGCTTGTTGGGCTCATGTAGCCGGTTAGCAACTTACCCGGGGATGGGGTAGCGTGTGGCCACACACCCCTGCCTGCCCTCACCCCTAGTGACCCTTCGAACTCCCTGGTCGGTCCGCGTGGCTGCCGCACGCTCCCTATTCGCTTCTTACCTCCTTCTGATGTCCGTCCTGGCTTGGGGGGGTTTCCCGCCGCCCGCATTGGCCGTTGGCTTCTCGGGGGCACAGCCGCCCGCTCCGACCACCGCGTGACTCCTACATTTCTCGGATCCATCCCTTTCGCCACCTCCTGGTGTGAGCTTTGCCCAGCCTGCTGATGCGGAGTGTAGACGGCTGCTTGCAACGGTTCAAGGTGCTCCACGCTACCCTGCCCCTCGTTACCCTCCTGAGGTATGCCTGGAATGGCGGGGGCATGGTGGGGGGCCGGGACCCTCAAAAGGGGGGGGGGTTCCCTCCAAGAGATTCCGGATCCCCGGCCCGGCCGCCCCTCATGCTGCTTCAGTTGCGCTGGTTCCTGGGTACCTTTGCCTTGGTGATGCTGCCAGCTTGCTTGTTCCCTAGGGTGGGATCGCTGTTTGACCTGTAGCACAGGCGGGGTGGAGGCTCCGGTCGCGCTGCCTCCCCTCCCCGCGCCACTCGACCATCGCCGTCGGAAGGAAAGTAAAGCGTGAAAGGGAAGCCAGCTGTTCTTGCCGCCATTGCTGATCTCTTTGTCCTGCTGCTCCTCGTGCTACAACCCAACTCCTATACGGAGGTTTGGATCCGGGCTGCATTCTTTTTCTGTATGCCGGGTAAGTCCTCCCAGCCTTCTTTGCGGTTTACAAAGGGGGTGCGGTGCCGGCCGCTTCTCCAGCGGGAAATTCGCCCTTCTGAACGGGTCCCCGTGCTCGGGGGCAGAAACTGGGTGTGTGACTCACGTCCGTTCTGTTGCAGCCCTCCGGAGTTTTAGCTTGTGTCTCCCAATGCCCCTGGTCTCTCGCAGCCATGTTCTCCCGGCGCCATAGCCTTGCCAGCTGGTGACGTCGCTGGCCGGACTTCTCCTGGCTCGGTTTGTCTTTTTCTTGGCTGGCCTTGCTCTGCCCCGGGTTCTGGGAGGATTAACCTCCAGATCCGGCTGGAGCCGGGGTGAATGTTTTCAGCAGCGGTGGTTGCTCCTGATGGCCAGCTCGCGCATGGCAACTCTAGAGAACCAGCTGACACACGCAGTCCTTTCTTCTGTTATTGGGCGTTAGTGTTAAAAAAAAGTTGTTGCTCCTGCAATCATGTGTCCAGGGTCGTACTGGTTCATGGTACAATCAGGCAGTGCCAGTAGGGCTGGTCCCGGAAGTCTCTACGGGGGGGCGGGAGGGGACACGGACGGCAAAGCACTCACGCAAGCAGGAAAGGGTGCCGGCTCAATGCCGGGACAGATTCGGGGGCGTTCCCGGCGTCGCGTGACATCGGCAAAAGCCAAAGAATGTCGGGAACGCCCCCGTGTCTGGTCCGGCATTGACGGACAGGCCCCTCATCCAATGGCTAGGCTCCATTTACGGAGCCAGCCAATGAATGACGAGGGCCGACCCAAAGCACACTACAGTTCTCATCAGGTTTTCGCCTGCGCGAAAAAGATGCGCAGAGCGCATCTTTTTGGCGAGGCAAAACCTAAAAAGCACAATACCAAGACATCAGTGCACAGTAATAACAGACACAGACAAGGACAGCACAAAAACGGGCACAAGCAGAGAGACAGACAGAGGACCTCGAACACCTACTGGCAGAGGTGGCGCAGGGACAGATGCGGCGACACAACAGAGGAGCTACTGGGGGAGAGCAGGTCCCTGGGCAGGAGGTATGGGCTCTTGCTCGCACACCCTCGCAGCGGCCGCCATTAAAGAGGGATGAGGGAGGAAAGCGGGAAACCGGCAAGGGAGAGGGGCCCCTGGATCAGCACCGGCAGGAAAAGCCAGGCACGGAGGACGCAACAGGAAAGACAGATAAAAGAAGAAGAAGAAACAGGCAAAGAGGCACAAAGTAAAATGCGTATCAACAAGGCACCAGGGCACAGAAATAACAGACACAGACAAGGACAGCACAAACACGGGTACAAGCAGAGAGACAGACAGAGGGCTTTGAACACCTACTGGCAGGGGTGGTCCGGGGTCAGCGGTGGCGGCACTACAGCAGAGTGGGAAGCCAGCCGGGAGGAGGGGATATTGGGGCAGCAGCAGCGGGGAAAACCGGGCACAGAGGACACAATAGGACAACAGGAAAGACAGATGAAAGAAAAAGAAGAAACAGGCAAAGAGGCACACAATTCAACAGCACACCACATAATTAAACTCCACTACATACCACGCCACATCACGAAATACCAATCCACATATTTACACTCCATGACACTCAATCCCACTCTAAATAATTCCAGTACACTCAATACCACATAATAATTATCTACATAATTCCACTGCACATCATGCCACATAATTCCACTACACAAATCTACCCCACACCACACTATTCCAGACCACATATACCAATTTCAATCCAACCCACATAATTCAACTCCACACCACATATATACACCCCATATACATAAGTAAAATATATTGTTATTTACAACGCCATTAGCTCTAACTATCACAAATGCGAGACCGAATGTGTTGCAAATGCTTGTTTACTACTATGCATGCAACGGAGCACTCAGAGAAAAACTGCCACGCTACATTGTGTGAATCAGGAACAACTGTCCAGCACCAGATCCACAGTCATCCATAGATGATACACTCCGCCCACTAAATATTCCAGCTTAGTGCATGCTTCAGTGACCATCATAAGATGGGCGAGTCCCAAAGATAACCTGCATCTTTGATGCATTTATTTGCAACCAGCTGGAATGCATACAGCTCTCAAAGTGCACTTGGCAGAGAGCCAATCGATTCATCTGATCTGATGAGCAATTGACCTTGACTGAAATCTGTGTATCATTCGCATAATACTGAAATAGCTAAATAAGCCCTGAGATCGACAACAAGACAGCCCCTTTAACACGTTCCTATTGGAAACATGTATCGGTGTATCTTTAGGTAGTAAGCAGGTTTGTACTGTGGAGTTTTGTTATGTCTAATATGGTCTAACAGTGCAATGCTATATTGCTTCTAAAATTAACAGCAGTTGTCATTCCTTCCAGACTGGGACTCTGAGCCTGAACGCGTCCAGGAGCTAGTCCTATGCAAGCAGGACTACGGCCCGAATGCCTCGTCTCCTGGCAACCTCCCCACGCCAGGGCTCGTCTTCGCGATGCTGATTGTCATTGGTCTACTGCTGAAAAGTTTTGTGAATGCACGAGCCTTCATTCAAGCTGTCAACTAGCCCTCTTGGTGATCTCCAGGCCTTGTATCCTGCCTTCCTTTGGACAATGGACTTTGTAAAGTCATATCTGTAAATGTTTATTCATTTAGTTGCCAAAAGCATGTTGATAGGAATTTCTGTGCACAGATCAAAGGAAGTGTGCAGAAGAGCTGGTGCATGTATGGTAGTTGACATAAGCCTTGATAGATGGGAAGCAGGGGGCAATATATGGGAAAGATGGCTGAAGAGGACAGGTCACTGTGGGTTTGTAGGAGTTGATTTGGGGCTGCGGAGAACCATTTTATGGCAAATGACAGTGAGGCAGTCAGTCACTAAGCGTGAAGGGGAGGGGGTCAGAGAAAGAAGATGAACATGGCTTTGTGTCATGAGTAAACGTAGAGGTATTCAACCTTTAATGAGGAGATTTTCATCCAGAGTGGTGGTACAGAAAGAGAAAAAGGAGGATGAAGGGCCAATCTGTGAGGAGCTCTCACAAGTGGGAGACAGATTATTTGGAGGCGCATAGGACATGGGTAGGAGAGATCCGAGACGTAGGAGGGGAATCAGGAGAGTCCTGTACCTGGGGTATTTGGAAAGAAAATGATCCTCTTAGGCACTTTCAGACCTAGGAGGGTGAAAACAAGATGGATGGTAGCACTGGTGAGGAAGCTTGACATACGGTAGACCGCCATCTTGTTGGAGTCGAGACTGGAACAACCAATTAGAAAGGATTCACAGGTTATCCGTGAAAAGGATATGGTGAGCCTGGTAAAGCTCAGCCCTAGAGTCATTTGGAGATACATAAAGAAAACATTGGGCATTGTTAACCTTGGTGGAAATTGTTTACAATCAGATATTAGTTGCTACAGTTCCCATAATGCCCCGGTTAGCTCAGATTCACCCAAAGGGCTATGTATCTCAAGTACTAGTAGATAGATTTACCCTGGAATAAATAACTCTGCAACGTTGATAAATATGCACTTTAAACATGTATTACTACCTGCCATGAATTTACCATCCCAGTCGTTTCCCTGTTCTGTCGGTCTATTTTTATATTGCTTGGTATCTTGCTCTTTACTTGGACTGTCTTAACTTTCATGAGCTGCCTGCAAACACCTTACTACATTAATAAGGCAGACCAACTTTTATTTTCAATAGAAGAAAGCATGACTTCCTTCAAAAGCCCGAGACTCCTAGCATACTCTGTCCTAGTATGTAATTTATCAACAAAACATGCCGAGGACCATTATTTATTTATTTATTTATTTATATAGCGCTACTCAAATCCAAGGGGTGTCAGTGAGCTCAATGGAGAATACCAAAACAATGAGACAAAACCCAGAAATACATTTAACTGTTAAAAGCATCTGTAAAGGTTGTAACCTTAAAAAAGTGACTGAAAGAGAGAGCAAGTCAGTGGGAGAGAGATGGAGAAGAAGGGCGAGTAGAAGTGAGTAAAGAAGTTACGAATAGAGAGAAAGCAAATATGGCTTTCAGGCAGGGTCGGATTGGGATCACATTTTGGCCCGGGCAGAGAAGAAAAGCGTGGCCCACATTTGCGGGCCGTGGCCCACATTTGCGGGGCGTGGCCCACATTTGCGGGCGTGGCCCACATTCAAGGCCGTGCCCTTTCATGAAACACACGAGGAATGTAAGTGGGAGGATATTGTTCTTGGGAAGGACATAGGGCTAAGGTGACACTGTCCTACAAGCTGAGCACCTGAAAATCAGCCAGGCCCCTTTCTATTACCAAATTATTCCCCAGCCCACCAACGCACGAGCACCTAAAAACAGCGAGGCCCCTTTCTCTTAAAAAATGATTCCCCAGCTCTCCAGCACAGGAGCATCTGAAAACACAGGAGCATATGAAAACAGCGAGGCCCATTTCTATTAAAAAATTATTCCCCAGCCCTCCAACTCAGGAGCACCTGAAAACAGCGAGGCCCCATTCTCTTAAAAAATTATTCCCCAGCCCTCCAGTGCAGGAGCACCTGAACACACTGAGCCCCTTTCTATTAATAAACTATTCCCTAGCCCTCCAGCACTGGAGCACCAGAAAAACAGGAGGCCCCAGATATTTGTAAATTACTCAGCCATCCCCAGCCCTTCACTGCCTCAGGGCAATGGCCTGGCAGGAGAGGGGCTAAAGCGAAAACACAGCTTCTGGGCCATCCAAGGATGTGGGTGGAGGCTAAGGTGTAGATGGTGCGAGTTTCCCACCTCACCTGGCCCCCATAGTGAGACCCATTCTTCCTCACCCACTATGCCCTGAATGAGAAGGGCTGTGGGTAAGGACTAATGCAAGCACTGTTTCTGGGCTGCGTGGGCCCCAGGGGGGCCGGGGTAAAAATGACTCAATGGCCTGCCAACACCTGGCCCCCAGAGAGGCTGATTCTGGCACAGAAGCACCCCTCCCCAGCCCACCATCAGCATGATTGCTTGTTAGGGCAGGGGGTCAAGGAGAGGCCACAGCTGATCATTGCTGAATGGCCGGCTGCACAGTGAAGCTGCTTTCCTCTTCCTGTCAGTGCTCTCTGTGAACTGGTAAAGGGGGGAAAAAACGGCCCACTGAGACACTGGCTCTTCGGCCCATGCCCGAGTGCCCGCAGTGCCAATCCGCCCCTGCTATCAGGCCTTCATCTTTTGGAGGTCGGATCAAAACTGTTAAATATACTTGGCTGGTGTAGTTTCACGAATTAACAAATGTTCTCTTGACATCTTAGATATTTCAGGAGAGACTTCCATGTTGATAGCACAGCCCCAGAGAATAATTCTAAAGCGCAGATTTGGTTTTAAATCTCCTTGTTTCCGTTTGGTTCTCAGACTTTTGGCTCTTCCAGAGAGAAGTAAGTAGGATCATAGATAAACTGGATTTTGGATTCTCTGGGCTTTGAAAGTTAGAAATGCAGGTTTCAACTCAATGTTTTGTCACCAGGAGTGAAGTGGGATCATAATTAGTGGATTCAGGGCCCTGCACCTATGCTCTTGGGTTTTTTGTTTGTTTTTGGTTACAATCTAAGTTCTGAGATTCTCGACTTTGTACTGATTCCAACATGATTTTTGTTTCTACGGACTCCTAAATAGTTAGCATGTGTTCCTGTTCTTCTTTTTGCATTTTCAGTGCGCATTGCACTCCATGCACCTTTTATGTGTAACAGAGCCGCCAGCACTGTATTCAGGCGCTGATGTTTATTTATTTAATGACTGAATTGCAAAAATAGTGTGTATGTGACTCAAAATCTAAAACAAAAACGATAAAGATGCTACTGTTCTTTCACACAGAGATTTCCTTTTTCTTTTTGCTAAAGACTGTATACATGTATCTTTTTCATATGGATTTATAATGTTGCTAAAATCTATAGTTTGCTATGGATGTGATGTCAAGAATATTGATTTATTTGCCCAAGAAAATCCCGGGAATCACTGTCCTCTTAGAGTATGCATGTTTTTGTTAGGTTGAAGCCTGCTAATGACATTTTGGGGACATTCAGAAAGCTTTCCTATTATGCATTCCACCAATTGCTTACCATTGGCTTTTGTGATTTGTAACTCACAGTTATTTGCTTTCTATTTGTTGGCTCTATTTGTTTTAGGCTGTCCAGCCTGAGTTTGTCCCTTCCGTTTCCCAAACCCTATTTACCATAGTCCTCCATCAGGACTGGATTTATGTAAATAGGCCTTTAAATCGTGTTCTTATCTGGTCACATTTGCTGTACATTTAAAGTAGCAGGTCAAATGTCAGGCGCTGTCTTCCAGGGAGCTTGGTGTTTACTTTCCTTTCTCTGACTTCAAAGTCAGCATTTTCCAGCACACAACAAAATGTAAATGTCTGTCAATGAACTGTGCAGATATTTCAGAATATGTCAGAATTAGAAAAGCACAGATGAAGCACATTGCTGGTATTTCTGAAGTGTAAAGGAAACAAATAATTGAATATGATCAAAATAAATCAATACACTAGGTCAGTGATACTCAACGTATGGGCCGTGGGGCCTTTACATGAGCCCAGCCGCCCCCGGGAAGCAGCAGCACTGGGCTGCTGTTTACTCAACTCGGCATCAAAATGGAGAAAAAAAATTAAATATACAGCAAGCACTTATTTAAAGGTTTATTGGAGTTGGGGAAAGGAAGTAACTCGGTCCTTAACTTCAGGAACACTTTATTTTTAAAGACAACAACTAGATATACATACTTTGCTACCATAATATCCACTGTACACTCCAGGCTGGCATCAGTGCAGCCCTCGGTCACACAATAGACCCAATTTGCGGCCCCCAGGAAAATGTTTGTGAGTACCCATGCACTAGGTGATGACATTTCCACACATTATCATTTGTGCGCTGCATACTTTTATAAGCAAAAATGCATGTCTTTTCAAATGTAATAGTCATTTCAATTGAAGATGTGCTGTCTGTAATGCAAAGTGCTACTACACCATGCATACTTCACTTTTCCCCAATCTACTCTGGACCATTGCAGTCTACTCTGCGCCACTAACACACGATGATACTCCACTACATGCCACTCCACACTGTGCCACTGCACTATACTCTGCATCACTCCACTCTAAGCCACTTCACTCTATTCCTCTCTATTCAACACCACACTACTCTATGCCAATGCACTCAACCCCATACTACTATGCACTACTGCACTCTTCTCTACTGCATTCCACTCACCACTCCACTCTATGCCACTCTACTCTGCAACTCTGCACTCTATGCCTACACACTCTACTCTGTACCACTCCACTCTATGCCAGTGCACTTTATGCTTAAAAACTCAAAGCCACTTTAATCTACTCTGCACTGTACATCACTTTACTCTACGCCACTGTACTCTACTGTGCACCACTCCACTCTGAAACACCACTTGGTGCCCCTACATTCTACTACACTCTGTGCCTCTGCACTGTACTCTGCACCAATGCACTATACTCTGCATCACTGCACTCTACACAACTTTATTCAAAAGCCACTGGACTCTACGCCAATCTGCTCTGCACCACTGCACTCTATGCAGCTATACTCTACTCTGCAACACTTTTTTGCCACTGCATTATATGCCACTCTACTCTACATCATTATGCTCTACTTCACTGTACTCCACGCAACTCTATTCTGCTCTGCACCATTGCTACCTGTGACTCTGCTATCTATGCTACTGCACTCCATGCTAATGCACTCTACACTCCTCTACTTTACACCACTGCACTCTACAACAGACTTCTGTGAAACACTGCATTCTACATGACGGCACTCTACACCACTTAACTTTGCATCACTCCACTCTATGCCACTGCACTCTGCATCACTCTGCTGTACGTCACTGCACTCTACCCTGCCCCAATCCACTCTATGCCATTTCACTCTACACCACTCTACCCTGCACCACTCCACTCTATGCTACCTCGCTCTACAAAACTTTTCTCTACACCACTATAGTCTGCAACACTGCACTCTCCGCCACTCTTCTCTGCAACATTGCACTCTGTGCCACTGCACTCTATTCCCCTCTACTGCACTCTATGTCAATGACCTGTACACACCTACATTCTCCACCCCTCTACTCTGCATCACTCCACTCTATGCCACTGCACTCTAGGCAAATCCACTCTAATCAACTCTGCATCACTGCACTTTATGCCACTGCACCATACTCCACTGTACACTGTAATAATCTACTCTACACCATTGCACTCTATGCCACTCTATTCCATTCTGCACCAGTCCACTCTACGCCACTCCACTCTACGCCACTGCAATCTACCCTGCTTCACTCCACTCCACTCTATTCTGCTCCACTACGTTCTAACCAGTGCAGTATACACCACTTTACTCTAAACCAGTGCACTCCAAGCCACTGCACTCTTCTCCAGTCTATTCTGCATCACTTCACTGTATGGCATGATGCTCTACTCTTCAACACTCTTACTCTATGCCATTCTAATCTACACCATTGCATTCTACGTCACTTTACTCTGCACTACTCTACGCCACTGCACTCTCCACCAGTGCACTCTATGCCACTCTACACCACTGCACTCTACAACACTGCACTCTACAACACTATATTCTGCAACACAGCACTCTCTGCCACTTAACTCTGCACCACTCCACTCTGCGCCATTGCACTCAATGCTACTGCACTCTACTCCATGCCACTTTATGCCACTGCACTCTATGCCACTCTAACCTACTGTGCACCACTGCACTCTGTGATACTGTACTCTACGTGACTTCACTCTACACCTTTCTACTCTATTCTGCACCACTCTACTCTATGCCAGTGCACTCTACAATGCAGCACTGCATCTTTGCCACTGCACTCTACATCACTCCAGTCTAGGCAACTGCATTCTACTCTGCACCACTCCACTCTGTGTCACTCTACTCTGCAACACTGCACTCTATGGCACTCCACTCTACGCCACTACTCCATGCCCCTGCACTCTTCGCTTCACCACTCCACTCTATGCCACTTCACTCTACTCTGAAGAAGTCTACTCTACGTCACTGCACTGTACTCCTCTCTGCACCACTCCATTCTATGTCACTGCGCTCTAAGTCACTCTTAATCTTCTCTGCACTACTCTACTCTATGCCACCAGTCTGCCTTGCACCACTTCCCTCTACTCTGCAGCATTCCACTCTACGCCACTTCCCTCTACTCTGAAACAATCTACTCTATGCCACTGCACTCTATGCCACCCTACTCCACTCTGCGTCACTGCACTCTAAACCACTGCACTCTACATCACTGCACCCTATACTGCAGCACTCTACTCTATACTACTCTACTCTAGACCAATGCACTCTATGGCACTACAATTATGCTAACTACTCTGCACCACTGCACTCTATGCCACTATACTCTTTCTGCAACACTTTATGCCACTGCATTTTACTCCACTCTAAATTGCACTCTACATCACTGAACTCTACGCCACTCTATTCTACTCTGCACCACTGTACTCTAAGCCACTGCTCTATGCCACTGCATTCTACTCCACTCTAAATTGCACTCTACATCACTGAACTCTACGCCACTCTATTCTACTCTGCACCACTGTACTTTAAGCCACTGCTCTCTGCACTACTCTCCTCTGCACCTCTGCACTCTGTGCCACTGTACGCCACTGCACTCTACTGTGAATCACTCAACTGCATTCTATGACAAAGCACTCTACACCACTCTAATCTATTCTGTACCACTGCACTCCACACCACTGCATTCAACATCACTTTACTCTACACCTCTACACTCTACTTTGCACCTCTCTACTCTATGACACTTCACACTACTCTGAAACAATCCACTCTACACAACTACATTTTACGTCACTGCGCTCAGTGCCACTCTATGCAACTCTGTACCACAATCCTTTATGCCACTGTTCTCTGCCCCACTCTAAGCCACTCTATTCTGCACCACTGCACTCTGTACCCCTGCACTATAAAGCCATGCACTTTACTCTGCACCACCCAACTGCATTCTACACCAATGCACAGTATGCTACTACACTTTGCATCATTTCACAACAGTAATCTATTCTGCACCACTGCACTCTACACTCTACCCTGCCTCCACTCCACTGTATGCCACTTCACTCCAATCTGAAGCAATCTACTCTATGCCACTGTACTGTATGGATCTGCACTCTTTGGCACTGCAATCTTTTTTGCACCACTCTACTCCATGTCACTGCACTCTACACCGCTCTACTTTATGTCAGTGCACTCTACGCCAGTCTCCTCTGCACTACTGTACATTATGCCACTTGACTCTAGGCCACTCTACTCCACTCTACAACACTCCATTCTACGAGACTACACTCTATGACGTTCTACTCCATTAAACTCTACTCAACTCTATGCCACTCTACTCTACAACACTCTTTTCCACACTATGCAACTCCCTCTATACCACTCCACGCCGCTCTATTCTACTCCAATACTACACCTTACCTCACTCCACTCCATTCTATGCCACTCCAGTCTATGACACTCAATTCCACTCCACAACACTCTATGCCACTCGATTTTCCAACACTCTAGTCTATGCCATTCCACTCTCCTACACTACTCCACTCTATGACAATCTACTCCCCTGTACGACACTCTACTCTACAACACTCTGCTCCACTCTACACAGCACTCTCAATGCCGTTTCACTGTGCAACACTTTATTTCACTCAACTCTACGGCACTCTGTTCACTCCATAACACTTTACACCACTATACACCACTCCTTAACATTCCACTCTACTCTACTTTGACACCCCAATCCACACCACTCTCTTTACCCCACTAACTGTTAGCTATGCTGAACAGCAGTCCCACTGGTGTACAACATGGCTGAAACATATTGGCAGAGCCGATAGCTGTTGCATTGGTAAGAGCTATTGGCTTTTCCCAGTCTTGCATTTTATCTATATGTACATTTCTTTGCAGATGCTTGTCTCTGCACAGCCTAGCTTTTCCCACAAGCAAGGAGTTATCTAGTTGAGATCAGAACGAGGGCAGGCTACCACAAACTGGGCTCCAAGTCCCATCCTATAGTGTCCCTGCCACACATATTCCCATCTCACAGACTCAAAATCTAAAAAGGCGCGAGCATATTGATCTTCTTGTAATTCTGGTGCTTGCATAACATGTGGAAGCCACCGTAGGTTGCGTAGTGCGTTTCTCTGGGGTATAAATCCCAATTGATCATCATGTACTAAGTGTGGGAGATGGGGTAGAAACCTTGCCGCCAGCATGACTAAGGATTTTGAGATCCACATGTAGCATAGAAAGGTGTCCCCTGTCTCCTGTCTCCGTGGGATCCTTTCCTGGCTTCGCTATTACCACTATTAAGGCATCCCTCAGTGACCAAGGGAGATCCTGCTTCTCTAATGCATTGTCGGTCAGTACCCTCAATAATTTATCTATCAGACTTTCTGGGACCTACTTGTAAAACTCTGCCCGGAAGTCATCGGCTCCGGCAATTTATTGGTTTTCAGGGCCCCCACTGTACCCAACAATTCTTGTTTACTCAACGGCACCCCCAATGTCTCACGGCTATCCGAAGTAAGGCACAGCAGTGGTAGTTCGCCCAAGTATGTAGGCAGTTCCTGGGCTCCCTCGCCACTCTTTGGCACAGCATACACCCGTCTCAGATGTTCGGCAAATACAGTATTTATTGCCTGTTGTGTATGTACAGTTTTGCTTGCTTGGTCTCTTATTGCCAAGACAGGCTGCCTCAGGGTCTATAATCTAATCAGGTGTGCCAGCAACCACCCCTTCTTATCACCCTCCAAGTACCAGCACCTCTGCCTCGCTCTCTTACTGTGTTTGTCCAGTTGGTCCCATAGTTCTCCCACCTTACATCACTGTCTGTCCCAGCCTTGCAAGAGTGTTGCATTTGTGAAAAGCGACTTCTCCAGTTTGTCTATCTCAGGTACTTGTCTGGTCAGGTCATTTTCGAGAGTCCATTGTATCCCAACTTAAGTGGTCAGACATACCCCTCAGACCACCACCTTCATGGCGTCCCATTCCTTGGCCCTGCTGCCCGCTGTTTCCCAGTTATATTCAAAATAGTGCATGAATGCCTCCGACAACATGCCCCGGAAGACAGGGTCTGTCAGAGCATCTGTTCTCAAGCCTCCACAGGGGTCTTCTCGGTGCATGTCTGTGCAGTATGTGATTAACAGTGGAGAATGGTCCGAAATGTAGCGGGCCAAGTAGTGGACTTCCACTATTGTGTGGGCTGCAGTTGTGTGAATGAAGAAATAGTCTAGGCGGCTGTATGCATCTGTTGCATAACAGGAACATGTGCGTGTGTCTCGGTAAAGCTGGCTCCAAATGTTGACCGATTCAAGGCTGCTCTGCGCCTGCAATGGAGCAGCAGTTGCGCGGGGCGTGGCGCCCAAGCTGAGGGTTGGGGGGATCTATCCAGTCGGCCGTCTAGGCTCAGATGAGATCACCCGGCAGAATAGACTCTATCTCGGAGATATCTGCGCTGCCTTCAACATCGCAACCATGAAGGTACCATCTTCAGTGTTTGCAGCATAGACATTCATAATGCACAGATCATGGGCATCTACGGCTCCCTCTAGTACAGAGGTCTTCAAACTTTTGGATGCTGAGACCCCCCCAGTCAAAATTTTCAGGCATAAGGACCCCCTCCTGACAAACAATTCTAAACCTATAGACAGAGCTAATGGAATTATGAGGCAGGCGAGGACCAAATTATGCGGCAGGCTTGACTAAATTGTATGGTAAGAAAAAAAAAATAATGCTATGTGATGATGCATATTTTGGGATAGTTTTGCTTCATTTTCTTGACATTTTTACACACAGTAGCACTGAGGGAAGATTTCATCTCATCAGTACCAGTTTATAATGAAAATACAGCAATAAACAACAGAAAGATGTCTAGTCTTGTGAAGGGCCTTCCACTCCACAGGAATAGTGCTGCCACATTAGAAGCTCACCTGGCCCTGTCCGGGAGCAGCAAGGGTCCCTTAAAACCATGGCAGCCTTATGCAGAGTTAAGCAGTTTACCCAACCCACTTTCCTCTCACCCCCTCCCTTCCATCCCTCTCTCCTCTTCCAACCCTGGATCCCTCTCTCACTTTGCAAGCCATTTTCTTTCACCCCTGTTTATAACTTCTGAACTCTCCCCATTCAACCTCTCACTTCATATTTAATCACCTCTTGCCACTCTGTCGTTTCACTGCCCCCACTTTCAAGTTTATCTCATGGCCTCTCTGGACACTCTCTCCTCAGCACCTCTCATTCACCTCAAGTCTCTTCCTTCAAATGTCAGTCTATTTGTTTGTATCTTACAACTCTCCAGCCCACCACTCATCTTTCACATCTCCCCTTTTTTCTTCCACACCTTCTTGAACCAATGTCCCTCTCCCCTTTTACCACAGCACCCACCTGAGTACTCCCTCATCGCTGTTGTTCCTCACCCACGTCCTCCCAAATTCTATTTTTACGTCACAGATCATCACTCAGCTATCTTCTCTCACTGTTTAACACTATCCCTCCTCTGTGTCCTCACCTTTTGCTCACACTCACTTCTCTTGCGTTTCTGCACTTCTTCAGCACTTCACATTTCTCCTCATCCCTGACCTCTAAATTCTCTCGCTCCCATGCTGTCCTCTCTCTTCCCATCCACTCTCACCCTCTCATCTCTCCTCACTGGGCATACCCTTATGCTCCTCTCGGCCTGTGCCAATCTTCTCATTGTTCCCTAATTAAAAAAAACATGAATAGTCGGTCTCACTGTTTTGGTGCGGGCCGCACAGTTATGGAACTTTCACCCACCTTTGCTTCGCTCCACCATTAATCTATTATCCTTTAGGAAGCTATAAAAACCTGGCCCTATACCCTGTAGGTTACCCCATTTGGCTGGTTCTCCTTCCCCTTCTGTGAGATTCTTATTTGCCATTTCAGCCAGCACATCGTTATTAGCCCCAGGACACCTTTTTGGAAATAATAATAATAGACAGAAGTGTGACCTGGTATGTGGGACCCACTTTCTATCACTCCAGGACCCCCCTGGGGGTAGGGCCCCACAGTTTGAAGACCCCTGCTCTAGTATAACACAGTGGACCTCAGTATCCAGGCATAATGCCATGGGCTTTAAAGGTACCGCCGGGCTCATATACGTTTAATGCTCTCCTGAGGAAATACAATTCAAGATGAAGTACTTCTTGGCAAGGAGGTCTACTTAGAACAGGTGTAGAGACCCGTTCTACTTTCAGTGCACATCAAAGCAAAATATTGAAGCAAAGCAAAGGTACTATTAGCCTTGAATTACTGCAGTTAGAAGACATCATTTAAACATACAAGATTGACTAAAACAATAAGGATAAAGAAGGGATAGAAAAAAGCATTGTCAAAATACCATCACACAGTGCAAGAGAGCCAATGGTTGAAGTGGGCTGACCCGCTACCCATGGGCGAAAGCAAAATGTAAATGGCAGTTCAATAAACCAATAGATGAAGAGAACTGACCCAAATCCCCTCTATTTATATTACCATGTGTGTTTTTTATTTTTAATAACGTTTTTTTTACACGAGGTTGTGCAAACCATGTAACGCTGTTTGTTGGCCAGACCTAAAGAGCTGATCAGAGCGGACATTGGAGAATCTGAGCTCTCTGAAGCATAAATATGTCATGCATGTCACATAGGCACATGATTTCACACCGATGGTGCCCGAGTGTCCAACCACCTTCTAACACTCTCCCATGTAAAGAAGGAACTATTGACCAGCGTCCTTGCCTCTGACTGTCACGTGCACAGATCTGATACCCGCGGCAGTCCAGTGCTGTTGCCAGGGAAACAAGAAACAGCGTGTCCTTCATTAGTTGGCTAATTAATCAAGATGCCCACTGACCCGCAACATATCCCCAAAGGCGGTGTTTAAGCCGTCTGCCCTTCACAGACAGGGCTGGGAGATGCTGGGATTAGCAGTGCCACCTAACTGCTCCAGGAATTAGGAATGCACATAAATGCTACTGATGGATGCTTCGGGTGCTCAAAGAGCCCATCAGATAGAATGAATGAGAGAAAACAAGCAGTGTATATTACTAAGGGCAGGAGGGAAATGATTTGGAAGAGTGAGGTTGGGATGCCATTTGTTAAGATCATCAAACACTAGATAATTTACAAGTGTTTGTGAGAACATTGAAACTTTGATCTGCTCGCCCATGGGGCAGACACATGCATGTGGACGTGTAAGCAGTTTATGGCTATGAAATATATTGGAGTGGGGCCTTGTTTCTATCTGGGTTGGGAGTCTCACTCTTGGCATGTAAAAAAATGTATATATATATTTTACTGAGTTTTATATAGCATGAACTTGACACCAAAGGTATCGGGTATCAGTGTGCTTTACATAGCACCAGTTGCATTACACGAGGACACATTCAGTTTTGTTAGGTACTGGGAGATTAGGTGATTTGCCCAGAGTCACAGGGTGTTCAGCGTCATTGCGAGACTCAAACCCAGTTCCCCAGATTCGAGGTGGACAGCCATAGCCGTTAGGCCAACTCCTCTCCCAAATGCATTGCACTGCAGCTGCAGAAAGTATGCTTCATCACACCCATGGCAGCAGGGACACACCCTCCTCTGCGCCACTGTTAAGGCAAGGGCAGAGGTGCAGCAAGAAATACATCTCGCCTATAACAGGTGAGGAGGAGACATGGCATAACGGTCAGTGCTGCCATCATTGGAACGGGGAAACGGATTTAAGTCCTATTATCTGCTTAACATCTTGTAATTCTGGGCAAGCCACTTAATCTCCCAATGCATAAAAAGGAAAACAAGCATTGCCAAAGCCAATAGGTTTTGCCCTTGCGAGAGCTATTGGGTTTGTCAATGTCTTTTATCCATGTCGCAAAGCAGCTGACTGCGTTTTCGCCCCTCCCTTCCAGAGAAAAAGATCTAACAACAATACAAGAGTGGGACATTACATGCAGCCACACAGGAAGTAGCAGGGACATGGCAAGCAACAACGCTGGGGGTGGTGGCGGGGATGTGGCAAACAACAAAGTAGTGAGGGAGTGAGTGGACGGGGCAAGCAACAATGTGAGAGGAGGAGGGGTGGACAGGAAAGCAATGATGACAGGGCAAGTACCAATGCAGGCAGGAGGGATGAAGAAAGCAACAATGTGGGAGGGGGCAAGAGGGAAGGGGCAAGCAACCACACAGGAGGGGGCCTTAGGAATGGGGCAAGCAACAACGTGGGAAAGAGCGGGAGGGAAGAGGCAACACACAACACAGGAGAGGAAGGGATGGCACACGCAACAAAATGGGAGGGCAGCAGAAGGGACGGAGAAAGCAAGAACCCAAGAGGATGGGTGGGGCAAGGAACAACATGGGAGGGATGGGGAAAGCAACAATGCAGGTGGAGGCAGGAGGGATGGGGCAAGCAACTATGTGAAAGGGGTCGGGAGGGGTGGGATAGGATAGGCAACAAGGTCGGGATAAGCAACAAGGTTGGTGCAAGCAGCAAGGTCGGGGCAAGCAACAACACAGGAGGCCGTGGGTGTAAGCAGCAATGCAGGAGGGGGCAACTAACAACATGTTGCGGGGAGACATAGCATGCACTCATATGGAGTGCTGCAAGTAAAAGAAAATAGGGGAAAAATAAGCTCTAAAAGAGCTAGCAGGGGATGGACCCTGGGTAATGAAGCAGTACTTGGGCCATGCTCCAGGGGAAGGACATAGACATAAGGAGGAAGCAAAGCCAGCACACACTGACCAAAGAGAGGCAAGGAAATAAGAGTGACAAAGAAGCCTACTAATGGTAAGCGATGGGTGGTCTCTAAGCCACTCACACTGCCGTGTATCTCAGAGCATTCAAGCCAACTCAAGCCAACTTCAGTCAAGCCATTCATCTCAAGCCAACTTCAGTCAAGCCATTCATCTCGAGCCAACTAATGGTAAGCGATGGGTGGTCTCTAAGCCCCAGTAAGTGAACAAAATGTCTTGCAAGCAACAGCGCATGTGCTGTCTAAGGTGAGACCTAAGAAAAGAAATCAGACTTTGTGTAATGTAACCTAGTGCGCATGTAAAGCACTAATGCACGTAGGCCAAGTTCTCACTATATAAAATTACAACCCCCACCTAAAACATAGAGTTGCTCAATTGGGTAAGCACAACTGTAGATTAAATAAGAGTGCAATTGCCCAACACCCTGCCCTGGCGGTGCTACTACACCTTAGTCTGGGCCTTTTCTTGCCACTCACACAGCCATATATCTCAGAGCATTCAGTGTTTGAGGTGCCATTAACACTGCTGCTGCCCCTGGTAGAAATCCTGCAGCCAGGGCAACAGCTCCACTGCCATCTATAGAAGCTGTTGGCATAACCCATTATCCTCTAAGAGAAGGTCAGGAACTCCAACGCTATTTGCAACTGGCCCAGCCACCCCCATCAGTGCTGTGGCAGCAGTGCATACACCCTACCCCAGCTGACAAGTTTGCAAAATGTTTATGTGTGACTATTTTGGTTGTGCTTAGGTTTGACTCTGTCATGCATTATATCAAGAATCAACAGAGGTATTCCCTCCAGCACTAAAAACAAAACAATAAACCAGGCATTCAGCAATATAATCCGCTTTCGCCCTCAAGTGAAATGGTTGGCATGGCCAACTGTGGGATTGAATGGTCATAGATTTATTAACAGGTAAGCAATTGGTCAATCACATGTTTGGTAAATGAAAACTTTTATCAATATGATTTTTCAGTTAATCGGTCATTACCCATATAGTCTATCAGTTGATGTTGAGAGTACTTGTCTTCATTCATCCTTGGGTGCGTTAATTCTCACGCATCTCAGACTGACCTTGCTAGCCATCCGCTTGCCTGTATCTGCTGGGCTCTCATCAGGCTTGAACTGTGAGTATTGTGTTTATTCTTTTATTTTTAAAGGCTGTTCCTCCTTATGTTTTTTTAAGCTGGCTCTGACTCTTGGCATCCCAGAGCCTACTGCATTAAAGCTCCAGTACTGCTTCCCTCAATCCTGTGGGTTACTGCATTACAGCGTTGACTCCATCTGTCCCAAACGGGAAAGACTTTGTCTTCCTCTTTCCCTCGGGGGTCTAAAATCGATGACTGCTGCATAAATGGGGCCTTATTCTGCAGGACTCTTGGGTCGGAAAAGGGGCGGCCTAGCCCGCCTCGGAAGCCCCACAGCTGTAATGTCCTCCGGCGGGGTAGCGGTTCAGTCTACCCACGCCCGGAGGTGACGCAGGATCGCTGACGCATGACACCATGCGCAATTATAAAATAAAGAGGCGTGGCCCGGCTCCGGCAGTCGGGACCACGCTGTGCTACTAATAATAGTGTTGAGTCTTTATTCCAACCCCCGCGGCGCTCAGTAATTACCGCACCGCAGGAATCATTACACTGGCGACGAGGCGGTTATGGGCCCATGCCGAGGCCTGTGTTCAGCTGCTGACTTTGAGTGGCCGGTGCCATATGTTGAGGCCCTGCAGCCACATTGTGTGCCAGTCTGCGGCCTCCCAGAGAAGCCCTGCAGCCACGTGAGGAGCCAGCTTTGTTGTGCATGCCTGCTATCAGTGTTTGCAGGTCTCCATCCACAGACAAGTCTAACCTGCTGCCACCTATGAAGGCCCTGCAGCCATTAGGATAACCTATGTGGAGCAAGTGACCCACCTTCAGTCCCCCATCAGCCTGAGCCCACGTACGTAGATGACCCCAGCGCCCTGGAGGAGTGGAAGACAAGCTAAGTACCAACAGTACCAGGACATTAACCCCAACTGCGCCACTGTCTATCTCGGCCAGGCGGCTGCCACCCTGTCCAGTAGGGGGGCTGTACCCACAACTGCGTCAGGATGGCGTCGATCCCGGCCATAAAGCCCTTTGTCATGGATGGTGCCCCCCTCCTCCCTCGCTCCTCGATGGCGGGACTGGACTGATCGTCTCCAAATCTATTTTGAAGGAGCAGGTATAGCCCGGGACAGACGCAGAGCACAACTCCTCCACCTAGGGGGCAAGGACATACACTGCATCTATAAGACACTAGTGGAGGCCACCTCCAAAACGTATGTGATGCTGCTCAACGCTCTTAATGCGCACTTTGAGCCAATGGCGAACAGACTATGAAAGGTAAATTTTTCGCCAGGCCAAAAAAGAAGCAGAAGAATCCTTAGACGCATTCCATGGGCGTTTGAAGGAACTGGCCAGCACATGTGGTTTTCAAGAGGAGCAAGAGGAGATCAGGGGCCAGATAATACAAGGGTGCTACTCCTCCAAACTCCGAGAGAACATCCTCCAAGAGTCCGGCAAATCCCTGGCTGATAGCCTCACCCTGGGATGGTCAAAGGAACTGTGGCAAGCCAGAGCGTCCCATCAAGACGGAACAGGTGAACATGGAGGAGACGGTGAACGTGGTGAGGGCCAAGTCACGCCAAGCCCCAGGAAAATGCCCGCAAGACAAAAGGAAAGAATGTGGCTACCGTAGAGGCACGCCCCACCGCATGCAAGACTGCCCAGCGAGAGGGAAGTGGTGCACAGCCTGCATGGATGAACCATTTCGCGGCAGTCTGCAGGTCTTCGAAGCCCCATAAAGAGAAGGCACATACTGTAGCTGAGACGCAAGACAGCGAAGATATTGATGACGACACATGGGACTACCCTATCCATTAAGTATTCGCAGTGGATCAGTCACGATGGAAAAGACAGCGAGTTCCAAAGTGCAGACTCAAGATTCACCACAAAGAAGTAAGGGCCACCATAGACACCGGAGCCTCGATTGAATTGATGGCTGCCAACGTGTTGAGCCAGTTCAGTCCACACCCACCTTTGCGCGAAGCGAAGATTTGGGTATTTGCCTACGGACAGAAAACACCTGTGGGATGCTTCAAAACGGAACTTAGGCACCAAGACCTCAAGATCTCCACCACGGTGTACGTGACCAAAGAAGGAAGTGGAATGCTGGTAAGCGGTCAGACAGCAGAAGACCTGAGACTGATCTCATTCGCTCTGGCAGTGTAAGAAGAAGAACAGGCGGCCATCATGGAAGAATTTGCTGACGTCTTCAAGGGCATTTGATGACTAAAATGGTAAGAGGTATCTCTCCATATTGACCCGTCAGTCCAACCGGTAGCACTGAGGCACAGGCACATCGCATTCCACCTGAGACAAAAGGTGAAGGAAGAGCTGGAAGAGCTGGAGAAGCAAGGGATAATATAGAAGGATAGCGGGCCTGCTCCGTAGGTGTCCCCGATCATAGTGGCGAGAAAGCCAAAACAGCCAGGGCAGGTCTGCATCTGTGTCGACATGTGCCTCCCAAACGCAGCGGTGAAAAGGGAGTGCCACTTAGCAGGATACCACCAACTGTCCCTACATCCGGACTCTTGGTACATCACTACATTCTCTACCCACGTGGGCCTCAGGAGATACAGGCGTCTCAATTTCGGAATATCGAGTGCCAATGAGGTGTTTCAGAACACCATCAGAGAAGTCCTCAGCGGACTCCCTGGAGTCTTGAATGTAAGTGACGACCTATTGGTGTACGCCTCGTCAATGGAAGACCACCACAGGAGGCTTCTCAGTGTTTTCCAACGGATCAAAGAGTCTGGACTCACTCTGCACAAAGAAAAGTGCCAATTCTTGAAGAACAAAATTAGTTTCTTCGGCTACACGTTCTCAGACAAAGGAGTAGCCCCAGACCCTGACAAAGTGTGAGACATTCAAGAAGCCCCAGCACCCTCCAACATCTCTGAAGTACGGAGTTTCCTAGGGATGGTAAACTTCTGTGGGCGTTTCATGCCAGACTTATCCAACATCACGAAGCCCCTCAGGGATCTGCTAAAGTCCACCAACACGTGGCAGTGGGGCCCGACCAGGAACAAGCTTTCAAAGACACTAAAGCAGCCCTTTAGGCTGAAACCACAATATCGTATTTTGACCCAGCCCGGCCCACCAATGTGGCAGTTGATGCCAGTCCCTAAGGACTAGGAGCAGAGTTCACGCAGCTACAAAGCAATGATGAATGGGACCCAATTGCATACGTGAGCCACTGAGCAGTGCTACTCTCAGATAGAGAGAGTGGCAATCGCAATCCACTGGGCCTGCCGGCATTTCCACGTCTACGTGTATGGCCACCCATTCACAATCTCCAATGACCACAAGCCCCTCATCCCACTATTTCAAGGATCCGCATCAAACCCCCCAACCCCGAGGATAGAGAAATGGATCCTTCAACTGCAAGAATATGATTACCGGGTGGAGTACAAGCCAGGCTCATCCAACCTAGCTGACAATCTATCAAGGCATCCGAGGGCCGCAACCAAAGCGGAAGAAGATGCTGAGGACACGGAGGAATACATCCGGTTCATAGCGGAGAGATCCCAACCACTTCCAATGATCCTTGAAGCTACAATAGAGGCCACCCGGGATGACGAGTGTCTGCAACTGGTCATCACCGCAGTTCGGGCGAATGACTGGTGACCCATTCAGACCACGATGACCCGTTGGACCCCCCAGACGAAGGCCATATTCGAATTGATCATGCGGATCAATGGACAAACTCTCTGTCGACGGCAGTGGCTGTTTTCTCAGAGGTCCGCGACTGGTAATCCCGTCAAGCCTTGCTCAACAAGAGGTGGACCTCGCACACAGAGGGCACCAGGGTGTGGTGAAGACAAAGGGTCGTCTAAGAGCGAATGTGTGGTTCCTGAGGATGGACCCCATGGTCGAGCAGACAGTCAGAAAGTGCCAATGGTGCCAGGTGTCAGGTCAACTGGATCGTCCTCACCCCGTCATCACAGAAGACAACCCCCGACGACCGTGGGAGTGTGTCAATATCGATTTTGGGCATCTTCAGGATGGGCGCTACGCCCTCGTGGTCATCGATGATTACACAAAGTACCCCGAGATAGAAATAGTTGGAGGCCAAACAGCCATGGAGGTAATCACAAAAGTAGAAAAGATCATTGCAACTCACGGGATCTTTGAGGATGGTAAAGACGGATAATGGCCCGCCCTTTCAGGGGCAAGAGTTTGCTGACTATCTCAAATCCCTGTAAGAGGGGGCAATGCCGAAGCATTACTACTAAAAAGTGAAGCCTACCTAATCTTAAAATATGACTGCGTGAGTGCTGGATTGAACGAGCACACTGAGTGCCAGAATCAGTAACTGGGTCGAATGTAGAATAGACCACCGTATAAACCCAAAAATCATTATGCACGCTCTGGACTACATGTCCCAGAAGCCCCAAGTCACATGCTCTAACTTTAAACCCCTTGTGACTCGAACACTCACTCACTTGAGGAACCACGAAGCAGACAGCATCGTTCCACAATGACTCCGCAGGTAAATGGCTACACGCGCTTTAACTAGACTGCACATAGAAACGCCGCGTCTCAAATCCCAATACTTACGTTCCGTTCATCATTTTCTAGCACTAACGGCCCTTACGGAACAAACAAGAAAAACGAGCAACGCCCTGTTCAGCTAAAGCTTAGAGTTCGGCACGCCACGAAAACCGAATTCAAGTAAGTGTCCAACACCACACCCAAAAACTAAAATAAGTAGGATGAAACCATAATTGTCCCACTAAAATACAACTCATCTTAAATGTTGCAGCACAAGCATCATTACAAAGATACGAGGTGGCGTCCCGCGTTTGAAAAATCAGGCGCTCCACGCTTAACTGAACTCAACAAGTAAGTGCTTACCAATGCAGTAGCCTGCCGATCAACCCAAAGTTTTCCCTTTAAAAGAAAATCCACTATTCCTAAAAAATATGTTTATTAACTTTGCAGCCCTAGCGACAGTCAACCTAATAAACTGAGAAATACAGAGTATATGAAAACGTTCTGCCTGGAAATCAAGTGAGTGAAATGTACAATGATTTTTATTAAATAGCGCCACACAATAACATCAAGAAATAGACGCTATATCACTGCTTTCATTGCAGAACACAGTGAGTCCTTCAAGAATTTTGACACACGATCAAGTTATCTGTCAAACCGGAAAACAAGGTAACAACAACGTAGACGCTAAACTAAGATAGTGACAAAATAGGTGAGGGTCCCAAACTAAACATGCCCTTCACTTACATTCATACAGGTACCCAGCCCGAAGCCCTGATGAAGAGCCTGAAAAAGTAGAGAGACAGGCTCAGAAACGCGTCGGCTCATTGGCTCATTATTCATTCGTCTTAAATCCGAATGTTGTTTTGTTGCGCATAAGGCTTTTCTTTCTTTTTTCAAACAAAGAAATGCAATTGAATGTTATTTAGGATGTTTGCCTTTGCGCCATCAGGCCAAACATAGAACAATAGCTCTATCCTAGTGGCCTGATACAGAAACAGTGGACAGGGTACTTCCACAAAAAAGAAAATTTTTGTTGAATGTTTTTGTTTCATAATGTTTGAAATGTTGAATTTTTTTGTTTCACAGTAATGTATGCTTGTAGTATTTGTAAATATAATTGTCTTTGTGCAGGACAGCAAGTAAATCTTCGGACTGTCACAATTATGTAAAAATTGGCTTATATACTTTCTGATTAATCTAAATAAATACAACATACCTAAGGATTAAACACCTTAGTGTACATTTCTGCACTAAATAAAAAAGATAGCAGAATCAAACCAGTGACCGGGTCCTCCGTTTTTTCTAAATATCTCAAATCCTGGGGCATTCAACATCAGAAGGTGACACCGCGCTGGGCCCAAGCGAGCAGTTAAGTAGAGAGGTTCATGCGCACTCTCAACAAGGCCATTTGCATTGCACATGCTGAAGAAGCACCCCTTGAGAGAGCCATCTATAGCTTCCTGAGAGAATACAGATTGACGCCTCATCTCATGACTGAGAGAGCACCGGGACCAGCCAGCATGGGTCGAGGGGTGCGTGACACTATTCCCCATCTCCCAAACTGACCCCCTTCTCAGATTGACACAGCGAGGATCCTAGCCAAAAGGACCAATACCAACGACCGAGCTATCATCAACCAAAGAGCGAGAGCGTCGACCATTCAAGAAAGGGAAATAGTCTATGTCATTTAAACAGGGCCGGTGGACAGTGATCCGCTGAGCCGGCACGATGGTAACAGCCCAGAGAGGAGCCAAAGAGCTCAATAGGAATATATCATTCTTCATAAAGGTCCATTCTGAAACTCCCAACTCTTCATATGGAAGCTGGCCCAAGTCAACGGAGAGTGGCTGAAGAGATGGAGGAGAGCCAAGGGACTATCCCCATGGATGATCCGGACAGATCTGACTGAGAAACACTGTTGGACTTGGCCCATTTTCCCGACATTTTTCGCTTTTCACCCCCCTGTTTTAGGATGTCTCCCCCATGGTCGAAAACTGTATAGGCCATGTGTGGTGTGAGACGCCATGTTAAATGTAATGCAATGGTGTGTACTTGTTCACCCCCCATTGTAGAAATGAACCCTGGTAACATGCTGCATTTAAAATGGATGCCATGGCAGTGTGCTTTGTGCCACCTGCCTGCAGTGGGTTGGCGGTCTAGTGTTCTTTTCCCATTGCAGAAATGTCACTTTTAAAATGGACGCCATTACTATCTGCTTGTGCCGCCTGCCTGTGGTGGGTTAGCGGTCTAGTGTTTGAAGTGACAAGGTGCTCTATACTCCCCACAGTGCCAGTTGAGGCTGGAACTGCCAGGGACCTTCTAGAAGCTTCCAGCCTTTCTGGTATAGGTAGAGCAGTAGAGATGCCATGTGCTCAGTCAGAGCGTGGACTTGAGAGTGAGGGGACCTGCTGCCAGGGGGTGCCACCACATGGGCCTTTGTGCTGGCCCCTGAGCCCATCTGTACCCCTCCACAGTCCACAGGGCCAGTGAGAGCCCGCTGCTGGAGTTCAGGCTGCTGTACCAGGAGGAGTGCCACGATACAGGGGATGATGGTTCTGAGGAGCTGCTGTCCTGTACTGATGAGTACCCACTGACTGCTGACCTGGCCTAGCACTGCCTGCCTGCTCTCGTGCCCTAGCGCCTCGTGAGCGCTACACCTGGGCCCTGACTGCTCCCTAGCGCCTGGAAAATGAGAGCGCTTTGACTGACTGCCAAGGAGCACCTTTGACTGCGCCCAGAAGGAGGTGAGGAGTGCGACCTGTTGTCCCTGAGTCTGCTGGTGAGACCTAGCGCCTCGTGAGTGCTCCAGGTGGATTACCTGAACCCCTCCTGCCTGCACCCTAGCGCTGTACTGCCCAAGCGCTATATGCAGATGGCCAGTGAGAAGAGAGGAGCGTGGAGCCTATGTCCTTAGGTGGAACCCTTAATCTGTAGCAGCTACCTAGCGCCTCGTGAGCGCTATATTTGCATTGCTGGTGAGGAGCGCTACCTGTCATCCCTGAAGCCCCTGGTGGGACTGAGCACACTGTAAGCATTATATTCAGGGTGCCAGGGGAAGAGAAGCTGAGGCCTGCAGCGCTGTGCTATCAAAGTGCTATATTTCAATTCCCCTGCATGTGTTCTGCATTGTAGTGCTGCCAGAGTGCCTTATTTGTATTGACTGTGCTCTGCTTGCTGCCAAGGCGCTACAACTGTGCCCAGGAGAAGAGGACCCTCCCTAATGTGACCTAGGCCAGCAATGCTGCCTAATGTTGTGCTTTTCCGCCACTGGTAATGGTTCCCTCCTGATGCGGGTACTGGTTGCTAATGTCATGCTCAGGATTAATGCCTAACATGTCTGCCTGATATCAGGCTGTGGTAATCTAGGTTTCCGCTGGATCTAGTGTGTCTAGGCCTCGTGTTTAGATCCAGGGTGCCATATGCTGATAGACTGCCAATGTGTTTATGCTGATGGTATATGCCCCCATGTTACATGTGCTCGTGCTTCTGGTTTAGGCCTCCAAGTTGGAGGTGCTCATGCTAAGAAAGGTTTCTTGGCCCAGTGTTATGCCATGCACACTGTGTTGATGCTGCTAGTACCCTTGCCCCCTGTTGCCAGAGCTGCCTGTCAGAGGCCATTTCATGTGATTTAAGCACCGCTCCTCCTTGATATTTTATAGGCCTCATTTGGATCTACACTTCTATTCTCTGCAGCACCACTGAGCAGCTGTCACTCCACATTACACTTCTCTTCATTGCCTCCCCAGCAGTCCTTCCTCCGATTTACCATACCATACTACTGGGTCTCCTCTCCCCTCCACTTGACCTGTTGTCCCCTGAGCTTTGGCCTACCTCTGCTCTGCTATCTTACCGTCTGCTGCTCCTGTGTTGGCGAGGGATTGCTTCAGTGACTTTTGTCATTCTTGTCACCTTTTGCTATCACAGCTCTGACCTTTATTTTTAGCTTGGCAGCACCATGCTTTCTGCTACAGGCCTTGAGGTGTTTTGCTGGGCCTTCCTACAACCTTTAATCTGCTGATCTCTCTGTCTTCATCTCCCCCACGCAAGCCACCCTCTAATAATTCAGCTGCTGATTTTCCTTGTGGTGCACCAGGGATTAATTCGTCATGGGTTGCGGAGACCCTAAACAGCGCAAACTTACCTTTGATCCTGCCTTATTGGCAGAGAGGTCTGACTCCCCATCTGATGTAGAGGATGAACAGGGAGAGGCGAGTCTCCCTGACCCCCCAGAGGTTATTTTGGCTATGATTATGGTGGACCTCGGGGCTGGCTTTCACTCAATCGATGCATGCTTCAACACACTTGCCGCTCGGCTAGATCACAAGGGGGAGCGCTTAGAGTGCCATGGCACTCTTCTAGATGCGGCTGAGGAATGCGTCCCCAGCCTTGAGTATGGTGCGACTCTCCTGATCCGACAATTGGAGAAGGTGGAGCGTAGCCTGAAAACAGTAGCTATTAAAAATGAGGACGTTGAAGTGCACTCGTGCTGAAAACAACATTCGTATATGCAATTGTTGTAATACTGCCGCGCGGACCTGGCTTGTTTGCGCTCTGTTTTTAAAAACTGTTTATGCTTTAGAAAATACTTGTTTGCACTGATCCGACAGTCTGCCTGTGAAGAATAAGATCTACAGGCAACCTGACCATGTCAGGGATTGTATAAAGGCTGAGGTGCAAAAGATATAGGGCCCGATTCACAGAACTAACTTAAGACAAAATCCTAAACTTACTACTTTTGGTATTCACCAAAGTTAGGATTTTGTCTTAAGTTTATCTTAAGACAGACTTAAGACAGACTTAACATAACATAACATAACATGTGTATTTGTAAAGCGCACGTTCACCCAGCGGTTTCTTGGCGCTGAATAACAGATGTTTTATTGTTACCCAACTTAAGTTAGGATTTTGTCTTAAGTCTGTCTTAAGTCTGTCTTAAGACACACTTAAGACAAAATCCTAACTTCTGTGAATACCAAAAGTAGTAAGTTTAGGATTTTGTCTTAAGTTAGTTCTGTGAATCGGGCCCGTTGAAGCTTGGAGTGATTGAGCCATCAGAGAGCCCATGGGCTAGCCCAGTGGTCCTTGTGCCAAAACCTCATACCAAAGATGGAAAGAGAGAAATGAGGTTTTGTGTGGACTACAGAGGTCTCAATGCTGTCACTAGGACAGATGCTCATCACATTCCAAGAACAGATGAGCTCATTGATAAATTGGCTTCTGCCAAGTTTCTGAGCACATTTGATTTGACAGCTGGCTACTGGCAGATCAGACTAGCTGAAGAGTCAAAAGCCGAGACAGCATTCTCTACCCCTAGTGGACATTACCAGTTTGCGGTAATGCCCTTTGGTTTGAAGAATGCACCTGCCACCTTCCAAAGGTTGGTGAATCAAGTCCTTGCTGGGTTGGATGACTTTTGCGCAGCATATCTAGATGATATTGCTGTCTTTAGCTCCACCTGGGAGGATCACCTGATCCACCTGAAGAAGGTTCTGGAGGCCCTGCAAAAGGCAGTTAGGGCAGAGTAAGGTTGTGTACCTGGGCCACCTAGTAGGTGGGGTCAGGTTCAACCATTGGAGAGCAAGATCCAGACCATACAGGACTGGGCTCCTCCAACTACCCAGACACAAGTCAGAGCCTTCTTGGGCCTGACTGGGTATTACAGAAAATTTGTGAAAAACTATGGGTCCATTGTGACACCATTGAATGACTTGACATCCAAGAAGATGCCCAAAAGGTTCAGTGGACAGTGCTGTTCTCTCTCTAAATTCGCAATACATGTGCTATAGGTACATACCACAATTGGAAATGGACTCCTTGTCAGCCCCTGTACCATGCACTATAGGTGCTCAGGGCATAGGTGCCACCAAGGCCTACCAGGGGCTGAAGCATAGCTTTTGCCACCCCTGGCTGGTTCTTAAATTGACACAACTGGCTGATCACTCAGCTGGGGCAAGTTGGTGTAATCACCCCTTGCTTAGATATAGTATACCTATATCTAAACCTATATCTGGACACACATAAACCTGTGAGCCACTCCTATGGAAGGCCTCATCAATCCTGGAGGCAGAGTGTGTGGTTTAATGTGAGATGGAGTTCTGGCATGAGCTGAGCCTGTCTGCAGCTGTCGGGAACAACTCCCTAAGATGTTCCGGGATAATGCCAAACCATACACTATTAAGTGCATTATAATCCTCGCGGTTATATAGCAACTTTGGGTTGGCTTTATCAAAACATGTCGTGTGAGGTGTCATACGATTTGGAATACTATCCCCTCGACAGTCTGTCGACGGGGATAGCATTCCACCCCTATAGAGGGAGAAGACATGTTACTTTACTGAAACGCGCTTGATTTTTAAAAGAGCCTCAGATCCACAAAATGGATGCTTCTGCCACAGAAACAAGTCTGACCTCCTGCTGCTGACCGAAACTCCGCAGAGGAGGCCTGGACAAAGGCTTTCCTGTCACAGGGAGGTGTCACACCACCCCAGACAGGAGATAGTGGATTGTAGCAGGGAGGTTTGAAAGAAACCAGACACTGCCTGGGGAGCACAAGGCTGCCCCTTGCATAATCCGGCCAAACTGGTTCTGGGGCACACCAGCCCCTGTCCCAGCGCGGCCTGGATCAAAGGAAAGGGGTGTATCCACCCCCTTCCTGGGTCCCACCCATAGGAGGGGACCTAGCAGGTAATCCAGCCCCCTAGATTGGTATAAGAATGGGAGCAGTGCCAACGCACTCAGATTATCCTGACGAAACATTTGAATCGAAACTCTGGACCCTTTGACATCCTACTCAACGTAGAAGACTGAAGAATCTCCCTTGTGGTCAAGGAGTGACCACCCTGTGCAAACAGGCACCATCCAGCACCTCAACGTCTGCTTTGCTGCAGTTCCCGCCGGAACTCGAGTGACAAAGATCAACGAGATCAAGCTTGCCTGCCTTCTTACAGCCCGATCCACAGTCCCTGCAGAGCTGAGACCCGTGGAGGCGACCGGAACCGTGGGGCACGCCATCTTGAAAAGACCACGAGACGCTGACCGCGCACCCGACGAGTGACCCTCGAAGCTGTACACCGGGGTCTGAGAAGCCCCAACCCTGAGCCACTCTTGCACCGAATCTCACCCCTCTACACTTGACGAGTGCCGCGTGGGGCCCTTCTGCTTGCTTTGGCTCGACACATTGGCCCAGTCACTTGCCAGCTGGCTTGTGGCCCCTGTGCCGGCGAAAACCTAAAACCGACTTGCGATTCTGGTTGCTCCAGACTTGCACCAGCTCCTCTGAAAAGGAGCACCCGCTCTGGCCCTCCTGGTCCGAGTGAGAAGCAATCTTCCAGTCCTGTGTGGATTGCTGTTGCCAAGTGTTGTTTGCTCCGATCTTGAAACCGACAGCGCCGACGGCGAGAGCCTGCGTGGGACAGCTCGTGACCCGCTCCTGGACGTCGCAGATGCCCCAGAGCCCACGTGGCAGCGGGGAGAAGCTCCTCGACAACCACCTGATTGCGCCCGACATTGCCTGGTTCCGTCCTGGTTCCACCCTGGTCACTGCTGAGTGACCCAGACTCTGTTCCCTCTGCTTTCAGGTACTTTTCTACTCTGATCCACCCTTGGATCACACCGGACACTTCTCCTTCACATCGCCTGCAGCATCTTCAGCTTCAAGCACCAAGAACCTGCGTGACGAAACCCGACGCCACTTCAACCCTATGCACCCGCTTCCTGTGGGTGAGGTAACATTGCAACGCCGGTGTTCCTACACTGGTACACACCTCTAGGGTCTGTGTCTAAAGTTTTGTCCATCTAGGTTCAGCGGAAGTATCCTAAAACTCTATCTGTGTAACTTTTACGCACCATTGACTTAATATTGGTGCATGCGTGTGCTTTAAGCGCTGCACCCGAATCCCGCGGGCGTTTCCCGACTTCAGCATTGCTTGTCCCGACTGCTCCCAGCAATTCCCTAGGCCCTAGGCCTAACCACTGTTCAATTGGTATCTCTTATACCACTTTTTTAATATGTGGTTTGAGTGGCCACCCGCCCTCATCCATAACTGTGCAACTTTGTATGTTATACTGTGCTTTTGATTTAACGCTTGTGCACCTTTGCTCATAAAGACTACTGGGGATTATTTTAGAAATAAATACATATATTTTTATAATATATACTTGTGTGGTGTCCTTTCATTTGATATTACAGGACTGTGATTGGTAAAACAGCTCGCTTAACACGACCTCTTGAGTTAAGCCTTTAAGGCTGCTTAGTCTATGCTACCATTAAGATAGCTTGTCTAATAAGGTTGACTTACAACCAGACACCATAAGGGTTGTTTGGACTGATACAAGGTGGTTCCAGAATTGGAAACATCATATATCAGGCCAACTTCTCACAACAAGCTTACTAAGTGGAGAAGTGTGGCTCAATGATTAGAGCGAAAAATGAATATAGACCCTTACTAAATGATGGGGTCCAGTTTTGCCGACTGACCCGGCCACCCCCTGGTTCCAGGACCCCAGCGCGACTCGGCGCAACCGCTAATACCCGGACCTAAGGTACAAGCAGGAACGAGTTAATTAACTGTTCCGCCCCCGGGCCAAGAACTACAACATTGAACCTAATCGCTACTTCAAGCCCTACGGAGATTCCATTCGATTTCCTGGTCCTGTTTAATTGCTCATCCCAAGCTCGTTTGTGAGCTTCTAAACCTCAAGCCCCCTTGGCTAAAGAGGCTTATATTCTAAAGGCAACTATTTGTTTTGTCCTAATGATGGACCCCATCATTTAGTAAGGGGTCCGAAACGCCGTCGACGCTTTGAGTACCATATATTTGTTTAATGATTTACTATACAAACAATTTGTAATGGTACCTACAAGCATTTCTCTGTTTAAACTGGAACTTTACAGAGTCTGTTGATTTTGCCTTGCAAGCCCTTTCTGTATGTTGTCTGTGTGTATGTACTGTCGTGGTTGGGTACAGGCTTGTGCCCCACGCACGTGATTTGTTGAAGGTGCTATTTTGTCTTTCAAAACTTTATTTAAATATAAACCTTGAGGACCTCTGCCCGGCTGGGCATGTCTTCAGCAATATAGAACTGACTGAGTCTATATTCATTTTTCGATTATCTCTTGTCTCCTTGCTTGGGACCATTGTTGTTTCTGTATGATAAGTTCCCCGAGGTCCCTCGCTGATACTAATTGGGGTCCCCTTGTTGTTTAAAATATATATCAATGATTAGAGCGGCAGACCCTGATGCAGAGATCTAGCCCGGGACCAGGGTTCAATTCCACGCCTTGGCGGGTCTTGGGCTCAAAAATTCCACGGACCTGATAATTCTCGCCTCTGTGCCTATTCCATTCATGGAGTCCCACTCTGCAACTCTGGGCAATAGCTTGCTTAATCCCCACAACGTTAAGGATGCCTGGCCTCCACCTTGGGGGTGCCCAGGAGTGGCCGCCTCACAGGGAAAGCCAGGATGGGTTCCACAGCGGTATTCGTACAAGCGCCTTGAGACCCTTGCGGGTGAGTAGTGCGCTATACAAGTATCAATTTACATTTACATTTACATTTACTAACAACCTGTACGCAACGCAATCATACAGCATTAGCGCCATGAAACCTTTTTATGACTGTGCACTTTATAAGCTTCGATACCCTGCCAAAGGTGCTTTCTTTTTGCAAACACTTGGGCACTAATTGACTTCCATCATTCCGCACCGGCCCGGAGCACTCCTCCCTAGACCTCAACGTATCGCCAAACTTTCCCTTCTGGCTGAACTGTTCAGTGGTTCTTTGCATTTATTACTATTTCTCACTTGGTCAGTAGGTTGTCATGTTGTAGTTAACCAGCTCTATATTTGCCTCAAATGTCCATTATTCATGTAACCCTGATATCTATTGATTAATCACCAATTATCACTTTTCATTATGGGCATTGATTGCCACAGCGTTGTTTGCCCCCCACGGAGTATTCCATGTCTCGAATGTTTGGATTTCTGTTTATTGTTTGGGCTTCTATGGGATTCGCTGGGTCTCTAATACCCATTGTGAGTGGGGGATGGTTAATTTGGGTCTCTATGGCTGTTATTTTTGGTTTGTTTCTTTTTTTCCAAATAGATTGGATGATACTGTCCATGGTTCTACACACACAACTTGACATTACTGCTCCCTATATTTTGATGATGAGGCGGTGATAGATTTGTGGTGGAACTTACATTCCTCACATGGAATATCCACAGTTTTAACAATTGCCAAAAGGGCAAACAGGTATTGATTGGCCTCCCTTAATAAACATGGTATTAAGGTTGCATTCTTACAGGAGACACATCTCCCTCCTCAGTCCACTCAGCCATGGATGCTATGCCTTTGTGACAAGGGCATTGATGAGGAGTCAAGTCTTCTTTCTGAATGTCTACACCCGCTATGGCCAGTCTAGCCCTAGACGTGGCAGGACTACTGGTTCCTGTTCGAGAAAGCTTGCCCAAAGCTTATGTACATACACATCTTACCACATACGTTGTCTGACCATGCCCCTGTGAAACTGTTTCTCACCCTCCCCTATGGGGAAGGCTGGGAACGACATTGGTCCTCCCGAGCCACTGCTTTGTTAGATGCTATTTTTCACTCAGAACTTTGTGCTTCAATACTTGAATATTTTGAGCTTAACTCGAGCTCCATTATTAGTCATGCCATCTTGTGGTATGCCTTTAAGGTATACATACACAGGGCTGGATTTCGAAGCAATCAGGCGTGCTTCGGGACATCTGCAATAGCCTAGCTTGAATAGAAGCCAAACTTGTTCACTTGACAAGCCAAATACTCCCCACTTTACTCCCTTTTACTTACACACACAGACAGACAGATCTTCTTACAGAATTCTAGGACTTTTCCGAGGGCGACTACGTACCTTGGCAAATACTCTGCAACCCGTAAATATGGTGAGGGTGAACGCCCTGGTCGTAACTTGGCAGTGTCCCACATAGGTTCCCTCATGTATTACTGAACTACACTTGGATGGCGGCACCCAAATTTCTGCTAACGAAGACATTATTTGAGAATTAGTATCCTATTAAAAGTCCCTATGCACTTCATGCTTGGATCCTGATAACACAATGCACTTGGCATATTTGAGGAATTAGCCATGGTCTGGCTCACTACCGGTCAATCCCAATTCTTAAATTAACCTTTTACAACAGAGAAAATCACTCAGGCGATCGCCTTCCTAGATTGCTCCAAGGCCCCTGGCCTAGATGGCCTCACTGGAGCCTTTTATAAGGCATATAGGGGTATTCTCGTCCCCTGCCTACTGGATGTTTATGCTGAAGCCCTGGATAAGGGGATCCTTCCACCCACTATGCGCGAGGCAGTGATCTCTGTGCTGCTTAAACCTGGCAAAGACCCCAATTTATGCGCCTCCTATAGGCCACTGTGTTTGCTTAATCTTGACAATCCTATCCTGGCTAAAGCAGCTGCCAATAGATTATGACTGCTGCTTGAACAAATAGTTTCCTCCATACGAACCGGGTTTTGTTCCTCATAGGTCCACATCATTGAGTTTGCATATAGTATTCTCCATTCTCAACAAGGTCTCCCCAGAAATACCTGCTGTGGTCACTCTACTCCATGTGGAGAAGGCTTTTGATTCTTTAGATTGGCCCTTTCTCCATGCAACACTGCGAAACTTTGGGATGCCCACTGGGTTTCTCTCCCTCATATCTCTCCTATATTCAGACCCTACAGCCCACCACACGGGTAAACGGATCTCTTTCTGAGCCCTTAGCCATATTCTGGGGTACCAGGTAGGGGTGCACTCTTTCTGCCCTATTGATTATTATAGCTATGGACCTTCTGGTTATACCAACTTCAGGAAAACCACTTGCATCGTGGCTGCACTTTAAATCTGGTCTGCTCCTCATTTCTATGTACGGCGACGATATGTTATTGGTTGTTCGTCACCTCTCTGTCAACTTAGCCCCTTGATGCGAGAGATCCTTTGGTTTGGCAGTCTTTCTGGTCTGCACATTCATTGGGCTTTGTCTGAACTTTCCCCCTTACAGATGTCATTGTTCTTCCCTCCGTGAATATCCCTTCACATGGTGTGCAGATACTGTTAAATATTTGGGTGTCATTTTGCATACGGACAAAGAACAAGTGATTCGCCTTAACTATGGTCCGGCCGCCAACAGACTTGTGGTCCAAATAGAGTGCTGGATTTGTCTTCCTCCCTATATGGCAGGCCGTACTGTCATTATTAAAATGGTTGTCCTCACCCGGTTTTTGTATTTCTTTTGTAAACATATCCACCCCTTTGACAAATTCCTTTTTTGCCACTGTGCGCAGTCTCCTCTTAAAATTTATCTGGGCTGTTCGCAGACCTCAGATCGCTGATAATACCCTTTTCCATCCACATGATCGGTGTAACTTCGCAGTCCCAGATTTTCAAACATATTTCCTAGTGGCCCATGCTCAGTTTGCATTCTATTGGGTAACATCCGGACACCCCTATACCATATGCTTTGGAGAGGAGTTGGCCTAACGGCTAGGGCGGTCAACTTCAAATCTGGGGAACTAAATTTGAGTCTCGGCAACGACACTGAACATCCTGTGATTCTGGGCAAATCACTTAATCTCCCCGTGCCTAACAAAAAAATAATGTGTCCCCATGTAACGCAACTGGTGCTAAGTAAAGCGCTCTGATACCCGATACCTTCGGGTTAATGTTCGCGCTTTATAAAACTCTGTAAAAAAAAAAAGATATGCTAAACCAGAATGGGACCTGGCTGATCCAACGCACCTAGCAGCTCTTTTGCTTCAGAGTCTGAGACTAGACCTTACAGATATTCAGACCTTGTCTACTACAGGCTATGCCTGCAAAATGTTAGTAAGGTCCTGGGATATGATTTTTTATACTCTCCCAAACTTCCCCTCCCAAGTAACCCCTGACTGCCTTTGACACTCGGAAAAGTTGATCAACGCACTTTGTCTTGCCATAATCTCCACACAACAGGTGACATATTTCCGGATGGACATGTACTACCCCATTCAGTAGACATCAGATTTGCTGATGCCACCTACATGGATACGTTTGTATTTCGCCAGCGACATGGGACACTACATTCCTACATTCCTTCTTACCCTCTTGCCCCTGAAGATTTTCCTCCTCTTACGTACTTAAAGACGGACCCTGTTGGGTCTCATTTGGTCAGCAAACTCTACCTTGTCTGTATGGCACTCAGACCCACCTCTGACAGTAGGGTTCGACTGAAGTAGGAGGAGGATCTGTGTCATCCCCTCTCCGACAAGGACTGGTCTTATTGTTGTCCAACCATCGTCATAAGCTACTTCACTTTCGGGTTTAGCACAAATCTTACCCCACCCTGCTGTTCTCATCAAACTCTCCAGGGCGACCTTGTGTGCTTTCGCTGACTCTATACCCCTCTCCCCTGATGGTGCTTTGGGGTAATGTAGCACCCATCCCCAAGAGTGTCTGTAGATTTGCAGCAATCGCTTTGCTATTAGCGAAGAGAGAGATTGCTCTCCTTTGGGACAGCGCGATGCATCCCACTACTAAGGCCTGGCTGCAGAGAATGTCCTATTGTGACTTTACAAGGGAAGTTTGTGCCACACTACAAACCCCACGGCCAGACATAAACATATTTGGCAACCTCTTCTGACTTATTTGCTCTCTCTGGAGCCTGAATCCCAGAGCTCAGTCTCTCCCTCTCCCACTGCCACACCCTTCTTATATTCCACCAGCCAAGATATTATTGTACACGGTATTCTCACCCCCAATGTCTTTCCCATTGTTAGCTGTAATCTAGTGTGTTTGGTGTATTCTTGAGTCTTATTGTACTTCCTATAAATTGCAATCTCTGATATGTAATTATGCCACGACAATGCTCTACTTTTCAAAATATTGTCATATGTCTCATAATGTCCTCCTTTTGTTTGGTGAAAATTGATAAATCATTTTTTTTTAAATCTATCTGAACAGAGCAAATTATTTTTTTATTTGTGAAATGATCTTAATACTTCCAATTCTTATGGAATCTGTTGCCTGTACCTGTGCGTCTTGCATAAATTGCTCTTGTTTATATACATTTTGCATCTTCAGTAGCCAGGCTGAAAAAGGCGGTGCGATTTTTGACTGCCAAAGTATAGTTATCACTGACCTTGATACTAAAGTTGCAATAAACGTCTTGCTGACCTTGGTCTAACTCCCAGATGACCTGTACTTTCAATCAAAATTTAAAGCATATGTAGATTTCTTTGAGTTTTCAGACATCTTGTCACAAAATTATAGAATTTCCTACAGAATTCTTTTAGGCTGTTGCCAAAGCCATATCAGGTATACCCAGTTTGCGGGCACAGATCACATTAACATTGTTCCAAAATATTCAGGTTTCTCCTGCGAAGAAGAGCCGGAGTATATTATGCTAGCCATTGAGCATACATTTGCATCTTCCCAAAACTGGCAGCTCTTGAAGCTGTCCTATTATCCTCGGAGGCTTTGCGCCAGGATTCAACATTGATTTTGGATGATGCTTCTTCCCATTTATAAGAAAGATGCTCTAGTATCACTATTGAGTTATTTTTCAAGGGGCTTTGTTGTGATGAAGGTTGACATGTAGAAGTAGGCAGACAACTCCAGTAGGTTAAGAGAGGCCCAAGAGCAGATGTAGTTAGATGCTCAGCCCTGGTCTGTCTGGCTCAAATGCTCTTCAGAGAACCCTCATAAGCCTGATATTCTGAGGCATCATTGGGTAACCTGCGAGCAGAATTCAACACAAAGACAAATGCCTTCCACCTTAAGAAACAGTGAAAACACAGACTGAAAACACCAGACTGTGCAACATTTCACAGCATGAACAAATGGTGCATGTAAAATGTACACAACAGAAATGTGACGCTAGTATGACATGACACCACAAAACTACACCAGTTGATGAGGCAGGCTTAATTTAGGGGTAGAACACAGAATACCCAAAATTAAGTGCAATACACCAACAAACACGGACACAACCACTCACTCAACCAAGAAAACAAAAAAAACATAGAAACAGGTATGTGATATATTTCAGTCACACTCTTATTCCATAAAGTGTGTCTTATGTTTTAGCAATGGGAATCTTTCAATCCCACATACTCATCGCCTACATGGGTATCTTGTAATTTAAAAAAAGGTATCCAATAACCTGTCTCTGAACGATGTAGGTTCTCACCGAGTGAAAGTGAAAGCAAATCGCAGAATTGATTTCTTTTATATACATTTTTTTGGTACCAAACTGACTGCAAAAGCTACAGTAGCTACAGCATACAATGCAGATTATTTACAAGCCCCTTGCGCCACCAGTGCATCACTTTTAAGATGAGAGAAAGTGACTCACCGTCACTGTTTGAGGCACCATCTCTCCATGTTTCTGCCTTTGTGATGATGGAGGGTAAAATTCAGGGGTCTCCGGCGAGTAGCTCGGGAGCTAATTGCTTGCTATGCTCTTTCTCGTCTGCACACCCTTTGGGTTCTCCATAGAGTGTGGAGTGGTAATCTCCCAGCAAATGCTTCATACATGATTACATTTGCACAGGAGTCCCCATGAACATTCCCCTGACCCGTTTTGACCTGGTGTATTCCTTGTGTCCTCTGTACGGTGTGTGCCCGTTGAATACCTAAACTTTGTCTGACTTGCTTTTGAAGTGAGTATCACAAAAGAACTGCTCCATTTTGGATACCCCTTCACTCACTGCCACTATTTGATACAGGTTGACCCTCTTGATTCCACTCCAGAGTGGGCCAATTCTGCAATTTCTAGCAAAACCCATGCGTATCCCAGCCTTGGGCTTCGCATTCATTTTTGGTAACTGAGATACCTAAAGGTCAGCTGTGATGTAATGGTATTTTTCAATGACAAAAACCAACCATTACCGTAAATGCACGTACACATTTTTTCTCACCCGTTTCCTTTCTCTTTATTCGTCATCTTTTTTGTCAAATCATTACCCTCCTTGTGGTGCCCTAATAAGGAAACTATATAAATTATACCGCCACATTCTCGTTTTTCACACCCACAGGGATCAAACTTCTCAAACCTGTATATTTTGCTGCCAATGAAGATTGACCCGGAGAACATTTCGAATAAATATTATTGGTTTGCACTGATTCCGCTGCGCCCCCTGCGAGTGTGCGCCTTTCCATGCCTACAGCCGTCCATGCTATTGTGGAGTTCACTATGGATATTGTGCTCGCCTGTTATAACCAGCCCTGTGCCATGCTGCTTGGTGTTGCCAATGCTTCCTCATTGCTGTAAAGGTTGTTGTACTCATAGACTTTAATTCACCTAAATGCCAGGGGTAGCAGAAGTGACATCACACGCCCTTTGACCTTCACTGTCACTCACACACACATACTTACACAAACACACAAATTCACACTTACATACACTCTCACATAAGTACGCTATCACCCGCAAGCACGAACACAACATAGATTCAAAAGCATGTTGTACTTACTTCAGTTGCCATAGAAGGGCACTAATAGTGATAATATATATATTAGTGTAATAATAAATTGACAGAAAACAAAGAGTGGAGCCTCAACTTTTGTCTGTAATGATGAGCTGCCACTGGGTACCAGGCACTGAATTTGCCACGTCTGAGTCAAGTGGTCACAAAGGCAGTGCCAGTGGTCGCAAAGGGCAAGCCAGTGGTCTGGCAAACCCTAAATGATGTCCATGGTTATACAGTGCTGTGCCATGATCCCATATTGCCTATGTGCCTCACAATATGTGACACTCCTTATAGGAGATTGCTACTTCCCCACTATTTGATCAAACAAGTTGAGCACTCTGCCAAAAATGAAATAACACTTCATTTATCAACATCTTCTAAAATTATTGCAAGTTCGAGAATAATACAAATCTGTAATAAATTCAATAGACATTTTAACGGCAGATAGTAAGATGAGTATCATTAACATGTTTACTATTACTTAAACAAATGATAAAAACCTGGCGAATTTTGTTCACAGGAATACTCCACATGCCGTCTATGTGAATAGCTGCCATCTATGTCTATAAGCAAAGTAAACCATTTCAAGATGGATACTTAGTAAAAAGTAATACATAAAAAGTAATACATCAGGCAATCACTCTTCATAAAAGAGGTTCAATGAAATATGCTTGCTCTGATATGCACATATATGATGTGGCATGAAGAGCTCTTTAAATGTAGAGGTAAAGGCCCTCATCTAAAGATTTTGTGAGTGGAAATATCATGTTAAATCTATGATTTGTAGATTTCTGTGTATTCAACAAAGTCAGTATATTTACTGAAAAGTTGTATTGCGGCATCAATAAATATGGCAATACCATGTCCCTGCATGGGACACTATCTATCTGTAGCTCCAAGCCTGCTCTTTTAATTGCAGAACAAACCATGCAGAAACACAGTTTTAACATGCCATTTCCAATATAAATTAGTGGTCATATCACAGTTATGGGTTGCTGTAATAAAATTACAGGTTGGACCAGTCAATAGCCCTCTTACTCATAACCCTGCCCAGAGTGAAATGGCAACCCTCCGGTACTGTTTGATAGCTTCAGAAGTTCAGTAAGAGGCTTCATGAGCAAATTGAATAAAGTAGGTGAGACCGAGGATCCTTGTGGAACTTCAGTTGGGAATGGAGTAGTGTCAGATAGGGTTTGATTTACTTTGACTCTGAGCAAACCAGATCAACACTGGGCCCGATAACCCCATCCTCTTCTTGAAAAGGTCAATCATACTGTCATAGTGACAGTATTGAAAGCAGAGGAGAGATCAAGTAGTATATGTAAGAAAGGTATATTCTGGTCTAACATTCTCAGGGCATCAATGACAATGCGTGTCAGAGTCATTTCAGTGCTATGACCCGAGCTCAACCCAGCTTGACAAGCATCTTGGATTTTAAAGTTCTTTAATGTGGTTGAAGAGTGGAAGGTGTACAACTTTCTCTACTAGTTTTGCAAATGTTGGGATATTGGTGATGGGGTGATAGTTGTTGTTGTCGGAAAAGTCCATATTTGTTTTTTTTAATTGGGATAACCTGTCCTATCTTTAAGCAGTCCTGAAACATGCCCTGAGAGAGAGAAGCATTGACAATCATAGTCCAATAGGGGAGAATGGACAGTATAAGCTATTTGGGGAGCTTTTAGCGCTCTTCTGCTCTCTCCCTATCAACCAATGCAGCACAGCATCTTTGAGTGCTGTGCTGCATTGCATGACACTTCTGTGCATCTGGCCCAAACAGTAATAAAGAAAAATACCACATCAATCTAGAATAATAGAGTATATTTTATTAAATTATTTGCAACCAAAAAAATAAAACTCCAATTGGTAGAACCGGAGATATGCAATTTTAAAGATTTCGGTAAAATTAATTCTTAAAAGTGCTAAACACCGACTGTGGTTATCTGGTCACGCCAGAGGAGGGCAAAGTCAGAAGTTCAGGCTGACTGCGAAGGAGAGGTTAGGCCAGCTGATGTTTGTACCTTATTTCCAGGGTGCGGAGCGTTGACCCCTGCAGCGGCTTTCTAAGGAGTGATGAGAGGTCCACGTCAAGGATGCATTCAGCAGTGGCAGTTCCGATGAGCTGACGGGTGCAAGGTGGGCTTGCATCGAAGCTGCATCCCGTTGCATCGGTTATGATGAGAAGCTACAAGGCTGCGTCGGGTTTGTATCGCCCTGTGTCAGTTCTGGTGAAGTCCACAGCTGGGCTGGCAGAGCACCTTCAATCCCACTTCCAAGGGTCCAGGACTGGAGGGCAACCACTTGGTGGCAGGAGGGGTTACAGCACTGAAAGTCCGGATGCAGGGTTCAGGAGGATGAAGCCTTTTCTGTCCCTGATCAGGCTCTGATCAGGAGGCCAGCCAACTAGCCCTCTGAGTCACTTTGGTAGTCCTGAGTTTAACAAGCAAGTTGTCAGGTCCCCCCCACCCCCACCCCCTCTTCCCCTCCACGTACCTTGTTCTGTTACCCGGACGCGCGATGCACGCAGCAGCATCCGTGACAGCCGGCATCCTTAGCCTGCACCTTTTGACCGGCAGCGCGCAGAGCAGGCAAGCATCACCGCAGCGCTACAGACTACACTATCCAGCAGGCCATGCGAGAAGCATGCGCAGGCCGTTCCAGGCATAAATGGCGGCCGCAATTCAGAAGCGGCGTCGGATATTGCCAGACGCTAGCAGAAGCTAGTTTACCCTGGGAGAGGCGCAAGGCTGGCGCTTGTCTCCCATTATCCAAAGGAGGAACCTTAAGCAATACTAGGAGGAACTCTATTACTGGCAAGTACGCAGAGCCTTTCACCCTGCCTTGTTTTGCCCCAGTGCCTGCCAGCTACCTTGGGGGTTTGGACTAGTGACACTTGTCGAGCAACGTAATCCCGAGCTGGCAAGCTCCAGAAACCCAGAAACGGGTACATAAGCGGTATTGTTAACCGCTGGTGTTGTACCGCCGCAGCCAAACGTTCCCTACCTCAGCAAGTGGAACGCGAGCGGCATGTTCGGCCGCTACTTTGCACAGTGCCCTCCGTTGGCGAGCTACCAGGACGGGTGCTCATGCGGAGGACGGTTGGTCCCTATGGATCGCTCGGTATTGTCGGCCGAGGGGGTTCCGCAAGGAGTTGCTGAATGGTGAAGGGTATCGTTGACTTTCCTTTATTATTTATTCCTGGATGAGTAATCTTTTCTTTGGTGATGCATTAAACAGCCTAACTGTACTGTACCTCGTTGTTGTCTGGGCTTTCTTATTTCTTTCTCACGTTGCTCAGGGAAGGGCGAACTAATCCCATGCCTCTGTCTCACTCACCCAGGGAACCCCGTAGGCAGATGTTGGCTTTTTTCTCTGTAGGCCTCCCTCCGTGTCTGTTCTCACTGGCGTCAAGGCGACCCTGAGGACCAAGAGGATAACACAAGTCCAGTCTTTCTCACTCAGGCAGCAGGGCAGCAGAGCCACAGGGTAGCAGAACAGTCCTTCTTGTAGCAGAGCAGCAGAGCAGTCCGTCTGCATCTGCACAGGTCCAGAAGTGATCTGAAGAGCTTGGTCTGATCGTACACTACTTATACATGGTGCCAGCTTTGAAGTGGGAGGCGCTTGTAGAGTGTTTCCCTCCCACAGGTATCTGGAATTTCCTTCTTCCCTGCCGTTGCCCCAGCTTGTCTAGGGGCACAAAAGACTAGGGCAAACCCTTTGTGAGTCTGCTGTGACAGAGGCTTTGTAGTGCAGATGTGATAGAACAAGACCCTAAACCAATGGATCCAACAATTGATTAGACAGAAAGCCCATCTATCCGACAATGATATCCAAACCCTCCTCTTATCATATAACTCTCTTCACACTGACAACAATGATAAGCAGGGAAGAATATATGCCATCCCGGCGAACATTCATAGAGTTCCTAGGATCAATTTTAGAGCGTTCAACAAGCACAACCCCAGGCAAGTTATCCCCACACAGACTAACTCAACATACCTCAAACCCAGCCACGATCCGTGCAGGTAACAGCAGTGGGGTGGTGGGGCCAGGTAAGGGGGGATTTCGAGGAACAATGCAGGGGGAAAATTAAGTATTTATTTCATTTTCCCTTGGCATCATCTCTCGAAATCGGAAATCCCCGTTTACCCGGTCCCACCACCCCACCGCTGTTACCTGCACGGACTGCGGCTGCTCACACCCCATTTGAAATGCATGCTAATTAACTGCAGATCCGCTTCTAAACATGCAGGTGGCCTGATTCTCACACATGATCTTGACCATCTTATTCTGACCGAAACTCTGCTAAATGACTCCTCTGCTCCTATTCTATCTGATCCTATTCTCGACATACTAGTCCCTCCTAATAATGGCATTGCCAGATTGGATATACCCGGTGGACCAGTTGGTGGCATCACTTGCATTCAGAGCCTCAACTGTCAGTAAAACAAGCACTAACCCGCTCTATCCACTTGCGAATACCTATGCCTTGATATCTCATGCAACAACAAACCTCTATGCATGATACACATGATCTACCACCCTCCAGGAGACAATCAGGTTTCAAATCTTCCTTGGAGACTTCAACCTCCACTGGAATGATCTAAATAATCCTGCAGTTAACAGCTTCATAACATTCCTTGCTGACCTTAACCTGGCCCAATTTTGCAACAGGTGCACACATAACAAAGGATCAACCCTAGATCTTATCATTGTGAAGCCCAATCCATTTCAATTGGAATCTATCCTTCCCAATCACCATCGCATCCCATTCCTCATCATGCAAGCGGTGACAATCAACATTGCTCAACCTACGAAACCTACACTCTGGAAAGGGACCATGCACGACATCAACCGCATTGAACTCACCTCTATCTGCCACAACACCCTGCCTCCTCCTAGTGATATGGCAGATGTCCATGATCTTACAAATCAGTACTCTCGCTCAATGGAGACTGTTCTTGACTCGATCACTCCAAGTCAGCTAAAAACAGTGTCCACAAAAGACTTCAGCTAGCTTATGGCTAGCTGAACGTCAATGGAGATCAGCTCCTTCCTTTGAGCATCTTGAGCACCTGAAATCATTGAGAAACAGATACTAGAAAAGGGTGCGAGGTGGCGCACGATCACGATGGCCGCGCACTTGTGAGGCTCCAGCCCAGCCGAACAGACAATCATCCTTCAACCGTATCCTTAGCTATGTAGGCAAAAATCTGACCCCATCATTAGCTGACTTTGACCCTGCTGATTCCGGAGATATCCATTTCATGCGCCTAAATTGCCGACTTGCAGCTGAGCGGGCCGCCATACCTAGGAGCGGACAGAGAGGTGTACTGGTGCAGAGACCCGAGTGCAGCAGCATCATCTGGGATAGTACGAGGTTGCAACTTCAGCGGAAAGTGGAGTTCTGTGCCGTGGCCGTTTGCCGGCAGGATCTGCCGCTCTCCAAGAACCCATGAGTGGGGAGCCGCGCTCGTGGACGCCGGCCACCCCGGAGTCGGAGTAATTTACGGACAGCGGCCCGCAACCCAGGAAGCACATTGGCGGCAGCCCAGCGAGACTTGGAGGGTCGTTCCGAGCAGCCGCTGAGGAACATCGCAGCGGTGGGTACAAACGGCAGGCCTAATACCGGCGAGGCCCTGAAGGACCCGATTGTGAACTGTGAACCACGCCGATGTGAGCAGGGCCTAAAGATCTTCCCCTCTGCCTGGAGTTCATTGTCGGACCCAGCGGTGGCCTTGGGAAGGTGTGGCCACCATTTTGAATCAGCAGAGTGTGCAGCGCCAAGGAATGAGTACACCATTTTGGTGTCACCACGAGCTCGGAGGCCGGCCCAGCATGTCTCTCACTAGCAGTGTTTTTTTAATGTGGCACTGACTGTGGAACGGCGCCCACACAACGAGACCTGTTGGCTGGTGCCCAGCAATCCGGTGGGCTGTGAGGGGTGGCCTGCTGTGGACGGCGAGAAGCCCAAAGGAGAATGAGGTACAGTGACACGGGGCTTTTGGTTGGGGCCTCCAGCTTCGAGTCCCATAGAAGCTTGACCATAGTCACAGCAGGTAGTCGCCAAAAAGCTGACGTATGCTCCTGGCCCTGTGGATTATAACTTAGCGCACGCTCCGGGCCCGACGGAGGCCCTCCTGCCGGCGAATACCTCCATCAGCATAGACCGTCCTGCACTGCATACTGTGATTTAGCTTATGTTTGATCACAACGTAGAGCCCGTCGAACACTGTTGCACCCTGCGCTCCCACCCTGAAGGGCCTACTCTTCACTGCAAAATAACCAGTAGACTGACAAAATGGGGAGCACAGAAACGAAACAATCGAAGATCCTGTTTGAAACGCGCAAAGCGCCCAGATCGCAAACAGTAGAGCATGCAGACTCGGTCCTCGCGGGGAGTTGGAGGAGGACTGGAAGGCGCTCCTGCTCGGCATGAAACAAAGCCTCACGTCTATAGACGCCAAGATGGACACAATGAACTTGCAAATAGAAGCAGTGGTTAGCAAATTAGATCAGCACCAACACCGCATCAAGGAAGTCAAAATCCGAGTGTCGGACCTGGAGGATGGCGCCACTACCATTAAAGGTCAAATCACGCATATGGATAAGCTGCTCCGTATTATAGCCGAGAAAAATGAGGATTTGGAGGCGCGCTCCAGAAGGAACAACGTACGTATGCTAGGCCTGGAGGAATCCACCACCGTGGGCCGTATGGAGGACTTTATTGAGAAATTGGTAGCGGATTTGTTCGGTAGAGAACCCTTCTCAGCTCACCTCATTGTGGAACGGGCGTATAGATCCCTAAAGGCTCGCTCCCCTCCAGGGGCAGCACCACGGCTTGTGATAACCTGCTTTCTGAACTATCCTGATAGGGATACGGTCCTGCGCATGGGCCGCGAAAGGAAGCAGGTACACTATGAGAACACACCATTGGCGTTCTTTCCTGACTTTACTCAATCACGGGATTGCTCCAGGTCTCATTCTCCCTTATCGAACCCAGACTGATGATTCTACTAACTCTGTATATCCTGCAGGTCTCTTGGCTGCTCTACTTTTGAAGTTCTGACCCGAGATGGTGATGTATGAAACTGTATACTACAAGTTTTCTATAATCTGCCTGGCAATCTGCCCCCGTCCCGCCATGCTTGCCTGTTGTGTGACTGCACAGGAGGCGGGTGAAAGTATGGAAGGCAGAGGGCGGGTCGAGTACCTCTGGTGTTCTCCCTATGAGGGCGTAAGCCCATTCCGACATGTTAAAGTGGGGAAGTAAGAGTTGTGTTATGCTTGTTTAAAGGGGGGGTAGGGATTGTGTATCTGGCAAGTTGAGGGAGCCAGTGTGGGAGGGGGGGCGAGAATTCTTTAGATGCCATACAGTAATTTAGTCATTCACTAATAGCAACGGCAGCACAGTTGAGTATAGGTCATTTACACTGTTGAAATGGCGGACAGTACTCGTGACACACATATTATTAAAATATTGTCATGGCATGTGCGGGGATTGAACGACCCGAGGAAGAGGAGGCAGGTGTTGGGATACTTACATCGTGATCACATCGCTATTGCCATGCTACAGGAAATGCATTTGTGCCCCAAGACAACGTCACTGTTTGCTTCAAAGTGGGCTTCACATCACTCCTTCGCATCCTATTCCACTTACGCCTGAGGGGTCACGATCTTGGTTAGAAAGGGGGTGGCATTTGTGCCGGGAGGGATGGAGATGGATACGGGCGGGCGCTACTGTCTTCTTTGGGGGTGGCTACACTCATACGACGTGACTTTTGTCAACTACTACGGCCCAAACACTGATGAGCCTCACACACTTCTCCAATTATGGAACAAGATCCAGGAGATAGGTACTACTTATGTGGTATGGGAGTAGATTTTAACACGACGATGCAGCCCCGACTGGACAGGTCCAATGCCTCCCCAGCACACTACACTACCTCAAGTAGGACACTACAGGAACTCATAGCTGACAACGGTTTATTAGAATCTTCGAGGTACGTGCATCCCACTGGACAAGAGGGCACCCATTATTCAATGGTTCACGCATCCTGGGCTAGACTAGATTACATATTTCTATCTGCGGGAATGGCACACTGGTTGGGGCATGTGACACACTTAGCCCATACGTACTCGGACCACTTGCCTGTCTTGGCGGAACTACAGACCCCGCTGCAAGTCTCCCCCTATAGGAGTTGGTGCCTTAATCCCTTACACTTACAGGATGCAGTTTTCAAGACAGAATTAGAACAGGATATTCAAGAATTTTTTGAACGAAACATGGACTCTGTCTCTAGTGTTACGATAGTGAGGGAGGCCTTCAAGGTCACGGCTCGGGGTGGTGCATCTCCAAAGGGGGTGGCATCCTCATGACACTACGCAATGATCTTAGCAACTTAGAAAATAAACTAAAAAAACTGGAAACTGACATCACCACTGACCCCGACGGACATACCATTAAGGGATCACTGACAAAATATCGATTACACTAATTTAGAATTACAAAAATATCGAGGATAAAATATCGACTAAAAAAATATCGAATTCCTATCTACAAACAGGTAAGTACAAAAATATCGAATCAAAAATATTGTTTAAAAAATATATAGTTAATCGATGGTCAGGGGGCGTGGCCGGCAGGGAGAGCGGCCACAGATGTAGGACGCAGGGACTCCTGGGCAATGGAGTCCCTGCTAGGCTGCTCGCAGCCTTGCCGATACACGAAGGTGCCCCAAGATGCACAACACCCCTCCCAGCGCCTCGCAGGGTCCTTAGGCGCAGCGGGACCCGCGCAGCGGGTCCGGCAAGTTGTGGGGTTGTTCCTCCAAAATCCTTCAGTGTTAGGCAGCAAAGAGAGCTTCCCAGCAGTGCTCAGTCTAATCCGGTAACAAGGTGTCCCGCTGGGTGGAAAAAGCGAAGCACTTTTCAACGATGGTCAGGGGGCGTGGCCGGCAGGAAGAGCGGCCACAGGTGTAGAACGCAGGGACTCCTGGGCAATGGAGTCCCTGCTAGGCTGCTCGCAGCCCTGCCGATACACGAAGGTGCCCCAAGATGCACAACACCCCTCCCAGCGCCTCACAGGGTCCTCAGGCGCAGGTGGACCCGCGCAGCGGGTCCAGCAAGTTGTGGGGTTGTTCCTCCAAAATCCTTCAGTGTCAGGCAGCAAAGAGAGCTTCCCAGCAGTGCTCAGTCTAATCCGGTAACAAGGTGTCCCGCTGGGTGGAAAAAGCGATGCACTTTTCAACGATGGTCAGGGGGCGTGGCCGGCAGGGAGAGCGGCCACAGGTGTAGAACGCAGGGACTCCTGGGCAATGGAGTCCCTGCTAGGCTGCTCGCAGCCCTGCCAATACACGAAGGTGCCCCAAGATGCACAACACCCCTCCCAGCGCCTCACAGGGTCCTCAGGCGCAGCGGGACCCACGCAGCGGGACCCGCGCAGCGGGTCTGGGAAGTTGTGGGGTTGTTCCTCCAAAATCCTTCAGTGTCAGGCAGCAAAGAGAGCATCCCAGCAGTGCTCAGTCTAATCCGGTAACAAGGTGTCCCGCTGGGTGGAAAAAGCGAAGCACTTTTCAACGATGGTCAGGGGGCGTGGCCGGCAGGGAGAGCGGCCACAGGTGTAGAACGCAGGGACTCCTGGGCAATGGAGTCCCTGCTAGGCTGCTCGCAGCCCTGCCGATACACGAAGGTGCCCCAAGATGAACAACACCCCTCCCAGCGCCTCACAGGGTCCTTAGGCGCAGCGGGACCCGCGCAGCGGGTCCGGCAAGTTGTGGGGTTGTTCCTCCAAAATCCTTCAGTGTCAGGCAGCAAAGAGAGCTTCCCAGCAGTGCTCAGTCTAATCCGGTAACATGGTGTCCTGCTGGGTGGAAAAAGCGAAGCACTTTTCAACGATGGTCAGGGGGCGTGGCCGGCAGGGAGAGCGGCCACAGGTGTAGAACGCAGGGACTCCTGGGCAATGGTGTCCCTGCTAGGCTGCTCGCAGCCCTGCCGATACACGAAGGTGCCCCAAGATGCACAACACCCCTCCCAGCGCCTCACAGGGTCCTCAGGCGCAGCGGGACCCGCGCAGCGGGTCCGGCAAGTTGTGGGGTTGTTCCTCCAAAATCCTTCAGTGTCAGGCAGCAAAGAGAGCTTCCCAGCAGTGCTCAGTCTAATCCGGTAACAAGGTGTCCCGCTGGGTGGAAAAAGCGAAACACTTTTCAACGATGGTCAGGGGGCGTGGCCGGCAGGGAGAGCGGCCACAGGTGTAGAACGCAGGGACTCCTGGGCAATGGAGTCCCTGCTAGGCTGCTCGCAGCCCTGCCGATACACGAAGGTGCCCCAAGATGCACAACACCCCTCCCAGCGCCTCACAGGGTCCTCAGGCGCAGCGGGACCCGCGCAGCGGGTCCGCCAAGTTGTGGGGTTGTTCCTCCAAAATCCTTCAGTGTCAGGCAGCAAAGAGAGCTTCCCAGCAGTGCTCAGTCTAATCCGGTAACAAGGTGTCCCGCTGGGTGGAAAAAGCGAAGCACTTTTCAACGATGGTCAGGGGGCGTGGCCGGCAGGGAGAGCGGCCACAGGTGTAGAACGCAGGGACTCCTGGGCAATGGAGTCCCTGCTAGGCTGCTCGCAGCCCTGCCGATACACAAAGGTGCCCCAAGATGCACAACACCCCTCCCAGCGCCTCACAGGGTCCTCAGGCGCAGCGGGACCCGCGCAGCGGGTCCGGCAAGTTGTGGGGTTGTTCCTCCAAAATCCTTCAGTGTCAGGCAGCAAAGAGAGCTTCCCAGCAGTGTTCAGTCTAATCCGGTAACAAGGTGTCCCGCTGGGTGGAAAAAGCGAAGCACTTTTCAACGATGGTCAGGGGGCGTGGCCGGCGGGGAGAGCGGCCACAGGTGTAGAACGCAGGGACTCCTGGGCAATGAAGTCCCTGCTAGGCTGCTCGCAGCCCTGCCGATACACGAAGGTGCCCCAAGATGCACAACACCCCTCCCAGCGCCTCACAGGGTCCTCAGGCGCAGCGGGACCCGCGCAGCGGGTCCGGCTAGTTGTGGGGTTGTTCCTCCAAAATCCTTCAGTGTCAGGCAGCAAAGAGAGCTTCCCAGCAGTGCTCAGTCTAATCCGGTAACAAGGTGTCCCGCTGGGTGGAAAAAGCGAAGCACTTTTCAACGATGGTCAGGGGGCGTGGCCGGCAGGGAGAGCGGCCACAGGTGTAGAACGCAGGGGTTCCTGGGCAATGGAGTCTCTGCTAGGCTGCTCGCAGCCCTGCCGATACACGAAGGTGCCCCAAGATGCACAACACCCCTCCCAGCGCCTCACAGGGTCCTTAGGCGCAGCGGGACCCACGCAGCGGGTCCGGCAAGTTGTGGGGTTGTTCCTCCAAAATCCTTCAGTGTCAGGCAGCAAAGAGAGCTTCCCAGCAGTGCTCAGTCTAATCCGGTAACAAGGTGTCCCGCTGGGTGGAAAAAGCGAAGCACTTTTCAACGATGGTCAGGGGGCGTGGCCGGCAGGGAGAGCGGCCACAGGTGTAGAAAGCAGGGACTCCTGGGCAATGGAGTCCCTGCTAGGCTGCTCGCAGCCCTGCCGATACACGAAGGTGCCCCAAGATGCACAACACCCCTCCCAGCGCCTCACAGGGTCCTCAGGCGCAGCGGGACCCACGCAGCGGGTCCGGCAAGTTGTGGGGTTGTTCCTCCAAAATCCTTCAGTGTCAGGCAGCAAAGAGAGCTTCCCAGCAGTGCTCAGTCTAATCCGGTAACAAGGTGTCCCCTTGTTAATCAAAATATCGATTTTTTTTAAATGTCTTAAAAATAATTTAAAATTAATGAAATATTAAAAATAATGAACTAAAATATACTTAAAAATACTTAAATAACCTTAAATTAATAAATAATCAATTTAAGTTATAAAACAACATACAATATTATTTTTTAAAACACATATATATATATATATATATATATATATATATATATATATATATATATATATATATATATATATATATATATATATATATATATATATATATATATGAACATAATATTAATAACAAATATAAAATATTCTTACCGTAGGATAGTGGGAGGGTAGAATTTACTATTACCACTCCAGTGAGTGCAACAGTTGGGAAAGCATTGGATAGCGTAAGAGTAAAAATTACTATTCCCACTCCAGTGAGTGCAACAGTAGGGAAAGCGTTGGATAACGTAGGGGTAAAAACTACTATTCCCACTCCAGTGAGTGCAACAGTAGGGAAAGCGTTGGATAGCGTAGGGGTAAAAATTACTGTTCCCACTCCAGAGAGTGCAACAATAGGGAAAGCGTTGGATAGCATAGGGGTATAAATTACTATTCCCACTCCAATGAGTGCAACAGTAGGGAAAGCGTTGGATAGTGTAGGGGTAAAAATTACTATTCCCACTCCAGTGAGTGCAACAGTAGGGAAAGCGTTGGATAGCATAGGGGTAAAAATTACTATTCCCACTCCAGAGAGTGCAACAGTTAGGAAAGCGTTGGATAGCGGGAGGGTAAAATGTACTATTACCACTCCAGTGAGTGCAACAGTAGGGAAAGCGTTGGATAGCGTAGGGGTACAAATTACTATTCCCACTCCAGAGAGTGCAACAGTAGGGAAAACGTTGGATAGTGTAGGGGTAAAAATTACTATTCCCACTCCTGAGAGTGCAACAGTAGGGAAAGCGTTGGATAGCGTAGGGGTTAAAATTTCTATTCCCACTCCAGAGAGTGCAACAGTAGGGAAAGCGCTGGATAGCGTAGGGGTAAAAATTACTATTCCCACTCCAGTGAGTGCAACAGTAGAGAAAGTAAATATATAATATATTAATAAAAATAAATTAAATATCAATACCGATAAAAAATTGATTAAAAGTAATTACCAATTTAATAAAATATAATAATTTATCAATGAAAAATAAAAATAAATATTAAGTATTAAAATGCCTTACCTATTAATACAAATTAATTAGCCATTAACAAATAATGAATTAGCAATTAAACATTAATTAACAAATAATTCAAAATAAATAACAAATAACAAATTAAAATATTTAATTAATTACAATTGAATTACTTCCCACCCTATTCCCCTATAAACCCACAACCCCCTACAGAATTAAATTACGCAAAAATGAAATAACATAAAATTCATTACTTAAAATAAATTATAATAAAAATATATACTTTTCACACATATACTAACATAGAAAACACTTTAAAAATTCGATATTATTAAAAATTCGATATATTTTAATACCTATATTATCTACTTCGATATTTTGACTCTCTATATTTATAAAAATCGATATTAAATTACTTACCTTAAATTCGATATTTTTGTTGACTATATTCTGTCCATTCGATATTCTGTCCATTCTATATTTTTACTTCGATATTAATGTAATTCGTTATTTTGAAATCGATATTTTCTGTAGTTACCACGATTGGCCACGATGTGTGGCACACTGTCAGAATACGAAGAACTAGCCAATAGAGAGAGCAGATTTCGAGGCAAGCCATACATAGCGAGAGTATATGGGGAAGGCGACCAGCCGGGGAAGGCTCTGGCGGCCGCAATTAAGCCCCCTAAGTTTTCCAATTATGTCACGACCATACAGGATTCACAGGGCAACCTACACAGAAACCTTCCAGACCAACTCAATATCTTTAGGGATTTCTATAGCAACCTATACTCTTCCCAGAGATCCGAACCGCTGGACCTGACGGAATACCTAGACGATACTGCCCTGGGGGATACTCAACGTAAGTTCCTGGACCTCAATCTGAAACTTGACGAAATGACAGACGGAATCATGCAAATGAGGTCAGGACTGGCCCCGGGGTCTGATGGGCTGCCAATAGAATTCTATAAAGTATATGCCCCTAAATTAGCCCCTGTCCTCAGGGAAGTCTTTTATGCTGCACGCGAGGAGGAATGCTCACCTCATTACTTAAACCAGGGAAACCCCCAATATCCTGCGATTCATATCGCCCCTGTTTTTATTAAACTGCAATATGAAAATACTTGTGAAAGTACTGGCGACCAGACTCAACTTACTAATGCAGTAGCGGTTTTCCTCGATGCTACCAAAGCATTTTATTCCCAGCATTGGGATTATCTGCAGGGTGTATTGGGCCATATGGGGATGCCCACCTCCTTCCTCCAATGGCTACAATTACTGTACCACCGTCCGGTGGCGTTAGTGCTTCTGAATGGTGCCAGATCCTTCCCTTTTCCCATTTCCAGAGGGACGCGCCAGGGTTGCCCCCTAACTCCCATCTTATTTGCTCTGGCCATTGAACCTTTAGCTGCTAAGTTACGCTAACACCACAATGACAAGGCGCTAATGTACCCAGCTTGACAGCTGCTCATTTCCTTATATGCGGATGACATGACCTTATACGTTCGCAAACCCCAGGTTAATCTGAACGCCATCCTCAGGGAAATCACTAAATTCTGTGTCATATCTGGTATACAGATAAACTGGTCTAAGTCTGCAGTTTTTCCTCTAACAGATAACACCCGGCCACACCAGCTAGACTACCCGCTGGTCTGGGAATCGGAAGAGCTCAAGTACCTTGGCATATACATCACTAGGGACAGGGCCGTTGATGAGAGCTTATTATGGCACAGCCATGGACAAAATCACTGATTCCATCACTAAATGGTTGCGCTTACCCCTGTCCATGGCAGGGAGAATTCCACTGATCAAGATGGTATTGTTGCCCAAACTGCTGTACCTCTTTATAAATATACTATACTACCCAGGCAACTTCTTCTTCAAAACACTCAGGACCCAACTCACGAGGCTAATATGGGGGGGGGGGAACAGGCATGCCTCAACCTGAGTACTATGATGCTGCCCTATCATCAGGGAGGATATGACATGCCCAACTTCGAATTTTATTACTATTGTGCACAGGTCCACTTCGCGTTGTATTGGTTCCACCCACCACCCTATATGCCTCTCCTGGAGGTTGAGGATGGCTACTTGAGTGAACGCGGGCGAGATCCCTTCACTGTAGATTGCACTGTCATGGCGTGGCAGCGAATAGCCCGAAAGTTGGAGTCCCCGCTACTATACTCCCCTAAGATGACGTTGATATGAAGTCCGTTGCTTGCTGTCACGTACGAGGGGATTTGCTGAAAGATGCTGGAGAGCCTTAACTACTCCGCTTGGGGGGGATCTCTATGTTGGAGGGCAATTTCGCACCCAAGAACAATTCTTCACCGCACATACACCAACAATTATGGACATATTCCTCATACTCGACTCCGTCAGAGTTTGCGGGCGGCCACCCCTGCATTTCCCAAGGAGCCGACCACGTTTGACCCTTACATGCTTTTCTGCAGGCGGACCGTCCCAGGCACACTGTGTCTCTCCTATACAAACACACGCAGGCAACAAGGCCATCCCACGCGATTAGAGTTAGGCGAGAATGGGACAAAGATTTGGAAGTCCCATTGTCTGATGATCAATGGGAGCGCATCTGCACACACACAGAAGCCATCACAGGTAATAGCAGTCTACATCTCATACATTTTAAGTTTTTGCATAGATTGTATCATACCCCGACCAGACTGCATAGATTTCACCTTAGGGAGCACGATAGGTGCATCAGATGTGGTGGGGAGGGTGCAGACTTCTTGCATCTGGTATGGAGTTGCCCCCATGTGGCAACCTTCTGGACACAAACGTTTGGGGGGCTCTCAACTATGCTAGGGATCCAACTGGAACCATGCCTACTGGTAGCCCTCCTGGGTCTATCCCAGGACATCAACACACCACACAAAAAAATTCCTAGCTATGGGACTGCTTCTGGCTAAACGTCTTGCGGCTTGTCGCTGGGGGAGAGGACATGCTCCCAAATTTACATGGCAAGACAATTTAGGTTTATATGCAGAAATGTTACCCATAAAGTCACGCTCGAGGGATATCTGGGGCCCACTTACCACTTATCACAAGAAATGAATGCCGATGGAGACATAGCGGGAACCGCCACGGAGGCAGAGGATAACACTGAACTTGGGGGAGACCCTCCGACCTCTCCAGACAGAATGGCTGTGTAAAGGTTCAATGTATTTTAATGTCAAGGGGTGCGGGAGCCATTTGAGGCGGTCAGGTTGAGTTTCAAGTATATACAGAAGGGAGCGTTGGGACTGCGGGAGAGGCCGTCGGCTTGATGTTCAGCTCTTGTGCTATTGTATTACCTGACTCCACTTATATTGCAGCATAGTGATTACCTGCATAGCACGTTGCTATACTCTACTGGTTATGAACTCGAATGTGCTGAAGGGATTTGTGACGGCATTGAGGATACTAGGGGGAGGGGAAGTTACAGTTAAGACAGCATTGTTATGGGAAGGTGGCATATATTTGTATACCATGCAACTTCTGATTCACCAATTGTATATTGCACCGATGTACCGAACAATGCTTCAATAAAGGTTTTTGAAACTTAAAAAAAAAAGAAAAAAAAAGAAACATATACTAGAAAAGCATCAGAAATTTGAAAGCAATTTTTTTCAGTAACCAGCTGGATCAAGCCAGTAACCTCCCCCAAAAACTTTTTAAGCGCATAAAAGGACAATTGAATGGTGCACCCAAACCGTCGATCGCTGGATTTAGTCCATTACCAAACTGTCAGGAATTCACCTCCTTCTTTATTCAGAAGACAGAAAGCATGAGAAAGGACCTGCAGACTTCCTTGGAACAAGCACTTCTCTCACCTCAACCAATCCTCTCTGCCTCCTGGACTACTGTTACCCTGTGTCCCACTGGGTACGTCCCCAAAAACAAGGCATCTTGGAAGTCCATCAAGACCTTTGAGGAAAGTGACATCCACAAGATTCTTACATTGCTAAAACCCTCAAACCACTTCAATGACACTCTACCTCCCAATTTCTTCAAGGAGATCATATCCTCGATACTCACACTATGGACCAAGATTGCTAATGCCTCCCTTCTTCAAGGCACTATCCCAGAATTCCTAAAATCCGGTCAGGGTTCCCCAATCCTAAAAAAACCTAGGGGCATATTACCAACGTTTAGCGATATTTACCGCTAACGATGCTTAGCAACTAATTTTTTAACGCTAAGCATCGCCGGAAATTATCGCACAGATAACTTGCTATTAGCAAGGTTTATCTCAGTAGTGATCAAAATCCTCGCGCTAACTGCCAATTGAGAAATTATCGCTGGAAAACTAACGATAATCTCTCGAAGTTTGGCGTTAGCTTGATGATAGGGGCTCACAAACCTAGCCATGATATCCACCTTCCATAGGATATCATGGCTAAGTCAGGAAAATACCAGGTGTAAAAAAAGCAGTGCTAACCGCGGTTAGCGCTCCTTTTTTTATCACTAACAGGGTTAGCGAAATCCTTGATAATAGGAGAAATGTCGCTTAATAACATTTCTCCTATTATTTTTCTCTGGAACGCCCCCTTTGCATCTCATTAGAGATGCAAGGGGAAGCGTAGAGAAAAAGGGTGCTAACATGCGAATTTGCGTGTTAGCACTCTGTTGCTGATAGGGAGATAATTTTATCTCTGCTTTCTTGGCTTTTAAAGCCAAAAAAGCGAAGATAAATCCCTTGATAATATGCCCTATGAAGCAGATCAAGCTGATTAAAACAACTTCCAACCTATCTCTAATATTCCTATTCTGGCAAAGCTCCTTGAAAAATGTGTTCACATCCAACTCGGCAACCACATCAAACAATTCTGGCTATTAGACAAATTTCAATCCAGCTTTCGGCCAGGGCAAAGCACTGAATCGGCTATGACACACATAGTGGACGATGAACTAAAAATGCTGGATCAGAACCAATCATGTCTCTTAATCCACCTGGACCTATCATCGGCATTCGATACGGTCAAGCATGACAACCTACCAGACTTCTTGGAACACTGCATGGGGATAACAGGATTTGCCCTTAATTGGTTTAATCACTCACTATCACAGACCACTCTGGTCACATTAGGTTTCCCCCAGGGCTCCTAACTTTCGCCCACACTCTTCAACCTGTTCATGGAGCCGCTAACGAAATTTCTGAACTCACCCAACATCCACTACCACATGTACGCTGACGTTACCCAACTATACTTAACAGTCTCCTCCCAAGAAGACATCAGTGCCCTCGACACAACTCTACAAATAATTCCAAATTGGCTAGCATCCAATCACATAATACTAAAACCCTAAAAACTGAATTCTTCCTAGTCGCTCCACCCAACCAATCACCTGTCATTATCAAAGGGTTGAAACATCTCACAGCCCTCAGCTGCATTCCTCAGGTTCTTGACTAGGCGAGATCACTGGGATTAATTCTCGACAAGAACCTCAACAGGCAGAATCACAACAGTTCTGCCACCAAAGGGGCGAATCACCAAATGAACATTCTAAGAAATCTAAAACCCTCCCCCCCAATGATTTCAAGCATGCAGTGCAAGTCCTGGTGATTCCCAGGTTGGACTACCCTCTCCTGATTGCCCAGATCCAAACTGGCTTCGTTTGGGACCTAGCTCAATGCTACTTCAAGGCTCATCACTGGCTCAAAAAGAAATAAAACACATCACCCCTGATCTGAAATCCCTCAACTGGCTCCCATACGAAGCAAGAATTCAGCTACGAATTGCCTGCATGACATGTAAAGCCCTCCACTTCAAAATCCCCAGGTATCTTGCTCAAAAGCTCATACTTTTTGGCTGCGCCAGGTCATCTAGATGCTCCAACACCTTTCTTTTGAAACCACAGAGATTCTTCAAGAAGAAAACAATCTTTCTCTGGGATGGCCTTGAGAATTTGGAACACCTTAACCCCTGAAGTCAGAATTAATCCCTCAACTATTTCCTTCAAGAAAGAAGTCAAAGTACTCCCAATGAACAAATTTCTTCCCTAGATTCTAGGATACCGTTCTTCCCTCAGTCACATTCATGACTACTTTCACCTTTTTCAACTTATTCAGTCCTGACTTTACACTCCTCTTTCTTGACATTGCCTATTCCTACAGTTTTATTGTAACATTATTTTTTGCTTTTACTGATTTTTACCTCTACTCTCTGAACGTTGTAAAGCATGCCCTCCCTTCTCTGGCTGCTACCTATATATTTGATTTTATTTTTATCACCGTGCTGTTCTCTGTAAATTTGCAAAGCGCTCTGAAAGGGTCAAGCTTGCGCTATAAAAAACCATCTAAATAAATAAATAGCTGACAGCTCCTCCCTCTCATCCTGACAGAGATGGCCCATCCTGACAACACCTATTACTGCTTTGTCTCACTGACTGTCTGGGAGGAATACACAAAGGCCAACTGTCTGCTATACCTAGTCATGTAATCCAGGATACGACTTCAGGCAGCAAATGGTTGGGACAAAAAAATGCCAACTTTCTAAAAGTGGTAATTTTCTGAATTGTGACTAAAAATCCAACTTTACCATCATAGAGGGTTTTAAATTGCAATTCTTTAGACAAACTTGAGATTCCTACCTGCTCCCAATTGAAAATGATCACTTATTAAACATAATAACGTAACTCAATTTTATCCTATGGGAGAGGTAGGCCTTGCATAGTGAAAAACAAATGTAAGAGCTTTTCACTACCAGGACATGTAAAACCTAAAATTAAATGTCAAACATTTTAAATACACTTCACTCTGCCTTCTGGGCTGTCCTGTGCCTACTCTAGGGATGACTTATAAGTATTAAAAAGGAAGGGTTTGGCCTGACAAAGGGTTTATTTTTGCCAGGTTAAAATGGCAGTTTAAAACTACACACACAAGCTGCAGTTGCAGGATGAGAGATGTTTAAAGGGCTACTAACGTGTGACACAAGGAGTGCTGCAGGCCTACTAGGAGCATTCAATTTGCTCACCCTGGGTACATATTGTACCAGTTTACTAGGGACTTAGAAGTAAATTAAATGTGCCAATTGTGTGTAAGTCAGTGTTGACACCATGTTTAAAGGAGAGAGTACAAGCATTTTAGCACTAGTGAGCAGTAGTAAAGTGCTATGGCCAACAAAAACAAAATCAGCAAAAATGGGAAGATGAAGGCAAAATGTTGGGTGAAGACCACCCTAAGGCTGACAGGTCTAACACCATGTAATTTAAATAACTGTTATAAAAGTATGTCCACTAATGTCACAGCTGTGGAAATCATTTCAAAGAGATGAACTACTCTTGTGAAATAGTTCAATACTAGTAGTTAAGTTGTGTTTTTCTGAGAGACAAAGTTCTGCAGCAAAGTCAATACCTATCATTGATTGTGGTTGATCAAGAGTTTGAAGGGAAAGTAATAAACCAGCCAGTTTCATATGCAGTGCCTTTGCCTGTGCACATTGATCAACATCAGCATGAACAGACTATGCCAACAGAAATCTTGCTCTACCAGTTCTTTGTTTTTTCTTTGTCTTGGGGCATCTGATGATGGATAATTATGAGAACCCTGTAGAGCCTGTTTCTGCAAATGTACATAGGAAGATAGAAAGTCTTATTTCGAAATAACAATTTGCCTTTTTGTTCAGACCTATAGGAACCTTTAGACAGTCCCTGTCTCCCATATATAGCTTTCTCAGCATTTGCATGTTCCTTCAAGAACCTGGCGAGAGGGTCTTTTGCCAAGATGATGGAGAGAATGCAAGGTGTAGGTGCTGACTCCTGGTCTGGATATGGGATCAGCTTTCACATGATGGATTCACGGTCGTTAAGATGATCACGTACAGAAACTAGAAGAAGAAGAATGTCCAATAAGCATTTATGCCATTAGTGCATTTCACAGGAGTAAGTTACTAAAGGGTTTTATGAACTGCCCATATTGTAACATGATGTTGTGCCCCTTCCAGATATTAATTAAACAACAGGGGGTGGTGATGGACAGAGTTTCTGAATTAAGCAGAATACTCTCACCCAGTCAAGAGATCAGGGCTTAATCCAACACCTTATTTTAGCTCACTGCACCATCCCAGCTCAGAACCTGGCTATATGCAAATTAGTCTGTCCCTGGCCCAGTGCATCATGGGAACAGGGCAGACCAAACTACCAAGCCAATTCTTTCACTGGGAAGGAAACAAGCTTCCGGGGACCGGTTTCTGGCATTATAGCCGTCTTCGGCCCGGCTTGCTTGAATCCTGATGGTGCAATGAGCAAGGGACTCACGTCTGAGTATACCCTTCCACGCTTATGGTGGACAAAATAATTAAACAACAGGGGGTGGTGATGGACAGAGTTTCTGAATTAAGCAGAATACTCTCACCCAGTCAAGAGATCAGGGCTTAATCCAACACCGTTTTTTAGCAACAGGGGGTGGTGATGGACAGAGTTTCTGAATTACGCAGAATACTCTCACCCAATCAAGAGATCAGGGCTTAATCCAACACTGTTTTTTAGCTCACTGCTCACTGCTCACTTGGCAGAACATAGTGAATGTTTCCTTGATTGCCAGTATCTCTTGGTCATAGATTGTACATTGGCATTCTTAATGTTTGATGGTTCAAGAACAAAAAAAGGTACAGGGTGCAGGGCTCCGCCGAGGGGATCACATTGTGAGAGTTCAGCTCCAATGGCACAAGAGGAGACATTAGTTTCTACCATGAATGGTAAAATATCATCAGGATGTCTCAAACTAGTTGCTTAAGTAAAAGCTTTTTTTTCAAAGTCTAAATGTTGTGCTCCTCCTCTCTGTCCCAGCTGAAAGGTACTCCTTTTTGATAAGCTGATGGTATTGGTGATGGAGAAAACGTCAGGTATGAAGTGCCAATACAATTTGGTGAATCCAAATCCAAAAACGAAACCATTGTTTCTTTTTTACTATTGTAGGTTGGGGCCATCAATGAACAGCCTTCACTTTAGTAAGAACTTTGCTGATCCCTTCTTCTAAATTCCCGAACCAGAAAAAAGGTGATTTATGAAACCTTAAATTAATACTTTTCAATCTTGGCATAGAAAGAGTGCTTTCATAGTCTTTTACAGAGCCTCTCATCTTTAACCTACTAGTTGTTGGAGGTTTTCAGAAAATACTACTGTATAAACTAAATATACCAACCATAATGTGTCAAATTTCTGAATAAATGCTGAAAGGCAGTTGCAAAGATTGAAAGGCATGGCAAGATATTTATATTGTCTATATCATGTGCTTAAAACGGTCATCCATCCTTTTCCCTAATGTCGCCTTGCCAAGGTGTAAGCACCAATGACGTTGAACAGAGAGATAATGTTTGTTGTATTATTCTGATCTAGCAACACAGACATGAGAAGCAAAGAGTATTATTTACGAATGGTGGTCACGTTAAGTTGCTAGTAATCAATTCAGTCGCTGCACTTGGCATTCACTTTTGATATAAATTAGGCTGGATGTCCCAGCAGATGATAAATCAATCTTTTCTCAAAGTTTTCCTGGAGATACTGTTGTAGCACTTCATTTTCATTCATTGTCAAGGAATGTTTGTCCAAGGACCCAAATCAAAGGCAAAGTCGTATTATCTATGAAGATAAGAGTCTCTGCCCCATTTTAAGGAAGACATTCCTGAAATCCCTATATGCTTTAGGTAAGAGATCTGCCTTGGCTGTGTTTCTGAGTACAAAGCATGTAAATAGCAAAGTCTTTTCCACATTGGGTCAATGAAATCAGTGGTTTTACAATACGGGGAAGAAAACATGTTAGAATTAGAGCGCGTCTGCCAATACTGCACAGGGTTAAGTCTCTGTAACCAAGTGGTTCTTCAAAACATCAGGACAGGAAGGTGCCTTAATAAGATCAAGGTGAATGGTTTCCATGTGTAAACTTGGTGTGGTCATAACTATTGGATGGGTTTCCCTCTTTACTATCCCTGAGTTGAGAGACATCTCTACAACAATTTGAATGTCTTTGGGCAGTTTTTGCCTTGGTTGGAAGATTCATCTTTCTTTGAATACAAGGTCCATGAAACAACTTGAGGCTCCAGAATCAAACACGACAAAGAATGGAAAGGGGGTTCTTCTGAGTAGTTAGTTATAGTTTGATTCGTAAATGAGCCTTCATTGTCAGAGATAAATGGACCCACTTGTGTGAACACCCTAGGTCAGTCATATAAGGAAGACCCTGTCTGTTTCCTACCAAATTAGCACACTGACACATAAAATGTCCTGCTTTCCACAATAGAAACAGAGACCCGCTCTCTCCTTCTCTACTTCTCTTCCTGAGTGAGAGGCTTACACAGTCCTGCTCACGGCATGGCTTCTTCCTCATTAGGATTTGCTTCTGAAGATTCTACTTGTGGTGCACTACACGTACTTTGCAGAAGGCTTCTTGTCTCAGATTCAAGATGTCTTTGTGGTGCATTGAGTGAAAGAGCGAAGTCTATAATAATGTGCAGGGGTTAAAGTAGGCCAATTCACCACGACAGCTCGTGCCTTTTAGCCCTTCTTTTACGCCATGGTATCAAGCCACAGCAGCAGCTTCATCAGCCCAGGCAACCTCTATATTCAACAGTTGCAAGTAACTAATATACAATTCAACCAGTGGCAGCTGGCACTATGCTGAGTGCAGAAGAGGGAAAATGGGTGGAGGGTGGGCACATAAAATAAATACATTATTAAAATAAAGTAAAAGTAATAAAATGTTACTTACCCTGTTTGCTGCATTCTCCTCGCTCCGGTGCCGGCTAACTCCATTAACCAATCCTGGCCCAACTCTCATGCTGTTAGAGCAGGACCTGGATTTGAGGTGGCGGCAACTATCAGCGCTCATATGAGCACTGGAGGCTTTTGCTTTCTCTAACCCAGCTGTCTGAGACAGCTGGGTTAGAAAGGTTTAAAGTGCGCATGAGTGGACGGCCATCACGGGATGCCCGGCCAAAGGGACATGCACACTTTAAACTAGTGCACAGGCAACTCGCTACCCCTCCCCGCTGCCCCGTCCTGACACTCGGTTCAGGACGGCTTGACAGAAAATAAAATGGCAATGAATTAACTTCATTACCATTGTATGTTTAATCTCTGGGGCTTTTCTGGGGGCATTTCAGTGGAGTGACGCTCCTCTGCTATAACAGAGGAGCCACCCCCCCTAATCTTAAATTAACCCTGGGCGCAAGACTACGCTCCGCCCACGGAGTGTACGTAGTGTTGCCTACTTTGAATTTTGCAAAGTAGGCGTAGTAGGCAACACTACGCACGCTCCGTGGACGGAGCGAAATTGCCCGCCACCCGCCTCCCTCCCGCCCTCTCTACATACCTAATTTCAGGTAAAAACTACAGTAAAAGTACATAAAAGGCACTTACCTGGTCCGCAGCGTCCCGGGACTCCCTCTTCTCTTTCACACCGATTTCTCCCATCCAAATGCACATGGACGGCCGCCCGCGCATGCGCATTTCTCGCGAGACTTCTCCCATTTGGATGGGAGAAGTCGGTGCGAAATAGAAGAGGGAGCCCCGGGACGCCGCGGACCAGGTAAGTGCCTTTAATGTACTTTTACTGTAGTTATTACCTGAAATTAGGTATGTAGAGAGGGCGGGAGGGAGGCGAACGGCACGTAGTGGGGCTACGCGAAGTGTGTGAGTGGGCGTAGCATCATGCCCACTTCACGTAGCTTCGCCTAGCCCCACTATGCATACTACGCCCACCCTTATATTAAATCCTTTTTTCCTTGTGTAAGGAATTCTGCATGTGCTGTCTATGTGGCTTTTTTGCTTGCTAAAGATAGGCCTAAATTGCGCCAGAAACTGATCATAATTGGATACCCAAATTTGATTCAGAATACGGGGTGTCATCAAAGCCTTCGTGCACTTTGTTACATAGGATAAATGGCATAACGCTACCCCAATATCACATGAAAAAGTCAGATGGCATGACATACAATGCAGCTGACACTCAGTATGCCCAGATGTGTTTCCCTTGTTCACTGTGCCACAGGATCCAATAAATACCTCAATGATGAGGCCTAATAAAGCTGAAACTGGTCTGGATTTGCTTGTGTTCCTTTCTGGCCTGTACCTGTACAATAAAACTTACAAAAACATAAACAAGAGTTTTAGTGTTTGGAAAAACAAAGCAGTACACCTTGGGGTATATTCGCAAGAACGTGTGCTAAACATCACCAAAAAAATGCTAACAAACCTTTATACATCGCAGCCTATCGTGGTAAAATAACCCTGTGTTAACGTGGAATTCACAACAAGGCGGTAGCATGTGATAGTCTGTCGAAACCGCGGCCAATGTCCGTAATAGAACCACCTCGACAGAGATAAAAACACAAATCTCAACGCAAAAAAAATGCAAGGGGCCAATGAGCAATGAGGAAATCAGCGATAAGCTGCGCCAGGCCTGCAATACACACAAGGCTGGTGGGAAAAAATCACTATAAAAGTAGAAAAAACACCCAAACACAAACTGACCAACACCCAAGCAAGCACCAAGAAGGCAGCTGTAGCGGGCGCAGAAGACAAGCGCAACCCCACAACACCCCGGACGACCAGCCTGGGACCACAAGACAGGCAAGGGCAAGAAGAAGAGGAACACAAAGTTCAGTCCGCAGGAAAACAGGATCCTGATTACGGAGGTGATGGAACACCATCAACAACTGTTTGCAACCTCCAACCTATCATTGGGAACCAACAATGGGATATGGCGGAACATCGTGGTCAAGGTGAATGCCATCGGAGAGCACAAGAGGTCAATGGACGAGGCCAAGAGGTGATGGATTGACATCAAGCGAAAGAACAAGGAGAAACTCGCAGCCAACCAGAAGGCAGCAATGCAGACTGGAGGTGGGAGCCCAGCGCCACAGCTGGAGCTGGATGACATGGAGGAGCTGGTGTCGACAGTCATCAGTGTGGATACTGTGGCTGGAGTCAGGGGACGGGGCACTGCTCGACAGGACACAATACAACTGCAACAGGATGAGTGACCACCAGGTACTGGGGGGATGGGTGGAGAGGGCCACAATGGCACACATGCACAATCAAGCAGAGCACAGTGCACACCCATAATGACTCTGGGCCATGCCCCTGATCTACACACTGTCACTATGTACAATGCCATGCTGTCTGAATGTCAACATGTAACATGCGGCTACATACATGTGGACACATTGTAATAACAGTAATAAATAATCTTTATTGCTTGATTAATTAAAATCATTGCAATCACGACATCCTAGAAAAACACATTTACATTACAAACAAAACATCTTCTCATCACATAATATAAAAAACTGTCCCATAAATACATTTTAAAAACGTATCGATAAGCCCAAATCTAGCCACCTTACATCGTTAATCACAGGATATTATTGCATATTATACATTTTAAAGTGACGGTGTGCATTACATACTATTTCCATGGATATAACAGAGAAATATTCTGACAAATAATCTTTCATTTCCCCTTCCTTTCAAAGTGCTAATGTGCAAAAAATGCATCCATTTGCTGCGATGATAACCCAGCTATTGTTACATTTCAAATAATACCATCGCAACAAAAATTATTAAGTAATTGCATTTATAAACCGTTAAAACTAATTGCACCAAGGCCATAAAAAAAGAGGGAATCTGCCCTATATTAAACATTTTTTACTGCCATTAAGAATTTTACCAGTTGACATAATAATGGAACCGATTCACCAGACAATGACATGATTAATGCCTGTCGGGCAGATCTCACGCCACTCATCAGAAAATAATGTTTCAAAACTAAACGTCTGAGATTAATCAGCTTTGGGCATACACATATTATATGCACAAGAGTTTCCTGTGGCCATCCGCAAAATCTACAATTAGAATCCGGTCACTGTTTGATCCAAGATTGAGTGCCCTCCTTCGTTGGGTTTATACCTATACGTAGCATTAAATTTTTTTTTTTAAACTTTACAGAAAAGAAAACATTTAAATACGGCTGAACACGCGAGAATTGGTATGAATTGATCACGTACCATGCATAAATTTTCTCCGCTAATGCAATTTTATCCAATTTAAATGATTCAGCTTTAATATGCTTTTTTAACATTAATATATAGGTCAGCATTTTCAGAGCTGGCAGTTCAATTTGCAGGCTGATATTTCGTAGGGAAGTTAAAATATAAGCTCTCCATTTAGCCATGTAAGCAGATTTAACAATTTCTTGCCAACAAATATTCCCTAAAGATGCAGGGGTTGATGTTGACAATGCGACCATACATTTTAAGAAAGATCCTTTTGATACCAGGCACTGCCTTTGGAGACCGAATTCCAATCTAATTTCTGCTTGACACACTGACCTGGCAATTCCAAAGGTTGCTTTAAAAACATTAATAATCAGTAAGTCAAGCATACAAACAAGTCCTGTGCACACGTTACGAACAGTAAGTCTTTTAAAGGTTTACAAGAGTAACACGAGCAAAGTAATAATCGTTGAAGCAAGATGGCTCGTAACGATAGATTTTTCAAAAGGAATGTATTAAGCCTCCCATTCTGGAGGGGTGACATGAAGAAAAAGAACAACACCGACACGTGTTTCGTCACCGAGCCAATGGCTCGTGACTCTTCAGGGCTGTAATTAGTGTCAAAGGTAACAGGTTATGTGGCCGGTGATAATTCCGACCCGGCGGAAACGGGTAAAAAGAACAGCGTGGTAAAATCAAGGGTAGGGAGAAAACATGCTTCAACACGGAAGTCAGACACCACGGATCCACCCGCACTGGCACTCCTATACTGGCCGCTTACACAACGGATGTACCCCTTTGTTGTTTTCTCCCTACCCTTGATTTTACCACGCTGTTCTTTTTACCCGTTTCCGGTCACCCCTCCAGAATGGGTGGCTTAATATATTTCTTTTGAAAAATCTATTGTTACGAGTCCATCTTGCTTCAACGATTATTACTTTGCTCGTGTTACTCTTGTAAACCTTTAAAAGACTTACTGTTTGTAACGTGGGCACAGGACTTGTTTGTATTCAATTAGGTGGGCTCTGACCACACCTCACAGAGGTTTTGGGTCTCCTCTGACCGTGTTGCACCGTTCTCATATTGTTACTTTATTGTACACCTACCGCTACCAGCATAGGCGCCATTTTTTTCTTGTATACTCCAAAACCCTACACTGAACCCACAGTAAGTCAAGCACTCTCACATCTTTTCCTCTTGTAATCGGGGAACCATAAATGAGGGTAGGTTTTAACTTGGCTTTGATTACTTTGAGAATAAACTCATATGATTGCCAGTTCAGTGATTTTTTTAAACATTTAAAAGCATGGATCAATGTCACAGCCTTGGCCCTTAGATCTTTAAGATGAAATTTAAAAGACATGTGATTGTCGAATATCACCCGAAGTATCTATATGTCTTAACAATATCAATTGTACTTGCTCTGACCATTCAGGGATTACATTTCTGTTTGACTACACCCATTTTCATCACTTTAGTTTTTTTAATGTTCAGTTCAGGACCATTCTGCTTTATATAGTCATCAAAGGCAGTCTTTGTCGGCCGATAGGGGTATGGCTCATAAGAATCGTATCATCAGCATACTGGTGGTAGCCAATTTGCACTCCCCCCATCCAAATGCTGAGAAAGATCTGATAAAAATAAATTAAATAAGCAGGGGGCAAGAACACAGCTCTGCTTCAGGCCATTATATGTTCTAATCTTCCTTGATAAGGAATTACCCTCCCCAATATTAACTTGAACCTAAGTATTGGTATACAGAAGTATAATAGCTTTCAACAATTTCTTTGAGATTCCCAGATCTGACAATTTTTTCCATAATAGATTTTGAGGCACAGAGTCAAAGGTTGCCTGAAGATCAATAAAAGCAATGTACATTGTAATACACCATCTCCCATTCACATTGCAGAGGCACCGTCAACACCTCCTGCAAAGCAGTCCCAGTCACTCTTCACAGATGACGAGGAGGATACCGCCAGCATCGACACTTAAGCCCTCCAACACATCATGGACATCATCCGTAACTCATCTCCAGGATCAAGGTAAACCAGCTGCCTCGAGGAGACCCCACCCACTACCCAAATCATCCAGCAGGAGGCACCCACAGCCTCGGCAGTCTCCCAAGACCCCCAGGAACAAACCATGGCCTTCCAACGCCGTGTGCTGGAGGGCCAGATGGTGACGGCTAAGCAGGTGTGGTGGGGTTCGGCAACATGGCTACCACACTGGACGCCATCCATGGGTGTCTAGGTCCCATTAGGGACCAGCTCCAGTCCCTAACGGACACCCACGGCCCGCTCCATGGTCTCCAATGTGCCCTGACTGACATCACTGGAGTCATGACACGGAGAGAAGAACACCTGTCCGCTCAGACTGGCTCCAGCGATTCCAGCCATGAGCTGGCACACATGCAGAGGCTCATGGAAGACATGGTGCGGATGAAGGTGGAAAGGATGGCAGCCACCGCTGCACATCAGCGAAATGTAGCTGGGATCATCATATTGCACTGCTGCCACAAGGCGTGGCGCTGATGAATGCTGCTGCCCCCACACCGTCCACATCTCCGCCCCCTAGTGTGTCTGTGCCTCACAGTGCGGCAGGCGTATCCACTCCGGCACCTGATGTGCCACGGCCACACAGTGTGGCCGACAATTCTCCTCCGGCCCCTGATGAGTCAGTGGCACACAGTGCCACAGCCGGTACTGCAACACCCACCGGTGGGGCAGAGCACACATAGAAGGACGAGGACGTGGATGGGATTGTCGCCAGAAGGAGGCACTAGCATTCATTTCCGCCACCTGGCCTGTTTCTGCTTGGTGCCGCACATGGCCTCATGACCTCCCACTGACCCCCGATACACTCCGCTGCACTCACCTTGGACCGCAACATGGACTGCCATATCCTGTTTGATGACCAATGACACAGCGACCAGACTGCGGACTGTACCCTTCCTCTTCCGCAGTACCTGTCATCCCCGGATGGACTCTGCCTGGCCCTACAAGGGCCCATATTGTGTGGTGTGCTTGACATGGCCCTGTACTGCTCCAGCTGCAAAACTCCACTGGATGTACAATAAACATCCAGTAATGCACTGCTGTGTCATGTCTTTCATCATTCATATATGAATCTGTGGATGGAATTAGGGACATTGATTTCCCTTACGTCAATGATCCTCATCTAGTGGGATGCCAATTACTGTGTGCTACATTGCCTATTGTGTTCCGGGTGCCGTGGACACTACAACAGGGACACAGGCATTAGTCACTTACTTGTCTGGACATGGACTAAACCACGCCCAGAGCTCATGAGTCATTGTTGCAAGCCCTGTGCTGGTCCGGCGTATGCCAGGCCAGGCCAGACCACTCCGCTTAGGCTCTGAGGGGGGCCCACATAGCTACCTGTCGTAGGGGTACTTGCTGGTAGTGTGCAGGTCACTGGACTAGTTGTCAGCATGTCACGGCATCTCCTTGAAGGCAGGTTTGCCCACACACACCACACCCATCCGGCACAGGCATCACAAGCCATGTGACCCGGCAAATATAAGAGGCCGACTACGTCACATTCCCCTCTGCCGGTGGTGACGGGATGACGGACGCTCCTCGGTGCTCAATTATAAAGGGTGCATGATTTGCTGCACACAGGGTTGGTGGCACCCGAGGCCTTGCGGCCGACATGGGCCTACCACCACGTGGTGCTGACTGGCGTTGCAAAGGGTTGGTGGCACACGTAATTGCTGAGCGGGTGTGCAGCCTGTGATGATGGCGTGTGCACCGATGTGGTCTCCGCCATTGATGACTCAGGACTCAGCGTCATGTGTGGGACCTGCTGGGCCGCGGAGCGGGCCCGCATGATGTGGACCATGCCATAGTGGTGTGACCGGGGCCTGGAGCTCGCACGGGCATGTGATGTGCCTACTGATGGACACACTGGTGGCAGCAGGTGATTAGCGGGGCCTGTGTGCATGGGTGGCTGTGTCTCTCTCTCTCTCCCTTCCTTTCCTTCTCTCTCTCACTCTCTCTCCATTCCCTCTCTCTCTCTCTCTCTCTCACTCTCACTCTCACTCTCTCTCCTTTACCTCTCTCCCCCTTCCCTCTCTCTCCCTTTCCTCTCTCTCTCACACTCTCACTCTCTCTCCCTTCCCTCTCTCTCTCTCTCCCTTCCCTACCTTTGCTCTCTTTCTCTCTCTGGCTCACTTTCCTTCTTTGTTTCCCTGTGTCTCGCTCCTTTGATGTGCACATGACACACATCCTGATTTTGTGCTTTATGTTCCAGGCTGTGACGTAGAGATTGTCCCTGACAAGAGTGTTCCGCATTGCTGTTTTGTGTTGTGTTTCAATAAAGTTTTTGGTTGTTACTTCCGTGCTGTGTGACTGTGTCTCGTTCTTCTGGCCACATATTTGTGTATTTATTTTGGCACTGTGCGTCATCATGAGTTTGTTGTGGCTCTTGTGTCGTGCACGGTATGTGTATGTCCGGGGGGGTGGGGGGGTTGGGGGTGGTGGCGCGGGATGTTGATGTTGTGACCCTCATGGGTATCGGATCTGCATGATCATTGTCTCCATGGGATCTGTGGGTCTTCAGGTGTGGCTCTTGGCTGGGCTCCCTTTTGTGCTGTGGGTAGTCGTCCTGCTTAGTACCAGCAAAAGGCGAGAGTTAAATCCCTGGTGCTACCGCGGCTTATCGCCTGTTTTTGTTTTGCATCGCGGATCTGACAGTTTGTTGGGAAAGTGGTGTTGTGGTTTTATCGTGTGTTTTTGCATGGAAACACCTACTCTGCATCTCATTAGGGTTAGTTGGTGGTGTCCACCATGGAGATACATTTTGGGACAGTTATCGCGGGAATACAGATGCCTGCACTTTTCACTAGCTTGTGTATGGGGTGTTAAATCTATCTCCACTTTTGATGAGTTAAGGTGGGGATAAATTGGAGTTGAGTCCTTGTGAATATCCCTCTTGACTTTTTAGCAGGTTATAATTACAGAATGATACACCAGTGTCTGGATGATAGAATCCTGTAACTAGCTCCAAAACATACAGGCATGGAACCCAGGAAACTCTAGAGACTTTGAACTGAGGTGGGAAGCGGGAGAACAATAAGAAAGAAAAAATATTAAGGTTTGTAACCACCGGGAATCCCTCACATGAGAAAACCAGAAATCGAGAAAAAAAGAACAAAAGTAGTAAAGGTGAGTGACAAACTCACCAAAGTGTGAGGTCAGAACAACTAAGAAGCATTGCCAGGCAAAGGTATACTGAGTGATCTTCCTTTTTGTGCTCACTCTAACTACCCTGCTCTGAAAGTGCACCAGTCTGACCTGAAAGACAAGACAGCTTCCACTGTCCCATTTACCACAATATCCAGGACTCTGATCTGCTTATTTTAGAGGTAATGCGAGCATGATGTGGTATTAAGTGGATGGCATTTGCAGTGCATCACACTTAGTGGTGCTTTAACGGTCTTGGTAAGAAATGCGATCCCATGTTCCTTGCCTTATCCTCATCCTGAGACCTGACATATTCACAGATTCAAGACCAGTGGATATCCAAATTATGTGCTTGAGATGCCTACAGAAAAAACAGAAAGGAACTACTAAGGATAAAATCAACCCAAAGGACAAAAATATATATATATATAACTTAGAATGTCATAATAAGGAAGCAAAACAAAACAATGAACACTCTGGAAAAGTATTAGTCCCATTATTGGTTAAAAGATGGAAGTCCATCCAGCACCTTCAGAAAAGCAGACCCTCTAAAAGATGCACTAGTAAACAATGTCTTACATGAGGAAATTAGCCAAATGAAAACAACACTTAAGGGACTTTTTCAATGGCAAAAAATGTACGGCCTGCTAAACTAGTTTGAAAACAGTATGATGTTCCTTACCAGAATAGGAAATCTACTGTTGTATCTCGTGCAAAACTGAAACTATGGTGCATGTGGATATGAGGAAAATGTAGGAAGTAGAGAACCCTGTTACGGAACTAATATTTGAGCAATAGTGTGCATTCACTAAGAAGAATCCAATATATCCAGTAATGCTTCATTTTTAGGTCTTGCCTACGCAGCACGCATGCACTGCTTAGGAGGGCCTTTAGCTGTCGCTCTTCACTTTTTCAAGCACTGCACTCGTGCTTGTGGTCGGCATCCACCTTGCAGGAGCGGCACAAGCACGAGCGCAGTGCTTGAATAAATGAAGACTGCTCTCGCGGCTGCACGTCTTGTTTTACTTTGCACGCACTGAAAGGCCTCTCTGAGTGCCTTTACCTTGCTTCAACACTCCTTCCCCTCCCCCACCACTTGTGCTCTTTTGAAAGAAGGGAAATTACAGGTTTTCAAAACATGCGGATTCAAGTCTTCACTATAATTGTGTCTTTTATTTGTTCTGCATGCATTTATTTGCATATAATAATGTAGTATCTTTAGAGCATTACGAATAGCCACAAATCATTAAACTCTGCAAACATGTACGGGTTTTATATTCAAACCATTGTCACAATGAAAGTTGCGCTTTAAAGTACTCACCCTAATTGCAAATGCCTTGCATTATTGGCTGACTCACTCTCACTGACTATCACACTCTCACAGAGACTCCCAGACTCTCACTCTCTCACACTCTCACTGACACTCTCACAGAATCTCACACTCTCACTGACACTAACACTTTCACTGACACTGACACTCTCACTCACACTCACACTCTCATTCACACTCACACTGACTCTCTCACTCATACTGGCTCTCTCACTCTCACTGACTCTCTCACTCACACGGACTCTCTCACTCTCACTGACAGACTCTTCCACTCTCACTCTCTCACTGACTGGCTCTCCCACTCTCTCACTCACCCACTCTCTCTCACTGACAGACTCTCACTGACATACTCTCACTGACAGACTGACTCCCTCACTCTTACTGACAGACTCATACTGACTCACTCTCACTGACAGACTCTCCCACTCTCTCACTAACTGACTCTCCCACTCTCTCTCACTGACTGACTCTCCCACTCTCTCTCACTGACTGACTGACTGACTCACTCTCACTGACAGACTGGCTCACTCACTCTCACTCCCTGACTGGCTGACTCACTCTCACTGACTGACTGACTGAGTCTCACTCACTGACTGACTGACTCACTCTCACTGACTGATTCACTCACTCTTACTGACAGACTCTCACTGACTCTCCCCCTCTATCACTGTCTGACTCTTCCCCTCACTCACTGACTGACTCTCCCACTCTTTCTCACTGACTGACTGACTCACTCACTCTCAATGACAGACTGTCACTGACACTCTCACTGACAGACTCTCACTGACTCACTCACTGACTCACTCTCACTGACACTCTCTCACTGACTGACTCGCTCACTGACTGACTCACTCACTCACTCTCACTGACAGACTCTCACTGACTGACTCACTCTCAGTGACAGACTCTCCCACTCTCTCTCACTGACTGACTGACTCACTCTCACTGACTGACAGAATCTCTCTCACTCACTGACTGACTCACTCTCACAGACTCACTCTCACTGACAGACTCTCACTGACTCTCCCAGTCTCTCTCACTGACTGAATGACTCCCACTCTCTTACTGACTGACTGACTCACTCACATTCACTGACAGACTATCACTGACAGACTCTCTCATTCTCTATCACTGGTTGACTGACTCTCCCACTCACTCTCACTCACTGACTGACTCACTCACTGGCTGACTGACTCACTCAGTCTCACTGACTGACTGATGCTCACTCTCACAGACTCACTCTCACTGACAGACTCTCTCACTGACTCTCCCACTCTCTCACTGACTGACTCACTCTCACTGACTAAATGACTCACTCTCACTGACAGACTCTCTCACTGACTGACTCTCCCAATCTCTCACTGACTGACTGACTCACTCTCAGTGACAGACTCTCACTGACTGACAGACTCTCACACTCTCTCTCACTGACTGACTCACTCACTCTCACTGACTGACTGACTCACTCTCACTGACTGACTCACTCTCACTGACTGACAGGATCACTCTCACTGACAGACTATCCCACTCTCTCTCTCTCACTGACTGACAGGCTCACTCTCACTGACACTCTACCACTCTCTCTCACTGACTGACAGACTCTCTCTCTCACAGACTGACAGACTCTCTCTCACAGACTGACTCACTCTCACTGACTGACAAACTCACTGACAGACTCTCACTGACAGACTCTGCCACTCTCTCTCACTGATTGACTGACTCTCCCATTCACTCTCACTCACTGACTGACTCTCCCACTCACTCTCACTCACTGACTGACTCACTCACTGGCTGACTGACTCACTCAGTCTCACTGACTGACTGACACTCACTCTCACAGACTCACTATCACAGACTCACTCTCACTGACAGACTATCCCACTCTCTCTCACTGACTTAATGACTCCCTCTCTCTCACTGACTGACTGACTCACTCACATTCACTGACAGACTATCACTGACAGATTCTCTCATTCTCTCTCACCGATTGACTGACTCTCCCATTCCCTCTCACTCACAGACTGACTCTGCCACTCACTCTCACTCACTGACTGACTCACTCACTGGCTGACTGACTCATTCAGTCTCACTGACTGACTGACACTCACTCTCACATACTCACTCTCACTGACTCACTCTCACTGACAGACACTCGCTGACAGACTCTCTCACTCGCTCACTGACTCTCCCACTCTCTCACTGACTGACTCACTCTCACTGACTAAATGACTCACTCTCACTGATAGACTCTCACTGGCTGACTCACTCTCATTAACAGACTCTCTCACTGATTGACTCTCCCACTCTCTCACTGACTGACTGACTCTCTCTCACTGACTGACTGACTCAAGCTCACTGACTGACTGACTCACTCTCACTGACTGACAGAATCACTCTCACTGACAGACTCTCACTGACAGACTCTCCCACTCTCTCTCAATCTCACTGACTGACAGGCTCACTCTCACTGCCACTCTCTCTCACTGACTGACAGACTCTCTCACAGACTGACAGACTCTCTCTCACAGACTGACTCACTCTCACTGACTGACAAACTCACTGACAGACTCTACCACTCTCTCACTGACTGACTCTCCCTCTCACTAACTCTCTCTCTCACTGATTCACTCTCACTGACTGACTCATCACTCTCACTGACTGACTGACTCGCTCTCACTGACTGACTCACCCTACTGACTGACTCGCGCAATCTCACTGACTGGCTCACTCACTTTCATTGACTGACTGACTCAGTCTCTCTCACTGACTGACTGACTTACTCTCACTGACTGACTCACTCACTCTCTCTCACTGACTGACTGACTCACTCTCACTGACTGACTCACTCTCTCTCACTGACTCACTCTCACTGACTGACTCACTCTCTCTCACTGACTTCACTCACTCACTCTCACTGACAGACTCTCACTGGCAGACTCTCCCACTCTCTCTTACTCTCTCTCACTGACTGACAGGCTCACTCTCACTGACACTCTACCACTCTCTCTCACTGACTGACAGACTCTCTATCTCACAGATTGACAGACTCTCTCTCACAGACTGACTCACTCTCACTGACTGACAAACTCACTGACAGACTCTCACTGACAGACTCTGCCACTCTCTCACTGGCTGACTCTCTCTCTCACTGACTCTCTCTCACTGATTCACTCCCACTGACTGACTCACTCTCTCTCACTGACTGACTCATCACTCTCACTGACTAACTCACTCGCTCTCACTGATTGAATCACTCTCACTGACTGACTCACTCAATCTCACTGAATGGCTCCCTCACTCTCATTGACTGACTGACTCAGTCTCTCTCACTGACTGACTGACTCACTCTCACTGACTGACTCACTCACTCACTCTCTCTCACTGACTGACTCACTCACTCTCACTGACTGACTCACTCTCTCTCTCTCACTGACTCACTCTCACTGACTGACTCCATCTCACTGACTGACTCACTCTATCTCACTGACTGACTGCCTAACTGTTACTGACAGACTCACTCTCTCTCTCTCACTTACTGACTTACTCTCACTGAATGACTCACTCACTCTCACTGACTGACTGACTCACTCTCTTTGACTGACTCACTCACTCTCTCTCACTGACTGACTCACTCACTTTCACTGACTGACTCTCTCACTCTCAGTAACAGACTCACTCTCACTGACTAATAGACTCACTCTCTCACTCTCACTGACAGACTTACTCTCACTGACAGACTCACTCTCACTCTCTCACTGACAGACTCTCTCACTAACAGACTCACTCACTCACTCACTGACAGACTCACTCTCACTGACTGACAGGCTCTCGTTGACAGACTCTCCCACTCTCCCTCACTGACTGACTGACAGACTCACTCTCACTGACTGCCTGGCTCACTCTCTCTTACTGACTGACTGACTCACTTTCACTGACTGACCCACTCACACTCACTGACTGACAGACGCACTCTCACTGAATGATAGACTCACTCACTCTCACTGACTGACTCTCACTGACAGACTCTCACTCCCACTGACCGAGTGCCCCTTCCAGCACAAAAACAATCCTGCCCAAAACACAGGCATCTTTGCACTATGGTGCATGGTTGCCTGTGTTAGCGCTAGGCTGCACACCGTGGGGCATATTTATAAGAGTTTTTTGCCACAGGAATGTCACTTTTTATGACATTCCTGTGGCGATAAACTCTTCCCCTTATTTACAAGGCGACGTTAAGCCACTTACCGTGGCTTAATGCCGCCTTGTGAATAAGGCCCCCTTTCATGCAGCACTAAGCATGCAAGGGGCAGGCAATGGGTGTTGTGGTGGGTGTTCTACCGCAACACCCATTGCTTTTTGAGGTAGCACCTGATTTACAAGGGTGGCGTAAATATGAGGCCCCACCAAAATTAAGGCCGAAAAAACCTGGTCTTATCATCGCAAAACAAAGAGAAATTATTAATTTCTCCTCGTTTTTGTGGTTTCTATGTGTGCTGCATTGTGCAGCACATGTAGAAACAATAAAATGCCATGAATGATTGTTTATGTACAGGAAGGTGTCCGCCATTCTCTTGTAAATATGCCTGCAGAACGAGAGAGCAGAAATGCTTCATATCTTTGTAAATATGGAGCATTTCTGTTTTCTCCCTTTCACGCAACCAGCCGGGGCCAGTGCAGCTAAGAGTGGTGTGGCGGTGTGGCAGTGTGTTGGGTTTTAACAAACAATGAGGGTAAATTAATTCTGTAATTTTCCCTCAAGGTCGTCTGTTGAATTCCCCCCCACTAACCGCCCCACATTTCTTACATGCAAGGGCCGCGGCTGCACGCAACACTGCACAGTGACTTTTCTTGCTGCCTGGCATTGTGTGAACAATTAGTAAATATGTTCCCAAATTTCAAGGGAGTGGCCTGAACTCAAGGGTAATAGGAAGGCTGTGAACATATCTGAGGTCTGTGGAAGGGGTAGTCATCTTCCGAGTAGCTCAATCGCTTCCATTCTCTTTCTTACATTACTTTTCTTTACAGTCTCTAAGTTAACAACATTAGGCTCTCCATCCCCAGGTTTAACTTTCCCACACAAAACACCCACACAGACATAGAGACTGGGCAGCGGCTCTCGCTGCTTGAAGCCAAATAACCACCATAATCCAGGGTTTTATTAAAATCCTTACCAACCTTGCTGCACCCCTAAAGCCACACCATTACCCTTCCTTCCACTCTCTCTCAATCAACAGAGGCTTCCAATTGCTAACCATCCGGAAGGGTTCTTTATCCCCCTCCTGCATCAGACATAGAGACAGAAAAGAATTAGAGATGACACTTCTGCGAGTGAAGCGGCAGCTCTCGCTTCCTCGTATGACATTCTAACTACTGCCACCCTCCAATGCAAAATACAGGTGATCACCGGACTGGGAAGAGAACAGGCCCCTCCGAAATCCCCTAGACCCCCGGCCACACGTACTATCATCCCCACGGTCCCCCGACCGATAAAACACACAACAGAGACGTCCCTCATAAACTGCATGCTCATAAACTGCAGATCAGCCACTAAGCAAGCCACAGAGGTAGCGAAATCCATCCTCACCCACGACATAGACATAGCATTCATCACTGAGCCATGGCTAAATGACTCCTCATTTCCACTCGTGGATACTCTTGTCCCCCCTGGCTTTGCTATCACAAACAAAGACAGAAAAGATCAAAGAGGTGGAGGCATTGCCATCATCCACAAAAATAATATCTCAGTGACAGAAATAGAGTCCTTCACCTGCAACACCTTTGAGTTCCTAACCGCCAACATCAACACTAGCAACAATAAAACACTCATCTGCCACCTCATTTACCACCCCCCAGGCAACACCACATTCACTGAACACCTGTCCGACCTGATTGTGCTCTCTCTGAGACATGAACAACCTTATTCTGGGCGACCTCAATCTTCATTGGAATGAAGAAAACAACCTGCTAATCCAGAACCTGAAGGAGCTAGCATCACAGCAACACCTTACCCAACACTGCTTAGAGGAAACCCACAACAAAGGAGCAATCCTAGACGCCATTATCACCCAGCACAACACTGTCACGGTAGACCGCACCCTGCCCGTGGACTGGTCCGACCACCAATTAATCCTTTTCCACCTCACCCAGCCTATCACACCTAAACCCCCCACCCAAGACCTTCCAAAATGGACAAGAAACTTCACCTAGTTTAACACGACTGACCTAGTGGGAAGGGGTAACTCTCTTCTCACTGCCTCCACAGATGATCTATCCACAACAGAACTCACCGCCCACTACAACACAAACATGACATTCATTCTAGATCAAGTAGCTCCCTTGAAACTAAAAAAAACAGGAACATCCCATCCAGATCTTGGTTCAACATGGACATTAACAACGAAAGAAGACAACTAAGAGCTACAGAAAGACTATAGAGGAGCAATCCCTCCTCAAGCCTACTCGAACAACTCAAAGAAGCGTTCTGGTGCAAGGACATTAACAGCTCCCTGAGAACCGGCATCATACATGAATGCCTCAAAGTTGGCCAAGTCAAGGCACTACTAAAAAAAACAGGCCTTGACTCCAAGGAACTAAATACCATCAGACCTGTCTCTATTACCCCCCTCCTATCCAAAATCCTTGAAAAATGAGTCCTCCAACAACTGACTCAGCACATGGATAACATCAACCTTCTTGACCCCCACCAATCGGGCTTCAGAAAAGGCTACAGAACCGAGACCACGATCCTTAACATCACAAACGACATCCACAAATCCCTAGATACCGACCAATGCTGCCCCCTCATTCTCCTAGACCTATCAGCAGCTTTTGGCACGGTTGATCACCGACTTTTCATTAAGGCTTTACAAGAAAGGATAGGTGCTGATGAGGTGGTCCTGCGATGGTTCTCCTCCTTCTTACACAGCCGCTCACAAAGGATAAAAATCAAAAACTTTACCTCCGACCTACACCCTGTCAACAGGGGCGTCCCCCAAGGTTCAGTGCTCTAACCTCAACTGTTCAACATATACATGGAACCCATCATCACGCTACTCAAAAATGCTAACATCCCTTTAAACCTCTATGCAGATGACACCCAAATCTATCTAGAAACCTCCTCCATTGAGGAAATTCACAGATTAAATGTCACTCTAAAAGAAATTCAACATTGGCTGTCGCTTAACCACTTAAAACTCAACCAAGACAAAAACGAAATACTCCTGATCTCGAACAAAGAGGAGAACCCTCATATCTCAGAATGGCTAAAAGCTTTGAATGCTCTTAACGGCAATCACACTCTGACCCACTCCGTTAAATCATTGGGAATTACCCTAGACTCAAAACTTGACATGGCCAATCACATCAAGAACTCCGCCAAGAGTGCCTTTGTCAACCTGAAGTTACTTAACAAATTAAAAACATTCATTCCAAGCAACGACCTCAAACAAGCCACCCAATCACTGGTGCTATCCAGATTCAACTATGGGGATGAAACCCTCACTGGTACACAAAATCTCACCAACCTCCCCTCAAAACTACTCTCAACGCAGCAGCTAGAATGGTCACTGGAATCAGAAAATACAATCACATGTCACTGGAGCATCTGTGCGCCTAATAAAAACGCATAACATAACATAACATAACATAACAACCACCACTGAGAGAACTAAAATGGCTCCCAATCGAACTGTGTGCCAGATACAGAACTGCCTGCCTCATACACAAAGCCATGCACACAGGAAAGCCTGAGTATTTGGCTGACAAACTCAAGAGGGCTGGTCAGACAAGGAACCTCAAGAACTCCAGTACCCTACTACTCATCCCCATGAAAACACACAAACAATAAAATGGCTGCATGGTCCTTCGCCGTAAACGCGCCCAAAATCTAGAACGCCATCCCAGTCACTATCTCGTCCTTCTCAAAATTAAAAAAACAACTTAAAGTCCTTTTCCTCAACTGCTCCCTTCCGAATGGATAGCTGATGAACCTTCGGTCCTCTGGCCAGAGTTTCTGCATTTTACCTTGGCATTTGACATTTGTGCATTTCCTCCGAGCACAGGAAATCGGATGGGCATACTCTTTGGCGGTCACAGACCATTTGATGGGCCTCACTTAGCACTGTTGATGGATTTAACCCAGATCTCTTGACTGGGGGTGAATGTTTTGATTTGTTCTGCATTCCATCCATCAATTGTGTGTCTTTTGCCATCAAAACGCTATTCCCTGCTTGCCGTCTCTTCCTGACATTGTAGCTTTAATGCTTACCTCCTCCCTGTTATTCGACCCCCAACTGCTCCCCCCCTTAATTGGCTCAACCCCAAGACAACGTGCACTCTATGAGGTTATCTCAGGACTCATGGACTACCTCAATGCTGCTCAGCCCACTCGGACTGCCGAACTTATATATAGAATACTGCTTATTGTATGAATCTTGCTCAAAAACTGTTGTGAGCGCTATATAAAACTACTTAATACATATATACATATATAAATAAATAAAGAGTAGGGCAAGGCAGAGACTTGTACTACTTTGTCTTACTCCATATCTATGAGGCCACGCAAAACCACGCATAGTGGCTTTGCATCACCACATAGATGTGATTGAGAGGCTTACGCTGCTGAAGCATCAAAGAAGTGATGCTCTGGCAGTGCAAGCTTCTCATAATTAAGACCCTCCGTTTTTAACCTCTACCCTAAACCTTCCTAATCCTTTACCAATACATATCTTTACACCTTAAACCTAGAGGTTTTTAAGGCATGGGCAAAGTAGGCAATTTCCCTGAGCCCCCACCATCCAAAGACCACTTAAGTATATTTCTGTATCTCAACCTTTAATATATAGTTCAATATTTTTCGGTAACATAGGGTTTGACTTAGCAGAGAATGTGTTTTAAAATATAAAGTTGTTTCAAGCAGGGCCCACCAAAATATGTCTTGTTCTGGGTCCCCAAAATCCTAAAAATGTCGCTTAACCCTATAAAATCTTACATAGTCGGACTTTTTGGATTGGTCTATGCTTGAAAACAATACACTGGCAATATCAGGTATGGCCACTTGGTGGCAATCTTGGATAAGAAATTAGGGTGTCCGCGATGTTGTGAGAAGCAATTTATTAAAGCCTCTTTTCCTAGACGCCTCACGCAGATGGTTGATTTGTAAAAGATTTTACCATAAGGAACGCAAACTAGCTCAGTGGAACAAAGCCCCTGCTGCAGACATCTCTGTATACTCCAGTGACTGCCTTGAATTATTCAGCTAGGAATAGGTTAAATGTACATTCATATAAGGTGAATCGAATGACTTTTATTACGATGGATATTAATTAAAAGAGGAGGCTTTATGACGGGCAGTACCTCTGTAAGGCCGGATAGTCTGGGGCAGAGTAATTTGCGCCCTGGGCGTGGCTCACTCAGTATCATGTTAGGGTTATCGCCCACTCCTTGTCAATAGGACACAATATTTCTGTACAGTCCATGGGGTTTTTCCCGTAGAAAATGGATTATCAGGTGCCTTAGACAATTGTTTCAACTTACAGATGAGATGATAGTTGAAGAGGGCACTCGTTCAAAGAAATGGGGCAAAGAAATGCATTTCTAAGCACATTTTTCAAAATTCAGAGACAGTTTCTGGAGCGGAGATTCGCCCAGGACCACCCTGCAGGAGAAATGCATTCGTGGACTCATCACAAGCGCTCACCGCCCAGGCTACACAGGGTGAGTTCAGGTAAAGGGCACCGCCGGGTGAGTCTACGCAGAACTTGTTCCAGGGGAAAGGAATTTCTGTCTGGATGGATATGCCAATGCCAGAGGCCTGTCTTCTTAGGTCAAGAACCAAACCAAATAAACATCAAGCGCCAACGCCAGGGCCCATGGAATGAATGGTCTATGCCCGCCAAACAGTATGCCCATCCTATATTCTGTGCCCGGAGTAGATGCACAAAATGTCACATGCCAAGGAAAAAATGCACGGAAATCTGGCTACAGGACGGGAAACATCCTTTACAACGCAACTTATACCACACAGTGCCTTTACATCGTAACTTTTACAGCGCAAACCATTACAGCGCATTGCGCTGGGGGGCACTCTAGGATAGGGAATAGATTTAATTTACTATCCAACACCTTCCCTACTATCCACGGGGACTGGAGTTGGAATAGTAAATTAAACTTTTCACTATCTAGCACCTCTCAACACTATGCGTTGTAAAGGCATGCGTTGTAAAACTTGCGATGTAGAAGCATGTGTGGCAAAAGCATGCATTGTAATGTCATACATCCTAGAGGACCGAAGGCTCAAGCCAACGGGAGAGGCTTGGCGCATGTCTGAGTACACTACCCCTGATAATGCACCTGCCCTCAGACTTGCCACGTAAACATGTCCTATGGTAGAAAGCAGGTGTATGCGGCACACTGCGATTCTTAGTTCACTGTTGACAATGTGGCATCACCACTTGATGTATAGGATCTTTATGGTTTGCTCCCTAAATATCTGTTCTTCCTCCTTATCGAAATCCACAAATATATCTAGGTTATGGTACACCCAATAGGCTTTACCTATTCCCTAGGTGCAGTAAATGTTTGCCAAAAGCATGAAACAAGGCTGCCTGTTGGCACCACTATTATTCTTAATCTATGTTGCTCATTGGGTAAAAAAATCTGATGTTAGTCTCAGTGGTGGCTGCTACCAATGTAAAGTGGTGAGGCAGCCGTGGGGGCGGGGGATAATAATAAATATTAGAAGAAGACGTACCTGCCGCTGACACTGCTGGTCATCTCGGTGCTCCTCTGCTCCATGGGCCACACAACATAGACTCCCCACCCAATCCAAACGCTGCTCTCATGTTATTACCAAGCATGAGAGAAGCACAAGCATTGGCCTGAGCGGTCTGGTTTGATGCTCACTCAAGCAAAGGGAGCTCCACCCGGCTGTGCAACACAGCTGGGTTGGGGAAATATAAGTGCGCATGTCGGTTTGAATGTCCTGAGACAGCCACCCAAACCAGCATACGAACCAAACACTCTTCCTCCCTGCCATGGCCCAGCCCTGCCTTGCCGTACACTCACATGGCCCAGCCAATCATTGAAAAACAAAATGATAATAAAATTGATTTATTATCATTTTATTTTTCAACTGATGCCTCTGAGCAGTGAGGCGATGCTCCTCTGCCATTACGCAGGAGTCGCTGCTGGCTAGTCTGTCATTCTCAGTGAATTTAAGAAAACAGCAAAATATCCATCCGTTGTATGCTGAGGAACGACTGCTACTTGGTACCATCAGTAGTACTTTAAGTTTGCTACATGCTTGTGGTGATGTTGCTCACCAACAGTTGTTGCGTTTTAGTGGTATATCCAAAATGGTACTTCTTTTAACATGGAAGGCTAATGACCTCATGACCAGGCCATGACTTTACAAATGGTTGGTGGCAGCCGTCTATAGACCTGCCCAATGGGGGGACTGGCTCTATGGTAAATCCACTTAGTATGTCATGAAGGCCTTCTGAGTGTCCTGACCTACTAGCTGAATTACCATCTTTGTTCAAGTTATAAAATTCATAATTTGTTCAAATGTGTCAAAGTGGAACCCAATACCCCAGTGTTTAGTACTGTACCATAATAATCATGACACCCCAAAATCTTCAAATCTCCACAAGTTACCTCAGGAGGTTACAATCATGTGTGGAAGAGGTGAGGTGCAACAGCCAGGGCGGCTGACTGGAACACAGGAGTTCACGGTTCGATCCTAGCGCCAGCGGCAGGTTAGCCAGTACCATGTGACTCTGGGCAATAGCTCGCTTAGTCTTCCCGATGGCCCCCAGTGCCAGGACACCTCGCCTGAGGTAACCGTGCACTTTACAAATGTTGGTTATTATTATTATATCTTGCTTTAAAAGACACCCCGCCAAATATCAGTTTAGCAGAGTATCAAAAATAAGCAAGAAGTACAACTCAATATCTGAGTTCTAGATTAGGGACACGCTAAAGGGTTTTATCACAGATATCTCAAAATCAAGAGGTACAGAATAAATGCCATCAAGGCTCAAAACTCAAAATTAATGCAGAATAGTCAAAATTCAGAAATCATTCTAAGTCCCAAATGAACAGCAAAATCGAGAGAAAGTTGGCCAGCATCCCTAGTAGCGCCTAACAATGCTCAGCACAAAAATCTTTTAGCTCACCCCCACAATCGAGCAGTTCTTATACACACAACATCACTGTCCCATTTCTAAGAACTGCCAAATTTCTAAGAAAGCTGTAGTGTAGTTCCTATATTCCCAATAGGCTCTGCGCATTGGAATAACATAAACAGCAGTGTAGACGTAGGACTGAGGTCATCTAGGTCTCTACTGACTATGTTAGACTTAATTAGTTTTGCCAGCTAGCTCAGAGGTCACTAGAAACTTTCTCGAATGAATAGGGAGGGGTTAACTTCCCTGATTTAGACAAGAAGGGATTAGCTTCTGACAACCATATAACATGACAACTTTGCTCCCCCAGAATAAGGAGTGTATCTCCAGAGTTGTGTGAAAACAATAGACAGCTATTTCACTCAGTCAATCGTGCATGCTTAATTTCACCAGGGTGCAGAGAAATAGAAAGACGGGCGTTTTCAATAAAAGGTGTTATTTTATTGAGCAGTCTTCTTTCTCATGTAAGAGAAATTAATTGCCACAATTGCAATATTTATTATGAAGTAAAGTGCGTACAGTAAAAGAAGTATTATAAAATAATACTGTAAAAGCATTGATATGGTTTCTTAGCCATAAGATACTTTAAAATGGATAAAATATTTACATACATAAAAACATTGACTAACTAACTCAACTGGTGCTTCTAAGATACGCCTACCCCAGTGTACCTGACCGAAGCCTAATACGTGAGAAGGAGTAAGTAAGTTGCAGTTTTTAAGTTAAGTTAAGTTTTTTGCCAAGAATCTGAATCAAGAATTCTCTCTAAGGTTTGAATCAGCTCCGTACCTTGGTTATAGAATGAAGGAGGTCTTGTATCTTGTTTCTCAGGACTCGATCTCCCAGTAACCCACAAGAGTGACTGGAAAACACCAGAGCTGGATTTCTCGGCATGAGAAGAGGCAGCTTCTCCAGGGTGTCAAAGGGGAGGGGCGGCTTCCTTTGGCTCTCGCATCAGCTGGGCTTCGGATAAGTAGATAGCCGCTCTGCTCCACACCACCGTGTGTTTGCTTAAGGCAAGTGTTGGTATATTTATACCTGGAAGGTGCAGTGTTTGACGTAAGGTTGAACATAAGACGTCAATAAAAGATGTCACTAAGAACTGACTGTTCCTTTAGTGCTCGCAGGAGTTCAATGACAAATCAAAACAAAGACATGGGGAATTCCCAGGTTGCTGAAGGTTTGGTGTGTCGAAAGAACTCGTTGTGCTCTCTAGGAATCTAAGGAAGTAGCCTTGCCGTATTTGGGCTGCGTGGGCTATTACTGAATATGGGCGAGATTGGTATGTCTTCATTAGGACATGATTTATCATAACCACATGAAGGCATGAATCAGGGATATTTAACTAGGGTCCTAGATACATTCACAACACCCACTCCACGTATAATGTCCATCATTACTAAATACTAAGCAATATGTAAACATATAGGTATGCATGTGTTTTCCAACCCACCCCAAAATACAATGAAATGCATTTGAAATGGTATAGATACACAAAATGAGTATTATACAGTACGCTTTCAAGCAGAGTTATCATTCAGGAAATGCAAATATGAATACAGGCTGAATGAATTGCAAAATTACATTTATGAAATGGCTCTGAATACAGAAAAAAGGGTTGAGACCATTCCATCACAAAGTTAAATAACATTGTACATATGCTAGAGGCTGACTCAAAATATTGTCTCTACAGTCTCTAAAAATAGAAGCTCTGTTCTCTAAGAGTAGTTCTACTTTAAGCATAGTACCAAGTGCCAAAAAATGGTAAATATTTTGGAAATTAGGGGAAAATAATTTCGTTCTTGGGAAGGGAGAAAAAAAATAGTGTCATTGTCTTTTTGGTGTTCTGTTTATCAAAACTGAAGGCCTAATTCAGAGGTCAGGGAACGCTGTGAGCTCGTTTTTTCAAATATTATTCTCGTTGTTAGGGGAGAACATTACTTCTGATAGGCCAGTAAAAAATTTGTCTACAACAGTAGGTGAAAGTTGGGCCAACTCCGAAAAGGTGGAAATAGTGCAAATGTGCGATGCATTGCCATCATCGATGTCAGGATCAGCAATGTTCACAGAAGGTTGTACCTGTGTGGTGCCGCTTTCATCTCGTACCACACCCCCACTTAATCGTAATGGTGAAGTCTCAACGAATGCCGTCGTCAGAATAGGTAGCCGCTGGGGACAACACGTTGCATGAGTCGTTACAGGACAAAGCAAAGCGTCAATATCCATTGGTACTGCTGATGGTAGTGTACGACAAACGTCCAACACGCATGCTTCTCCGCATAGCAGACATCGAAGCACAAGTAAGATGCAATTTTGCCAAATTGGTCTGAATGAAAGAAACCAGGTAGTATTCAGATCTCTTAGCCGGGCCAATCCGAGGACCTTAGTGATACGGTCTCGATATCGTATTGCTAGGATCGTTTCTTCCATTGTTGCCAGAGGTTTGTCTGTGACTTGGCTTGCCATATCGGAGCAGAAGGAACAAAAATAAAATTCCTGCTACGAGTCCCAAAATAAGAGGCAGGCCACCGAAGAGCGAATGTACAAAATTCGGGAAGATGCCAAGAACTGCTTCGAAGGGTATTAGCAGTCCCGAAAAAATTGTCTTAAATACATGTGCGATGCCACTGGTATCTGACATGTTTAAGATTTGGCTTAACATTTCTACGAAATGCACCGGACAATTTGTCGATAATAGTGTATGTATCTCTGCCGCTGTCCTTGCAACTTGCAGGTCATATGTCTTTTTGGACGAGGTTAAAGGCACAGTTGTTTGTAAAAGAATAGACTTCATTCTGCTTAAAGTATCAATTCGAATAGAAGATATATTCACATAAGGCCATATTGCCGCCTCCATGTCTGGATTGCTGTTTGGATACAATACTTGCATACAGCAAACGACCCTGGAAGTCACAGTTACAAGATAGCGTTTTCCTGGCACCATGCCACAGCAGCTGTGATCACTTATTAAAACGTAGCTACCATTGGAAAGCTGTCTGAAAAATGGCTCTATCTGTGTAGTAGTGGTGCCCTGAAGATGACATGAAAGGTTGTTCGAAGAAGATTAATACCTTGGCATAGGAGTGTACTGCTTAGTGATTTTTCACAATCATTACCACTAAGAAATACCTCTTTTTTCCCATCACTGTAACATTTGTGTGTGTAAGGTTGAATTCCAGGTTGATTTGATGTATCCTTTACCCAACCTTTCATACAGGCCTGCTGGTATATATTTTTGGCAGTATTGAAACTGAAAAGTCGTAATCGGGATTGTAATGGTACCATGTATTATCCATTCAATGACAGGTCTTTCTGACATTGTCAATGGTAATCTCTCAAGTTTTTCAATGCTCAGTATCGTATAGTCTGCTCCTTTTTGTGCCAAACTGATTTGTTTATCAGTAAGGTTAAAGATAGAAAACAATGACGTTGTGTTGATTAAACGCCATGGCACATAGCCTGAACGCAGGTTTTGTAACGTCCAACCTAGCTGTACAATAGAACGTAATTGGGACTGGCCATGTTGTAACATTAGCATGTCCTGCTCTATTATACCAATAGCAGATGATACAATGCTGTCCAATGAATAGATTCTGGAGGACAGAGTCGTTAGCCCATTGTCCACCACAGAAAGTGATTTCTCCAAATTGATACGGTCAATTTCCCATATTTTTTCTGCAGTTTCAATTTGTTTCTATTTCCAAGCTTCATTGTAAGCTGCTTATATACCGGCGTATATGAAACGTTTTTTACGCTGTTTGCGAGGTCCCATTATGAAATCTCGCAAGTCAGCACCTTCTTTAAGGAAAGTTAAGTATTGCTTTATTTCGGAAAGTGTGGATTTCTGTAGCCAGTCAAGGCATAGTTTTCCTACACTATATGTTGTTACTATCCCAGGATGTGGTCTCTGGGAGTATCTAGGGTCTGGCCTGTTCTGTTTGAACCCCTGTATTTCGTTCAGGAATCCATTTTGACAGTTATTTGTGTCTATGGGCCAGATCAACCATTTTTTCCAGTCAGGATTTGTTCTGTTTTGTTTTAAAATATAGGACACGTCTAACCCATCATCTGTAGTGGTATTTCTATCAGGCATTGGTTTTTGGTATAGACGGGTTGTTTAAATCTTTCATCTTAGCTAAGCCAAGACAGGTTGTTTGCTGAATTGTGTCATTCAGGAACATTATTTGTTCTGGGATCATGCAGGCTTTGAATAACGCTTCTAGACCTTGTACCTGCCACTCTTTTGTTCCCCAGATGGTTTTTGTTTCAATGTTGTTTTTCCAAAATTCAAAACCAAATGTTGACATTTTGTCATAAAATTTTTCTGAATAAATTTAGTATTTGTCAGCATGTTTTTCATTCCTGTCTTATTTAACATCTTGAAATAAAACATTTCTGGATCAGTGTGATTAAACCCTGAAAAGTATGGGAATTTTTCATAAAACATTTTTGAACTGCCTATTGGCGGAGTTGGACAATGTTCCCACTGATTATAGGTAAATACATTTCTAGGATTCGCAGACTTATGCAGATAATGATGACCATAGTGGTTATAACAGTACATCTCTTCATAATTCGATGAACCCTGTAAATAATCATGTTCTGTAAATTTTGCTGACATTTCTAAATCTGACATCATATTATTAATATTTTCAAAGTCCCAATCATCAGAAAAAGAACTTGGTGTCACAAAGTCACTTAATGAAATCTTGAATTGATGTGGATACTTCAAGAGCTCTACCGGGCCATAGATTTCATAGTCAGTTCTGTCCCATGCTATACCACCAGGTATAGGCTTTGCTGTGATGTTCACTGATGATAGTTCTCTTTTCTCTATGTGAGACAATTTGTGTGGTTTCAGGACCAAGTTGATGTTCTGACTTGCTGTTTACATTGTACTGTAATAAATCTACCCAAAATTAAAACTAGGATCAGCCACAGTAGAAGGGTAAGTACACCTAACACAACCCATAGTTCAATCCAAGGGGAAATCAGATATGTTTCTTTGAGTTGATGAAAAAGTTCTGTAATTTTCATTTTGAAAGTTTTTGTTGCTGGCTTGTCTCCATGTTCACTCGGATCATCGGAAAAGTCATCAAAGTTGATAAAGTAGCCAGATGCAGTTCTGTCAATTGGTGGGATTGCTTCCGGATTACCAATGATCTTTGCATTTTCTTGTGTTACATTTGTATAGTCCGAGGCTACATCATTGTAGACCGGTGTTTCTTGAACTGTTGCAATTTGGGTTTCAAGAGGCACAAGTTCCATTGCTTTGTTGCATAGTTCTTTTGTATTCACTGATGGTTTGTCGAAAGTGATTAGTTTTTCAGTTTGAACATCTTGGATTGTAGCAAGATTTGGTCTTCTGCTATTTCTTGGGAGTCCACTGGGCCTACTACTTATTATTGGCCACATGATTGTGGTTTCACCAGGTCGATGGAAACAACTCGGTTTTCCTTTTTACCAACAAGTGGCGGTAGTACTACTGATCTTGTTCCGTTGACAGCTAAGACAGGTACTGCTTTTCTGTAAGAAGGCCCAAATTCCTTCTTCACCATGATCTTTTCTCTGACTAGATCCCCAATCTTTGGAATCCAGACAAGTCTTGCTGGGACAGGTGGTTCTTCAGTGGTTGTTGGCTTAGACTTTATGTTACTTAGACTTTTTCTTATTTCATTCAAGTCCTGTAAAACAGCCAAACGATCTTTGATATGAAAGGTTTTTTCTTCTACCACTGAAGTATGACTATCTAAGTCCTGAATTCTCATTTTATTACCGAACAATAGTTCGTATGGAGTGAAACCTTTTAGAGAATTTCTTGGCAGATTGTTAAGACTACGTTGGACACTTGTTAGATGTTTGACCCACCCATCACCCAAACCTAATACCCTCGCCGTTATAGATTGCTTTATGTCACGGTTTTTTCTTTCCACAACCGTATTTCCCTCAGGATGGAAGGGAGAAGAGTACCGCAATGCAATGCCCATGCTGGTAATGGCCTCTTTGTAAGCTCGAGCGCTAAACGCAGGACCCTGATCAGAATGTAGCATGCCAATTGCGTATGTGCCGATAAAGACTCGCAAATCTTTTATAACAGTTCTGGCGTCAGCCGAGCGCTGAGGCCACATCTTTAGTGAATCTAGTCTTAATAATTATGGGACCGCATTTTTCCGGTCGGACGTCTGCGCATAGATAGCCTGATGCTGTCTAATAGTGGTGTCTGGGCTGGTGCCTAGTCCGGTTCACAACTGCGATCTCTGTTACAGTCCTCACAATTTATTGCAAAATTGTAAATTTCTACGCTCATCCCCAGCCACCAGTATTGTGATTGTAATTCTATCAGAGATTTCAAAATCTCTTAGTGCCTCAGACCCAATCCCATGTGTGCTTCTTGTATCAAGAAGATTCTCTGGTTCGTGTTTGGAATCACTCTATCCCCCACTCCAGGGATTCGAGCAAACGGAACGGAGTTTGCATCAATTATGTATGTATTTTTGAGTGGATAGTTGAGAGGTAATGCCGCATAATCGCCTTTCAATGAGGCTTTTACTGCCAGCATGGTTTCTCCATCTATTTGTTTTTCTGAACGCTTTTTAGTGGCTACGGAAGCCGGTTGACCAGCCGCCGCCGTGGCTCTATCAGCCAATGAATTCCCTGCAACGTGAACGCCATCACGTCAATGACTCAGTGCGTGAGTCTTTTGTAGTTCTTTCTGCAAAAGAACTTCTTGTTCCCAAAGTTTTTTATACTTTATTGTGGCACCTGTGTCATCTCTGTAACCGTTTTGAATGCAAGTCTGCAGGTTCTTATTGTAAGATTGGACGCAGTAATGAGAATCGCACACTATTAGTGTGGGGAATTCGCGATCCGCATTTTCAAGCGCCATCTTTAGGGATCTTATTTCAGCTCGCTGAGCTGTACAGTTTCTGAATAATTCTGTTTTAGTGACCATTGGTCTGAATTTACCTTAGCGCCAACGACCTTTAACAATCGTGCACGCGTTGTTGTAAATTTGCTTTTCCACAACAAAATGTTGTGCAAATCTGTCTGTGTAGATTACACATGTATATTGTTCTAGAGGCAGGATTTCGGTCGGCAGAGGATATTCATCTTCGTATTCCAGATTTTCTAGTTTTTTCATATTCGGATCAAAATAGTGTTTCACGTCTTCTGCAGCAAGATAATTTTCCCATTGTATCCATTTCGGATCTAATGCCACTGCCTGTAGATTGCGTGGGCTTCTCAATGCCTCTATGGCTGATTCTGATGTATAAACAGTAATTCTCCTGCCTTGGGCTAGGGCTCTTTCTCTTGCTATAGCAGTTTGAACCGCTGTCAGAATTTTTTCTGTAGAACTGAATTTCATTTCAGCTTGAGTGTACAAATGTGATTTGTACGCTATAGGTACCGTTTCTCCCTCATTAGAGGTCAGGTATGTGAATCCGCATCTTCCTGGGATGACTCGGATTACCAGATTGCGTTCGTTTGCGCGTGTTTGCAGTTTTGTTTTAGTTAACATGTCTGTCTGGAATGATCTCTAAATTTCTGTATGTTTTTGAGTCCAATTATTTGGTTTGAAATCAGGTTTTATTAATTCATAGAGAGGTTTAAACCTCTCTGCATAATTTAGAATGTATGTTCTTCCGAAATTCAAGAAACCTAGTATTGATTGTAAGTTCTTCAGCGTTTTAGGTGCTTGGAGTACTGCACATTTCTCTAAGAAATTGTCTGCAAGGATTTTGCCTTCACTTGATAATTCATATCCTAAAAATAGGACAGTTAGATGGGCTATTCTTGACTTTTTAAAGTTGAATTTGTAACCTTCGGATGCGAATCCAAGTATTATGGTGTTCACCCTTTTCAAGTGAGTCTCCAGGTCATCGTCTGTAAGTTAGATGTCATCGACATAGGATAATGCCTCATCATCATACATTTGTAGTAATTCTGTTACCCTTGCTGAGAATAATCCTGGGCTATTCTTGGATCCCTGTGGGAGTCGGCAAAATTGTTTTTGCGACCCCATTATTGAGAAAGCGGTCAAATACCTGCTTTCAGGGGCAATGTTTTGACAGAAGAATCCATTAGAGATATCTAATGTTGTTTTATATTTTTTGCGCACAATGTTATTCATTAGTGCTGCACTGTGTGAGTTTTGGACTGCAAAAGTTTTGCAGCAGGAGTTTAAATGTCTGTAGTCCAAAACTAGACGATATGAATCGTCTGGTTTAGAGACAGGAAACAAAGGATTGTTCATTTGTGAGGTGCCTGTTTCAATCACCCCTTGATATTCAAGTTGATCTAAGATCTCCCTGACTTGCTTTTTAGCTTCTATTTTAATTGGGTACTGCCTTTGTGCAGTAGGTTGATTTTTTAACTGAATTTTGTGGGGAGGAGAGTCCTCATCCCATCCTACATGATTTTTATATAAAGCAGGGGCTTGGGCCACTGCCCATTTTCTTGCAATGTGTATTTTTTATGAATCTGGATATGATTTGAGAAGGCAGGCATAATCATTTCTTCGCCATGAGGGCACTCCCTGACAAACTCTGGTGGCCAGTCTTTTTCAGCTAACAGGATGTCATAGCCTTTTGAAAGATTCTCCCAAAAGAGACCTTTTATTTTCCTAGCTTTATCTCCCTCTATACGTAATGTTATTTCATATAGTTTATGTAGCACGCTAACTCGCGTGTCTGCAGTTTCCACTTGAATGTATTCATTCGTGTCCACTGTTTCCAGAAGATTCATCAGGATCTTGCGAGCTATGGTCACTTCTGCTGCGCTGTCTAGCATTGTCTGGGCCCACTCTCCGTTTTTCAGTTGTGTCCTCAGGATTCTCGGCATGTTTAATTTTAATACTTGCTACCTTCTTTCTGGGAAATTGTGATTTCTTACTTTGATGAGCAGGATCTTTGTCTTTGGACTTGAAGTGCTCTTCCTTGTGTTCTGACCGTCCTCTTGTTTCCGATTTCGTGAGGAAGTCTGAAAAGATCGAGAGGGACGTGTATCAATATCTTGATATCTGTCAGGTTTTCTTAATTTATCCCTATCTCTAAGATTATATCTTTTTTCAGAGGGCTCCCTTTGGAGAGACTTGTCCCGTCCTCCTTGAGATTTATTTCTCCTTTGGGGAGACCTTCCTCTGGACTGAAATTGTTTAGTTTGTTTATTACCCTCCCATTTCTTCTTTTGAGAATTGAGATTGTTTTTAATAAAGGTTTTTTCAGGATTTTCAATTAGTTGTTCTAATCTGTAGTTTGTACTGTCAAGTGTGATTTGAACTAAATCTCTATATGCTTTTGTTAATTCTTTTAATTTAACTAAGAGTTCTTCGCTTGACATTGTTTCAATGTCTGGGTGTGGTGTGTAGCTGGCTAGAACCGGCCACGTGGCTCCTGGTCTACCTAGTGGACCGAGCCTGGTAATGTGATTTTGATGTTTTAAGGCACCATTAAATAAGAGCAGGTGCTCCTGGTATGTTAGTGGAATTTCAATTTCCTCAAAAGGAGAGTATTCCGCTGAAGATTCTGCTACTTTATAGTAGTGGAACTCCAGTGTCACAGTATGTGCTGCTGGAAAAGTTATCCGGGAATAGAATACCTCTGTCTGCCGATACTCATGTGCCCCTACCCCAAATACAACTGTACCACCTCTTGGTGATACCCCATTTTCTATAAGTTTTATAGTTATGGTTTTTCTTATATTGACCGGCATGAGTTTTGCATCAGGCTCTGCATTTTGGAGGACTGTGTCCTCTGCTAAGAGTTGAGCTGCTAGTCTAACTCCTTCCCTTTCATCCTCACGGTCTGACATTTTTACTGACAGAAAGATTTTTTGTTGCAGATCAAGTTACAAGGAAACAAAGATTAGGTGCACAATATTTTGGAACACTGTATCCTTCAAAGTTGACTATACCGTAAACTAATACATAGGATTCTCATCCTACTAAGTTTCGGTGGATATTAACCTTTCACCCACTCCAGACGTCTATTGGAGTTTTTACAAGAGAAAGGGGTCTGTGTGAAAAGCACGACTGAGTTACTCTAGTATCTTGCCTTACCAAACGTTGGGCACCATGTAGTGTAGTTCCTATATTCCCAGTAGGCTCTGCGCATTGGAATAACATAAACAGCAGTGTAGACGTACAACTGTGGTCATCTAGGTCTCTACTGACTATGTAGACTTAATTAGTTTTGCCAGCTAGCTCAGAGGTCACTAGAAACTTTCTCGAATGAATAGGGAGGGGTTAACTTCCCTGATTTAGACAAGAAGGGATTAGCTTCTGACAACCATATAACATGACAACTTTGCTCCCCCAGAATAAGGAGTGTATCTCCAGAGTCGTGTGAAAACAATAGACAGCTATTTCACTCAGTCAATCGTGCATGCTTAATTTCACCAGGGTGCAGAGAAATAGAAAGACGGGCGTTTTCAATAAAAGGTGTTATTTTATTGAGCAGTCTTCTTTCTCATGCAAGAGAAATGATATGCCACAATTGCAATACTTATTATGAAGTAAAGTCCGTACAGTAAAAGGAGTATTATAAAATAATACTGTAAAAGCATTGATATGGTTTCTTAGCCATAAGATACTTTAAAATGGATAAAATATTTACATACATAAAAACATTGACTAACGAACTCAACTGGTGCTTCTAAGATACGCCTACCCCAGTGTACCTGACCTAAGCCTAATACGTGGGAAGGAGTAAGTAAGTTGCAGTTTTTAAGTTAAGTTAAGTTTTTTGCCGAACATCTGAATCAAGAATTCTCTCTAAGGTTTGAATCTGCTTCGTACCTTGGTTATAGAATGAAGGAGGTCTTGTATCTCGTTTCTCAGGACTCGATCTCCCAGTAACCCGCAAGGGTGACTGGAAAACACCGGAGCTGGATTTCTCAGCGTGAGAAGAGGCAGCTTCTCCAGTGTGTCAGAGGGGAGGGGCGGCTTCCTTTGGCTCTCGCATCAGCTGGGCTTCGGATAAGTGGATAGCGGCTCTGCTCCACACCACCGTGTGTTTGCTTAAGGCAGGTGTTGGTATATTTATACCTGGAAGGTGCCGTGTTTGACGTAAAGGTTGGGCATAAGACGTCAATAAAAGATGTCACTATGAACTGACTGTTCCTTTAGTGCTCGCAGGAGTTCAATGACAAATCAAAACAAAGACATGGGGAATTCCCAGGTTGCTGAAGGTTTGGTGTGTCGAAAGAACTCGTTGTGCTCTCTAGGAATCTAAGGAAGTAGCCTTGCCGTATTTGGGCTGCGTGGGCTATTACTGAATATGGGCGAGATTCGTATGTCTTCATTAGGACATGATTTATCATAACAGCATCGATCAGTGCATTCGGGTGTACGTTATATGTTACCAAGACGCGTTAGAGGGGGCGTGTCCCATGTCATCATGGACATGATGGACAGACTAGGATGTTGTGGGATGATAAGGCGCTTTTTAGTTAGGATCCCTGATACGAGTATTGGATAACTCTAAAGACCATCATGTGAAATAGAAGCCTTACTATCAATTTTGCCACACATTGTAGCATTGTTGTACATCAAATGCCAAATAAATTTAAGGTGAATTTTTTCTCTTTTTATAGTAAAAGCGCTCGAAACATAACGCACTTACCTCACAGGGTGGTGTCGGTTACAATCGGCCATAATTCTCGAATTGGTTTATGGACATTATACAACATATTCAGTGCACGTACCAGTGTAAGGTCGTGAAGACTGAAGAATCAAGTAGAATCCATACCATTGTTCAGAAAGACAGTAGAATAGAAAAAATAGATTTGGATCATAGAGTGGCTAATTGGAAAAAAATATTCTCTGCCTCATTGAGGCCGTTCTGGACCGAATCAAAAAATGAAATCCATTTTAACTCCCTGACATTGAGAATTGTTGTGATGTCACCTCCTCTTGGACCCAGTGCCACGTGTTCTAGAATGATCCATCTCAGACTTTCAGGAGTATGGCTCTTGGTCTCACAATGTTCTACCAACGGCGCCCCGGTAACTTTGCATCTGATGCGACTACAATGTTGCAGGAAACGCACTTTGGCCTTTTGTTGTGTCTGCCCCACATAGGTCATATCACTTGGGCAGATAATGCAGTAGATAACGTTAGCAGTGTTACAGATGGTTTGGGATTTGAGTGTTATACAGTGATGTTTGAGCACAAATCTTTTTGGCTTGAATAGTGTAAGGGCAAGCTTTGCACTTACCACATTTGTAATGTCCCACAATGGGTGCCAGATTCCAGAGGGATGTTATGGTTGGTGGTGCAGGGGTCTCAAGAAATGAAGAGACCATGTGGTCCCTGATGCTCCTGGCTTTTTTAAAACAATGCATAGGGAGATTGTTATTGCCTAGATCTTCAACTACCAAAGGCCAATGCTTGTTAATAGTCTTTTTTATAGCATTGCTCTTTGTGTTATATGTGGTCACACATATTAATCGTTCCTCTCCCATTGGTGGCCGGGCTGTGGGTTCCAGAAGTGCTTCCCGATGTTTGAACCATGCTCGTTTTCTCGCCTTTTTAGTGAGCCTTTTGGGATATCCTCGTTCTATCAGGTGATCCATAAGATTTGCTGATTCCACCATATAATCTTCTTTCATAGAGCAATTCCTCCTAATTCTTAGAAACTGACCAAATGGTAAATTGTCACGTAGGCCCCTAGGGTGGTGGCTGGAGTATTGGAGCAGAGAGTTGCGTTCCGCTGGTTTTTTAAATAGGGTCGTGTGTAGTTTGTCATTCTCCGCTATAATCGTCAAATCCAGAAAGTCTATCCTTTTCTTGTCAGATTGTATCGTGAATTGGATGTCGGGAGACTTTTGGTTGAGCCATGAATGGAATGTGTTAATTTCAGATTCACTCCCAGACCAAATCAGCAGTATATCATCGATGTAACGCATCCAAAGCTGGATGCTGGACTTGAAAGGATTAGAGTCATTGAAAATGAATGTGTTCTCAAACATGGACATAAATATTATGGCCAGATCTGGGGCAAAGGCTGCCCCCATGGCTACTCCCTTGGTTTGTAAGTAGAAACAATTCTGGAAAATGAAAAAGTTCCTCATCATTGCAATTTTGAGAAGAAGGATGATGAATTTGGTGGGGAAACGAACTGGTGCTTCACGTTGATCAAGCGCCATTTCCATTGCAGCCAAAGCCTCTTCTTGTGGGATACTCGTGTAGAGGGAAATAATGTCACAAGTGGCCAAGGTATCCTTTCCTGATTTGAATAGTCTCCCCTCCACAATGTTGATAGTATGAGTAGTGTCACGTAGATATGTAGTCGTTTTTTCGGCAAGAGGTTTGAGAAAAAAGTCAATATAGCGGCATAGAGGCTCCAGGAGAGAACCGCACCCTGAAACGATCGGGCGGCCTGGAGGTTTCTGCAAATTCTTATGGACCTTCGGTAAGGTGTAAATAGTGGGCAGACGAGGATTCTTTTGGTTTAGGTATTGGTATTCTGATTCTGATAAGAAACCCTGGTCAAGGCCTTCTTTAGTCACTCTTTCAATCTCTGATGCAAGCTCTTTCGATGGATCCCCAGCCAGTTTCCTGTAACTAATACCATTGTTCAGTTGTCTCCAAATTTCTTCCTTATATTTGATTGCATCCTGTATGACGATGGCACCGCCTTTGTCTGCCTGCTTGATTACCACGTCTTTATTGTTTTTTAGAGAAACCAGAGCCATCCTTTCAGTTTTTTTATTGTTAAATTTGATGTAGGTTCTCTCATTCAGAATTTTTTTAACATCGTTGGTTACAATGCTTTCATAGGCCAGAATCCTCTGAGTCACTGTGTGTCTAGGAGGAATGAAGGGGGAGGGTATTTTTAGACCTGTGGCTGATGACTTGAGCTGTGCAGGTCTATCTCTGAAGAAATATCTTAAACGTATCTTCCTGAAAAATCTATGAAGTTCAGTCAAAATGTTAAATTCATTCTGAAAAGCTGTTGGAACGTACGATAGGCCTTTGCTTAGTATATTAGTTTCTTCATTTTTTAAGGTGTAGGATGAAAGGTTGATCACCGGGCTCACAGTGGGTCTAACCATCTGTAGTTTTTCCGTCGGGTTGATCTCTCTCCGTGTTCCTCTGGGGGGAAGCATACTTCCTTCACACCTCAGCCTCTCCCGTTGCCTTCCCATTCCATTGGGGGACCCTGGTGGCCCCGGTTTGTACCTCTGTTCCAATTGTTTCCGCGGCCCCTTGGTGGTCTCCATGTGCCTTGTCCTAAAAAAGAATTAGATTGATAAGGAGGACGATATGTATCCTGGTATCCGTAGGATGTGCTCGGGCCTGTATGTTCTGTGTCTTCTCCGGAGCTGTCGGATGAGTCGGAGAAGGTTGTAAAAGGTCATCTTACTCTGGGGCCCCTGTATCCCCGGTTCGTGAAACGTCCCTGTGGATCCTGTCGATAGTAATCTTCCTGTAGGTAGGGGTAGGTTTTTTTCTTGTCGTAGAGGCGTAGATCCCGACCAAGTTCTCTAATTTCCTTTTGATGGTGAAGGTTTCAAAATCCTGTAGGGTCGCTACTAGTTTGGTCAGTGCTTCTTTAGAGTTAGTTAGGGTGCTATCGCCTGAGATTTCAGCCTTCACGTCGGCTATTTGCTTAGTAAGAATAGTGACCTGTTCCGCCGCCGTCTCAATCCCCAGCACCATCCAATGCCGTGAACAGTTATTTGCCACAAAGCTAAAACCTTCCCTAAATTTTGGAATATCCACGAAGATGGCAGGTTCAATTTTGATCTGTAGACCTACAGGTATTATATTTGATTGTAGGCATTGAACAAGGAAATGGCCGTGCAGGCGAGTTCTAATCAGTTTCTTTTCAAGACGTTCTAGCTGGGTCACCTTTTCGTTGAGTGCAATGTCAATGACGGGAATATTGGAAGAAAGGAAATTATTTGCATGGTCATGTAATAGTTGCTGTATATAATCCTCTGTGTACGTTAGGACTTCTTTGTCTACCATGATGGGTAGATATAGGAGAATTCTCAAAAAATCTGTATGATCCTGTTTTAGAAAGGGTAGGGGAAAAAAACCTCGCAGGCCAGCGCCTGCTCGAAGTCGCTATATAAGAAAGGGTTGACCCAATTAGTCAAAGGGACCTGGGTAGTTGAGCGTTAGAAATAGAGGGGTCCCAGACTGGGAATAGATTTAGATTCATAAAAAAAGTTCAATTTCAAAATTAATGAATATACAAGAAATATATCTCAGTAGTATGGTTGTTTTTATTCACAACATACCAAAAACCTACTATTGGTTGTAGCAGTGATCAATCAATTACATTCATTGGTTAATTGTACCATGTTTGTGCCCACGCGCGCATCAGGGATGGGGAGTGGGGAAGTGCTGGTGTTGTGAAGGAAATCTGTGATTTAGTGCAGGAAAACTTCATTTAATAAAACAATCAGAAATAGAAATGCATTTCATTCTATATACAATCATAAATTATTTCCAATGGCTCCCCTTCCAGGGGCCACATTAAGCTGCTTCAACAAGTCAGAGAGAATCACATGAAAAACAGTCTTCTGATGTAGCTGAATTAATCCTGCTTTAGGCCAGAAGCTGGTATTGCGGTAGGTATAGTCTAAATTTCGACCCTTGAGGTGGTAGGGACAGTACCCCTTGCGAAGCGGGTCTTCATCAGGACGAGGGATGGGGTGGGCAGGGTTCCTAAGAACGATTAAAAACAGGATTTAGGTGAGGAGGGGTTTGAGAAAATCCCCATCTATATTTACGAGTGGACGCCCAATTAGGCGTATTTGGATAAGTTGAGAAATAAAGGATTATAGAATTAAACTTGATACTGTCGCCAGTATTATGAGGCCGACATGGATTCATTCAGATTAAAAACAGGTCTTGTATTACCTAACCCAGGACTTGTACTGGCTTGTATTCCATACAGAAAGTTTACATTAGAATTAATTCACGGACATGACATCAAAGTGTGGAAACGGTGGGTCCTGCAATATAAATGCATCATTTGTAACCACCACTCAAGAGGTTTTTCGATGGTCTAAGTGGGTAACGAAGTAAAATGTATTACGGACTTACCTCGCGCTCAATTGAAAACAGCGTCGGCAAAGAAAAATGGAAGCACGCACAGGTATACGGGTCTTCCGGTAAACGCTAAAAGTAAAATTGGGCATTGTTTAGGTTCACGGGGCTATCTTACTACACAACATATCAAAAGGGCAGCGGGGCAGTTTAGCTCACCTTTGGATTGAATCACGATGCGTCACAAGGGTTTCTCTCGAGAAAAAACAGCATTGATCAGTGCTTTCGCGTGTACGGTATATGTTACCAAGACGCGTTAGAGGGGGGCGTGTCCCATGTCATCATGGAGATGATGGACAGACTAGGATGTTGTGGGATGATAAGGCACTTTTTAGTTAGGATCCCTGATACGAGTATTGGATAACTCTAAAGACCATCATGTGAAATAGAAGCCTTACTATCAATTTTGTCACACATTGTAGCATGGTTGTACATCAAATGCCAAATAAATCAGGAATACATTTAAGGTGATTTTTTTCTCTTTCCATAGTAAATGCGCTCGAAACATAACGCACTTACCTCACAGGGTAGTGTAGGTTACAATCGGCCATAATTCTCGAATTGGTTTATGGACATTATACAACATATTCAGTGCACGTACCAGTGTAAGGTCGTGAAGACTGAAGAATCTAGTAGAATCCATACCATTGTTCAGAAAGACAGTAGAATAGAAAAAATAGATTTGGGTCATAGAGTGGCTAATTGAGAAAAATTATTCTCTGCCTCATTGAGGCCGTTCTGGACCGAATCAAAAACTGAAATCTATTTTAACTCCCTGACATTGAGAATTGTTGTTATGTCACCTCCTCTTGGACCCAGTGTCACGTGTTCTAGAATGATCCATCTCAGACTTTCAGGAGTATGGCTCTTGGTCTCACAATGTTCTACCAACGGCGCCCCGGTAACTTTGCATCTGATGCGACTACAATGTTGCAGGAAACCTATTTTGGCCTTTTGTTGTGTTTGCCCCACATAGGTCATATCACATGGGCAGATAATGCAGTAGATAAGGTTAGCAGTGTTACAGTTGGTTTGAGATTTGAGTGTTATACAGTGATGTTTGAGCACAAATCTTTTTGGCTTGAATAGTGTAAGGGCAAGCTTTGCACTTACCACATTTGTAATGTCCCACAATGGGTGCCCGATTCCAGATGGATGTTATGGTTGGTGGTGCAGGGGTCTCAAGAAATGAAGAGGCCACATGGTCCCTGATGCTCCTGGCTTTTTTAAAAGAATGCATAATTTAATTTAATTTAATTGCGGGTTTATATAGCACTAGGAATAGACTCCCGGAGGAGTATCTCCGCGCTTCGACCGCTGGGGAACCCGTCCTGGCTCACCCTGAGAGATGGTCCCTAATGGGTATCTCTAAGGTGCGACCAAGCATCCCCGGCGGTCTGGGGGGCCGTTGTGAAGATGAGGCAAGTTAATGCCCAGAGTTGCCGAGCGTTGTCCCTGACTGGAGTAGGCACCGAGGTGAGAATTATCGAGCCCGCTGACCCTGGTCCACGACCCTGCCGCGTCGGGACTCGAACCCTGGTCCCGGGCCGTCCTCTGCTTACGGGTCTGCCGCCTCTAACCAGTGAGCCACACCACTCCACTCCACATAGGGAGATTGTTATTGCCTAGATCTTCAACTACCAAAGGCCAATGCTTGTTAATAGTCTTTTTTATAGCATTGCTCTTTGTGTTATATGTGGTCACACATATTAATTGTTCCTCTCCCATTGGTGGCCGGGCTGTGGGTTCCAGAAGTGCTTCCCGATGGTTGAACCATGCTCGTTTTCTCGCCTTTTTAGTGAGCTTTTTGGGATATCCTCGTTCTATCAGGTGATCCATAAGATTTGCTGATTCCACCATATAATCTTCTTTCATAGAGCAATTTCTCCAAATTCTTAGAAACTGACCAAATGGTAAATTGTCACGTAGGCCCCTCGGTGGTGGCTGGAGTATTGGAGCAGAGAGTTGCGTTCCGCTGGTTTTCTAAATAGGGTCGTGTGTAGTTTGTCGTTCTCCGCTATAATCGTCAAATCCAGAAAGTCTATCCTTTTCTTGTCAGATTGTACCGTGAATTGGATGTCGGGAGACTTTTGGTTGAGCCATGAATGGAATGTGTTAATTTCAGATTCACTCCCAGACCAAATCAGCAGGATATCATCGATGTAACGCATCCAAAGCTGGATGCTGGACTTGAAAGGATTAGAGTCATTGAAAATGAATGTGTTCTCAAACATGGACATAAATATTATGGCCAGATCTGGGGCAAAGGCTGCCCCATGGCTACTCCCTTGGTTTGTAAGTAGAAACAATTCTGGAAAATGAAAAAGTTCCGCATCATTGCAATTTTGAGAAGAAGGATGATGAATTTGGTGGGGACACGAACGGGTGCTTCACGTTGATCGAGCGCCATTTCCATTGCAGCCAGTAATTAAGCAGGAACGCATCCTAGTCCATTGTTTATTGCCCACAATGCAATCTCACATTAGACCTAGCTGTGTGCAAATCAGCTGTGACCCTGCTTCAATAGGAGCAGTTGAGCCAACTGCTAAGCCAGGTCCTCTCCGAACTGAAACCCAATCAACCCAGCACCAGTTTTTCCTTTGTTGGGGCTCATCAGCAATGTGCAGCTTGGTTCCAGTGGCAAGTCAGCACACGCACAATGTCTAGACATACCCGTTGAACTTAGGGCATCGCATTGAAGTATGTAAAAAAGTGATATATGGGATCCTTGAATTAATCTCAGCCACTGTGTGTAGTTCATTGCATTCTAGCCTTTCTGGCTTTGCACACAAATTAATTAAAAGTCAGTCCATTTGTAATTTCTGGCTTCAATGTACCACCGTTCATAGACAGTACTCAAGTTATTTTGGACTTTTGAGTGAAAGTGTTAAAGAATAAGTGTGACTAAAGTTGTCTCTGAGATACCTTTGACTAGCAAGTGAACAATATTTTCACAGAATTATAATTTCTAGAGAGTAAAACTTCTTGTGTCAGTAAACCAGTAAAGCTTTTGTACAAACAAAGTCAGACCATACCTTTCCTGTCACCTTGGAAGTTGATAACACTAATAGTTATTTCCTGCCTCTTGTGTTTCTGTGTACTGTTCCAGTCTCATGATGTCAATGTTCTATGGCATGCAGGATGTCATGACAAATGTGCATGACTATTCCACCAGTGCGTCTTGGAGAGCACAGATGAGGCTTGTCTGCGCTACCAGCAATCCTGCTCCTGGAGGGATGCCATGCTTCAGATCTGCCTTGCAACTGGTCTTATATTTATGACAATAAACTTTCATAAAATACATCTTTGACCTAGATACTTTTTAATATTGGCTACTGTTTTACTCACAAGCCAGTTTCCTCTTCACTTTTGGCCGACTTCTTCCTTTGATGCTGATGTTGGAAACTTGCCCTTTCTGCATGGTCACCCTAAATCATTTGCCTTTTGCCGAACCCTGCTTTTAGTGGCTATAGAGCTCTGTGAACGTTACTACTGCTTTTAGGTAGTAAAGTGCTCGTGCTTCTCCTTTCAACATGACGGGGTCCCACTTGATGTATTTTACGAACCCTTAGACCTTTGGGCCCCATTGATCATGAATGTTTTAAGGCTATTGCCAACGTAGGACCACTATTACCTTGGAGCAGCTCGATTATAATCCCTATTTTTTTAAAAAGGTGATAAATCCTTCTACAAACATTTTATAGTTCCATATCTATCATGGATTCACAGATTGGAAGATTGGGCTATTGAAAATAATATTTTAACAGATACACAGTTCGGTTTTAAAAGAGGATTAGGTACGGTGGACCAAGATTTGAACCTATCCTTACTCATAGGGAAATATACCTCTGAACAAAAAGGAACAATGTTTCTTTCATTTATGGACATGTCTGCAGCCTTTGACTAAGTATCACACTCTAAACTCTGGGTAATCATGGCTGAAGTGGGAATAGAGGAGGGAATTATTACCTTTATTAGACAAATGTATAGAGACGCAAATGCTTGTGTTTGATATGGGCGAAACAATTAATGCACTGGTCACTTTAAGATTATGAGAGGAGTAAGACAAGGGTGCATACTAGCCCCTTTCCTCTTCTCCTTGTACACAAATAGGGTGGAACAAGCCTTGCGTTCAATGTATTAAGATACACCCTATATTGTACATAGATGAGGTCAGAATGGCCAGGTATGGTTGACTAATAACAGGTACATGTTTTTCTTATATTTGTATTTTTGTCAATTTGCTTTGTTTGGATTATCACCTAATGTATCATTACGTGGAAATATTGTCTTTTGTGTATATACAGTTTCATAATGTGTTTTTAATTATGTAATTTTGTATTATCAAATGGATAAAGAAATTATCATTGGAAAAACAGAAATACGTTTTTATAATCAGACAAATGATAGTATGCACATGTTTATGATTTTTTGATTTCAGTATGGGTCAGCCCATAGAGCCCTAGCAGGCCTATATAGAAGAAATGCAGGTCGTGTGGGAGTTTTCCTAGTTTACACCCTATATTTGCTCATGCCCTCTACCCATTCTCTCCTATGCAAATGACGCAGTGGTAATCTCATGAACAGGCAGAGGGCTCCAAGGGCTGAAAAATTACTAATTGCTTTTATGCAAGACCTTGATCTACAAGTTAATGTCTTTAAAACCTTTATAATGACATCTGGAGTTAGACCTAGGAGAAGACTAGTGCATACCATCAAAAATAGTAGAGTGACGTATACTGCAACTTACTCGTATCTTGGAATTTTATTTGATGATAAATACACTTGAAAACCTATGATTACAAACAGGGTGGCCCTGTTTGAACAGGCCATACAGGGCGCACACAGATACGGTAATAAGTTGGGCGTTAAAGCAATCAAAGAATGGGAATACGTTTAAGGCAATATCTTCTTAGCAGCGTGGCCGATGGCTGATCTCCTAAAGGTGCAAGATGTCCTGGTGATGTAGGCAGCTTGGATTGTGTCCAAATTGTTCAGTTTGTGCAAAATGATCACCTACTGTGATTGATTCGCATTTAACCTAGGCACTCAAAATGAGCCACTTCACAAGCTGCTGAAGCAGAGGAATGGATGACAATTCCAATTTTCAAAACATTTCTTTACTATGACCCCACAAACAGCATACCAGAAAATCAATTGTTCTGCTCCAAGAGTAGCAGTTCACTGTCCTGTACTCGCCCAGAGTTGAAAAACCTGTTTGCATGCTAAACCTCAGCAGGAAGTGACATATCGCAGAGAGGAGCATCTGAGAGCCATGGTGGAGGGGGTCATCGAGTACCACTGGTTGATATGGTGGCAGATCAGTGCTTGTGTTGACGGTCTAATTCGCTAATTAAGAGGATTGCCGCACAAAATTGGTACTGTCTGGGTCTTTGTAAGGCCATGTGAGTCTTCGTAAGATTTAGTCCAAGGCAAATAAACAAGCCTGAATGAGACTAGGATGTTATTAAAAAATTACAATTATTACAGGAAGCAAAACGTAATTAGTTAATCAATTAGGAATCATCATCAACGAAATAAAGTATTATTTTGTAAAAGGACTAACATAAACCCAAGTAAAGTACAAAATCAGTAAACAGACTAACACAAAGTCTGCCTACAGATAAATAAGCCCCAGACATATAGTCTGCTCAACTAAAAACCTAAAGAAAGTCTGGCTCTTCTCCACTTCTCCAAAAGAGCACAGTTTTTTTATAAGCTTTATGGTACAAAAGCCTCATGCATTTCCTGGTATGATATGACATACTAGCAAAACCAATCAATAGTCTGGAAAGCAAGATAGGTCTAGAGACGTTTATTTCCTAATGCATTCTATTGCTTTGGCTATGTATAACTAAATAAGGAAACAAATTGAGATGTTATGTAACACGGCAATACAATGATTTCTTTAGCTAATCAAGGACATACACAGAACGCCGGTGTTCCATGATTCACCGGCCCCCGTGCTTGAGCGGCCCCCCTGTGTTTGTGCGCATGCGCACTAACATTGCGCATGCGCATTTGATTTTTCATGACGTTTCACTACGTAGGCATAATTCATTGCGTCCCCTTTCTCGGCGCACATTCGTCGCAGACCAATCAGAAGTCTTTATGACAGTCCATCCAATCATCGCTTACTTATATTTTGTATCACTTTGATGTAACCAATTATCTCATAATGTGGTGTATATAATACCATGACGTTCTAGAAAATTTCCTTTAACGCAGCTCGTTTGTAGTCGGTGAGAAAGTTTTGCATCTGTAGTTCTTTACTATGTATGTTATGTTGGATCCACATGCAGTGTTTCATTCTGAAAGTAATGCTCTGAGTCTTTCTGCAATGTATATATGCACATGTTTCTTCATATTAGAGCCACCCATGTGTTGTTTTATAATCTGCTACGCCTGTGGTAACCTTTTGCAAATGGCCTCACTCCATTCCTTATCGATCGAACATTACTCCAAAGTCCGCCTTGTGCGTGGCCGTGCGTGGCTTGCTTGTTTTTTCCCAAAACTTCCTTTTATTAATCATGTTTTAACCTGATTGGATCCACATACAGTGTTTCATTCTGAAAGTAATGTTCTGAGTCTTTCTGCAATGTATATTTGCACGTGTTTTTTCATATTAGAGCCACCCATGTGCTGTTTTATAATGTGCTACGCATGTGGTAACCTTTTGCAAATGGCCTCACTCCATTCCTTATCGATCGAACGTTACTCCAAAGTCCGCCATGTGCGTGGCTTGCTTGTTTTTTCCCAAAACTTCCTTTTATTAATCATGTTTTAACCTGATTGGATCCACATGCAGTGTTTCATTCTGAAAGTAATGTTCTGAGTCTTTCTGCAATGTATATTTGCACGTGTTTTTTCATATTAGAGCCACCCATGTGTTGTTTTATAATGTGCTACGCATGTGGTAACCTTTTGCAAATGGCCTCACTCCATTCCTTATCGATCGAACGTTACGCCAAAGTCCGCCATGTGCGTGGCCATGCGTGGCTTGCTTGTTTTTTTGCAAAACCTCCTTTTATTAATCATATTTTAACCTGATTGGTTCCACATGCAGTGTTTCATTCTGAAAGCAATGGTCTGAGTCTTTCTGCAATGTATATTTGCACGTGTTTTTTCATATTAGAGCCACCCATGTCATGTTTTATGATGTGCTACGCATGTGGTAACCTTTTGAAAATGGCCTCACTCCATTCCTTATCGATCGAACGTTACTCCAAAGTCCGCCATGTGCGTGGCCATGCGTGGCTTGCTTGTTTTTTGCAAAACTTCCTTTTATTAATCATGTTTTAACCTGATTGGATCCACATACAGTGTTTCATTCTGAAAGCAATGGTCTGAGTCTTTCTGCAATGTATATTTGCACGTGTTCCTTCATATTAGAGCCACCCATGAGTTGTTTTATAATCTGCTGCGCATGTGGTAACCTTTTGCAAATGGCCTCACTCCATTCCTTATCGATCGAACGTTACTCCAAAGTCCGCCATGTGCGTGGCCGTGCGTGGCTTGCTTGTTTTTTCCCAAAACCTCCTTTTATTAATCATGTTTTAACCTGATTGGATCCACATGCAGTGTGCAATTTGAAAGTAATGCTCTGAGTCTTTCTGCGATGTATATTTGCACGTGTTTCTTCATATTAGAGCCACCCATGTGTTGTTTTATAATCTGCTACGCATGTGGTAACCTTTTGCAAATGGGCTGACTCCATTCCTTATCGATTGAACATTACTCCAAAGTCCGCCATGTGCGTGGCCATGCGTGGCTTGCTTGTTTTTCTGCAAAACTTTCTTTTATTAATCATGTTTTAACCTGATTGGATCCACATGCAGTGTGCAATTTGAAAGTAATGCTCTGAATCTTTCTGCAATGTATATTTGCACGTGTTCCTTCATATTAGAGCCACCTATGTGTTGTTTTATAATCTGCTACGCATGTGGTAACCTTTTGCAAATGGGCTGACTCCATTCCTTATCGATTGAACGTTACTCCAAAGTCCGCCATGTGCGTGGCCATGCGTGGCTTGCTTGTTTTTTTGAACATTTTTATTAATCATGTTTTAACCTGATTGGATCCACATGCAGTGTTCCATTCTGAAAGTAATGTTCTGACTCTTTCTGCAATGTATATTTGCACGTGTTCCTTCATATTAGAGCCAGCCATGTGTTGTTTTATAATGTGCTACGCATGTGGTAACCTTTTGCAAATGGCCTCACTCCATTCCTTATCGATTGAACGTTACTCCAAAGTCCGCCATGTGCGTGGCCATGCGTGGCTTGCTTGTTTTTTTGCAAAACTTTCTTTTATTAATCATGTTTTAACCTGATTTGATCCACATGCAGTGTGCAATTTGAAAGTAATGCTTTGAGTCTTTCTGCAATGTATATTTGCACGTGTTTCTTCATATTAGAGCCACCCATGTGTTGTTTTATAATCTGCTATGCATGTGGTAACCTTTTGCGAATGGGCTGACTCCATTCCTTATCGATTGAAAGTTACTCCAAAGTCCGCCATGTGCGTGGCCATGCGTGGCTTGCTTGTTTTTTTGCAAAACTTTCTTTTATTAATCATGTTTTAACCTGATTGGATCCACATGCAGTGTGCAATTTGAAAGTAATGCTCTGAATCTTTCTGCAATGTATATTTGCACGTGTTCCTTCATATTAGAGCCACCCATGTGTTGTTTTATAATCTGCTACGCATGTGGTAACCTTTTGCAAATGGGCTGACTCCATTCCTTATCGATTGAACGTTACTCCAAAGTCCGCCATGTGCGTGGCCATGCGTGGCTTGCTTGTTTTTTTGCAAAACTTTCTTTTATTAATCATGTTTTAACCTGATTGGATCCACATGCAGTGTTCCATTCTGAAAGTAATGTTCTGACTCTTTCGGCAAGGTATATTTGCACGTGTTCCTTCATATTAGAGCCACCCATGTTTTTTATAATCTGCTACGCATGTGGTAACCTTTTGCAAATGGCCTCACTCCATTCCTTATCGATGGAACGTTACTCCAAAGTCCGCCATGTGCGTGGCCGTGCGTGGCTTGCTTGTTTTTTCCCAAAACTTCCTTTTATTAATCATGTTTTAACCTGATTGGATCCACATGCAGTGTGCAATTTGAAAGTAATGCTCTGAGTCTTTCTGCAATGTATATTTGCACGTGTTTTTTCATATTAGAGCCACCCATGTGTTGTTTTATAATCTGCTACGCATGTGGTAACCTTTTGCAAATGGCCTCACTCCATTCCTTATGGATCAAACGTTACTCCAAAGTCCGCCATGTGCGTGGCATGCGTGGCTTGCTTGTTTTTTTGCAAAACTTCCTTTTATTAATCATGTTTTAACCTGATTGGTTCCACATACAGTGTTTCATTCTGAAAGTAATGGTCTGAGTCTTTCTGCAATGTATATTTGCACGTGTTTTTTCATATTAGAGCCACCCATGTGTTGTTTTATAATGTGCTACGCATGTGGTAACCTTTTGCAAATGGCCTCACTCCATTCCTTATCGATCGAACGTTACTCCAAAGTCCGCCATGTGCGTGGCCATGCGTGGCTTGCTTGTTTTTTTGCAAAATGTCCTTTTATTAATCATGTTTTAACCTGATTGGTTCCACGTGCAGTGTTTCATTCTGAAAGTAATGGTCTGAGTCTTTCTGCAATATATATTTGCACGTGTTTTTTCATATTAGAGCCACCCATGTGTTGTTTTATAATGTGCTACGCATGTGGTAACCTTTTGCAAATGGCCTCACTCCATTCCTTATCGATCGAACGTTACTCCAAAGTCCGCCATGTGCGTGGCCATGCGTGGCTTGCTTGTTTTTTTGCAAAACGTCCTTTTATTAATCATGTTTTAACCTGATTGGTTCCACGTGCAGTGTTTCATTCTGAAAGTAATGCTCTGAATCCTTCTGCAATGTATATTTGCACGTGTTTTTTCATATTAGAGCCACCCATGTGTTGTTTTATAATCTGCTATGCATGTGGTAACCTTTTGCAAATGGCCTCACTCCATTCCTTATCGATCGAACGTTACTCCAAAGTCCGCCATGTGCGTGGCCATGCGTGGCTTGCTTGTTTTTTTGCAAAACGTCCTTTTATTAATCATGTTTTAACCTGATTGGTTCCACATGCAGTGTTTCATTCTGAAAGCAATGGTCTGAGTCTTTCTGCAATGTATATTTGCACATGTTTTTTCATATTAGAGCCACCCATGTCATGTTTTATAATGTGCTACGTATGTGGTAACCTTTTGAAAATGGCCTCACTCCATTCCTTATTGATCGAACGTTACTCCAAAGTCCGCCATGTGCGTGGCCGTGCGTGGCTTGCTTGTTTTTTCCCAAAACTTCCTTTTAATAATCATGTTTTAACTTGATTGGATCCACATGCAGTGTTTCATTCTGAAAGTAATGCTCTGAGTCTTTCTGCAATGTATATTTGCACGTGTTTTTTCATATTAGAGCCACCCATGTGTTGTTTTATAATGTGCTACGCATGTGGTAACCTTTTGCAAATGTCCTCACTCCATTCCTTATCGATTGAAGGTTACTCCAAAGTCCGCCATGTGCGTGGCCATGCGTGGCTTGCTTGTTTTTTTGCAAAACTTTCTTTTATTAATCATGTTTTAACCTGATTGGATCCACATGCAGTGTGCAATTTGAAAGTAATGCTCTGAATCTTTCTGCAATGTATATTTGCACGTGTTCCTTCATATTAGAGCCACCTATGTGTTGTTTTATAATCTGCTACGCATGTGGTAACCTTTTGCAAATGGGCTGACTCCATTCCTTATCGATTGAACGTTACTCCAAAGTCCGCCATGTGCGTGGCCATGCGTGGCTTGCTTGTTTTTTTGCAAAACTTTCTTTTATTAATCATGTTTTAACCTGATTGGATCCACATGCAGTGTTCCATTCTGAAAGTAATGTTCTGACTCTTTCTGCAATGTATATTTGCACGTGTTCCTTCATATTAGAGCCAGCCATGTGTTGTTTTATAATGTGCTACGCATGTGGTAACCTTTTGCAAATGGCCTCACTCCATTCCTTATCGATTGAACGTTACTCCAAAGTCCGCCATGTGCGTGGCCATGCGTGGCTTGCTTGTTTTTTTGCAAACTTTCTTTTATTAATCATGTTTTAACCTGATTTGATCCACATGCAGTGTGCAATTTGAAAGTAATGCTTTGAGTCTTTCTGCAATGTATATTTGCACGTGTTTCTTCATATTAGAGCCACCCATGTGTTGTTTTATAATCTGCTATGCACGTGGTAACCTTTTGCAAATGGGCTGACTCCATTCCTTATCGATTGAAAGTTACTCCAAAGTCCGCCATGTGCGTGGCCATGCGTGGCTTGCTTGTTTTTTTGCAAAACTTTCTTTTATTAATCATGTTTTAACCTGATTGGATCCACATGCAGTGTGCAATTTGAAAGTAATGCTCTGAATCTTTCTGCAATGTATATTTGCACGTGTTCCTTCATATTAGAGCCACCCATGTGTTGTTTTATAATCTGCTACGCATGTGGTAACCTTTTGCAAATGGGCTGACTCCATTCCTTATCGATTGAACGTTACTCCAAAGTCCGTCATGTGCGTGGCCATGCGTGGCTTGCTTGTTTTTTTGCAAAACTTTCTTTTATTAATCATGTATTAACCTGATTGGATCCACATGCAGTGTTCCATTCTGAAAGTAATGTTCTGACTCTTTCGGCAATGTATATTTGCACGTGTTCCTTCATATTAGAGCCACCCATGTTTTTTATAATGTGCTACGCATGTGGTAACCTTTTGCAAATGGCCTCACTCCATTCCTTATCGATGGAACGTTACTCCAAAGTCCGCCATGTGCGTGGCCGTGCGTGGCTTGCTTGTTTTTTCCCAAAACTTCCTTTTATTAATCATGTTTTAACCTGATTGGATCCACATGCAGTGTGCAATTTGAAAGTAATGCTCTGAGTCTTTCTGCAATGTATATTTGCACGTGTTTTTTCATATTAGAGCCACCCATGTGTTGTTTTATAATCTGCTACGCATGTGGTAACCTTTTGCAAATGGCCTCACTCCATTCCTTATGGATCAAACGTTACTCCAAAGTCCGCCATGTGCGTGGCCATGCGTGGCTTGCTTGTTTTTTTTCAAAACTTCCTTTTATTAATCATGTTTTAACCTGATTGGTTCCACATACAGTGTTTCATTCTGAAAGTAATGGTCTGAGTCTTTCTGCAATGTATATTTGCACGTGTTTTTTCATATTAGAGCCACCCATGTGTTGTTTTATAATGTGCTACGCATGTGGTAACCTTTTGCAAATGGCCTCACTCCATTCCTTATCGATCGAACGTTACTCCAAAGTCCGCCATGTGCGTGGCAATGCGTGGCTTGCTTGTTTTTTTGCAAAACGTCCTTTTATTAATCATGTTTTAACCTGATTGGTTCCACGTGCAGTGTTTCATTCTGAAAGTAATGGTCTGAGTCTTTCTGCAATGTATATTTGCACGTGTTTTTTCATATTAGAGCCACCCATGTGTTGTTTTATAATGTGCTACGCATTTGGTAACCTTTTGCAAATGGCCTCACTCCATTGCTTATCGATCGAACGTTACTCCAAAGTCCGCCATGTGCGTGGCCATGCGTGGCTTGCTTGTTTTTTTGCAAAACGTCCTTTTATTAATCATGTTTTAACCTGATTGGTTCCACGTGCAGTGTTTCATTCTGAAAGTAATGCTCTGAATCCTTCTGCATTGTATATTTGCACGTGTTTTTTCATATTAGTGCCACCCATGTGTTGTTTTATAATCTGCTATGCATGTGGTAACCTTTTGCAAATGGCCTCACTCCATTCCTTATTGATCGAACGTTACTCCAAAGTCCGCCATGTGCGTGGCCATGCGTGGCTTGCTTGTTTTTTTGCAAAACGTCCTTTTATTAATCATGTTTTAACCTGATTGGTTCCACATGCGGTTTTTCATTCTAAAAGCAATGGTCTGAGTCTTTCTGCAATGTATATTTGCACGTGTTTTTTCATATTAGAGCCACCCATGTCATGTTTTATAATGTGCTACGTATGTGGTAACCTTTTGAAAATGGCCTCACTCCATTCCTTATTGATCGAACGTTACTCCAAAGTCCGCCATGTGCGTGGCCGTGCGTGGCTTGCTTGTTTTTTCCCAAAACTTCCTTTTAATAATCATGTTTTAACTTGATTGGATCCAAATGCAGTGTTTCATTCTGAAAGTAATGCTCTGAGTCTTTCTGCAATGTATATTTGCAAGTGTTTTTTCATATTAGAGCCACCCATGTGTTGTTTTATAATGTGCTACGCATGTGGTAACCTTTTGCAAATGTCCTCACTCCATTCCTTATCGATTGAAGGTTACTCCAAAGTCCGCCATGTGCGTGGCCATGCGTGGCTTGCTTGTTTTTTTGCAAAACTTTCTTTTATTAATCATGTTTTAACCTGATTGGATCCACATGCAGTGTGCAATTTGAAAGTAATGCTCTGAATCTTTCTGCAATGTATATTTGCACGTGTTCCTTCATATTAGAGCCACCTATGTGTTGTTTTATAATCTGCTACGCATGTGGTAACCTTTTGCAAATGGGCTGACTCCATTCCTTATCGATGGAACGTTACTCCAAAGTCCGCCATGTGCGTGGCCATGCGTGGCTTGCTTGTTTTTTTGCAAAACTTTCTTTTATTAATCATGTTTTAACCTGATTTGATCCACATGCAGTGTGCAATTTGAAAGTAATGCATTGAGTCTTTCGGCAATGTATATTTGCACGTGTTCCTTCATATTAGAGCCACCCATGTTTTTTATAATGTGCTACGCATGTGGTAACCTTTTGCAAATGGCCTCACTCCATTCCTTATCGATGGAACGTTACTCCAAAGACCGCCATGTGCGTGGCCGTGCGTGGCTTGCTTGTTTTTTCCCAAAACTTCCTTTTATTAATCATGTTTTAACCTGATTGGATCCACATGCAGTGTGCAATTTGAAAGTAATGCTCTGAGTCTTTCTGCAATGTATATTTGCACGTGTTTTTTCATATTAGAGCCACCCATGTGCTGTTTTATAATATGCTACGCATGTGGTAACCTTTTGCAAATGGCCTCACTCCATTCCTTATGGATCAAACGTTACTCCAAAGTCCGCCATGTGCGTGGCCATGCGTGGCTTGCTTGTTTTTTTGCAAAACTTCCTTTTATTAATCATGTTTTAACCTGATTGGTTCCACATGCAGTGTTTCATTCTGAAAGTAATGGTCTGAGTCTTTCTGCAATGTATATTTGCACGTGTTTTTTCATATTAGAGCCACCCATGTGTTGTTTTATAATGTGCTACGCATGTGGTAACCTTTTGCAAATGGCCTCACTCCATTCCTTATCGATCGAACGTTACTCCAAAGTCCGCCATGTGAGTGGCCATGCCTGGCTTGCTTGTTTTTTTGCAAAACGTCCTTTTATTAATCATGTTTTAACCTGATTGGTTCCACATGCAGTGTTTCATTCTGAAAGCAATGGTCTGAGTCTTTCTGCAATGTATATTTGCACGTGTTTTTTCATATTAGAGCCACCCATGTCATGTTTTATAATGTGCTACGTATGTGGTAACCTTTTGAAAATGGCCTCACTCCATTCCTTATTGATCGAACGTTACTCCAAAGTCCGCCATGTGCGTGGCCGTGCGTGGCTTGCTTGTTTTTTCCCAAAACTTCCTTTTAATAATCATGTTTTAACCTGATTGGTTCCACATACAGTGTTTCATTCTGAAAGTAATGCTCTGACTCTTTCTGCAATGTATATTTGCACGTGTTTTTTCATATTAGAGCCACCCATGTGCTGTTTTATAATATGCTACGCATGTGGTAACCTTTTGCAAATGGCCTCACTCCATTCCTTATGGATCAAACGTTACTCCAAAGTCCGCCATGTGCGTGGCCATGTGTGGCTTGCTTGTTTTTTTGCAAAACTTCCTTTTATTAATCATGTTTTAACCTGATTGGTTCCACATGCAGTGTTTCATTCTGAAAGTAATGGTCTGAGTCTTTCTGCAATGTATATTTGCACGTGTTTTTTCATATTAGAGCCACCCATGTGTTGTTTTATAATGTGCTACGCATGTGGTAACCTTTTGCAAATGGCCTCATTCCATTCCTTATCGATCGAACGTTACTCCAAAGTCCGCCATGTGCGTGGCCATGCGTGGCTTGCTTGTTTTTTTGCAAAACGTTCTTTTATTAATCATGTTTTAACCTGATTGGTTCCACATGCAGTGTTTCATTCTGAAAGCAATGGTCTGAGTCTTTCTGCAATGTATATTTGCACCTGTTTTTTCATATTAGAGCCACCCATGTCATGTTTTATAATGTGCTACGTATGTGGTAACCTTTTGAAAATGGCCTCACTCCATTCCTTATCGATCGAACGTTACTCCAAAGTCCGCCATGTGCGCGGCCATGTGTGGCTTGCTTGTTTTTTTGCAAAACTTCCTTTTATTAATCATGTTTTAACCTGATTGGTTCCACATGCAGTGTTTCATTCTGAAAGTAATGGTCTGAGTCTTTCTGCAATGTATATTTGCACGTGTTTTTTCATATTAAAGCCACCCATGTGTTGTTTTATAATGTGCTACGCATGTGGTAACCTTTTGCAAATGGCCTCACTCCATTCCTTATCGATCGAACGTTACTCCAAAGTCCGCCATGTGCGTGGCCATGCGTGGCTTGCTTGTTTTTTTGCAAAACGTTCTGTTTCTTAATCATGTTTTAACCTGATTGGTTCCACATGCAGTGTTTCATTCTGAAAGCAATGGTCTGAGTCTTTCTGCAATGTATATTTGCACATGTTTTTTCATATTAGAGCCACCCATGTCATGTTTTATAATGTGCTACGTATGTGGTAACCTTTTGAAAATGGCCTCACTCCATTCCTTTTCGATCGAACGTTACTCCAAAGTCCGCCATGTGCGCGGCCGCGCGTGGCTTGCTTGTTTTTTCCCAAAACTTCCTTTTATTAATCATGTTTTATCCTGATTGGATCCACATACAGTGTTTCATTCTGAAAGAAATGCTCTGAGTCTTTCTGCAATGTATATTTTCACGTGTTTTTTCATATTAGAGCCACCCATGTGTTGTTTTATAATCTGCTACGCATGTGGTAACCTTTTGCAAATGGCCTCACTCCATTCCTTATGGATCAAACGTTACTCCAAAGTCCGCCATGTGCGTGGCCGTGCGTGGCTTGCTTGTTTTTTCCCAAAACTTCCTTTTAATAATCATGTTTTAACCTGATTGGATCCACATGCAGTGTTTCATTCTGAAAGTAATGCTCTGAGTCTTTCTGCAATGTATATTTGCACGTGTTTTTTCATATTAGAGCCACCCATGTGTTGTTTTATAATGTGCTACGCATGTGGTAACCTTTTGCAAATGGCCTCACTCCATTCGTTATCGATCGAACGTTACTCCAAAGTCCGCCATGTGCGTGGCCATGCGTGGCTTGCTTGTTTTTTTGCAAAACGTCCTTTTAATAATCATGTTTTAACCTGATTGGTTCCACATGCAGTGTTTCATTCTGAAAGCAATGGTCTGAGTCTTTCTGCAATGTATATTTGCACGTGTGTTTTAATATTAGAGCCACCCATGTCATGTTTTATAATGTGCTACGTATGTGGTAACCTTTTGAAAATGGCCTCACTCCATTCCTTATCGATCGAACTTTACTCCAAAGTCCGCCATGTGCGTGGCCATGCGTGGCTTGCTTGTTTTTTCCCAAAACTTCCTTTTATTAATCATGTTTTAACCTGATTGGATCCACATACAGTGTTTCATTCTGAAAGTAATGCTCTGAGTCTTTCTGCAATGTATATTTGCACGTGTTTTTTCATATTAGAGCCACCCATGTGTTGTTTTATAATCTGCTATGCATGTGGTAACCTTTTGAAAATGGCCTCACTCCATTCCTTATGGATCAAACGTTACTCCAAAGTCCGCCATGTGCGTGGCCATGCGTGGCTTGCTTGTTTTTTTGCAAAACTTCCTTTTATTAATCATGTTTTAACCTGATTGGTTCCACATGCAGTGTTCCATTCTGAAAGTAATGTTCTGACTCTTTCTGCAATGTATATTTGCACGTGTTCCTTCATATTAGAGCCACCCATGTCATGTTTTATAATGTGCTACGCATGTGGTAACCTTTTGAAAATGGCCTCACTCCATTCCTTATCGATCGAACGTTACTCCAAAGTCCGCCATGTGCGTGGCCGTGCGTGGCTTGCTTGTTTTTTTGCAAAACTTTCTTTTATTAATCATGTTTTAACCTGATTGGATCCACATGAGGTGTGCAATTTGAAAGTAATGCTCTGAGTCTTTCTGCAATGTATATTTGCACGTGTTTCTTCATATTAGAGCCACCCGTGTGTTGTTTTATAATCTGCTACGCATGTGGTAACCTTTTGCAAATGGGCTGACTACATTCCTTATCGATTGAACGTTACTCCAAAGTCCGCCATGTGCGTGGCCATGCGTGGCTTGCTTGTTTTTTTGCAAAACTTTCTTTTAATAATCATGTTTTAACCTGATTGGATCCACATGCAGTGTTCCATTCTGAAAGTAATGTTCTGACTCTTTCTGCAATGTATATTTGCATGTGCCCCTTCATATTAGAGCCACCCATGTTTTTTATAATGTTCTACGCATGTGGTAACCTTTTGCAAATGGCCTCACTCCATTCCTTATCGATTGAACGTTACTCCAAAGTCCACCATGTGCGTGGCCATGCGTGGCTTGCTTGTTTTTTTGCAAAACTTTCTTTTATTAATCATGTTTTAACCTGATTGGATCCACATGCAGTGTGCAATTTGAAAGTAATGCTCTGAGTCTTTCTGCAATGTATATTTGCACGTGTTCCTTCAAATTAGAGCCACCCATGTGTTGTTTTATAATCTGCTACGCATGTGGTAACCTTTTGCAAATGGCCTGACTTCATTCCTTATCGATTGAACGTTACTCCAAAGTCCGCCATGTGCGTGGCCATGCATGGCTTGCTTGTTTTTTTGCAAAACTTTCTTTTATTAATCATGTTTTAACCTGATTGGATCCACATGCAGTGTTCCATTCTGAAAGTAATGTTCTGACTCTTTCTGCAATGTATATTTGCACGTGTTCCTTCATATTAGAGCCACCCATGTGTTTTATAATGTGCTACGCATGTGGTAACCTTTTGCAAATGGCCTCACTCCATTCCTTACCGATTGAATGTTACTCCAAAGTCCGCCATGTGCGTGGCCATGCGTGGCTTGCTTGTTTTTTTGCAAAACTTTCTTTTAATAATCATGTTTTAACCTGATTGGATCCACATGCAGTGTTCCATTCTGAAAGTAATGTTCTGACTCTTTCTGCAATGTATATTTGCATGTGCCCCTTCATATTAGAGCCACCCATGTTTTTTATAATGTTCTACGCATGTGGTAACCTTTTGCAAATGGCCTCACTCCATTCCTTATCGATTGAACGTTACTCCAAAGTCCACCATGTGCGTGGCCTAGCGTGGCTTGCTTGTTTTTTTGCAAAACTTTCTTTTATTAATCATGTTTTAACCTGATTGGATCCACATGCAGTGTGCAATTTGAAAGTAATGCTCTGAGTCTTTCTGCAATGTATATTTGCACGTGTTCCTTCAAATTAGAGCCACCCATGTGTTGTTTTATAGTCTGCTACGCATGTGGTAACCTTTTGCAAATGGCCTGACTTCATTCCTTATCGATTGAACGTTACTCCAAAGTCCGCCATGTGCGTGGCCATGCATGGCTTGCTTGTTTTTTTGCAAAACTTTCTTTTAATAATCATGTATTAACCTGATTGGATCCACATGCAGTGTTCCATTCTGAAAGTAATGTTCTGACTTTCTGCAATGTATATTTGCACGTGTTCCTTCATATTAGAGCCACCCATGTGTTTTATAATGTGCTACGCATGTGGTAACCTTTTGCAAATGGCCTGACTCCATTCCTTATCGATTGACCGTTACTCCAAAGTCCGCCATGTCTGTGGCCATGCGTGGCTTGCTTGTTTTTTTGCAAAACTTTCTTTTATTAATCATGTTTTAACCTGATTGGATCCACATGCAGTGTTCCATTCTGAAAGTAATGTTCTGACTCTTTCTGCAATGTATATTTGCACGTGTTCCTTCATATTAGAGCCACCCATGTGTTTTATAATGTGCTACGCATGTGGTAACCTTTTGCAAATGGCCTCACTCCATTCCTTACCGATTGAATGTTACTCCAAAGTCCGCCATGTGCGTGGCCATGCGTGGCTTGCTTGTTTTTTTGCAAAACTTTCTTTTATTAATCATGTTTTAACCTGAGTGGATCCACATGCAGTGTTCCATTCTGAAAGTAATGTTCTGACTCTTTCTGCAATGTATATTTGCACGTGTTCCTTCATATTAGAGCCACCCATGTGTTTTATAATGTGCTACGCATGTGGTAACCTTTTGCAAATGGCCTCACTCCATTCCTTATCGATTGAACATTACTCCAAAGTCCGCCATGTGCGTGGCCATGCGTGGCTTGCTTGATTTTTTGCAAAACTTTCTTTTATTAATCATGTTTTAACCTGATTGGATCCACATGCAGTGTTCTATTCTGAAAGTAATGTTCTGACTCTTTCTGCAATGTATATTTGCACGTGTTCCTTCATATTAGAGCCACCCATGTGTTGTTTTATAATCTGCTACGCATGTGGTAACCTTTTGCAAGTGGCCTGACTCCATTCCTTATCGATTGAACGGTACTCCAAAGTCCGCCATGTTCGTGGCCATGCGTGGCTTGCTTGTTTTTTTGCAAAACTTTCTTTTATTAATCATGTTTTAACCTGATTGGATCCACATGCAGTGTTCCATTCTGAAAGTAATGTTCTGACTCTTTCTGCAATGTATATTTGCATGTGTTCCTTCATATTAGAGCCACCCATGTGTTGTTTTATAATCTGCTACGCATGTGGTAACCTTTTGCAAATGGCCTGACTCCATTCCTTATCGATTGAACGTTACTCCAAAGTCCGCCATGTGCATGGCCGTGCGTGGCTTGCTTGTTTTTTTGCAAAACTTTCTTTTATTAATCATGTTTTAACCTGATTGGATCCATATGCAGTGTTCCATTCTGAAAGTAATGCTCTGACTCTTTCTGCAATGTATATTTGCACGTGTTCCTTCATATAAGAGCCAGCCATGTGTTGTTTCATAATCTGTTACGCATGTGGTAACCTTTTGCAAATGGCCTTACTCCATTCCTTATCGATTGAACGTTACTCCAAAGTCCGCCATGTGCGTGGCCATGCGTGGCTTGCTTGTTTTTTTGCAAAACTTTCATTTATTAATCATGTTTTAACCTGAGTGGATCCACATGCAGTGTTCCATTCTGAAAGTAATGTTCTGACTCTTTCTGCAATGTATATTTGCACGTGTTCCTTCATATTAGAGCCACCCATGTGTTTTATAATGTGCTACGCATGTGGTAACCTTTTGCAAATGGCCTCACTCCATTCCTTATCGATTGAACGTTACTCCAAAGTCCGCCATGTGCATGGCCATGCGTGGCTTGCTTGATTTTTTGCAAAACTTTCTTTTATTAATCATGTTTTAACCTGATTGGATCCACATGCAGTGTGCAATTTGAAAGTAATGCTCTGAGTTTTTCTGCAATGTATATTTGCACGTGTTCCTTCATATTAGAGCCAGCCATGTGTTGTTTTATAATCTGCTACGCATGTGGTAACCTTTTGCAAATGGCCTGACTCCATTCCTTATCGATTGAACGTTACTCCAAAGTCCGCCATGTGCGTGGCCATGCGTGGCTTGCTTGTTTTTTTGCAAAACTTTCTTTTAATAATCATGTATTAACCTGATTGGATCCACATGCAGTGTTCCATTCTGAAAGTAATGTTCTGACTTTCTGCAATGTATATTTGCACGTGTTCCTTCATATTAGAGCCACCCATGTGTTTTATAATGTGCTACGCATGTGGTAACCTTTTGCAAATGGCCTGACTCCATTCCTTATCGATTGACCGTTACTCCAAAGTCCGCCATGTGCGTGGCCATGCGTGGCTTGCTTGTTTTTTTGCAAAACTTTCTTTTATTAATCATGTATTAACCTGATTGGATCCACATGCAGTGTTCCATTCTGAAAGTAATGTTCTGACTTTCTGCAATGTATATTTGCACGTGTTCCTTCATATTAGAGCCACCCATGTGTTTTATAATGTGCTACGCATGTGGTAACCTTTTGCAAATGGCCTGACTCCATTCCTTATCGATTGACCGTTACTCCAAAGTCCGCCATGTCTGTGGCCATGCGTGGCTTACTTGTTTTTTTGCAAAACTTTCTTTTATTAATCATGTTTTAACCTGATTGGATCCACATGCAGTGTTCCATTCTGAAAGTAATGTTCTGACTCTTTCTGCAATGTATATTTGCACGTGTTCCTTCATATTAGAGCCACCCATGTGTTTTATAATGTGCTACGCATGTGGTAACCTTTTGCAAATGGCCTCACTCCATTCCTTACCGATTGAACGTTACTCCAAAGTCCGCCATGTGCATGGCCATGCGTGGCTTGCTTGTGTTTTTTGCAAAACTTTCTTTTATTAATCATGTTTTCACCTGATTGGATCCACATGCAGTGTTCCATTCTGAAAGTAATGCTCTGAGTCTTTCTGCAATGTATATTTGCACGTGTTTTTTCATATTAGAGCCACCCATGTGTTGTTTTATAATCTGCTATGCATGTGGTAACCTTTTGAAAATGGCCTCACTCCATTCTTTATGGATCAAACGTTACTCCAAAGTCCGCCATGTGCGTGGCCATGCGTGGCTTGCTTGTTGTTTTGCAAAACTTTCTTTTATTAATCATGTTTTAACCTAATTGGATCCACATGCAGTGTGCAATTTGAAAGTAATGCTCTGAGTCTTTCTGCAATGTATATTTGCACGTGTTTCTTCATATTAGAGCCACCCATGTGTTGTTTTATAATCTGCTACGCATTTGGTAACCTTTTGCAAATGGGCTGACTACATTCCTTATCGATTGAACGTTACTCCAAAGTCCGCCATGTGCGTGGCCATGCGTGGCTTGCTTGTTTTTTTGCAAAACTTTCTTTTAATAATCATGTTTTAACCTGATTGGATCCACATGCAGTGTTCCATTCTGAAAGTAATGTTCTGACTCTTTCTGCAATGTATATTTGCATGTGCCCCTTCATATTAGAGCCACCCATGTTTTTTATAATGTTCTACGCATGTGGTAACCTTTTGCAAATGGCCTCACTCCATTCCTTATCGATTGAACGTTACTCCGAAGTCCACCATGTGCGTGGCCATGCGTGGCTTGCTTGTTTTTTTGCAAAACTTTCTTTTATTAATCATGTTTTAACCTGATTGGATCCACATGCAGTGTGCAATTTGAAAGTAATGCTCTGAATCCTTCTGCAATGTATATTTGCACGTGTTTCTTCATATTAGAGCCACCCATGTGTTGTTTTATAATCTGCTACGCATGTGGTAACCTTTTGCAAATGGCCTCACTCCATTCCTTATCGATTGAACGTTACTCCAAAGTCCACCATGTGCGTGGCCATGCGTGGCTTGCTTGTTTTTTTGCAAAACTTTCTTTTAATAATCATGTATTAACCTGATTGGATCCACATGCAGTGTTCCATTCTGAAAGTAATGTTCTGACTTTCTTCAATGTATATTTGCACGTGTTCCTTCATATTAGAGCCACCCATGTGTTTTATAATGTGCTACCCATGTGGTAACCTTTTGTAAATGGCCTGACTCCATTCCTTATCGATTGACCGTTACTCCAAAGTCCGCCATGTCTGTGGCCATGCGTGGCTTGCTTGTTTTTTTGCAAAACTTTCTTTTATTAATCATGTTTTAACCTGATTGGATCCACATGCAGTGTTCCATTCTGAAAGTAATGTTCTGACTCTTTCTGCAATGTATATTTGCACGTGTTCCTTCATATTAGAGCCACCCATGTGTTTTATAATGTGCTACGCATGTGGTAACCTTTTGCAAATGGCCTCACTCCATTCCTTACCGATTGAATGTTACTCCAAAGTCCGCCATGTGCGTGGCCATGCGTGGCTTGCTTGTTTTTTTGCAAAACTTTCTTTTATTAATCATGTTTTAACCTGAGTGGATCCACATGCAGTGTTCCATTCTGAAAGTAATGTTCTGACTCTTTCTGCAATGTATATTTGCACGTGTTCCTTCATATTAGAGCCACCCATGTGTTTTATAATGTGCTACGCATGTGGTAACCTTTTGCAAATGGCCTCACTCCATTCCTTATCGATTGAACATTACTCCAAAGTCCGCCATGTGCGTGGCCATGCGTGGCTTGCTTGATTTTTTGCAAAACTTTCTTTTATTAATCATGTTTTAACCTGATTGGATCCACATGCAGTGTTCTATTCTGAAAGTAATGTTCTGACTCTTTCTGCAATGTATATTTGCACGTGTTCCTTCATATTAGAGCCACCCATGTGTTGTTTTATAATCTGCTACACATGTGGTAACCTTTTGCAAATGGCCTGACTCCATTCCTTATCGATTGAACGGTACTCCAAAGTCCGCCATGTTCGTGGCCATGCGTGGCTTGCTTGTTTTTTTGCAAAACTTTCTTTTATTAATCATGTTTTAACCTGATTGGATCCACATGCAGTGTTCCATTCTGAAAGTAATGTTCTGACTCTTTCTGCAATGTATATTTGCATGTGTTCCTTCATATTAGAGCCACCCATGTGTTGTTTTATAATCTGCTACGCATGTGGTAACCTTTTGCAAATGGCCTGACTCCATTCCTTATCGATTGAACGTTACTCCAAAGTCCGCCATGTGCGTGGCCGTGCGTGGCTTGCTTGTTTTTTTGCAAAACTTTCTTTTATTAATCATGTTTTAACCTGATTGGATCCATATGCAGTGTTCCATTCTGAAAGTAATGCTCTGACTCTTTCTGCAATGTATATTTGCACGTGTTCCTTCATATTAGAGCCAGCCATGTGTTGTTTTATAATCTGTTACGCATGTGGTAACCTTTTGCAAATGGCCTGACTCCATTCCTTATCGATTGAACGTTACTCCAAAGTCCGCCATGTGCGTGGCCATGCGTGGCTTGCTTGTTTTTTTGCAAAACTTTCTTTTATTAATCATGTTTTAACCTGAGTGGATCCACATGCAGTGTTCCATTCTGAAAGTAATGTTCTGACTCTTTCTGCAATGTATATTTGCACGTGTTCCTTCATATTAGAGCCACCCATGTGTTTTATAATGTGCTACGCATGTGGTAACCTTTTGCAAATGGCCTCACTCCATTCCTTATCGATTGAACGTTACTCCAAAGTCCGCCATGTGCATGGCCATGCGTGGCTTGCTTGATTTTTTGCAAAACTTTCTTTTATTAATCATGTTTTAACCTGATTGGATCCACATGCAGTGTGCAATTTGAAAGTAATGCTCTGAGTTTTTCTGCAATGTATATTTGCACGTGTTCCTTCATATTAGAGCCAGCCATGTGTTGTTTTATAATCTGCTACGCATGTGGTAACCTTTTGCAAATAGCCTGACTCCATTCCTTATCGATTGAACGTTACTCCAAAGTCCGCCATGTGCGTGGCCATGCGTGGCTTGCTTGTTTTTTTGCAAAACTTTCTTTTAATAATCATGTATTAACCTGGTTGGATCCACATGCAGTGTTCCATTCTGAAAGTAATGTTCTGACTTTCTGCAATGTATATTTGCATGTGTTCCTTCATATTAGAGCCACCCATGTGTTTTATAATGTGCTACGCATGTGGTAACCTTTTGCAAATGGCCTGACTCCATTCCTTATCGATTGACCGTTACTCCAAAGTCCGCCATGTGCGAGGCCATGCGTGGCTTGCTTGTTTTTTTGCAAAACTTTCTTTTATTAATCATGTATTAACCTGATTGGATCCACATGCAGTGTTCCATTCTGAAAGTAATGTTCTGACTTTCTGCAATGTATATTTGCACGTGTTCCTTCATATTAGAGCCACCCATGTGTTTTATAATGTGCTACGCATGTGGTAACCTTTTGCAAATGGCCTGACTCCATTCCTTATCGATTGACCGTTACTCCAAAGTCCGCCATGTCTGTGGCCATGCGTGGCTTGCTTGTTTTTTTGCAAAACTTTCTTTTATTAATCATGTTTTAACCTGATTGGATCCACATGCAGTGTTCCATTCTGAAAGTAATGTTCTGACTCTTTCTGCAATGTATATTTGCACGTGTTCCTTCATATTAGAGCCACCCATGTGTTTTATAATGTGCTACGCATGTGGTAACCTTTTGCAAATGGCCTCACTCCATTCCTTACCGATTGAACGTTACTCCAAAGTCCGCCATGTGCGTGGCCATGCGTGGCTTGCTTGTGTTTTTTGCAAAACTTTCTTTTATTAATCATGTTTTAACCTGATTGGATCCACATGCAGTGTTCCATTCTGAAAGTAATGTTCTGACTCTTTCTGCAATGTATATTTGCACGTGTTCCTTCATATTAGAGCCACCCATGTGTTTTATAATGTGCTACGCATGTGGTAACCTTTTGCAAATGGCCTGACTCCATTCCTTATCGATCGAACGTTACTCCAAAGTCCGCCATGTGCGTGGCCATGCGTGGTTTGCTTGTTTTTTTGCAAAACTTTCTTTTATTAATCATGTTTTAACCTAATTGGATCCACATGCAGTGTGCAATTTGAAAGTAATGCTCTGAGTCTTTCTGCAATGTATATTTGCACGTGTTTCTTCATATTAGAGCCACCCATGTGTTGTTTTATAGTCTGCTACGCATGTGGTAACCTTTTGCAAATGGCCTGACTCCATTCCTTATCGATTGAACGTTACTCCAAAGTCCACCATGTGCGTGGCCATGCGTGGCTTGCTTGTTTTTTTGCAAAATTTTCTTTTATTAATCATGTTTTAACCTGATTGGATCCACATGCAGTGTTCCATTCTGAAAGTAATGTTCTGACTATTTCTGCAATGTATATTTGCACATGTTCCTTCATATTAGAGCCACTCATGTGTTTTATAATGTGCTACGCATGTGGTAACCTTTTGCAAATGGCCTCACTCCATTCCTTATCGATTGAACGTTACTCCAAAGTCCGCCATGTGCGTGGCCATGCGTGGCTTGCTTGTTTTTTTGCAAAACTTTCTTTTATTAATCATGTTTTAACCTGATTGGATCCACATGCAGTGTGCAATTTGAAAGTAATGTTCTGACTCTTTCTGCAATGTATATTTGCACGTGTTCCTTCATATTAGAGCCACCCATGTGTTGTTTTATAATCTGCTACGCATGTGGTACCCTTTTGCAAATGGCCTGACTCCATTCCTTATCGATTGAACGTTACTCCAAAGTCCGCCATGTACGTGGCCGTGCTTGGCTTGCTTGTTTTTTTGCAAAACTTTCTTTTATTAATCATGGTTTAACCTGATTGGATCCATATGCAGTGTTCCATTCTGAAAGTAATGCTCTGACTCTTTCTGCAATGTATATTTGCACGTGTTCCTTCATATTAGAGCCACCCATGTGTTTTATGATGTGCTACACATGTGGTAACCTTTTGCAAATGGCCTCACTCCATTCCTTATCGATTGAACGTTACTCCAAAGTCCGCCATGTGCGTGGCCATGCGTGGCTTGCTTGTTTTTTTGCAAAACTTTCTTTTATTAATCATGTTTTAACCTGATTGGATCCACATGCAGTGTTCCATTCTTAAAGTAATGCTCTGACTCTTTCTGCAATGTATATTTGCACGTGTTCCTTCATATTAGAGCCACCCATGTGTTGTTTTATAATCTGCTACGCATGTGGTAACCTTTTGCAAATGGCCTCACTCCATTCCTTATCGATTGAACGTTACTCCAAAGTCCACCATGTGCGTGGCTTGCTTGTTTTTTTGCAAAACTTTCTTTTAATAATCATGTATTAACCTGATTGGATCCACATGCAGTGTTCCATTCTGAAAGTAATGTTCTGACTTTCTGCAATGTATATTTGCACGTGTTCCTTCATATTAGAGCCACCCATGTGTTTTATAATGTGCTACCCATGTGGTAACCTTTTGTAAATGGCCTGACTCCATTCCTTATCGATTGACCGTTACTCCAAAGTCCGCCATGTCTGTGGCCATGCGTGGCTTGCTTGGTTTTTTGCAAAACTTTCTTTTATTAATCATGTTTTAACCTGATTGGATCCATATGCAGTGTTCCATTCTGAAAGTAATGCTCTGACTCTTTCTGCAATGTATATTTGCACGTGTTCCTTCATATTAGAGCCAGCCATGTGTTGTTTTATAATCTGTTACGCATGTGGTAACCTTTTGCAAATGGCCTGACTCCATTCCTTATCGATTGAACGTTACTCCAAAGTCCGCCATGTGCGTGGCCATGCGTGGCTTGCTTGTTTTTTTGCAAAACTTTCTTTTATTAATCATGTTTTAACCTGAGTGGATCCACATGCAGTGTTCCATTCTGAAAGTAATGTTCTGACTCTTTCTGCAATGTATATTTGCACGTGTTCCTTCATATTAGAGCCACCCATGTGTTTTATAATGTGCTACGCATGTGGTAACCTTTTGCAAATGGCCTCACTCCATTCCTTATCGATTGAACGTTACTCCAAAGTCCGCCATGTGCATGGCCATGCGTGGCTTGCTTGATTTTTTGCAAAACTTTCTTTTATTAATCATGTTTTAACCTGATTGGATCCACATGCAGTGTGCAATTTGAAAGTAATGCTCTGAGTTTTTCTGCAATGTATATTTGCACGTGTTCCTTCATATTAGAGCCAGCCATGTGTTGTTTTATAATCTGCTACGCATGTGGTAACCTTTTGCAAATAGCCTGACTCCATTCCTTATCGATTGAACGTTACTCCAAAGTCCGCCATGTGCGTGGCCATGCGTGGCTTGCTTGTTTTTTTGCAAAACTTTCTTTTAATAATCATGTATTAACCTGGTTGGATCCACATGCAGTGTTCCATTCTGAAAGTAATGTTCTGACTTTCTGCAATGTATATTTGCATGTGTTCCTTCATATTAGAGCCACCCATGTGTTTTATAATGTGCTACGCATGTGGTAACCTTTTGCAAATGGCCTGACTCCATTCCTTATCGATTGACCGTTACTCCAAAGTCCGCCATGTGCGAGGCCATGCGTGGCTTGCTTGTTTTTTTGCAAAACTTTCTTTTATTAATCATGTATTAACCTGATTGGATCCACATGCAGTGTTCCATTCTGAAAGTAATGTTCTGACTTTCTGCAATGTATATTTGCACGTGTTCCTTCATATTAGAGCCACCCATGTGTTTTATAATGTGCTACGCATGTGGTAACCTTTTGCAAATGGCCTGACTCCATTCCTTATCGATTGACCGTTACTCCAAAGCCATGCGTGGTTTGCTTGTTTTTTTGCAAAAACTTTCTTTTATTAATCATGTTTTAACCTAATTGGATCCACATGCAGTGTGCAATTTGAAAGTAATGCTCTGAGTCTTTCTGCAATGTATATTTGCACGTGTTTCTTCATATTAGAGCCACCCATGTGTTGTTTTATAGTCTGCTACGCATGTGGTAACCTTTTGCAAATGGCCTGACTCCATTCCTTATCGATTGAACGTTACTCCAAAGTCCACCATGTGCGTGGCCATGCGTGGCTTGCTTGTTTTTTTGCAAAATTTTCTTTTATTAATCATGTTTTAACCTGATTGGATCCACATGCAGTGTTCCATTCTGAAAGTAATGTTCTGACTTTCTGCAATGTATATTTGCACGTGTTCCTTCATATTAGAGCCACCCATGTGTTGTTTTATAATCTGCTACGCATGTGGTACCCTTTTGCAAATGGCCTGACTCCATTCCTTATCGATTGAACGTTACTCCAAAGTCCGCCATGTACGTGGCCGTGCTTGGCTTGCTTGTTTTTTTGCAAAACTTTCTTTTATTAATCATGGTTTAACCTGATTGGATCCATATGCAGTGTTCCATTCTGAAAGTAATGCTCTGACTCTTTCTGCAATGTATATTTGCACGTGTTCCTTCATATTAGAGCCACCCATGTGTTTTATGATGTGCTACACATGTGGTAACCTTTTGCAAATGGCCTCACTCCATTCCTTATCGATTGAACGTTACTCCAAAGTCCGCCATGTGCGTGGCCATGCGTGGCTTGCTTGTTTTTTTGCAAAACTTTCTTTTATTAATCATGTTTTAACCTGATTGGATCCACATGCAGTGTTCCATTCTTAAAGTAATGCTCTGACTCTTTCTGCAATGTATATTTGCACGTGTTCCTTCATATTAGAGCCACCCATGTGTTGTTTTATAATCTGCTACGCATGTGGTAACCTTTTGCAAATGGCCTCACTCCATTCCTTATCGATTGAACGTTACTCCAAAGTCCACCATGTGCGTGGCTTGCTTGTTTTTTTGCAAAACTTTCTTTTAATAATCATGTATTAACCTGATTGGATCCACATGCAGTGTTCCATTCTGAAAGTAATGTTCTGACTTTCTGCAATGTATATTTGCACGTGTTCCTTCATATTAGAGCCACCCATGTGTTTTATAATGTGCTACCCATGTGGTAACCTTTTGTAAATGGCCTGACTCCATTCCTTATCGATTGACCGTTACTCCAAAGTCCGCCATGTCTGTGGCCATGCGTGGCTTGCTTGGTTTTTTGCAAAACTTTCTTTTATTAATCATGTTTTAACCTGATTGGATCCATATGCAGTGTTCCATTCTGAAAGTAATGCTCTGACTCTTTCTGCAATGTATATTTGCACGTGTTCCTTCATATTAGAGCCAGCCATGTGTTGTTTTATAATCTGTTACGCATGTGGTAACCTTTTGCAAATGGCCTGACTCCATTCCTTATCGATTGAACGTTACTCCAAAGTCCGCCATGTGCGTGGCCATGCGTGGCTTGCTTGTTTTTTTGCAAAACTTTCTTTTATTAATCATGTTTTAACCTGAGTGGATCCACATGCAGTGTTCCATTCTGAAAGTAATGTTCTGACTCTTTCTGCAATGTATATTTGCACGTGTTCCTTCATATTAGAGCCACCCATGTGTTTTATAATGTGCTACGCATGTGGTAACCTTTTGCAAATGGCCTCACTCCATTCCTTATCGATTGAACGTTACTCCAAAGTCCGCCATGTGCATGGCCATGCGTGGCTTGCTTGATTTTTTGCAAAACTTTCTTTTATTAATCATGTTTTAACCTGATTGGATCCACATGCAGTGTGCAATTTGAAAGTAATGCTCTGAGTTTTTCTGCAATGTATATTTGCACGTGTTCCTTCATATTAGAGCCAGCCATGTGTTGTTTTATAATCTGCTACGCATGTGGTAACCTTTTGCAAATAGCCTGACTCCATTCCTTATCGATTGAACGTTACTCCAAAGTCCGCCATGTGCGTGGCCATGCGTGGCTTGCTTGTTTTTTTGCAAAACTTTCTTTTAATAATCATGTATTAACCTGGTTGGATCCACATGCAGTGTTCCATTCTGAAAGTAATGTTCTGACTTTCTGCAATGTATATTTGCATGTGTTCCTTCATATTAGAGCCACCCATGTGTTTTATAATGTGCTACGCATGTGGTAACCTTTTGCAAATGGCCTGACTCCATTCCTTATCGATTGACCGTTACTCCAAAGTCCGCCATGTGCGAGGCCATGCGTGGCTTGCTTGTTTTTTTGCAAAACTTTCTTTTATTAATCATGTATTAACCTGATTGGATCCACATGCAGTGTTCCATTCTGAAAGTAATGTTCTGACTTTCTGCAATGTATATTTGCACGTGTTCCTTCATATTAGAGCCACCCATGTGTTTTATAATGTGCTACGCATGTGGTAACCTTTTGCAAATGGCCTGACTCCATTCCTTATCGATTGACCGTTACTCCAAAGTCCGCCATGTCTGTGGCCATGCGTGGCTTGCTTGTTTTTTTGCAAAACTTTCTTTTATTAATCATGTTTTAACCTGATTGGATCCACATGCAGTGTTCCATTCTGAAAGTAATGTTCTGACTCTTTCTGCAATGTATATTTGCACGTGTTCCTTCATATTAGAGCCACCCATGTGTTTTATAATGTGCTACGCATGTGGTAACCTTTTGCAAATGGCCTCACTCCATTCCTTACCGATTGAACGTTACTCCAAAGTCCGCCATGTGCGTGGCCATGCGTGGCTTGCTTGTGTTTTTTGCAAAACTTTCTTTTATTAATCATGTTTTAACCTGATTGGATCCACATGCAGTGTTCCATTCTGAAAGTAATGTTCTGACTCTTTCTGCAATGTATATTTGCACGTGTTCCTTCATATTAGAGCCACCCATGTGTTTTATAATGTGCTACGCATGTGGTAACCTTTTGCAAATGGCCTGACTCCATTCCTTATCGATCGAACGTTACTCCAAAGTCCGCCATGTGCGTGGCCATGCGTGGTTTGCTTGTTTTTTTGCAAAACTTTCTTTTATTAATCATGTTTTAACCTAATTGGATCCACATGCAGTGTGCAATTTGAAAGTAATGCTCTGAGTCTTTCTGCAATGTATATTTGCACGTGTTTCTTCATATTAGAGCCACCCATGTGTTGTTTTATAGTCTGCTACGCATGTGGTAACCTTTTGCAAATGGCCTGACTCCATTCCTTATCGATTGAACGTTACTCCAAAGTCCACCATGTGCGTGGCCATGCGTGGCTTGCTTGTTTTTTTGCAAAATTTTCTTTTATTAATCATGTTTTAACCTGATTGGATCCACATGCAGTGTTCCATTCTGAAAGTAATGTTCTGACTATTTCTGCAATGTATATTTGCACATGTTCCTTCATATTAGAGCCACTCATGTGTTTTATAATGTGCTACGCATGTGGTAACCTTTTGCAAATGGCCTCACTCCATTCCTTATCGATTGAACGTTACTCCAAAGTCCGCCATGTGCGTGGCCATGCGTGGCTTGCTTGTTTTTTTGCAAAACTTTCTTTTATTAATCATGTTTTAACCTGATTGGATCCACATGCAGTGTGCAATTTGAAAGTAATGTTCTGACTCTTTCTGCAATGTATATTTGCACGTGTTCCTTCATATTAGAGCCACCCATGTGTTGTTTTATAATCTGCTACGCATGTGGTACCCTTTTGCAAATGGCCTGACTCCATTCCTTATCGATTGAACGTTACTCCAAAGTCCGCCATGTACGTGGCCGTGCTTGGCTTGCTTGTTTTTTTGCAAAACTTTCTTTTATTAATCATGGTTTAACCTGATTGGATCCATATGCAGTGTTCCATTCTGAAAGTAATGCTCTGACTCTTTCTGCAATGTATATTTGCACGTGTTCCTTCATATTAGAGCCACCCATGTGTTTTATGATGTGCTACACATGTGGTAACCTTTTGCAAATGGCCTCACTCCATTCCTTATCGATTGAACGTTACTCCAAAGTCCGCCATGTGCGTGGCCATGCGTGGCTTGCTTGTTTTTTTGCAAAACTTTCTTTTATTAATCATGTTTTAACCTGATTGGATCCACATGCAGTGTTCCATTCTTAAAGTAATGCTCTGACTCTTTCTGCAATGTATATTTGCACGTGTTCCTTCATATTAGAGCCACCCATGTGTTGTTTTATAATCTGCTACGCATGTGGTAACCTTTTGCAAATGGCCTGACTCCATTCCTTATCAATCGAACGTTACTCCAAAGTCCGCCATGTGCGTGGCCATGCGTGGCTTGCTTGTTTTTTTGCAAAACTTTCTTTTAATAATCATGTTTTAACCTGATTGGATCCACATGCAGTGTTCCATTCTGAAAGTAATGTTCTGACTCTTTCTGCAATGTATATTTGCACGTGTTCCTTCATATTAGAGCCACCCATGTGTTTTATAATGTGCTACGCATGTGGTAACCTTTTGCAAATGGCCTCACTCCATTCCTTACCGGTTGAATGTTACTCCAAAGTCCGCCATGTGCGTGGCCATGCGTGGCTTGCTTGTTTTTTTGCAAAACTTTCTTTTATTAATCATGTTTTAACCTGAGTGGATCCACATGCAGTGTTCCATTCTGAAAGTAATGTTCTGACTCTTTCTGCAATGTATATTTGCACGTGTTCCTTCATATTAGAGCCACCCATGTGTTTTATAATGTGCTACGCATGTGGTAACCTTTTGCAAATGGCCTCACTCCATTCCTTATCGATTGAACATTACTCCAAAGTCCGCCATGTGCGTGGCCATGCGTGGCTTGCTTGATCTTTTGCAAAACTTTCTTTTATTAATCATGTTTTAACCTGATTGGATCCACATGCAGTGTTCTATTCTGAAAGTAATGTTCTGACTCTTTCTGCAATGTATATTTGCACGTGTTCCTTCATATTAGAGCCACCCATGTGTTTTATAATGTGCTACGCATGTGGTAACCTTTTGCAAATGGCCTGACTCCATTCCTTATCGATTGACCGTTACTCCAAAGTCCGCCATGTGCGTGGCCATGCGTGGCTTGCTTGTTTTTTTGCAAAACTTTCTTTTATTAATCATGTATTAACCTGATTGGATCCACATGCAGTGTTCCATTCTGAAAGTAATGTTCTGACTTTCTGCAATGTATATTTGCACGTGTTCCTTCATATTAGAGCCACCCATGTGTTTTATAATGTGCTACGCATGTGGTAACCTTTTGCAAATGGCCTGACTCCATTCCTTATCGATTGACCGTTACTCCAAAGTCCGCCATGTCTGTGGCCATGCGCTGCTTGCTTGTTTTTTTGCAAAACTTTCTTTTATTAATCATGTTTTAACCTGATTGGATCCACATGCAGTGTTCCATTCTGAAAGTAATGTTCTGACTCTTTCTGCAATGTATATTTGCACGTGTTATTTCATATTAGAGCCACCCATGTGTTTTATAATGTGCTACGCATGTGGTAACCTTTTGCAAATGGCCTCACTCCATTCCTTACCGATTGAACGTTACTCCAAAGTCCGCCATGTGCGTGGCCATGCGTGGCTTGCTTGTGTTTTTTGCAAAACTTTCTTTTATTAATCATGTTTTAACCTGATTGGATCCACATGCAGTGTTCCATTCTGAAAGTAATGTTCTGACTCTTTCTGCAATGTATATTTGCACGTGTTCCTTCATATTAGAGCCACCCATGGGTTTTATAATGTGCTACGCATGTGGTAACCTTTTGCAAATGGCCTGACTCCATTCCTTATCGATCGAACGTTACTCCAAAGTCCGCCATGTGCGTGGCCATGCGTGGTTTGCTTGTTTTTTTGCAAAACTTTCTTTTATTAATCATGTTTTAACCTAATTGGATCCACATGCAGTGTGCAATTTGAAAGTAATGCTCTGAGTCTTTCTGCAATGTATATTTGCACGTGTTTCTTCATATTAGAGCCACCCATGTGTTGTTTTATAGTCTGCTACGCATGTGGTAACCTTTTGCAAATGGCCTGACTCCATTCCTTATCGATTGAACGTTACTCCAAAGTCCACCATGTGCGTGGCCATGCGTGGCTTGCTTGTTTTTTTGCAAAATTTTCTTTTATTAATCATGTTTTAACCTGATTGGATCCACATGCAGTGTTCCATTCTGAAAGTAATGTTCTGACTCTTTCTGCAATGTATATTTGCACGTGTTATTTCATATTAGAGCCACCCATGTGTTTTATAATGTGCTACGCATGTGGTAACCTTTTGCAAATGGCCTCACTCCATTCCTTACCGATTGAACGTTACTCCAAAGTCCGCCATGTGCGTGGCCATGCGTGGCTTGCTTGTGTTTTTTGCAAAACTTTCTTTTATTAATCATGTTTTAACCTGATTGGATCCACATGCAGTGTTCCATTCTGAAATCAATGTTCTGACTCTTTCTGCAATGTATATTTGCACGTGTTCCTTCATATTAGAGCCACCCATGTGTTTTATAATGTGCTACGCATGTGGTAACCTTTTGCAAATGGCCTGACTCCATTCCTTATCGATCGAACGTTACTCCAAAGTCCGCCATGTGCGTGGCCATGCGTGGTTTGCTTGTTTTTTTGCAAAACTTTCTTTTATTAATCATGTTTTAACCTAATTGGATCCACATGCAGTGTGCAATTTGAAAGTAATGCTCTGAGTCTTTCTGCAATGTATATTTGCACGTGTTTCTTCATATTAGAGCCACCCATGTGTTGTTTTATAGTCTGCTACGCATGTGGTAACCTTTTGCAAATGGCCTGACTCCATTCCTTATCGATTGAACGTTACTCCAAAGTCCACCATGTGCGTGGCCATGCGTGGCTTGCTTGTTTTTTTGCAAAACTTTCTTTTATTAATCATGTTTTAACCTGATTGGATCCACATGCAGTGTTCCATTCTGAAAGTAATGTTCTGACTATTTCTGCAATGTATATTTGCACATGTTCCTTCATATTAGAGCCACTCATGTGTTTTATAATGTGCTACGCATGTGGTAACCTTTTGCAAATGGCCTCACTACATTCCTTATCGATTGAACGTTACTCCAAAGTCCGCCATGTGCGTGGCCATGCGTGGCTTGCTTGTTTTTTTGCAAAACTTTCTTTTATTAATCATGTTTTAACCTGATTGGATCCACATGCAGTGTGCAATTTGAAAGTAATGTTCTGACTCTTTCTGCAATGTATATTTGCACGGTTTCCTTCATATTAGAGCCACCCATGTGTTGTTTTATAATCTGCTACGCATGTGGTAACCTTTTGCAAATGGCCTGACTCCATTCCTTATCGATTGAACGTTACTCCAAAGTCCGCCATGTGCGTGGCCATGCGTGGCTTGCTTGTTTTTTTGCAAAATTTTCTTTTATTAATCATGTTTTAACCTGATTGGATCCACATGCAGTGTTCCATTCTGAAAGTAATGTTCTGACTTTCTGCAATGTATATTTGCACGTGTTCCTTCATATTAGAGCCACCCATGTGTTTTATAATGTGCTACGCATGTGGTAACCTTTTGCAAATGGCCTGACTCCATTCCTTATCGATTGACCGTTACTCCAAAGTCCGCCATGTCTGTGGCCATGCGTGGCTTGCTTGTTTTTTTGCAAAACTTTCTTTTATTAATCATGTTTTAACCTGATTGGATCCACATGCAGTGTTCCATTCTGAAAGTAATGTTCTGACTCTTTCTGCAATGTATATTTGCACGTGTTATTTCATATTAGAGCCACCCATGTGTTTTATAATGTGCTACGCATGTGGTAACCTTTTGCAAATGGCCTCACTCCATTCCTTACCGATTGAACGTTACTCCAAAGTCCGCCATGTGCGTGGCCATGCGTGGCTTGCTTGTGTTTTTTGCAAAACTTTCTTTTATTAATCATGTTTTAACCTGATTGGATCCACATGCAGTGTTCCATTCTGAAAGTAATGTTCTGACTCTTTCTGCAATGTATATTTGCACGTGTTCCTTCATATTAGAGCCACCCATGTGTTTTATAATGTGCTACGCATGTGGTAACCTTTTGCAAATGGCCTGACTCCATTCCTTATCGATCGAACGTTACTCCAAAGTCCGCCATGTGCGTGGCCATGCGTGGTTTGCTTGTTTTTTTGCAAAACTTTCTTTTATTAATCATGTTTTAACCTAATTGGATCCACATGCAGTGTGCAATTTGAAAGTAATGCTCTGAGTCTTTCTGCAATGTATATTTGCACGTGTTTCTTCATATTAGAGCCACCCATGTGTTGTTTTATAGTCTGCTACGCATGTGGTAACCTTTTGCAAATGGCCTGACTCCATTCCTTATCGATTGAACGTTACTCCAAAGTCCACCATGTGCGTGGCCATGCGTGGCTTGCTTGTTTTTTTGCAAAATTTTCTTTTATTAATCATGTTTTAACCTGATTGGATCCACATGCAGTGTTCCATTCTGAAAGTAATGTTCTGACTATTTCTGCAATGTATATTTGCACATGTTCCTTCATATTAGAGCCACTCATGTGTTTTATAATGTGCTACGCATGTGGTAACCTTTTGCAAATGGCCTCACTACATTCCTTATCGATTGAACGTTACTCCAAAGTCCGCCATGTGCGTGGCCATGCGTGGCTTGCTTGTTTTTTTGCAAAACTTTCTTTTATTAATCATGTTTTAACCTGATTGGATCCACATGCAGTGTGCAATTTGAAAGTAATGTTCTGACTCTTTCTGCAATGTATATTTGCACGTGTTCCTTCATATTAGAGCCACCCATGTGTTGTTTTATAATCTGCTACGCATGTGGTAACCTTTTGCAAATGGCCTGACTCCATTCCTTATCGATTGAACGTTACTCCAAAGTCCGCCATGTGCGTGGCCATGCGTGGCTTGCTTGTTTTTTTGCAAAACTTTCTTTTATTAATCATGTTTTAACCTGATTGGATCCACATGCAGTGTTCCATTCTGAAAGTAATGTTCTGACTCTTTCTGCAATGTATATTTGCACGTGTTCCTTCATATTAGAGCCACCCATGTGTTGTTTTATAATCTGCTACGCATGTGGTAACCTTTTGCAAATGGCCTGACTCCATTCCTTATCGATTGAACGTTACTCCAAAGTCCGCCATGTACGTGGCCGTGCTTGGCTTGCTTGTTTTTTTGCAAAACTTTCTTTCATTAATCATGTTTTAACCTGATTGGATCCATATGCAGTGTTCCATTCTGAAAGTAATGCTCTGACTCTTTCTGCAATGTATATTTGCACGTGTTCCTTCATATTAGAGCCACCCATGTGTTTTATGATGTGCTACACATGTGGTAACCTTTTGCAAATGGCCTCACTCCATTCCTTATCGATTGAACGTTACTCCAAAGTCCGCCATGTGCGTGGCTTGCTTGTTTTTTTGCAAAACTTTCTTTTATTAATCATGTTTTAACCTGATTGGATCCACATGCAGTGTTCCATTCTGAAAGTAATGCTCTGACTCTTTCTGCAATGTATATTTGCACGTGTTCCTTCATATTAGAGCCACCCATGTGTTGTTTTATAATCTGCTACGCATGTGGTAACCTTTTGCAAATGGCCTGACTCCATTCCTTATCAATCGAACGTTACTCCAAAGTCCGCCATGTGCGTGGCCATGCGTGGCTTGCTTGTTTTTTTGCAAAACTTTCTTTTAATAATCATGTTTTAACCTGATTGGATCCACATGCAGTGTTCCATTCTGAAAGTAATGTTCTGACTCTTTCTGCAATGTATATTTGCACGTGTTCCTTCATATTAAAGCCACCCATGTGTTGTTTTATAATCTGCTACGCATGTGGTAACCTTTTGCAAATGGCCTGACTCCATTCCTTATCGATTGAACGTTACTCTAAAGTCCGTCATGTGCGTTGCCGTGCGTGGCTTGCTTGTTTTTTGCAAAACTTTCATTTAATAATCATGTTTTAACCTGATTGGTTCCACATGCAGTGTTTCATTCTGAAAGCAATGGTCTGAGTCTTTCTGCAATGTATATTTGCACATGTTTTTTCATATTAGAGCCACCCATGTCATGTTTTATAATGTGCTACGTATGTGGTAACCTTTTGAAAATGGCCTCACTCCATTCCTTATCGATCGAACGTTACTCCAAAGTCCGCCATGTGCGTGGCCGTGCGTGGCTTGCTTGTTTTTTCCCAAAACTTCCTTTTATTAATCATGTTTTAACCTGATTGGATCCACATACAGTGTTTCATTCTGAAAGTAATGCTCTGAGTCTTTCTGCAATGTATATTTGCACGTGTTTTTTCATATTAGAGCCACCCATGTGTTGTTTTATAATCTGCTACGCATGTGGTAACCTTTTGAAAATGGCCTCACTCCATTCCTTATGGATCAAACGTTACTCCAAAGTCCGCCATGTGCATGGCCATGCGTGGCTTGCTTGTTTTTTTGCAAAACTTCCTTTTATTAATCATGTTTTAACCTGATTGGTTCCACATGCAGTGCTTCATTCTGAAAGTAATGGTCTGAGTCTTTCTGCAATGTATATTTGCACGTGTTTTTTCATATTAGAGCCACCCATGTCATGTTTTATAATGTGCTACGCATGTGGTAACCTTTTGAAAATGGCCTCATTCCATTCCTTATCGATCGAACGTTACTCCAAAGTCCGCCATGTGCGTGGCCGTGCGTGGCTTGCTTGTTTTTTCCCAAAACTTCCTTTTATTAATCATGTTTAATCCTGATTGGATCAACATGTAGTGTTTCATTCTGAAAGTAATGCTCTGAGTCTTTCGGCAATGTATATTTGCACGTGTTCCTTCATATTAGACCCACCCATGTGTTGTTTTATAATCTGCTGCGCATGTGGTACCCTTTTGCAAATGTCCTCACTCCATTCCTTATCGATTGAACGTTACTCCAAAGTCCGCCATTTGCGTGGCCATGCGTGGCTTGCTTGTTTTATTGCAAAACGTCCTTTTATTAATCATGTTTTAACCTGATTGGATCCACATGAGGTGTGCAATTTGAAAGTAATGCTCTGAATCCTTCTGCAATGTATATTTGCACATATTCCTTCATATTAGAGCCACTCATGTGTTTTATAATGTGCTACGCATGTGGTAACCTTTTGCAAATGGCCTCACTCCATTCCTTATCAATTGAACGTTACTCCAAAGTCCGCCATGTGCGTGGCCATGCGTGGCTTGCTTGTTTTTTTGCAAAACTTTCTTTTAATAATCATGTTTTAACCTGATTGGATCCACATGCAGTGTTTCATTCTGAAAGTAATGTTCTGACTCTTTCTGCAATGTATATTTGCACGTGTTCCTTCATATTAGAGCCACCCATGTGTTGTTTTATAATCTGCTACACATGTGGTAACCTTTTGCAAATGGCCTGACTCCATTCCTTATCGATCGAACGTTACTCCAAAGTCCGCCATGTGCGTGGCCATGCGTGGCTTGCTTGTTTTTTTGCAAAACTTTCTTTTATTAATCCTGTTTTAACCTGATTGGATCCACATGCAGTGTGCAATTTGAAAGTAATGCTCTGAGTTTTTCTGCAATGTATATTTGCACATGTTCCTTCATATTAGAGCCAGCCATGTGTTGTTTTATAATCTGCTACGCATGTGGTAACCTTTTGCAAATGGCCTGACTCCATTCCTTATCGATTGAACGTTACTCCAAAGTCCGCCATGTGCGTGGCCATGCGTGGCTTGCTTGTTTTTTTGCAAAACTTTCTTTTAATAATCATATATTAACCTGATTGGATCCACATGCAGTGTTCCATTCTGAAAGTAATGTTCTGACTTTCTGCAATGTATATTTGCACGTGTTCCTTCATATTAGAGCCACCCATGTGTTTTATAATGTGCTACGCATGTGGTAACCTTTTGCAAATGGCCTGACTCCATTCCTTATCGATTGACCGTTACTCCAAAGTCCGCCATGTGCGTGGCCATGCGTGGCTTGCTTGTTTTTTTGCAAAACTTTCTTTTATTAATCATGTTTTAACCTGATTGGATCCACATGCAGTGTTCCATTCTGAAAGTAATGTTCTGACTCTTTCTGCAATGTATATTTGCATGTGTTCCTTCACATTTGAGCCACCCATGTGTTTTATAATGTGCTACGCATGTGGTAACCTTTTGAAAATGGCCTCACTCCATTCCTTATCGATCGAACGTTACTCCAAAGTCCGCCATGTGCGTGGCCGTGCGTGGCTTGCTTGTTTTTTTGCTAAACTTTCTTTTATTAATCATGTTTTAACCTGATTGGATCCACATGAGGTGTGCAATTTGAAAGTAATGCTCTGAATCCTTCTGCAATGTATATTTGCACGTGTTTCTTCATATTAGAGCCACCCATGTGTTGTTTTATAATCTGCTACGCATGTGGTAACCTTTTGCAAATGGGCTGACTCCATTCCTTATCGATTGAACGTTACTCCAAAGTCCGCCATGTGCGTGGCCATGCGTGGCTTGCTTGTTTTTTTGCAAAACTTTCTTTTAATAATTATGTTTTAACCTGATTGGATCCACATGCAGTGTTCCATTCTGAAAGTAGTGTTCTGACTCTTTCTGCAATGTATATTTACACGTGTTCCTTCATATTAGAGCCACCCATGTTTTTTATAATGTGCTACGCATGTGGTAACCTTTTGCAAATGGCCTCACTCCATTCCTTATCGATTGAACGTTACTCCAAAGTCCACCATGTGCGTGGCCATGCGTGGCTTGCTTGTTTTTTTGCAAAACTTTCTTTTATTAATCATGTTTTAACCTGATTGGATCCACGTGCAGCGTGCAATTTGAAAGTAATGCTGTGAGTCTTTCTGCAATGTATATTTGCATGTGTTCCTTCATATTAGAGCCACCCATTTGTTGTTTTATAATCTGCTACGCATGTGGTAACCTTTTGCAAATGTCCTCACTCCATTCCTTATCGATTGAACGTTACTCCAAAGTCCGCCATGTGCGTGGCCATGTGTGGCTTGCTTGTTTTTTTGCAAAACTTTCTTTTATTAATCATGTTTTAACCTGATTGGATCCACATGAGGTGTGCAATTTGAAAGTAATGCTCTGAATCCTTCTACGATGTATATTTGCACGTATGTCTTCATATTAGAGCCACCCATGTGTTGTTTTATAATCTGCTACGCATGTGGTAACCTTTTGCAAATGGCCTGACTCCATTCCTTATCGATTGAACGTTACTCCAAAGTCCGCCATGTGCGTGGCCATGCGTGGCTTGCTTGTTTTTTTGCAAAACTTTCTTTTAATAATCATGTTTTAACCTGATTGGATCCACATGCAGTGTTCCATTCTGAAAGTAATGTTCTGACTCTTTCTGCAATGTATATTTACACGTGTTCCTTCATATTAGAGCCACCCATGTTTTTTATAATGTGCTACGCATGTGGTAACCTTTTGCAAATGGCCTGACTCCATTCCTTATCGATCGAACGTTACTCCAAAGTCTGCCATGTGCGTGGCCATGCGTGGCTTGCTTGTTTTTTTGCAAAACTTTCTTTTATTAATCATGTTTTAACCTGATTGGATCCACATGCAGTGTGCAATTTGAAAGTAATGCTCTGAGTTTTTCTGCAATATATATTTGCACGTGTTCCTTCATATTAGATCCAGCCATGTGTTTTTTTATAATCTGCTACGCATGTGGAAACCTTTTGCAAATGGCCTGACTCCATTCCTTATCGATTGAACGTTACTCCAAAGTCCGCCATGTGCGTGGCCATGCGTGGCTTGCTTGTTTTTTTGCAAAACTTTCTTTTAATAATCATGTATTACCTTGATTGGATCCACATGCAGTGTTCCATTCTGAAAGTAATGTTCTGACTTTCTGCAATGTATATTTGCACGTGTTCCTTCATATTAGAGCCACCCATGTGTTTTATAATGTGCTACGCATGTGGTAACCTTTTGCAAATGGCCTGACTCCATTCCTTATCGATTGACCGTTACTCCAAAGTCCGCCATGTGCGTGGCCATGCGTGGCTTGCTTGTTTTTTTGCAAAACTTTCTTTTATTAATCATGTTTTAACCTGATTGGATCCACATGCAGTGTTCCATTCTGAAAGTAATGTTCTGACTCTTTCTGCAATGTATATTTGCATGTGTTCCTTCATATTAGAGCCACCCATGTGTTTTATAATGTGCTACGCATGTGGTAACCTTTTGCAAATGGCCTCACTCCATTCCTTACCGATTGAACGTTACTCCAAAGTCCGCCATGTGCGTGGCCATGCGTGGCTTGCTTGTTTTTTTGCAAAACCTTCTTTTATTAATCATGTTTTAACCTGATTGGATCCACATGCAGTGTTCCATTCTGAAAGTAATGTTCTGACTCTTTCTGCAATGTATATTTGTATGTGTTCCTTCATATTAGAGCCACCCATGTGTTTTATAATGTGCTACGCATGTGGTAACCTTTTGCAAATGGCCTGACTCCATTCCTTATCGATCGAACGTTACTCCGAAGTACGCCATGTGCGTGCCCATGCGTGGTTTGCTTGTTTTTTTGCAAAACTTTCTTTTATCAATCATGTTTTAACCTAATTGGATCCACATGCAGTGTGCAATTTGAAAGTAATGCTCTGAGTCTTTCTGCAATGTATATTTGCACGTGTTTCTTCATATTAGAGCCACCCATGTGTTGTTTTATAGTCTGCTACGCATGTGGTAACCTTTTGCAAATGGCCTGACTCCATTCCTTATCGATTGAACGTTACTCCAAAGTCCACCATGTCCGTGGCCATGCGTGGCTTACTTGTTTTTTTGCAAAACTTTCTTTTATTAATCATGTTTTAACCTGATTGGATCCACATGCAGTGTTCCATTCTGAAAGTAATGTTCTGACTCTTTCTGCAATGTATATTTGCACATGTTCCTTCATATTAGAGCCACTCATGTGTTGTTTTATAATCTGCTACGCATGTGGTAACCTTTTGCAAATGGCCTGACTCCATTCCTTATCGATTGAACGTTACTCCAAAGTCCGCCATGTGCGTGGCCATGCGTGGCTTGCTTGTTTTTTTGCAAAACTTTCTTTTATTAATCATGTTTTAACCTGAGTGGATCCACATGCAGTGTTCCAGTCTGAAAGCAATGTTCTGACTCTTTCTGCAATGTATATTTGCACGTGTTCCTTCATATTAGAGCCACCCATGTGTTTTATAATGTGCTACGCATGTGGTAACCTTTTGCAAATGGCCTCACTCCATTCTTTATCGATTGAACGTTACTCCAAAGTCCGCCATGTGCGTGGCCATGCGTGGCTTGCTTGATTTTTTGCAAAACTTTCTTTTATTAATCATGTTTTAACCTGATTGGATCCACATGCAGTGTTCTATTCTGAAAGTAATGTTCTGACTCTTTCTGCAATGTATATTTGCACGTGTTCCTTCATATTAGAGCCACCCATGTGTTGTTTTATAATCTGCTACGCATGTGGTAACCTTTTGCAAATGGCCTGACTCCATTCCTTATCAATCGAACGTTACTCCAAAGTCCGCCATGTGCGTGGCCGTGCGTGGCTTGCTTGTTTTTTTGCAAAACTTTCTTTTATTAATCATGTTTTAACCTGATTGGATCCATATGCAGTGTTCCATTCTGAAAGTAATGCTCTGACTCTTTCTGCAATGTATATTTGCTCGTGTTCCTTCATATTAGAGCCAGCCATGTGTTGTTTTATAATCTGTTACGCATGTGGTAACCTTTTGCAAATGGCCTGACTCCATTCCTTATCATTTGAACGTTACTCCAAAGTCCGCCATGTGCGTGGCCATGCGTGGCTTGCTTGTTTTTTTGCAAAACTTTCTTTTATTAATCATGTTTTAACCTGAGTGGATCCACATGCAGTGTTCCATTCTGAAAGTAATGTTCTGACTCTTTCTGCAATGTATATTTGCACGTGTTCCTTCATATTAGAGCCACCCATGTGTTTTATAATGTGCTACGCATGTGGTAACCTTTTGCAAATGGCCTCACTCCATTCCTTATCGATTGAACGTTACTCCAAAGTCCGCCATTTGCGTGGCCATGCGTGGCTTGCTTGTTTTATTGCAAAACGTCCTTTTATTAATCATGTTTTAACCTGATTGGATCCACATGAGGTGTGCAATTTGAAAGTAATGCTCTGAATCCTTCTGCAATGTATATTTGCACATGTTCCTTCATATTAGAGCCACTCATGTGTTTTATAATGTGCTACGCATGTGGTAACCTTTTGCAAATGGCCTCACTCCATTCCTTATCAATTGAACGTTACTCCAAAGTCCGCCATGTGCGTGGCCATGCGTGGCTTGCTTGTTTTTTTGCAAAACTTTCTTTTAATAATCATGTTTTAACCTGATTGGATCCACATGCAGTGTTTCATTCTGAAAGTAATGTTCTGACTCTTTCTGCAATGTATATTTGCACGTGTTCCTTCATATTAGAGCCACCCATGTGTTGTTTTATAATCTGCTACACATGTGGTAACCTTTTGCAAATGGCCTGACTCCATTCCTTATCGATCGAACGTTACTCCAAAGTCCGCCATGTGCGTGGCCATGCGTGGCTTGCTTGTTTTTTTGCAAAACTTTCTTTTATTAATCATGTTTTAACCTGATTGGATCCACATGCAGTGTGCAATTTGAAAGTAATGCTCTGAGTTTTTCTGCAATGTATATTTGCACATGTTCCTTCATATTAGAGCCAGCCATGTGTTGTTTTATAATCTGCTACGCATGTGGTAACCTTTTGCAAATGGCCTGACTCCATTCCTTATCGATTGAACGTTACTCCAAAGTCCGCCATGTGCGTGGCCATGCGTGGCTTGCTTGTTTTTTTGCAAAACTTTCTTTTAATAATCATATATTAACCTGATTGGATCCACATGCAGTGTTCCATTCTGAAAGTAATGTTCTGACTTTCTGCAATGTATATTTGCACGTGTTCCTTCATATTAGAGCCACCCATGTGTTTTATAATGTGCTACGCATGTGGTAACCTTTTGCAAATGGCCTGACTCCATTCCTTATCGATTGACCGTTACTCCAAAGTCTGCCATGTGCGTGGCCATGCGTGGCTTGCTTATTTTTTTGCAAAACTTTCTTTTATTAATCATGTTTTAACCTGATTGGATCCACATGCAGTGTTCCATTCTGAAAGTAATGTTCTGACTCTTTCTGCAATGTATATTTGCATGTGTTCCTTCACATTTGAGCCACCCATGTGTTTTATAATGTGCTACGCATGTGGTAACCTTTTGAAAATGGCCTCACTCCATTCCTTATCGATCGAAGGTTACTCCAAAGTCCGCCATGTGCGTGGCCGTGCGTGGCTTGCTTGTTTTTTTGCTAAACTTTCTTTTATTAATCATGTTTTAACCTGATTGGATCCACATGAGGTGTGCAATTTGAAAGTAATGCTCTGAATCCTTCTGCAATGTATATTTGCACGTGTTTCTTCATATTAGAGCCACCCATGTGTTGTTTTATAATCTGCTACGCATGTGGTAACCTTTTGCAAATGGGCTGACTCCATTCCTTATCGATTGAACGTTACTCCAAAGTCCGCCATGTGCGTGGCCATGCGTGGCTTGCTTGTTTTTTTGCAAAACTTTCTTTTAATAATCATGTTTTAACCTGATTGGATCCACATGCAGTGTTCCATTCTGAAAGTAGTGTTCTGACTCTTTCTGCAATGTATATTTACACGTGTTCCTTCATATTAGAGCCACCCATGTTTTTTATAATGTGCTACGCATGTGGTAACCTTTTGCAAATGGCCTCACTCCATTCCTTATCGATTGAACGTTACTCCAAAGTCCACCATGTGCGTGGCCATGCGTGGTTTGCTTGTTTTTTTGCAAAACTTTCTTTTATTAATCATGTTTTAACCTGATTGGATCCACGTGCAGCGTGCAATTTGAAAGTAATGCTCTGAGTCTTTCTGCAATGTATATTTGCATGTGTTCCTTCATATTAGAGCCACCCATTTGTTGTTTTATAATCTGCTACGCATGTGGTAACCTTTTGCAAATGTCCTCACTCCATTCCTTATCGATTGAACGTTACTCCAAAGTCCGCCATGTGCGTGGCCATGTGTGGCTTGCTTGTTTTTTTGCAAAACTTTCTTTTATTAATCATGTTTTAACCTGATTGGATCCACATGAGGTGTGCAATTTGAAAGTAATGCTCTGAATCCTTCTACAATGTATATTTGCACGTATGTCTTCATATTAGAGCCACCCATGTGTTGTTTTATAATCTGCTACGCATGTGGTAACCTTTTGCAAATGGCCTGACTCCATTCCTTATCGATTGAACGTTACTCCAAAGTCCGCCATGTGCGTGGCCATGCGTGGCTTGCTTGTTTTTTTGCAAAACTTTCTTTTAATAATCATGTTTTAACCTGATTGGATCCACATGCAGTGTTCCATTCTGAAAGTAATGTTCTGACTCTTTCTGCAATGTATATTTACACGTGTTCCTTCATATTAGAGCCACCCATGTTTTTTATAATGTGCTACGCATGTGGTAACCTTTTGCAAATGGCCTGACTCCATTCCTTATCGATCGAACGTTACTCCAAAGTCTGCCATGTGCGTGGCCATGCGTGGCTTGCTTGTTTTTTTGCAAAACTTTCTTTTATTAATCATGTTTTAACCTGATTGGATCCACATGCAGTGTGCAATTTGAAAGTAATGCTCTGAGTTTTTCTGCAATATATATTTGCACGTGTTCCTTCATATTAGATCCAGCCATGTGTTGTTTTTGGTCTGCTACGCATGTGGAAACCTTTTGCAAATGGCCTGACTCCATTCCTTATCGATTGAACGTTACTCCAAAGTCCGCCATGTGCGTGGCCATGCGTGGCTTGCTTGTTTTTTTGCAAAACTTTCTTTTAATAATCATGTATTACCTTGATTGGATCCACATGCAGTGTTCCATTCTGAAAGTAATGTTCTGACTTTCTGCAATGTATATTTGCACGTGTTCCTTCATATTAGAGCCACCCATGTGTTTTATAATGTGCTACGCATGTGGTAACCTTTTGCAAATGGCCTGACTCCATTCCTTATCGATTGACCGTTACTCCAAAGTCCGCCATGTGCGTGGCCATGCGTGGCTTGCTTGTTTTTTTGCAAAACTTTCTTTTATTAATCATGTTTTAACCTGATTGGATCCACATGCAGTGTTCCATTCTGAAAGTAATGTTCTGACTCTTTCTGCAATGTATATTTGCATGTGTTCCTTCATATTAGAGCCACCCATGTGTTTTATAATGTGCTACGCATGTGGTAACCTTTTGCAAATGGCCTCACTCCATTCCTTACCGATTGAACGTTACTCCAAAGTCCGCCATGTGCGTGGCCATGCGTGGCTTGCTTGTTTTTTTGCAAAACCTTCTTTTATTAATCATGTTTTAACCTGATTGGATCCACATGCAGTGTTCCATTCTGAAAGTAATGTTCTGACTCTTTCTGCAATGTATATTTGTATGTGTTCCTTCATATTAGAGCCACCCATGTGTTTTATAATGTGCTACGCATGTGGTAACCTTTTGCAAATGGCCTGACTCCATTCCTTATCGATCGAACGTTACTCCGAAGTACGCCATGTGCGTGCCCATGCGTGGTTTGCTTGTTTTTTTGCAAAACTTTCTTTTATCAATCATGTTTTAACCTAATTGGATCCACATGCAGTGTGCAATTTGAAAGTAATGCTCTGAGTCTTTCTGCAATGTATATTTGCACGTGTTTCTTCATATTAGAGCCACCCATGTGTTGTTTTATAGTCTGCTACGCATGTGGTAACCTTTTGCAAATGGCCTGACTCCATTCCTTATCGATTGAACGTTACTCCAAAGTCCACCATGTCCGTGGCCATGCGTGGCTTACTTGTTTTTTTGCAAAACTTTCTTTTATTAATCATGTTTTAACCTGATTGGATCCACATGCAGTGTTCCATTCTGAAAGTAATGTTCTGACTCTTTCTGCAATGTATATTTGCACATGTTCCTTCATATTAGAGCCACTCATGTGTTGTTTTATAATCTGCTACGCATGTGGTAACCTTTTGCAAATGGCCTGACTCCATTCCTTATCGATTGAACGTTACTCCAAAGTCCGCCATGTGCGTGGCCATGCGTGGCTTGCTTGTTTTTTTGCAAAACTTTCTTTTATTAATCATGTTTTAACCTGAGTGGATCCACATGCAGTGTTCCATTCTGAAAGCAATGTTCTGACTCTTTCTGCAATGTATATTTGCACGTGTTCCTTCATATTAGAGCCACCCATGTGTTTTATAATGTGCTACGCATGTGGTAACCTTTTGCAAATGGCCTCACTCCATTCCTTATCGATTGAACGTTACTCCAAAGTCCGCCATGTGCGTGGCCATGCGTGGCTTGCTTGATTTTTTGCAAAACTTTCTTTTATTAATCATGTTTTAACCTGATTGGATCCACATGCAGTGTTCTATTCTGAAAGTAATGTTCTGACTCTTTCTGCAATGTATATTTGCACGTGTTCCTTCATATTAGAGCCACCCATGTGTTGTTTTATAATCTGCTACGCATGTGGTAACCTTTTGCAAATGGCCTGACTCCATTCCTTATCAATCGAACGTTACTCCAAAGTCCGCCATGTGCGTGGCCGTGCGTGGCTTGCTTGTTTTTTTGCAAAACTTTCTTTTATTAATCATGTTTTAACCTGATTGGATCCATATGCAGTGTTCCATTCTGAAAGTAATGCTCTGACTCTTTCTGCAATGTATATTTGCACGTGTTCCTTCATATTAGAGCCAGCCATGTGTTGTTTTATAATCTGTTACGCATGTGGTAACCTTTTGCAAATGGCCTGACTCCATTCCTTATCATTTGAACGTTACTCCAAAGTCCGCCATGTGCGTGGCCATGCGTGGCTTGCTTGTTTTTTTGCAAAACTTTCTTTTATTAATCATGTTTTAACCTGAGTGGATCCACATGCAGTGTTCCATTCTGAAAGTAATGTTCTGACTCTTTCTGCAATGTATATTTGCACGTGTTCCTTCATATTAGAGCCACCCATGTGTTTTATAATGTGCTACGCATGTGGTAACCTTTTGCAAATGGCCTCACTCCATTCCTTATCGATTGAACATTACTCCAAAGTCCGCCATGTGCGTGGCCATGCGTGGCTTGCTTGATTTTTTGCAAAACTTTCTTTTATTAATCATGTTTTAACCTGATTGGATCCACATGCAGTGTTCTATTCTGAAAGTAATGTTCTGACTCTTTCTGCAATGTATATTTGCACGTGTTCCTTCATATTAGAGCCACCCATGTGTTGTTTTATAATCTGCTACGCATGTGGTAACCTTTTGCAAATGGCCTGACTCCATTCCTTATCAATCGAACGTTACTCCAAAGTCCGCCATGTGCGTGGCCATGCGTGGCTTGCTTGTTTTTTTGCAAAACTTTCTTTTATTAATCATGTTTTAACCTGATTGGATCCACATGCAGTGTTCCATGCTGAAAGTAATGTTCTGACTCTTTCTGCAATGTATATTTGCACGTGTTCCTTCATATTAGAGCCACCCATGTGTTGTTTTATAATTTGCTACGCATGTGGTAACCTTTTGCAAATGGCCTGACTCCATTCCTTATCGATTGAACGTTACTCTAAAGTCCGCCATGTGCGTTGCCGTGCTTGGCTTGCTTGTTTTTTGCAAAACTTTCTTTTATTAATCATGTTTTAACCTGATTGGATCCACATGCAGTGTTTCATTGTAAAAGTAATGCTCTGAGTCTTTCTGCAATGTATATTTCCACGTGTTTCTTCATATTAGAGCCACCCATGTGTTTTATATTCTGCTATGCATGTGGTAACCTTTTGCAAATGGCCTCACTCCATTCCTTATGGATTGAACGTTACTCCAAAGTCCGCAATGTGCGTGGCCATGCGTGGCTTGCTTGTTTTTTGGCAAAACTTTCATTTAATAATCATGTTTTGACCTGATTGGATCCACATGCAGTGTTCCATTCTGAAAGTAATGCTCTGACTCTTTCTGCAATGTATATTTGCACGTGTTTCTTAATATTAGAGCCACCCATGTGTTGTTTTATAATGTGCTACGCATGTGGTAACCTTTTGTAAATGTCCTCACTCCACTCCTTATCGATCGAACGTTACTCGAAACTCCGCCATGTGCGTGGCTGTGAGTGGCTTGCTTGCTTTTTCCCAAATGTTTCCTTTATTAATCATGTTTAAACCTGATTGGATCCACATGCAGTGAGCAATTTGACAGTAATCTCAGAGTCTTGCTGCAATGCATATTTGCACGTGTATTCATATTTGGTTTGCTAAACACAGTTTCATTTATTTCCCCAATGTATAAATGATTTGCTGTGGGAATTGAAGGCGTTTATGGTTATCGATAGTGAGGAGGCTCAAGGTCTTGAAATTTTTGTCAGGAAGGGGTCCCAATGCTTAAAAGTTTTTGATAGGGGGGGTCAGCATCTGAAAGTTTGAAGACCTGTGCTGTAATCTGTCTCGGTCTAATCGATTTGACGTTGAAACACACCCATGTGCGTTTTGATCAGTGCTATGCACCGAGTCCCTATGGCCAATGTCCTCCAATTAATTTTTCTCAGTGTTACCTTGCATTTTAATGTAATGCTGTGATTCTTGCTCCACGTTTCTTGGACTTTAGTGTGTAGTGCAACCCTTCCTTGTTTTCACGATCACTTAACTGTGTATTGGAACCAACCCTTTGTTTTTTGTAATTGTGGTGTTAATTTTTTTGCCTTCCGTCTTCAAATGTAATGAAACCCATTGTTTATGAAATAGTTGCTGGTGAGCATCACACCATCATTGTTCAACGTGTGCCTAATTAATTTTGATTCTTAAGAGTCCTATTTTTTCACATTTATTTTCTATTTTTCGTAGGTCACACTCACAGCTCTGCTGACAGTCTGCAGCCCATTCTTTCCTTCGCGTCTGTGGCACTCCACTGTGTAGTCCAACCCTTCCTTCTTTTCACTTCGACTTCACTGTGTCCTGCTACTCACCCTTGTGTTCTTTCAATTTGGCGAGTATTTTTTGCCCTTCCATCCGCAAATTTCATGAAACCCCAATGTTTGTGAAATTGAATTTGATGCCTGAGTTGGTCACAAACACAGTCATTGTCCAACGTGTGTCAATTTAACGCGTCATAATTGTTCAAAACTTTCTCTACCTTTACCTAGGTCGCAGTCACAGCCCTGCTTACAGTCTGCAGTCCAACCCTTGCTTCGCGTCTGTTCCACTTCAGTGTGTAGTCCATCCCTTGCTTCTTGTCACTAACACTTCACTGTGCACTGCAACCCACTCTTGTGTTTCTTATAGTTGGTGAGTGTTGTTGACACTGGCGTTTGACCATGCGATTCAACCCCATTGTTTGAGAAAGTCTTTTGAGCCATGATTTTCGTAGTATTCTTAGACGTTTCACTGATTGTCATTACTGGTTGAATGAAGTCTGCGAATGTAATTTTTGGCCTGCTGTCTGCGAAAGTCATTAAATTCCAATGTTTTAGGAATTGTTTTTGAGCCATCATTTGGTGAGTACTTTTTGGCTTCTCCCTGAATGTCATTATGGATGCCATGAAGCCTGAAAATTTACTCAGTACTCAAGAAGTATGTTGTCTTTTGAATTGTAGTCATGTCCATAGAGGTATGCTAAAAGTCAACAATGTTGCGCCCAGTATAATGACAAAGAAATTTTATGTTTTGTGAGCATTCCTTGTATTTGTCAACTATTTTTGGCCTGCGACGTAAATTGATTCTCATTTGCTGTTTAATGTCGTTGAAATTCTTTCTTAGTCATTGTGGATGCCCTTTTTAGAAGTACAATATATTATCTGTAATTCAGTTTACTACCTTGTGTTGTACTGCAATGTCAGCTGCCATTTGTTCAGCTGCCATTTTTCCCTTCCTCAGGATTGTGTCAAAGCCTTTGTAGTGTTTTAATTTGGTTAATGTATGGCATTTATATATTAATGTATTAGTTTTAGACGCTTGAGGTAGTTATGCTATCAGTCTATCATTCCCTTTTCCTCTTGAAGAATATGGAATTTACCCAATTTGCTTTTATCGTTATTAATTATTTATTTTCAGTGGCAATCGAAATGGATCCATTCAAGTTCAATCACCTTGTGGCTTATTTGAGCCGTAATGTGTATCCTGGTGGTTTTACAAAATTAGAGAAGCATACATTGCGTCGAATGTCCAAAAACTACCTATTCGAAGGTATTTTTAAAAAATTTTATTTCTTTTTTTTGCCATGTGTTTATCGTATGTGCGCCATTGCTTGTTGATGTGGTATTTCGATTATGCTTCTTTGGCAAATCTTTCTTCTTTTTGTTTTTCGTTGATAGATGGACATTTGTTCTATACATTTAAAGATGGGAAGAGGAAAGTTGTTGTTGGTGCTGAAGCTGCTCTAAAAATATTTCATGAATTTCATTCGTCGACATTTGGTGGCCATTCTGGTATAAATAAAACACAGAGAAGCATAGCAGCCCGTTTTTTTTGGCCCGATATGACTACTCATATTAAAGATTGGGTGAGTGATAATGTTTTTTGCGACCTTCAAAAACCTATTTAAAAAGTTGTTGCCTTGGTGATAGTGGAGAATTTACATGCTTTTTTAGTACTTAAATTTATTTTTTTGTACTTAGATTTGGTGAAATTTTCGACTTTGTGTAAAATCAGACATCGTTTTCATTTGAGTTTTGGAATTATCTATTTGCAGATTAAACATTGTGATGCTTGTCAAAGGGAACAGCCATCTCTCAAGAAGTGCCCAGAGTTAAAACCAATTAAAGTATGTTTAAAATTGTCATACTTTTTCTTTAAAGGACTTTCACCAAAGTTAATTTTTGTAATTTCCTATCCTATAGTTTTGCAATTGTGTTTATTTACAGGTGACTCGTGTTTGGGAGCTTCTAGGAGTGGATTTGATGGGACTCATGCAGGCTACAGATATATTGTAACTGCAACCGATTATTTTTCCAAATGGGTAGAGGCATTCCCTTTAAAAAGGAAGACTGCATCTGAGGTAGCTGCAAGACTTTTGGAAATCTTTCTCTGCCATGGATGTCCGAAAAGGATCCTCTCTGATCAAGGGCGGGAGTTTTTGAACAAAGTAAGTCAACTACCTTTTTCTGCCATCGTTGTCATGTTTTCATATTGTGTTATTTTTTTTTCTGTTTTGAAAAGTATGTTTTCAATTGTTCTTTAATCATTCAGATTTGTAACTTGTATTTCACTTCTTTTGATGAATGTACCGATGTTTGCTTTTTAGGTTAACTCTAAATTATGTAAGGTGTTGAACATCAAACGTTCTGTGAGTTCAGCCTATCATCCTCAGACAAATGGGTTAGATGAGCGTACAAATGCTAACATTAAAAGGTAACGTGTGTTGTTATTGTGTTTGTGAGTAGTGCATACGTTGATGTCATGCTGCATTTTTGGTAGCTTTTCAAGTTCTGTAATGTTTCACGTTTGTTTTTCTGCAACACATATGCAATTTGAAATCAACGCCCAGTAATGATCCGTTAGTATTAAAAATGACATATGCAACCTCTTTTTTAATTATACAGCACATTGGTAAAGTACGTGAATGAGCATCAGACTGATTGGGATCGTTATTTAGACCATGCTTTGTTTGCTTTACGATAGAAGCCGCATTCTACCACAAAATTTTCCCCGTTTCTACTGTACTTGGGCCGTGAAGCAACATTCCCTAGTGAGCTGGATGATGAACTGGTATGAGATTTTCAGTACTTGACTTAATATTTGTATCTGGCAAATGTTATGTGCCCTACATTTTCTATTTACTTTTCTTTTCTTTTGTTTACAAACCAATTATGCATTTGTTAAGTCTTATTAGATAATTATCTTTGAAGACTTATTCCACTTCTAAGGAAGTAAAAAGCAATTATTGATTTTTATGTTTCCTTTATTAGCTACAGTTTGTACAACCATCAGAAAGTGATTATCCCGCAATTGTTGCAGAAATGAAAATTAGAGCAGCAGAGTTGCAGGAGCAGGCAAAGCAGAATATAGCGGTTGGCCAGGAAAGACAAAATATCAAATATAAAAATAGACTTTGCAAGAAATATCAGCCATACAGCTTCCAAAAAGGAGAGTTAGTGCTTTTGCAAAATGCTAGGCGATCAACCAGAAAAGGCGGCGTTTTAGAGACTAGATTTTCAGGCCCCTACACTGTTGCTGAAATTAAAGGGAAGCGTGTAAAGCTAATGAATGCTAAAAACACAGTATTAAGTAGAACTTTTAATTTGGACATGTTGAGGCCGTACAATGTGAGCAATATAGGTAATTTTTGGTTTAGTACCTTCCTTTTATTCCTGACATAATATTCATGTTGTTACCTCCGCAGCCTCTTTAATTCTCTCTATAATTGGTACGAACTGAGTTGTTCTCAACATGAACCTTTCAAAAAGCAGACTCCTTGACTATCCTGAGCAATTGTTATGTTTGTTATTTGTTCTGGTTATATATTATAGTACTGTCTTTGTTGACGTACCTTGTTAATAAAGTACATTTTTAAAAATGTTTTTGCAGGCAAAATGACCAGTGATACTTGCTCTTCTGTGCTTCCATCATGTCCTGCACCTCTTCCACTGTCACCATCACGTCTTCCACAATCTAAAATTTCATCGTCTCCAAGTCACCTTTCATCATCTCCAGCACGGCTTGCCCTGTCTCCGGCACGGCTGGCACCATCTCCAGCAAGCTTCTCACCAACTGCAGCCCACATCTCACTGTCAACAGCACAGCTTACAGTTTCTCCATCACGGCTTATATCCCCCCCATGCTCTACTCTGTTTTCATGAAAAAAGTTTTAGATGTGTGGAAGAAACCTGTTACTGGAAGGTTGGAAGCAATAGTTTCAAATTTTAAATTATATGATTCTTCGTTTGATACCTTGAAAGGAAAAGAATGGATATGTGATGAGGTAGGCATACTTCAAATTATTTTTTACTGTACGTAGTGTAATGTGGTATGCTTTTCATGTTGGTCCTTGGAGTAATGCACAGGTTTTCTCCTTTTTTTATTTTTCAAGGTAATAGATGCTTATCTGTCCAGAATGTGTTTGCTCAGACCAAAGGTACTTATCTTTTGAACAATAAGTCATAGGTCTACTTTTCATTGTTAATATCGATTAAATTTAACTTCATGATATTTGTTTCACTTCATTATATTTTCTTTGTTATATTTAGTGTTTATTGATGTGTGCCACAGTGGCTTCCTCTGTATTCAGTGGCAATTATCCTTCATCTTCTTGCCGGGTAAATATTGTTCTTATGTTTTTCAAGGTTCTTATTTGTTTTTTCTTGGTATTTTTGGTGGTACAATTATTTATGAATTGTAATGTCATACCTAATTTCTTAATTTAGTTTAATGTTACCTATTGCAAGTGTCGATGCTTTGTTGTTGTAATTTTTGTTAATGTTTTTTACATTTCCATTCCATTGTTAACCGCATGATATTTTAGGGTTACTTACTTTACTTTGGATGTTGTATGTGACTTGCATTATTTTTTCTTTTTGTTCTGCATCGCATAGCTTCCTCTTTTTGAAAATGAGATGGTCCTGTGTCCGACCAATACCGGAATGCATTGGATACTATTGGTGAGTGTAAACATTAATGTGTTGATATTGATGAATTTTACATGTAAGTGTTGTCATGCTTCATGTTTTTTTGTAATATATTACTCCCTTGCTTGCATTTTCCGTCCACATGTTTTGAAGACACAAATGGATGTAAAAATACAAATTTTCCAATATTCATTGTCAGTCTTGTCCTTTTCGTTGCAGATAGTGAAACCTTTGGCCAAAGTTTTATTACTATACGACTCATTGGTTGGCGATGCTGTGAAGTACCAGAAGTGTTTAACAACTTGGAGGTACCACTGTACTTTCAATGTATCTAAAATGTTTGTAATCTGTAATACTGCATACTTAGTACACTGTGGATATATGGATTTTAGATGTCTAAGTTCTGTTCAGTTACATCTTGTGTTATTTTCCTTTTGTTGAGGGACAAATATGAAACATAACTGTTAATATGTTTCTAAAGGGCTTTCCTACAGGCAATCGGTTGTCAAGACAATGACCAATGGCAGTTAGTGGTAGAAAGTAACGCCAAGCAACAGGACAGCTACAATTGTGGTGTTTTTTGCATGCTGGTAATTGCTCTATATTGTTATCATAATTTGACGTTATTTTGGATGTTTTTTGTGAAGCTAAGTCTAAGGTGGGTGGTTTTTGACAGCCTATTTTTTTGGTTTAGAACATGCACATGAAAGGAAAGTCGCTACTGTGTGAGCTTAGCTGGATTTTTCACAAATGAAATATAGTAAATTGTTCTTTATAAAGATCATTTTCTTTACATTTCGTTACTTTTATAACTTTGATTTTTTTAACGGTCTATTTAGTTTGTAGAATCGTACTTTAGTGGTTTTCCCGTTCCACACCAAGAGATAATAAATGCTTCGTTTCTGATGGAATACAGACTGTTCATTGCAATGAAGCTCATGCAGTTCTCAGGTTAGAGTGAATTTTTTTGCCACATTTCTTATGACAATTGAACTGCTGTACTTTTCTGTTTTAAAGTTTACATTTGCTATTTATTTGTGGTTTTTTCAATGTTCAGTCAAGCTCAGATTGATTGTTGTTGCTTATATTGTCCGCTGTTAATTGTTTGTCACTTATGTCAAAAACGTAACTTGCAATTCTTTACACTTTTTACAGTAGGTCCTTAAATGCGCAAATGTTTGTCTCTCTTCAAATTTAGATTCCGTCGAAGATGTCTGTGGCGAATGTCTTCTACCTCAGTCTACCGTCCTATGCCATGATTGTTGCAGATGGATTCATTTACAATGCATTACATTTGACACATCTTTGTTGCATCCTTCTCAAGGCTTCCTTTGTAGCAAATGTCTTTGAAAAAGTCGGGTATTTATGTTATTTATCACCTTTTTGCAAGTCGGCTGTACATCACCATGTTCTCTAAAATCATGTCCTGTTCTATTGTCACGAGTAAGAAAGTGGACTTTTTTCTAAATGTTTTTTGGCATTTGCTATAGTTTCATTCTAAATCCATGATTGCAAAATGCTGACAATTTTTCAATATATACTTGGTAGTACTTATTTACTTAATTTCATTTTAATCCAAATTTCAAACGTTAAAACCAACACCCCTTATTGACAGTAGGTACTCTAGGCTTTTAGGGATGTTAAGCAACCTATTTCTATCGGTCATACGGTGCTTGCCTTATCTGGCTGCGGGCCTGTTGATGGAAGCGTGCTGACCTGATTTCCCAGAAAGTCACCATGCCCTCTTTGCAACATGTACCCACAATGAATAATTATATTTTTAATCTGGAGGTGTCTGTATGGTCGGCACACTACAACAATGCAAAAAGGTAGTCATTTTGTGTTTTCAATGTGTTATGCATTTCCTTACTGTTTTTTGTGTCTCTCAACTTGCCTCATCCTTAAAAGCCACCTGGAGAAGTTCCAAAAGTGGGCTAATGCAAAGTTTGTCCTTGAACTATTTGTGTGATATCCACACATCTACGACACTGATCCTTACATATAATTTCTATGCTTTCCATTTTCAGATTGGACTCATCACATAGCCTCAGCAAAATTCCAAGTCTGAGCCACCTGTCCAAGACAATAATTTTTTTAGCCCACTAAAAGACAAAAGTATGTTCTAACCTAAAATTGTAACACATATTGTGCTTATTCTTAAATGTGACAGCATCACTTTCACCCTGATCAGTCCCTGTACTTAGAGTTGACAAACCAGTCCTGGTAAGCCGTGTGCAAAGAGTTTTAGTGAACAGTAGACATCTTTTTATGGCAATGACAGCCCGCCAACAAAATATCAACAAAATTAATTTAAACCTCATAAGCAATAAGATTGTTCGATAGGCAGCCTTGATGAAAATGTTGAGGTCGAAATTGCTCATTATTTCCTGCTTTTATTTTGTGTTAATTCACAACATAAATATGATAAAAGCTCATATATCTTGTAGTTAAAAAAAAGTTTACAAAATTAAGTATCGTCTATAAAGCACACAAATGTGAAGTTATATTTCGGTCATATCTAAAAATGTTGATCATATTAAAATGGTACGCATAACATCACATTAAAATCGAAAAAATGACATCTTTGTTCAATTGACAGATCTAAAATGTAAGCAAACGTCCATTTAGTTTACAAATGGCATGTTAAATGTTAATGTGGTTCGGAAATGTCGTTGATATCTAATAATCCAATTTTACAAAAATAACTTTAAAAAAAAATAGGGTTAATGATACAGTTGGTACCACCAAAGAATGTGTTTAACTGCTAAGACATTACACATACACAGTTTGTTTGGAACCTTTGCATTTTTGGTTTCCAAACAAAGCGAACATTTGTGTATATACCTTTTTGATCACACATTGCTTTAATGTGCCATCTTAATATTATATTGATTAATGTAGTAATTCAGACATCATACCCATAAGCATGGGGAACTCAAAAAAAATTGTACATACTGTTTGGCAACAAATGGATGGATCATGAATTTATAGTGTTGTCCTGGTATGGTAAATCTGAGATAGTTCCTGTGTGCGCGGGGTGTATCGGTATGTGGAAGTAAGCTTCTGAGATCCAAATTTGCCAGGTACTCTCCTTCTCACAGCAGTGTCAGTACCTGTTGCAGTGTGACCTATTTAGGGCCCTGAGGTCTAATATTGGTGTTATTGACTTGTCATTTTTGGGGATTAGGAAGTATAGTGAGTATACCCCTCTACCCTGATGTACTAATGATACTAGTTTTGTACACTTTTTTCCGGCATAACGTTAACCTCTTGCTGCAATAAGTTTAGATGTTCTTTGGACATTGGATGTTGAATGGGTGGTATGTTGGATCGTGTTAAGAAACACTCAGCAAAACGTCATTTTCTGTCTTAGATGTTTCTTGAGTGTTTATGATTGTCAACATTCGTGGCTCCCTATATAATCTTTGCTATTTATATATGTATTAATCTAATTTGTAATGTAATTGTACCCGTTGTTGATCAGCGCCTACTAATACACCCTGTGCCTGAGCCTTGTCAACGTGTACGCAATTATTGGCCGCTGATTGCTTGGTCTTTACGGCTGTCATTTGGTGCATCACACATTTTATTCCGCTTCTCCTATAGCCTTCGAGGGCAGACCTCAAACAGGTCTTTCGTGTTCAATGTATGTTGACATTTTTCAACATTCAAAATAATTGTAAGTGGGAACTTCCACTATATTAACGAGGGATTCTACCTCTAGACTAACAATTTCAAACGCTGGCTGTCATGACTGTCTGTGGTACTCCAAGTAGTCTCCCCTCAATCCATTTATGTGACATGTTCCCCTTTCACTTCTGAAACACACTGTACAAAAGTGCTTTATCTTCACCCCGTGCCTGAGCCTTGTTGGCGGGGACACCTTTATTGGCCGCTGATTGCTTGGTCTTTACGGGTGTCATTTGGTGCATCACACATTTTGCTCAGCTTCTTCTATAGCCTTCGTGGGCAGACCTCAAACAGGTCTTTCGTGTTCAATGTAAGTTGACATTTTTCAACATTCAAAATAATTGTAAGTGGGAACTTCCACTATATTATCGAGGGGCTCTACCTCTAGACTAACTATTTCAAACGTTGGCTGTCATGACTGTCTGTGGTACTCCAAGTAGTCTCCCCTCAATCCATTCATGTGACATGTTCCCCTTCCACTTCTGAAACATACTGTACAAAAGTGCTTTATCTTCACCCCGTGCCTGAGCCTTGTCGGTGGGGACACCTTTATTGGCTGCTGATTGCTTGGTCTTTACGGGTGTCATTTGGTGCATCACACATGCTTTTCAGCTTCTTCTATAGCCTTCGAGGGCAAACCTCAAACAGGTCTTTCGTGTTCAATGTATGTTGACATTTTTCAACATTCAAAATAATTGTAAGTGGGAACTTCCACTATATTAACGAGGGATTCTACCTCTAGACTAACAATTTCAAACGCTGGCTGTCATGACTGTCCGTGGTACTCCAAGTAGTCTCCCCTCAATCCATTCATGTGACATGTTCCCCTTCCACTTCTGAAACACACTGTACAAAAGTGCTTTATCTTCACCCCGTGCCTGAGCCTTGTCGGCGGGGACACCTTTATTGGCTGCTGATTGCTTGGTCTTGACGGGTGTCATTTGATGCATCACACATGCTTTTCAGCTTCTTCTATAGCCTTCGAGGGCAGACCTCAAACAGGTCTTTCGTGTTCAATGCATGTTGACATTTTTCAACATTCAAAATAATTGTAAGTGGGAACTTCCACTATATTAACGAGCGGCTCTACCTCTAGACTAACAATTTCAAACGCTGGCTGTCATGACTGTCTGTGGTACTCCAAGTAGTCTCCCCTCAATCCATTCATGTGACATGTTCCCCTTTCACTTCTGAAACACACTGTACAAAAGTGCTTTATCTTCACCCCATGCCTGAGCCTTGTTGGCGGGGACACCTTTATTGGCCGCTGATTGCTTGGTCTTTACGGGTGTCATTTGGTGCATCACACATTTTGCTCAGCTTCTTCTATAGCCTTCGTGGGCAGACCTCAAACAGGTCTTTCGTGTTTAATGTATGTTGACATTTTTCAACATTCAAAATAATTGTAAGTGGGAACTTCCACTATATTATCGAGGGGCTCTACCTCTAAACTAACTATTTCAAACGCTAGCTGTCATGACTGTCTGTGGTACTCCAAGTAGTCGCCCCTCAATCCATTCATGTGACACGTTCCCCTTCCACTTCTGAAACACACTGTACAAAAGTGCTTTATCTTCACCCTGTGCCTGAGCCTTGTCGGCGGGGACACCTTTATTAGCTGCTGATTGCTTGGTCTTTACGGGTGTCATTTGGTGCATCACACATGCTTTTCAGCTTCTTCTATAGCCTTCGAGGGCAGACCTCAAACAGGTCTTTCGTGATCAATGTATGTTGACATTTTTCAACATTCAAAATAATTGTAAGTGGGAACTTCCACTATATTAACGAGGGGCTCTACCTCTAGACTAATAATTTCAAACGCTGGCTGTCATGACTGTCTGTGGTACTCCAAGTAGTCTCCCCTCAATCCATTCATGTGACATGTTCCCCTTCCACTTCTGAAACACACTGTACAAAAGTGCTTTATCTTCACCCCGTGCCTGAGCCTTGTCGGCGGGGACACCTTTATTGGCTGCTGATTGCTTGGTCTTGACGGGTGTCATTTGGTGCATCACACATGCTTTTCAGCTTCTTCTATAGCCTTCGAGGGCAGACCTCAAACAGGTCTTTCGGGTTCAATGTATGTTGACATTTTTCAACATTCAAAATAATTGTAAGTGGGAACTTTCACTATATTAACAAGGGGCTCTACCACGAGACTAACAATTTCAAACGCTGGCTGTCATGATTGTCTGTGGTACTCCAAGTAGTCTCCCCTCAATCCATTCATGTGACATGTTCCCCTTCCACTTCTGAAACACACTGTGCAAAAGTGCTTTATCTTCACCCCGTGCCTGAGCCTTGTTGGCGGGGACACCTTTATTGGCCGCTGATTGCTTGGTCTTGACGACTGTCTTTTTGTGTAGCTTGTAGACCAACAGCTGAATCTACAGGTAACACTTACTCTATATCTACCAACTCCACTTCAAAGATTATTTTCATATGAGGTGGTATTTTGGAATCTGGCTGTCCTTTCGTGCCTTAAGTCCATTCGGATTCAATTAACACCTAAGCCTTTTCGCCTTTTATCACGGTTGTAAGGGCTTCATCCGACCGTATAATGTAAGCAAGCAAGGTCATTTATTGAGGTCAACCTTCCATGAAGTCTTGGCATAATAGTTCACATTTGTTTTGTCATGGTGTTCACTCCGCTGCCTCTTTCATTCTTTGATCGGTGCATCTTCTCCCCTCAATCCATTCATGGCATTTGTTCAACCATCAAGGGTCGAGTCACCTTGAAGTAAAAGACAGCTTGTATTTTGATTGCACTTATCTGTTGGGAGACCTGGTGATGTGAATGTACGTTTCTGTTGCAGTGGTTTTCTGTATATTTTTTATGGAAATTGTTCACTTTCACCATTCCCTGTCTGGTTGGAAGTTTGCACACTTGTGGGCCTGTACTTTTATTCAATTTTCGAAGTACAGGCCCCTTCTGGGCCTCTACTTTTATTGTCCAATTTCCAATTTGTCTGTTTTCCAAAGTACAGGCCCCTTCTGGGTCTGTACTTTTATTGTCTGTTTTGAAAAGTACAGGCCCCTTCTGGGCCTGTACTTTTATTTTCTGTTTTCCAAACTACAGTATCTTATAAGTTCCTGGAAAACTGGATAGATAACGACATTAGTAGTCTTCCAGCACTTTTTTCTCCTGGTTCTTCTGCCGCCAAGAGTCACTGTTCTGGGCCTGTACCTTTATTTTTGTGTTTTCTAGGTACAGGCCCCTTCTGGGCCTCGACTTTTATTGTCCAATTTCAAAAGTACAAGCCCCTTCTGGGCCTCTACTTTTATTGTCTGTTTTCCAAAGTACAGGCCCCTTCTGGGCCTGTACTTTTATTGTCTGTTTTCCAAAGTACGGGCCCCTTCTGGGCCTGTACTTTTATTGTCTGTTTTGAAAAGTAAAGGCCCCTTCTGGGCCTGTACTTTTATTTTCTGTTTTCCAAAGTACAGTATCTTATAAGTTCCTGGAAAACTGGATAGATAACGACATTAGTAGTCTTCCAGCACTTTTTTCTCCTGGTTCTTCTGCCACCAAGAGTCACTGTTCTGGGCCTGTACCTTTATTTTTGTGTTTTCTAGGTACAGGCCCCTTCTGGGCCTTGACTTTTATTGTCCAATTTCAATAGTACAGGCCCCTTCTGGGCCTCTACCTTTACTGTCTGTTTTCCAAAGTACAGGCCCCTTCTGGGCCTGTACTTTAATTGCCTGTTTTCCAAAGTACGGGCCCCTTCTGGGCCTGTACTTTCATTGTTCAATTTTCTAAGTACAGCCCCTTCTGGGCCTGTACTTTTATTGTCTATTTTCCAAAGTACATGCCCCTTCTGGGCCTGTACTTTCATTGTCTGTTATTGTCTGTTGTCCAAAGTACCGGCCCCTTCTGGGCCTGTACTTTTATTGTCTGATTTCCAAATTACAGGCCCCTCAATCCATTCATGTGACCGCTGATTGCTTGGTCTTGACGACTGTCCTTTGGTCTACCTTGTAGACCACCAGCCGTTTATTGTTCACTTTGAGAGCTATACTAAGAGGTTGAAATGCTTCCAATTTTTAAAATTGCTAAAGAATTGTACCTTATTTGATCCTGGAAAAAAGCCCTGTCTATTAAATCTGTTTCATTGTGTTCAATCTATGTTGAAATTTTGCAACATTCAAAATAATTGTAAGTGGGAACTCCCGCTATATTAACGAGGGGCTCTACCTGTAGACTAACTATTTCAAACCCTGGCTGTCTCATCTTGACCCCGGCGAGAGTCTCTATTTAATGTGCTTAATCCAATTCCACATGTTTCATTCAATCCAATCCATGTCTATTAAATCTGTTTAATTATGTTCAATGTATGTTGATATTTTTTCAACATTGGAGATAATTGTGAGTGGGGTTCTACCGCTATACTAACGAGGGGCTCTACCTCTACACTAACTAATTCAAACCCTGGCTATCTCTTCTTGACCCCGGCGAGAGTCTCTATTTAATGTGCTTTATCCAATTCCACATGTTTCATTCAATCCAATCCATGTCTATTAAATCTGTTTAATTATGTTCAATCTATGTTGATATTTTTTCAACATTGGAGATAATTGTGAGTGGGGTTCTACCGCTATACTAATGAGGGGCTCTACCTCTACACTAACTATTTCAAACCCTGGCTGTCTCTTCTTGACCCCGGCGAAAGTCTCTATTTATTGTGCTTAATCCAATTCCACATGTTTCATTCAATCCAATCCATGTCTATTAAATCTGTTTAATTATGTTCAATGTATGTTGATATTTTTTCAACATTGGAGATAATTGTGAGTGGGGTTCTACCGCTATACTAACGAGGGGCTCTACCTCTACACTAACTATTTCAAACCCTGGCTGTCTCTTTTTGACCCCGGCGAGAGTCTCTATTTAATGTGCTTAATCCAATTCCACATGTTTCATTCAATCCAATCCATGTCTATTAAATCTGTTTAATTATGTTCAATGTATGTTGATATTTTTTCAACATTGGAGATAATTGTGAGTGGGGTTCTACTGCTATACTAACGAGGGGTTCTACCTCTACACTAACTATTTCAAAACCAGGCTGTCTCTTCTTGACCCCGGCGAGAGTCTCTATTTAATGCGCTTAATCCAATTCCACATGTTTCATTCAATCCAATCCATGTCTATTAAATCTGTTTAATTATGTTCAATGTATGTTGATATTTTTTCAACATTGGAGATAATTGTGAGTGAGGTTCTACCGCTATACTAACGAGGGGCTCTACCTCTACACTAACTATTTCAAACCCTGGCTGTCTCTTTTTGACCCCGGCGAGAGTCTCTATTTAATGTGCTTAATCCAATTCCACATGTTTCATTCAATCCAATCCATGTCTATTAAATCTGTTTAATTATGTTCAATGTATGTTGATATTTTTTCAACATTGGAGATAATTGTGAGTGGGGTTCTACTGCTATACTAACGAGGGGTTCTACCTCTACACTAACTATTTCAAAACCAGGCTGTCTCTTCTTGACCCCGGCAAGAGTCTCTATTTAATGCGCTTAATCCAATTCCACATGTTTCATTCAATCCAATCCATGTCTATTAAATCTGTTTAATTATGTTCAATGTATGTTGATATTTTTTCAACATTGGAGATAATTGTGAGTGGGGTTCTACCGGTATACTAACGAGGGGCTCTACCTCTACACTAACTATTTCAAACTCTGGCTGTCTCTTCTTGACCCCAGCGAGAGTCTCTATTTAATGAGCTTAATCCAATTCCACATGTTTCATTCAATCCAATCCATGTCTATTAAATCTGTTTAATTATGTTCAATGTATTTTGATATTTTTTCAACATTGGAGATAATTGTGAGTGGGGTTCTACCGCTATACTAACGAGGGGCTCTACCTCTGCACTAACTATTTCAAACCCTGGCTATCTCTTCTTGACCCCGGCTGTTGAAATGCTTCCAATTTTTGAAATTGCTAAAGCATTGTAGCTTGTTTGTTCCTGGAAAAAGCCCCTCAATCCATTCATGTGACATGTTCCCCTTCCGCTTCAGAAAAACACTGTGCAAAAGTGCTTTATCTTCACCCCGTGCCTGAGCCTTGTCGGCGGGGACACCTTTATTGGCCGCGGATTGCTTGGTCTTGACGACTGTCTTTTGGTCTACCTTGTAGACCACCAGCTGTTTATTGTCCACTTTGAGATATGCATGTGTCCTGTTCCCTCTAATAGTGTGTTCTAATAGTTAACATTTGTTTTGTCATGGTGTTCACTCCGCTGCCTCTTTCATTCTTTAATCGGTGCATCTTCTCCCCTCAATCCATTCATGGCATTTGTTCAACCGTCAAGGGTCGAGTCACCTTGAAGTAAAAGACAGCTTTTCTTTTGATTGACCTTACCTGTTGGGAGACCTGGTGATGTGAATGTACATTTCTGTTGAAGTGCTTTTCTGTATATTTTTGTCATGGAAATTGTTCACTTTCACCATTGACCAACCTCACTGTCTATTTAATGGGCTTCATCCAGTTCCACCTGTTACCATACTCTTCCACTTCCCAGAGCATTATGATTGGAGACCTCTAATCAGACTGCCTAGTCCTTGCAAACTTGGTTGAAACTTATTTTCCTGATTCCCAAAAGTATACTGATTGATCATCAGCTGCTCTATTGTGTTTAAATCAGGCAATGTGTCGCTTCGTTCTTCTTTATGAGGTTGTATAATGTCATCCAATGACATGTCGATCTCCTTCATAGCTGCGGACTCACCATCGCTCTGCTCCATTACTTCTTGACTTCCAGGTTTTTTTTTACTTCTGCCGCCAAGAGTCACTGTTCTTTCTTGGCTTTATACAGTCAGAAGACGCTTCCACATCGTTGTGTTAACGGGATCACGGTCAACGGGATCTCCGTTGAGCTGTGTCCCCTTCCCCTGCCCTGGATCCATTTTTGTGATCCGGGCCAGGGGGCAGCTATTTTGCCACATGTTCCAGTGGCCACATTCTGGGCTTCCTGCTCTTGTTTGTTCACCTTGATATTCCTTCTAGGGCATCAAGATAGATGGAGATTTGTTCTATACTTTGAAAGATACGAAGAGGAAAGTTGTTGTTGGTGTTATAGCTGGTTGAAAAATATTTCATGAATTTCATTCGTCGACTCTTGGTGTCCATTCCGGTATCAGTAAAGCACACAAGCATTGCCTCCCATATTTTTGGGGCCCAATATGTCAACTCATATTGAATAATGTGTGACGTCATAAGGTGCTGCTCCCACAGTCCCTGTCTGGTTGGAAGGTCGCACACTTGTGGGCCTGTACTTTTATTGTTCAATTTTCAAAGTACAGGCCTGTACTTTTATTGTCTGATTTCCAAAGTACAGGCCCCTTCTGGGCCTGTACTTTTATTGTCTGTTTTTCAAAGTACAGGCCCCTTCTGGGCCTATACTTTTATTGTCTGATTTCTAAAGTGCAGGCCCTGTACTTTTATTGTTCAATTTTCAAAGTACAGGCCCCTCCTTGGCCTTTACGTTTATTGTTCAGTTTTCAAAGTACAGGCCCCCTCTTTGAAAGTACAGGCCCCTTCAAGTACAGCTGAAGCGGTCACAAACTTCAAGATCAGTTTTGACAACATGAGGCCAGCGGTTTTTCTCCGTCCACACAATGCAACACACCAATTTAAAAGTACAGTGACTCCCATTCTTTACATTTTAAGTACCGGCCCATTCTGAGCTGTGTTTGTCTATTCTTTTAATTCAAACTCAAGACCCTTTCTGAGCAGTGTGTGTTCATTTTCTTTCTATTAAAAGTGCAGTCCCTTTCTGAGCTGTGTTTGTGTATTATCACTGTAAGTCAAATTAATGGCCGTTTATTGATCCTGTGTTCAAATTACAAAGTACAGGCCCCTTCTGGGCCTGTACTTTTATGGTCGAACTTACACAGTACAGCCCCTTTTATTGTCTAATTTTCTATGGACAGGCCCCTCCTGGGCCTGTACTTTGATTGTCTGTTTCCCAAAGTACAGGCCCCTTCTGGGCCTGTACTTTTATTGTCTGTTTTCCAAAGTACAGGCCCCTTCTGGGCCTGTACTTGTATTGTTCAAGTACAGGAGTACAGGCCCCTTCTGGGCCTATACTTTTATTGTCTGATTTCTAAAGTGCAGGCCCTGTACAGGCCCCTTCTGGGACTGTACTTGTATTGTCTGATTTCCAAAGTACAGGCCCGTTCTGGGGCTGTACTTTTATTGTTCAATTTTCAAAGCACAGGCCCCTTCTGGGACTGTACTTTTATTGTCTGATTTCTAAAGTACAGGCCCCTTCTGGGGCTGTACTTTTATTGTTCAATTTTCAAAGTACAGGCCCCTTCTGGGACTGTACTTTTATTGTTCAATTTTCAAAGTAGAGGCCCCTTCTGGGCCTGTACTTTTATTGTTCACTTTTCAAAGTCAAGGCCCAGAATGGGCCTGTACTTTATTTGACTGATTTCCAAAGTACAGGCCCAGAAGGGGCCTGTACTTTTACTGTCGAGGTGTGTCCCGTTCCCCTGCCCAGGACCCATTTTTGGGCTCCAGGGCGGGGGCAGCTATTTTGTTGTCTGGAAGCTTGGCCGCCTTCTTGGCTTCGAGCTCTTTGTAAAGGTTTATTGTAAATCTGTGTACGCCAGAGTTGACAGGTCCATTAAAGTCTCTGTGGGTGCTAGCAAACAGCGACACCTATCCTGGACATGTAGCACTGCGTGAGCTGCAGATTATGGCTTCTTGTCACCACGCAGACGCATATCAGTATAGTGAGCAAGGAATCCAAAACATCCAGCCTTTGACATGGCTCCCATCTTGTTGGGTGGAGTGGATGTCAACTCCACACAATAACAGTACTGGATAAGCTGCCTCACCCACCTGTCTGTTGTGCTGGATTTGCAGGAACTGTTGCAGTCTCCCCCGAATGGTGTGGGATGGTCTGGGGCCAGTGACAAGATGCCAAGAGTCAGTGCTCTTTTATGGCTTTCTACGGTCATAAGACGCTTCAACATTGTTGTGTGTCAACAGGATCACGCTCAACGGGATGTTCCATTCCCCTGCCTGGGACCCTTTTTGGGCCTCCAGGGCGGGGAGCGGCTGTTTTGGCGGATGTCCCAGTGGCCGCATTGTAGGCTGCTGGATTCTTGATCTTGGCGGCTGAAATATTTTCCACCTTCTTGGACTCCACCTTTCTTTTTGTTCACCTTGAATGACGTAGATGCCTGGTTACCCCCGGTTTGTTCGGAGATTCTTGTGGTGTTTTCTAATGAGGCGTGCTCTCCATGCCAGTGGTGGTGATTTCATCCTCTGCTTCTGAGTGTAGGTGGAACTGTAGAACGCTACATCACTAGTGTGTGTCAACGGGATCACGCTCCACGGGATGTCTGTCGACGTGTGTCCCTTTCCCCCGCCCGGGACCCTTTTTTGGGCACCTGGGCGGGGGGCAGGTATTTCTTTAGATTTTCGACTGCCCGCCTTCTTTGCTTCCAGCTCTTTTTTGTTCACCTTTATATTCTTCCGCCAAGGGCATCAAGCATTGCTGTACTCTTCCATTTTATCAAAGTGAAGGAGAAGGGGATCAAACTGTTGTATCCACGAGACAGACTAAGTCCAGACTAAGTCCTGTTTACTCTAGGCACAGACAATACTGCTGTAAAAAAATTTTAACAGGCAATTTACTTTTGCTAAAAAGTATTACAGGCTCTTCTGCATATTAAATGGTCCCACTCATTCTAGTGCCACATAAACAACCTGTTCTTGGCACAAAACTCGAAGGTTTCATCGTTTAGAAGAAACTCGAACACCAGCTTTGCCCCTCTGGTCTTCACGACTACCCTTAATTGGCAAATTGCTCTGCTGGCACATTATACCTTTCAACTGGCAAGCCTCACAGCAGGGGCACTGTGGTGGCTGCATGTTGAGGATCGTCATCTTTGTAAATGTAAACCTGCTGGCAGCTGTATTTCAGGGCATGCACTCCCGTCCACCGTTATTTCCTTTTGGAAATGTAAGAGAAAAGATTGGCCTTGGACCTGGAAAGAGCCCGGTTTTGTTATTATTTATCCCTACCGCTCAGTCTGTACTGGGTACGTTGTTCACTTACTATCTTTTTTACATGTGGTAGCAGTTTCTCAGGCTTCCACTGCGTAATCCGACTCCCATTCCGTGAAGTGGACCGGAAATCAAAACACCCAATGCCCTGAAAAAGCAAAGGTTGATTTACGCGTTTGCTGCCTTTGTTTTGAACTTTAATCCTCATGGCCTTCTGGGCGGGGGGAAGCCACTTATTGAAAACTTGTGCGGCTTCTACCTCTGTTTGGGACATCTTTTTCCGTCATTGGCCTTGTAGGCTTCAAACTCTTTTATGTTTTCTTCCGTTTAGTCACTTCAGAGACATTATGACATCATGTCGTGAAACGCTGCCCCTGCTTCTCATTTAGTATTCACATGTAGATTGAAAAGAGCAAACGCTTCGACACTGGTGTGTATCAACGGGATCATGTTCGACGGGGTCTCCGTCGAGGTGTCCCGTTCCCTCGCCCGGGACCCTTTTTTGGGCTCCTGGGCGGGGGGCAGCTGTTTCTTTGGATTTGCAACTCCCCGCCTTCTTTGATTCCAGCTTTTTTTTATTCACCTTTATCTTCTTTCGCCAAGGGCATCAAGCATTGCTGTACTCTTCCATTTTGTCAAAGTCAAGAAGAAGGAGATCATAGTCTTCCATCAACAAGACAGAATGGATCGCCGTCGACCTGTGTACCGTTCAGCCCCCTGTGACCCTGTTCCAACTTGTGGGCGGGGTTTGCAGCATTTTTGAACCGCTGGTTTCTTGGTGTTGGGCACTGTCTTCTTGTGCGCCATCTCGGCCTCCAGCTCTTTATTGTTCTGCTTCTTCTGGCTGCAAGAGTCACTGTTCTTTCGCAATTTTGTACAGTCACTAAGACGCTTGGACACCGTTGTGTGTCGACGGGATCACGGTCGATGGGATCTCCGTCGGGGTGTGTCCCGTTCCCTCTCCAGGAACCCTTCATGGGCTTCTGTCCTGTCCCAACTCATATTAAAGAATGGGTGAGTGGTAATGTTTTTTGCAATGTTGATTGAGCTGAAGAAAGCACGAAACGAAGGGCTGAAAATGAAATAACATCGGCCGTTCCACTTACATTGAACCACTTGAATTGTAATATCGTATCATTTTTTCTTACCTTGTTTTAATGTTACCTACTCCAAGTCTGGATGCTTTGTCGTTTTAATTTTTGTAAAATGTTCGACATTTCCATTCCATTTTTAAATGCATGTTATTTTTGTGTTACTTACTTTACTATGGATGTTGTATCAGACTTGTAATTTTGTTTATTTTAATTCTGTATGGCATAAGATCATTCATATTCAATTTCCAGGTAAGCCTTTTTCCCTATACTCTAAGTACAAACTGCTTCAACTCACTCTCTGATAAATTCCACTGTCTTCTTTTTCAAAGTTGTGGGAATATTTTTATGAAATACACTACCATTCTCCAACGATTCTGTGTAGCAGCAATGAAGTGGTGATACCTTATCCTTTCTTGTCCGACAGGATAGGAATAATTTGAATTGATTGAATGTTTACCATGAAAAGGTATCAGGTATAACGTATAATTTAAAATTTTTACAAGCTTTTCTTTTGTTGTATTTAAAAGTTAAAATCAAGCATATTAACGGAAGTGCAATCAGCTCATGTTGCAGTCTTCAAGATTGTTGACTTCATGCTCTGACCTACATGCGATAGCTGTGTAGCGTGTGTACTTCCCTGCTTATGAATGTAGTACATTGTTGTCATGTTGTCTGTCTGGATCAACACCGTCTTGTTGCACGAGTGTAATTTGAGCGCTTTGAAGGCTAGGAACACTGCCATAAGTTCTAGCATGTTCATGTGCATTTTCTTCTGTTGTGGTGTCCATAGGCCCTGCACTGTGTACTGATGTACATGGGCTCTGATAAGTTGCATGAACGATGTGAATATGTTGTCTTCTAATAGTTACATGGCCCCTTTTTGCAGCATAATGAAAACCTCTTGCTGCAACAAGTCTACATGTTGTTTGCACAGTGGATGTTGAATGGGTGGTGTGGAGAAGCATTCTAGGCTGTAGCCATACTGGATAACTTGTCAAACCCACTTGTCTAAGTGATGTTCAGCCAGACTGGTAGGAACTCTTGTAGTCGTCCCCAGACTGGTGTGTTATGGTGGGAGGTAGTGACAATAAGTCACTGCTTGGTGTTGGTTGCGGATCTGGAGGTGTTACCTACTCGGGGGGCAGAAATGTATTCAGATTCCCTCACCCGGGAGCCTTTATGGGCGGGGGGCAGCCCTTGTCTGAAAATTGTACGCCTTCCAGGCCTACCTATTTCTTATTGTTACATTTGGCCTTTGTCAGGCTTCTAGGCTTCCACCTCTTTTTTGTTTAACAAATCCTACTCACAAGTACCTGTCCATACAGGCTAACATTAGTATTGGTTTTTCTTCCACCTGTCCACAGTTTTTGGATTAATAAACACCATTTTTTTATGATGTCAAACACTGCCCCTGCTTGCCATTCAATATGAACATTTAACTGTGAAAAAGTACACCTTTATTGTCCGCTGATTGCTTGGTCTTGACGGCTGCCTTTTGGTCCCCTTCCGCTTAAGTCAGTGTGCAAAAGTGCTTTTTCTTCACCCTGTGCCTGAGCCTTGTCGACGGGGACACCTTTATTGTCTGCTGATTGCTTGGTCTTGATGTTGCGAGATTCAAGTTGCATCCGCAGTAAGTGTGTCCTCTTTTGGCTTCATTTTCAATGCATCGTGCAATTCTGTTTCACACGGGGACACCTTTATTGTCCGCTGATTGCTTGGTCTTGACGGCTGCCTTTTGGTCCCCTTCCGCTTAAGTCAGTGTGCAAAAGTGCTTTTTCTTCACCCCGTGTCTGAGCCTTGTCGGCAGGGACACCTTTATTGTCCGCTGATTGCTTGGTCTTGATGTTGCGAAATTCAAGTTGCATCCGCAGTAAGTGTGTCCTCTTTTGGCTTCATTTTCAATGCATCGTGCAATTCTGTTTCACGCTTGGACACCTTTATTGTCCGCTGATTGCTTGGTCTTGACGGCTGCCTTTTGGTCCCCTTCCGCTTAAGTTAGTGTGCAAAAGTGCTTTTTCTTCACCCCGTGCCTGAGCCTTGTCGGCAGGGACACCTTTATTGTCCGCTGATTGCTTGGTCTTGATGTTGCGAGATTCAAGTTGCATCCGCAGTAAGTGTGTCCTCTTTTGGCTTCATTTTCAATGCATTGTGCAATTCTGTTTCACGCGGGGACACCTTTATTGTCCGCTGATTGCTTGGGCTTGACGGCTGCCTTTTGGTCCCCTTCCGCTTAAGTCAGTGTGCAAAAGTGCTTTTTCTTCACCCCGTGCCTGAGCCTGGTCGGCGGGGACACCTTTATTGTCCGCTGATTGCTTGGTCTTGACGGCTGCCTTTTGGTCCCCTTCCGCTTAAGTCAGTGTGCAAAAGTGCTTTTTCTTCACCCCGTGCCTGAGCCTTGTCCGCGGGGACACCTTTATTGTCCGCTGATTGCTTGGTCTTGACGTTCCGAGATTCAAGTTGCATCCGCAGTAAGTGTGTCCTCTTTTGGCTTTATTTTCAATGCTAACCAGTCAGCGTACGAACATATTGACACTACTTCCTATGAAATGAAACAGAATTGCACGGTTCACGGATCTCCGTGTAGGTGTGTCCTGTTCTCCCTCCCAGGACCGTTTTTTGTGCCCCTGGTCGGGGGGCCTCTATTTATTTGCATTTAATACTGGCCGGCTTCTTGGCTTCCAGCTCTTTTTTTTTGTTTAACTTTATCTTCTGCCATGAAGGGCATCAAACTTTGTAGTACTCTTCCATTTTGTGAGAGTTAAGAAGATGGCTCGACATTTCTGTGTGTTTTTTTTAATTCTTTACATTTTTTTTAAGTGGTCAAAAAATTGGAATTTTATAACATCAAGAACTATTTAATTCCATCTGATCTTGATTAATACTGGCTAACTTGATTAGGCATAGCCCAAATATACAGTAGGTTTGCCTTCCAAATGAGGTGTTATGAAAGCCAGTATGTGCATATTGTACACCTCTGCTTCACTGGCCGGTAGCCCCTGCTTCTCATTCAGTATTCACATGTAAATTAAAAAGTGCAAACGCTTCGACACCGCTGTGTGTCAAAGGGATCACGGTCGATGGGATCTCTGTCGGGGTGTGTCCCGTTCCCTCGCCAGGAACCCTTCATGGGCTTCTGGGCGGGGGGCAGCAATGCAGTGAAAACCTGTGCGCCCTGTACCTCTTTTTGGGTCATCTTTTGCGGTCGTCAGCCTTGTAGGCTTCCCCCCTCTTTTTTTTTTCTTGCGTTTAGTCACTTCAGAGACATTATGTCGTGAAAGGCTGCCCCTGCTTCTCATTCAGTATTCACATATAGATTAAAAAGTGCAAACGCTTCGACTCCATTGTGTGTCAACGGGATCATGGTCGATGGGATCTCCGTCGGGGTGTGTCCCGTTCCCTCGCCGGGAACCCTTCATGGGCTTCTGGGCGGGGGGCAGCAATGTAGTGAAAACCTGTGCGCCCTGTACCTCTTTTTGGGTCATCTTTTGCCGTCGTCAGCCTTGTAGGCTTCCCCCCTCTTATTTTTTTTCTTGCGTTTAGTCACTTCAGAGACATTATGTCGTGAAAGGCTGCCCCTGCTTCTCATTCAGTATTCACATATAGATTAAAAAGTGCAAACGCTTCGACACCATTGTGTGTCAACGGGATCATGGTCGATGGGATCTCCGTTGGGGTGTGTCCCGTTCCCTCGCCGGGAACCCTTCATGGGCTTCTGGGCGGGGGGCAGCAATGTAGTGAAAACCTGTGCGCCCTGTACCTCTTTTTGGGTCATCTTTTGCCGTCGTCAGCCTTGTAGGCTTCCCCCCTCTTTTTTGTTTTCTTCCGTTTAGTCACTTCAGAGACATTATGTCGTGAAACGCTGCCCCTGCTTTTCTCATTCAGTATTCACATATAGATTGAAAAGTGCAAACGCTTCTACACTGGTGTGGTCAACGGGATCACGGACAGCTGACTGGCTCACCGTCGACGTATGTACCGTTCAGCCCCCCGTGACCCTGTTCCAACTTGTGTGCGGGGTTTGCAGCTTTTTGAACCGCTGGTTTCTTGGTGTTGGGCACTGTCTTCTTGCGCGCCATCTCGGCCTCCAGCTCTTTATTATTCTGCTTATTCTGGCTGCAAGAGTCACTGTTCTTTCGCAAGAATGGGTGAGTAATAATGTTTTTTGCAATGTTGATTGAGCTGAGGAAAGCACGAAACGAAGGGCTGAAAATGAAAACCATCGGCCGTTCCACGTAAACTGAACCACTTGAATTGTAATATCATATCATTTTTTCTTACCTTGTTTTAATGTTACCTATTAGAAGTCTGGATGCTTTGTTGTTTGAATTTTTGTTGAATGTTCTACATTTCCATTCCATTTTTAACTGCATGTTATTTTTGAGTTACTTACTTTACTGTGGATGTTGTATCTAACTTGTAATTTTGATATTTTAATTCTGTATCGCATAAGCTCATTCATATTCAATTTCCAGGTAAGCCTTTTTACCTATACTCAAGGTTCAAACTGCTTCAACTCACCCTCTGATAACTTTCCCATAATCAAACTTTGAAACTCTAAGGTTTACCCACTGTCTTCTTTTTCAAACTTGTGGAAATATTTTTATGAAATACAGTACCATTCTCCAACGATTCTGTGTAGCAGCAATGAAGTGGTGATACCTTATGCGTTCTTGTAAAACAGGAAAGGAATAATTGGAATTGATTGAATGTTTACCCTGAAAAGATATCAGGTATAACGTATAATTTAAAATTTTAACAAGCTTTTCAATCGTCGTATTTAAAAGTTAAAATCAAGCATATTAACGGAAGTGCAATTAGCTCATGTTGCAGTCTTGAAGATTGTTGACTCCATGCTCTGAGCTACATGTGATAGCTATGTAGAGTGTGTACCTCCCTGCTTCTGAATGTAGTACATTGCTGTCATGTTGTCTGTCTGGGTCTTGTTGTACAAATGTAATTTGAACGCTTTGAAGGCTAGGAACACTGCCATAAGTTCTAGCATGTTCATGTGCATTTTCTTCTGTTGTGCTGTCCGTAGGCCCTGCACTGTGTACTGATGTACATGGGCTCTGATAAGTTGAATGAAAGATGTGAATATGTTGTCTTCTAATGATACTAGTTCCATGGCCCCTTTTTGCAGCATAATGATAACCTCTTGCTGCAACAAGTCTACATGTTGTTTGCACAGTTGATGTTGAATGGGTGGTGTGGAGATGCGTTCTAGGCTGTAGCCATACTGGATAATTTGTCAAACCCACTTGTCTATAGTGATGTTTAGCCAGACTGGTAGGAACTCTTGTAGTCGTCCCCAGACTGGTGTGTTATGGTGGGAGGTAGTGACAATAAGTCACTGCTTGATGTTGGTTGCGGATCTGGTGGTGTTACCTACTCGGGGGGCAGACATTTATTCAGAGCCTTTATGGGGGGGGGGGCAGCCAGTTGTCAGAACATTGTACGCCTTCCAGGCCTACCCATTTCTTATGGTTACATTTGGCCTTTGTCAGGCTTCTAGGCTTCCACCTCTTTTTTGTTTAACAAATCCTACTCAGAAGTACCTGTCCATACAGGCTAACATTAGTATTGGTTTTTCTTCCACATGTCCACAGTTTTTGGATTAATAAACACCATTTTTTATAATGTCAAACACTGCCCCTGCTTGCCATTCTATAAGAACAATTAACTGTGAAAAAGTACACCTTTATTGGCCGCTGATTGCTTGGTCTTGACGGCTGCCTTTTGCTCCCCTTCCGCTTAAGTCAGTGTGCAAAAGTGCTTTTTCTTCACCCCGTGCCTGAGCCTTGTCGGCGGGGACACCTTTATTGGCCGCTGATTGCTTGGTCTTGACGGTTGCCTTTTGCAAACCAGAAGCTCAAAACTATCTGTGAATTCGCTGGAACCCTAAAGCAGATTTAAATCTGCTGTATTCTAGAAGTGAGCGGTGGGAGGGTAGCACGGAGGACAAGAAATAGATTTCAAACTTCTTCATTGGTAGATAGCTGTCAACGATAATTTATCATTCTGTCCATAATAAGCGAGTAGCACATTACGTCATGGATGCATTACACAAAGTACGGGACTTTGCGGCTGTGCTGGGGAGCTCATACAGGCAATCGAAAGGTGTCTTGTAGCATCTGTGCGTGTGTGGTGAAATACGCATGCGCAGATTGTAAGGGGGAGATCATCGATGGGGAGATCCTAACTACGGAACCTTGCACATCATGGATGCTATGTACATTCCACGAAACTGGTGAAGCAGTAGCATTACATAATGGTGTTTGCGGAGACCTTTACGTCTGCGCAACAGGCTACAAGACACAGCTTGCACGAATATGATATTTGAAGCCAAGTTTTTATCCCAATCTTATGCCCCAACTCAATACAGATATTGAGAGCTGCCTGCGGCTCGAGTGGACGGTGCACATCATCGATGCTATGTACATTCCATGCACGAAACTTGCAAAGCAGTAACATTACATTATGCTGTTTCCATCGTTAATATTCTATTGTAATACAGCTTTGAGACCAGTGTGACGCACCTGCCTATTGTGTTTCATCACATGTCTTCCATGAACCTGTTGCTCATGTCCATTTTCTTCTACTCCTCACATTTCCTCTTCCATCTTCCATGATTCAGCTTTGTGGTGCAACCGTGGAGTAAGTTCACGTGCAGCCCAACGCTCCCACATGCAGCAGAATGAATTTGAGCATCATATCTGTCCTTCCGGTTGCACAGTATTCAGTAAACCTATGGCAGTTAAAAATTGCATACATGAACATATAAGAGATGTGTGATGTTCCAAGATTCAAGTAGCATCCGGAGTATAAGTGTGTCTTCCTCCATCTCTTCAGCATCCTCTATAATTTCCTTCCTTCTCAGGCTTTATTTTCATTGGTAACCAGTCAGTGTACGACACTAGTTCCTATGAAATTAAACAGAATTGCACGGTTGACGGGATCTCCGTCTTGGTGTCTCCTGTTCTCCCTCCCAGGACCCTTTTTTGTGCTCCTGGTCGGGGGGCCGCTATTTATTTGCATTTAATACTGGCCACCTTCTTGGCTTCCAGCTCTTTTTTTTTGTTTAACTTTATCTTCTGCCGTCAAGGGCATCAAGCTTTGTAGTACTCTTCTATTTTGTGAGAGTTAAGAAGATGGCTTGACATTTCTGTGTGTTTTTTTAAATTCTTTAAATTTTTTTTGACTGGTCAAGAAAATGTAATTTTATAACATCAACTATTCTATCTGATCTTGATTAATACTGGCTAACTTGATTAGGCATTGCCCAAATATACAGTAGCTTTGCCTTCCAAATGAGGTGTTGTGAAAGCCAGTATGTGCATATTGTACACCTCTGCTTCACTGGCCGGTAGACAAAGCAAACGTGTCACATTCATGGCGATGAAACCCTTCGATCAACCAGACAGAGTAAGTTCAGTTTACTATAGCCACAGATAATACTGTAGTTAAAATTTAGAATTTGAAAGCAAATGAACTTCGGCCACAAAATATCGAAGAATGTTCTGCCGATGAAATGGTCCCACACATTCGAGTGCCACACAAACAACCAGTTCTGAATGATTAAACCTTAGAGCTTTCATACAAGAAGACACTCCAGGAGCAGCTTTACCTCTATGGTGTACACGACTCCCGTCATTGGTAAATAACTTTGACCACACCAGATACCTTTGAACTGTCCAGCCTCACAGCAGAGGCAGTGTGGTGGCTGCACGTTGAGGATCCTCAGCTTTGTAAATGTAAATGTGTTGTGAGCTGCATTTCAGGGCTCCTTGGGAGCATCCTGGACATGTACAAATTTGAAAAATAAAACAAGTTTGGCCTCCCTTTGGAATCCTTCAGTTAAGCAATAGTATGAAGTACCTACGTTACTTGGGGGGAGCATGAGAAGAAGGCTGACATTCCACCCATGAGGAATATCTTTGCTTCACATCTTTCATAATGTTTGCTGCTAAATCAGATTTAGTTGGTGGGCATAACAGTGCACGTATTTTGCATTAGGGTGCACATCTTTGATTATTTTATTTGTTACACTCATTAGTGCAGCACCATTATAGCTTTCTGCAATCCGTTTCTGTTTGCTTTTGTTGCTACTCTGTAGAAATCAACTTTAATTCCTGTAGAATCACCCAAAAAATGCTTTCTGGGCCAGAGTGTTTTAAATGGGTGATCTTTATTTTAGGAGCCAATCGTCTAGGACACGTATCTGTTGTCTTCCAAGATGTGCTGCTACTACTGGTATGGACTTTGTAAACACTTGTGGTGTTGTTTTGAAGCCCAAATGAGTTGACTTTGAACTGATAGTCTTCAGCATGTATGACAAGTGTTAGATAATTTCAGGGAGCAGGATGTATAGGAATGTCAAAATGGGACTACTTGTTGTAGAGTGATCATATGAACATGCTCTGACTGTATGTATGTATGTATGTAATAAGTGAGTGGCCAGAGTTTCAAAATTGATGTTAGTTGAGTGGATGAATTTCGAGTAGAAGCAGGTTTAAATGTACTGTGTACATTATCCGCTACATGGGTGGTATGTTTGGGGGGGTTGCTGTGACTTCTTTACAGTGTCCGTGTTGGTTAATTAGGTTTAGCCACCTGTCTGTTGGGGTTGATGTTCTTGAACATGCATTTGGCTTGATGTCAGCAGATATTATCCTGTTCTGTTCCATGTATTCACACTGGACACAATGACAACAATCGGGGGTCTCTTCTTCACCTCAGCGTGAGTCTTTGCGTTCAGTCGACGCTCCTTCTTGACCCCAGTGTGCCTGCAGTATTGCCACAAAAAACAAAAATTGAAGTCGGCACACACTTCATCTTCATGCCTTGTCAACCAATCAAACACTGATTTACTCGTGACACAACTGGCTCAGATGGTCCAGATTCCCCTCTTCACCAGTAAGCACTATACCTAGCAGGGGTGGTAGACGTCTGGACACCATTTGCAACAACGTTTCAACCATAGCACTAAGTACAGTTTAGCAACATTAATCTGAATAGGTTGACTGCGCTGTGCATTATTACGGAGTCTAGTGGTTTGTTGCAGACTCATAGCCTAATTAATGGTTGTTTTCCTCGCACCAGATGTGGGTGTCGACTTGACACCTTTTGGTGTCCTTGCACTGACATCGGCGCTCTTCCTGGGGACGTGCCCACCGTTGTGCGCTATCTTGTGATTCTTTTTTGCTCATTTTGTTCTGTGTTCCGTATTCCTTTGCAATATTCAATGACGTTTTTTACACACTTACATAGTCAACGTGTCTTTTTAGATAATTGCCCATGTATGTGCAACAGGTAGTACTGCCTCATCTTGAATGCGGAGGTGGGTGGGTTTGGTAATCAATCATGCAAGATGTTCAAGTTGCAGAATCAAAATAAATAGGATTCCAACAATATAGGATGACAACAAACAGAATGCAGGTGAGTCGGTCACAAGATCACTGACCACACGCAGAAAAGCCTACCAGGGTGGAGCACAAAAAGTGACTCGGGGTGAAAGGAAAACACATTTCAGAATACGTTTTTTAAAAACTCCAAAATGAAAGAGCGGTCAATAGCTTTTTACTCTGTATGCAGTACACTTAACTGTATGTTGTGCAGTGTGCATTCTTGTATGGTTATCTTGGTCCACTCGAGGAAGAAAGGAAGTAACCTGCCTCCTAGTGAAGTTGCATATTTTGGAATGCCATCAAGGTGTGTACCACCCCCTCACCCCCTTGAGTCTTTTTGGGACTCTTTGGAGGGGGTGGGGGGGGGGGGGGGGGAAGCATTTTTGGCCGCTGGATTCTTGAACTTGGCGCCTGTCTTATTGGCCAACTTCTAACTTCTTGGAGCCCAGCTCTTTTTTGTTCACCTTGAATGATCTAGAGGCATGGTTACTGCTGTTTTGCTCCGAAATTCTTGTAGTGTTGTCTAATGAAGCGCGCTCCCCATCCACTCAGGCTATCTGGTTTTGTCGGATGTGGCTCTGACCCTGGGGCAGACTTTTACAATCCACCTGCCTACTTGCATTTTCCATAATATTTTAAAAAAGTATTTTATGTTTCCATTCCACCTTTTTGATAAAACTGGGTTAGTCATTAATGTAATTTGATGATCCTTTGCTGACCTTCTTGGTCGCATCGTATCAGTCATCCGTCACCAGATTTTGATGCAAACATGCCGATGTGCGTCGACACATTCTTCTTTTTTTTATTTCTCTATCAAATGCTACACCTGTATCAGATTGGTAGTTAACTGTGCTTATGCAGGACGTTGAACATCCTGGTTGCTTGGCACAATCTATGCACTCCCAGTGATCAAAATCATTGGACACTTAACACATACTCCTAACAAGTACTGACCTGTCCATAATGATATTGTTTGTTTTCAGGTTAATTCAGACTTATCTAGGCTGATGTGTTGGTGATCCTTGTCAGGCGACCTTTCAGATGTTTCCCTTCTGCTTGAAGGACCCGATAGGCAACAGTACACTATATTTATGAAATGATTTTTGAAAAACATGTTTTACTTGCACATTCAGTCTTTATGGTTGTATGCAACAGTGGCTTGCTGTATATATATAAGGACACTTATCGTACCACTTTACCAGGTAAATATTAAATTGTTTTATTGTACTGTCTGTCAACATTTTTTTTTATTATCCCTGTGAGATGTTCAGCTCCTTGGCAGCGGGGCCAGCTTACTGGGCCACTGGATTCTTGGTCTTGCCAGCTGCCTTTAATCCTGCTGTAAAATACACTAGTATTAATGGACATGCGTGATGTTTCAGGTGCGTCAAGTTTGTACACTTGACCACAGCATGAGTATTTTTTGAGCTTATTGGCTTGTGGCCCTTGATTGTGCTTCTGAGGAAATATAAATACTATGGTCAAGTTGTGTTCCCTAGCGCGTACCCCACCGTCTCCATGTACCAGCTTAAAGTGCATGTAACTTCCCTCCTGTGCCAGCTATGAAGACGCAAATACATTTGCGTCCAACGTTAACATGCCCTCTTTCAGACCCACCCTGAATGGGTTAAATAGTTCGTTCCTAAGTATGCTATGCCAACGTCTTTTTATAGTGTACCTTACACGTTTTTCAGCTCTGGCAAAGTAGGCCCTGAATTTCTGCCATCGAGCTTTTTTTCTGGCTTCTGACTCGGAAAGCCTCAGCCCAGGCTGCCTCTGTACCCGTGAACTCTGACTTACTTCCAGCGCGGCCCACCGCGCTCAGCTCAGCCTGCTGCCTGCCAAGACTGAATATAACCTTCGAGTTATCTGTTCCGCTCCTCGAAAATACATTCCTGCCTACTAGTTTCAGTAAACATCCCCCTCATCTGCAGAGCAAAGGGCCAACCTGTCTCCGTGCAAGTAATTCATAGCCTCTGTTGCCATGCTCCCATGGAAGGCCCCATGCCCCACACTTCTCATGCAGACACCCAGGCGCTTATACACGCACTCACAGTCAGTATAGAATAGCTTCTGCCCCAGAGACCTTTCCCGTCCAGATAATATGGTTCCCAAACATCAGATATCAGATATGATAGAAGTACAAGTTGATCTGACATGCCAGACTTCTGTCTCTTTCCGTCAGTGTAAATGTCAAGCCCCCTGCACCCTCCAGTTTCACGTCAATCACACGTCATGTAGCTGCGCGCGCATCCAAGCTTCCGATTTCTGCTGACATTGCAACTTTTCTGTTTAGTGCCACCCCCTTGTGACACCTACCTGTGACGTTTCTAGCACACACCTCTAATTCACGCCTAGTCCACGCCTTCTGATTACGTACTAGTAACACGTGGACACTGTTATCTTGTCTTCTCTCAGCTGTTACGCCTACTGCATTGCTTTCTATGCTGTAAATTAAGTATATAAGCTATGTACTGTCAATAAAATGGAGCGCGCTCTATCCCTTCTTCCACCCCTGTGGTGGGAAGAACATGATATACTGGTCCTGACCATTCCTTTTGAGGAATAAAACCCCTAAGAACTCTAACACCACGGACTCTGTTTTTTTCTTTCCGATTTGAGTTATTATTGATTAAGTACTTACCTGCATAGAAATTAAGACGGTAAATTATATATTTACATCATTTTGGCGCCCGAACAGGGACCCCTCCCCCACCTCACGCGCCGGTTGGTGCGTTGCAAGCTCTGTCCCCTGCCATCAGTTAGACGGAAACTACGCGTACCGGCAGGATTTCCTGCATCTCCTTCTGGCCCACGGAGGTGACGAAGACTGCGATCAGTACCCAGACGAGGCGGTGAGGAGTGCGGAGGATCCCGACCAGAGCCTAGCCGAAAGAAGCAAGGTCCGAGGTGTCAAGATGCCCACCAGTTTTCCGAAGTTTTCCGAAGTTTTCCGAAGTGTCGAGTCAAGTCCAGTCGAGTTTTCCGAGGCCTTCAGTTTCTGTGCTTCCCGGTGAGTACCATTGCTGGGACGTATCTAGACGGGTTTGGGTACACAAGTCCGGTCTGCACTGTTTTTAGACAGTGTATCTGTACTGTTTAGCAGTACATCCGTTATTCAAGTTTCTGCACTGTTCTAGCAGTGTATCTGTACTGTTTAGCAGTACATCCGTTATATAGGGTAGTGATATATGTCTCAAATGTCTTTTCATGTGATTAATGTCGTGGTATGAGTGTGACTGTTTTTAATGTGCATTATTGTGTTCTTGTATAACTAATTGTATTCAGTATTAAGCAGTTAGGGTTGAGCATTCAGTATTAAGTAAACAAGATGCCGTTTTTCAACAAGTTAAAGCAGATAGGAACTAGGAAAGGGATACTAGAGGAAGCAATTCCTATCCCCCCTAGGGACACTCCAGGAAACTTCATGTACCACAAGCATGGCTTAGATGCCATATTGTATCTAGATTTATGGGCCGACTATACTAAACATCTAGACGAAAGACACAGATGGCCTGTTACTGGAACATGGGATGCCGAGTGCATCATGAAGGTAGAAGAAGCATTATGGAAAAAGAAAGCCAGACAATCTCAGAAAGACGCCATAGAGTTTTGGCGTAAGGAATCACATAAGCGTGCTGAAAAAGCACTACGTAGAGAAGACAGACTTAAAGAATCAGACAAGGCCCAAGAAAACGAGTTAGTTACCGAGGGGATCCGAGTAAAAACAGAACAAGTAGACCGCGCACGAAATAACCTCGTAAACGGTATGTATCTCGCGGCCGAGGGTTCGCCTGAGGCCATTTCAGAAATACCGAAAAATCTGCCGCCACCATTAGTTCCAACTAAAGTAATGCATAAGACCACTAAAGACATATTCCTGAATTCCTACCTAGAGGATGTAGTACCCGCTTACACCAATCTGCCTGTCCGCGCCCTGCCTAACGACAGGGACGGGGGTGGTAACCCGCCCCAAGATCATATTCCGCCAGTACCACAACAGAACACTGCTGTTCCACCACCTCCACCACTTCCCGTACCTAAAGTTGATCTACCAAAACCACTTCTACCTGATCCTGCTAAAAGAAAAATTCAAGTTCAGGTACAGACTCCACAGAGAGATAATGCCCAAGCTTCCGCCTCAGGAGGTGCGACCGGGGGTCTTCACACCCCGCCATTAACACGCAGGTTACAGCTCGGGGATTTGCGGAATCCTCTTGCATTCAAGTCACCCCGCCTTGACATATTCAAAGAAAACCTTTCAGCTTGCAGATATGATCCAGTACCCGGTAAAGACGATATAATGATGATGGCATCACTACGGTTAAGATCTGCTACTGATTTCCTGCTGTGCTATGCAGGAATGAAGGAACGCCTAGATAGAATATATGAGTTTGTTCAGACTGGGAAAGACCCTGACAGTATTCAGGATGCCATGGATCATCAGAAAGTTGATGTCCAAGCACAGATACTACGTTTTTTCATAAATTGCCTAATAAGAGAACGAGACAGGCCTGGGACAGATCAGAGCGAGTTAGATGCACTAAACAAGTGGGGTCAAAATATATCTGAAGGAAAACATGATAAGGGGACTTGCATAGCCAGTATGTACAAGAAAATTAGAAAAACAGTGATAGAAATACACCAAAAAGAGAAGGAAAAGGCTTCCTCCGAGGAGGAAGAAGAAATTGAAGAACCAGAAAAGACTACAGATACTATATCATATGTAGGTAAGGGAACTTACCTTAGGAAAGGTATCCGTCCAGAAAGCAAGAGAGTTTTTCTCTCTGCCTTAACCAACCCGAATTCTTCTGAACATCAGTTCCAGGAAACTGATAAAAGACTCCGAGAGAGAGTGGGGTACCACGTACTCTATTCTATGGATGAACAAGAACTAGCCCGGTCAGCCATATTATGGTCTGAAAATCCCGACATATATAATGATGACACAGTAGCACAGACATTTCTGAACCTTTCCCCGGACGAGCAGAAATTAGCAGGTGTATACATGATTCAGCACCTCCTCACGAAATACAGAAACCAACATTCTGATCCAGGCCCCTTACCCGAAATACTAGAAGCACTACTCATGGATAGATGGAGAGGTTTAAGTACCAAGTTAATACAAATAATTCTAGAACAACGACACAGATATAACACTTTTGTAAGCACTGAATATGTTCCCGCTCCGCCCCCAGAAAGGAAAATGTATCACATGCAACGCCTGAGTGGCATTGAAAGTCAGAACCCCTTACGAGAAGTACATCCAGTTATGGGTGAGGATAATGTCTTGAAACGCGTGTATGTACACACGCCACTGACTAAGTTAGAACTGTTAGAAATGAAGAAACTAGTCCCGTGCCATGATAAAGACCCTGCAGGTTTTCACAGAGAACTTAAAGACATGTTACTGATGGGGGATTACACATACGAAGATATCATGAAAATGTTAAAGGTACTGCTGCCCACGGGCATCTACGAGAAATTAAAGGAAAAGGAATGGGAGGTGGGAGACAAAAAGATTGCATGGGCAGAAATAGAAGACGAAGAGAACAAACGTGTCCCAGGGGTAGGCCTTGGGGAGAAAACTAAAGCATTACCAGGTTTGATAGTACAGGTTCTGCCAAGGTTATTGACAACTAGAAAAGAAGACTGGGATGCAATCTCAGCATGTAAACAGAAACCCGACGAAGATACTAGTGACTTTTATTCAAGATTCGAGAAATGTTTTATTATTAATAGTGGTCTTAAACCAAGTAGCGAGTCGTACCCGCATCTTTTTGTATCCAAGTTAGTTGAGAATTCCCTGTTAGCAGTCAAGAATAGAGTATACAAGGTTGAGAGTACATGGCAAGCAAATACGCCATCCCAGATGTTACAAATGTTACAATACCATCAGAATAGAATTAGAGAAGAACAAGATCAGGAACAGAAACGTATGAAAGACACGAAAATGAAAATGTTAGTAGCCCAGTCGGTACATACCGACGGAAACAGAAAGGGTACGAATCAGACAAATCATTCTGCAGCTCCCGTTAAAGGGACATGCAACTATTGTAAGCAGCCAGGTCACTACGTACATGAATGTCCAGTTCTGAAACATAACATAGCAACAGGTAAAACTAAAGAGAGACCGCATCCACCAAGACAAGATCAAGTCCAGCAACAGACTTCACAGAATGTACAGCCCATGCAGAACACACAGCCTACGCATGCTTCATCTCATACAGCACAGACAGTAGCGGTACCACAGCCCACCGCTTCGACTCAACAAGTTTCCCAACAGATGTACCAGTATGCCCAATCTGCTTATCCAGAGTATCAACGATACACATGAAACAGCCTAGAGAGGGAATTTGGCTTGCCTCTTATTGAAATTCCTGTAGATCAAGAAGGTCCTTATGTACACAGTCAAGTATTGGGAAAAGATAGAAAGTTTTTAATTGACACAGGGGCAAGCCGCACAACGATCAGTCATAATGAAGTCCCAGGGGCACCCCTCTCAGGCTCACAGAATGTTTCCCTTGGTTTTTCAGGACAGCCCATTGTAAATGAAGTATCTGAACCAGTCCCCCTGGCTGTGGGTCCATTATCGCGAGTTACAGACTTGCTACTTACGAAATCATGCCCAGAAAATCTGTTAGGAATTAAAACATTGAAGGCTTTAGGAGCCATAATCTGCTGTTCCCCGGAGGGGGTTAGACTCTTTCTGCGGGATTTCAAGGGTCATTATGTCTTACGAGAATTCGATGGCAGATTGAAAAATGTACCAGATCACTTGTGGGCAACAGGCCCAACTGATGTAGGTTGTATGCATATCACACCATACCGTGTTACACTCAAGACAGGAGTTGTTCTACCACGAATCAGACAATACAAGTTACCACCCGATGCTGTAGTGGCTTTACTGAAAATCATTGAAGAGCTCATTGCCCAAGGAGTGGTCGTAGAGACCGACTCCAATATCTGTAATTCACCCATCATTCCAATTCTTAAACGTACTGATCCCAATGCACCGCCAGTATATCGGCTGGTGATTGATCTAAGAGAGCTGAATAAATGTATTGTACCACAGTACCCTGTGGTCCCCGATATCTCTTCCTTATTGACTGCTATTGATTCAGAAGCAACGTTCTTTACTGTAATTGATCTCAAGAACGCCTTCTTTAGTGTACCTATTGATCCAGAGAGCCAATATCTCTTCGGATTCAGTTTAAATGGACGAAGTTTCAAATTTTCCCGCGCACCTCAAGGATTCACAGAAAGCCCCAGCATCTATAGTCAAGCACTGAAAAGACAACTAGATTGTATTCAAATGCCAGTTAACACTGCTTTACTGCAATACGTCGATGATCTGCTGATCACCGCACGAAGTGAGCCCGAATGTGAACAAGCATCACTGACAGTCTTACATTTTCTGGCCGACAAGGGACACAAGGTGTCTCCTTCGAAGCTGCAATTCTGTGTTCAGCAAGTTGTGTACTTGGGTCACTTGCTGTCCAAAGTGGGGAGACAGCTCACTCCCGATCGCATTCAGTTAATTGTAAACATGCCACGACCCCAGACACAAAAGGAAGTGCGGGCCTTCATAGGCCTCACCTCGTACTACAGACAATGGATTCCTCAATATGCATTTCTAGCTAAACCACTCATCCAGTTAACGACACAGGAGGCAGCGACTTCGACTGTCCTCCCTTGGACTCAGGAACATACACAAGCCTTTGAGGAACTAAAGAAAGCATTATGTCAAGCACCAGTTTTAGCGACACCATGTTACAGCAAACCGTTTACACTTTTTGTTACAGAACGTGAGGGTACGGCATTGTCTGTCCTCACTCAAGATCAAGCAGGTTCACATAAGCCTTGCGCTTATTTTTCAAGTACATTGGATTCAGTAGCCCAGGCACTCCCTGCGTGCTTAAAGTCTGTAGCAGCAACAGCATTAGCAATCAGACAGAGTGATTCAATTGTTCTAGGACATCAGTTAACAGTACAAGTTCCACATTCTGTAGACGTTCTGTTAAACCGAACCCAGACTCAACACTTGACTATAGCACGACTGACAGGTTACGAATTGACACTATTCCAGCCACACATAGAAATCAGACGCTGCAGCATTCTGAACCCCGCAACACTGTTACCTACAATTATGACAGATCCAGCCCCGCATGATTGTATAGAAATCATTAATGCAGTAACAAAGCCCCGACGAGACTTAACAGATGTTCCATTGACAAATCCAGACCTGACACTTTATGTGGATGGTTCATGTATGCGAACAAGTACAGGAGAATTAGTGGCCGCATATGCCGTGACCACTGAAACCGAAGTAAAAGAAACACATCGTATTGACACACTGTCTGCTCAAGCGGCAGAGCTTATTGCTCTGACCCAAGCCTGTATTCTAGCCAAGAACAGAAATGTTAATATATATACTGATTCCCGTTATGCGTTCGGAGTTGTACACGACTTCGGCATGTTATGGCAAGAACGAGGTTTTCTGACCTCTCATGGTGCCAAGATCCAACATTGTCCCCTCATTCAAGCACTGTTAGAAGCAATACATCTGCCTTCAGGCATATCCGTCATGAAGTGTAAAGCACATACTAAAGTTACAGATTCTGTTTCCCAGGGTAACGACCTGGCAGACCAGACAGCAAAACATACAGCACTGACTCACACTCAGACAACGGATGTGACAAAGACAATAGGACCGACAAATTGCATGACAGTCAGGGATCCCACACTAGATGTAATCGATATTCAGGCACATGCTACTCCAGATGAAATAAAGAAATGGACTGAACTAGGAGGGATCCAGACAGATCAAGGTTGGATGACGAAGGGAAAATCTACATGGTTTCTCCCTGATTCTATGGTTCAAGTCATGGTTAATACAGCACATAGTCCAGCACACCTAGGAGAAAAAGCGATGTTAGACAGTTTACAAAATCTTTGGAGCAATAAACACTTACGAGCAGCAGCAAAACAGAAAGTGCGTACTTGCATGATCTGTTGTCAGTTCAATCCAGGTAAAAGCGTCCCTGTAGAGCAAGGTGGATTTCATCTTCCCGATCACCCTTTTGAAGTCCTCCAGATGGATTATATCCAGATGGACCGTTGTCGAGGATACAAATATGTCCTCGTAATTGTTTGTGCACTGTCCCGTTGGACCGAAGCATACCCAGTCCCAGATTACACTGCTCCGACCACTGCCAGGCAGTTGGTTCGTGAATTCTTCCCACGGTACGGCTTGCCTCGTGTCGTGTACTCAGATAACGGTCAGCCATTCTCATCCGAATTAATGAAGCAGGTTTCCCTATTGCTAGGATACCAGTGGAGATTCCATTGTGTCCGACATCCCGAAGCCGCAGGCCTTGTAGAAAGGCATAACCAGACATTAAAGACACGCCTTGCTAAAATATGTCAAGAGAAAGGGGTCGACTGGATAGTCGCCCTGCCAGTGGCACTGTTCTATATGAGGATGGTTGCCCACTCGAGATCAGGACTATCCCCGTACGAAGTGGTCTTTGGTAGACCACCGAATATGTGGGGGACGCCCATTCCTAAGAAAATTACTGATGTTGATTGTAATATGTTGACAGATTACCTTGCCTCCTTGATGTCTGCACTCCAATCATGTCGTTCACAGGTTGCCGCAGCTTTCCCCGACAACACTGATGTAAAGCCACATGATGTCCGTCCTGGGGACACAGTTTTAGTACGGAACTTCGACAGGAAGAGTCCGCTGGAGCCCCGCTGGAAGGAGCCAAAGACCGTCCTTCTTACAACGAGGACCGCAGTGAAACTGGAAGGCAGAAAGGGGTGGGTCCACACGAGCCATATCAAAAAATACAATGAACTGAAACCAGACCCAGGCTCGTCCACCCCCACCAAAGACTGTATCAAAACTAATGACTTTAAAGTCTCTGAACGAGAGAAAACTTCACAAGAAGAATATAGATCAAAGCTCCGATCTAGCAAGTCAGACAGTTTAATTGTTTAAGTCCTCCCCTAGGTGAATCGGTTAAATAGTTTCTGACATGTATCCCCTAGATAGAGATAGAGAGAGAGAGAGAGAATTCAAGAAACGTACATACTGCAAATCACTGCGTAGTCACTGTATAGTGACATTATTAATCATGTTTTTTCTAAGTCTTCTAATTATTGTTGCAAGCATACTTCTCCCTATCTATTACCCTATTTTCAAGCGTGAACAATCTGCTTACAATGTATCTGCTGAACATTCTTTTAGTAAGTTACCTCCACATGAACTTTCTTACAGACTTGCGCTGCGCAACAACACATTCATTAGTATGCTACATCATTCCCATCAGACTAATAATGCTACAAACTGCTGGATATGTGGCCGACTCCCTCCCTACCAGAATTACAAGGGAGCTCTGCCCCTCTTTCCATACCCGTTCACTCACAATGGCTCCTGTGGTGCATGGTTTAAAATAATTAATTCCTTAGATCCTGATATTGCTGTTTTCGATGGGGGCTGGGTTTGGGGAAACTTGAACTTGGTCCTGCTCGATGTCTGTTCCCCGGATAAGGAGGGACTCCCCATTAGAATAGGAACTGATCTAGAAAATGAAGTATATGGATTAGGTAATTACACAATTAACCTTATGATTCTTACTGTTGAGTCCGAAGCTGCACCAGTTCTGCCCGCTATGTCAGTATTACCAGTCACCGGTGAATTATGTGTCAGAAAGAAAGGTTCAGTACACTTAGGTCATAGTAAATGTACTACTGTGGTCGACTTCAGTGATCATGGTAAATCGTCCTTTAAAGCTATCAGTCATTCCTATTTTGTTTGTGGTCATACCGCATACATACGCCTACCTCCCGACTGGGATGGTACCTGTTACATTGCATTCCTTCTGCCACCTGTTTTTCTAGCTCCTCCTGATTATCACAGAAATACAAACATAGTAAAGAATAGACTCAGAAGAGATATCTCACTTGTCGACTATACTGAAACGGCATGGGAGCAATACACCGATTTTAATAAAGGATTCTTTTTCTTTTTAGGCCCTGTCCAAAATAGTAAACTAATACGCAGATTAACTAGAACACTTGAAGCAGTAGTGAATGAAACTGCCTACGCCCTAGGTAACTTAACCGAAGAGCAGTCCGCCATGCGGGTTGTTGTCCTTCAGAATCGTCTTGTTATTGACGTCATCTTGGCAGATAGAGGTGGAGCCTGTAAGGTCATCGGGTCAAGCTGCTGTGTTTTCATTCCACAAAACGCACCATCTGTATATCAAGCTATTACACGTCTCCACAAAATTGCAAATCAGATACATCAGAATCCAGGCACCTGGACTTGGTCCGGTTGGTTCTGGACAACGTTAACAGCTTGGGGATGGAAGATCCTATCCTTCCTAGGCATTGGCCTAGTCCTAGTATTCAGTTGCTGCCTGTGTTTACAGTGTGGGCCAGCGATTTGTGGACTGTGTGCCACTTCATGTATTGAACATTCCAGTTTCCTTTCAAGACGTAAAAGAAAGAAAGAAGAGCAAATGATGTTACAAGAACAAACTGATCGATTCATGAGGATCGATATATCATGAAGGGTCCGTAGGGAACAAGGAGGGAATGAGGAAATATAAATACTATGGTCAAGTTGTGTTCCCTAGCGCGTACCCCACCGTCTCCATGTACCAGCTTAAAGTGCATGTAACTTCCCTCCTGTGCCAGCTATGAAGACGCAAATACATTTGCGTCCAACGTTAACATGCCCTCTTTCAGACCCACCCTGAATGGGTTAAATAGTCCGTTCCTAAGTATGCTATGCCAACGTCTTTTTATAGTGTACCTTACACGTTTTTCAGCTCTGGCAAAGTAGGCCCTGAATTTCTGCCATCGAGCTTTTTTTCTGGCTTCTGACTCGGAAAGCCTCAGCCCAGGCTGCCTCTGTACCCGTGAACTCTGACTTACTTCCAGCGCGGCCCACCGCGCTCAGCTCAGCCTGCTGCCTGCCAAGACTGAATATAACCTTCGAGTTATCTGTTCCGCTCCTCGAAAATACATTCCTGCCTACTAGTTTCAGTAAACATCCCCCTCATCTGCAGAGCAAAGGGCCAACCTGTCTCCGTGCAAGTAATTCATAGCCTCTGTTACCATGCTCCCATGGAAGGCCCCATGCCCCACACTTCTCATGCAGACACCCAGGCGCTTATACACGCACTCACAGTCAGTATAGAATAGCTTCTGCCCCAGAGACCTTTCCCGTCCAGATAATATGGTTCCCAAACATCAGATATCAGATATGATAGAAGTACAAGTTGATCTGACATGCCAGACTTCTGTCTCTTTCCGTCAGTGTAAATGTCAAGCCCCCTGCACCCTCCAGTTTCACGTCAATCACACGTCATGTAGCTGCGCGCGCATCCAAGCTTCCGATTTCTGCTGACATTGCAACTTTTCTGTTTAGTGCCACCCCCTTGTGACACCTACCTGTGACGTTTCTAGCACACACCTCTAATTCACGCCTAGTCCACGCCTTCTGATTACGTACTAGTAACACGTGGACACTGTTATCTTGTCTTCTCTCAGCTGTTACGCCTACTGCATTGCTTTCTATGCTGTAAATTAAGTATATAAGCTATGTACTGTCAATAAAATGGAGCGCGCTCTATCCCTTCTTCCACCCCTGTGGTGGGAAGAACATGATATACTGGTCCTGACCATTCCTTTTGAGGAATAAAACCCCTAAGAACTCTAACACCACGGACTCTGTTTTTTTCTTTCCGATTTGAGTTATTATTGATTAAGTACTTACCTGCATAGAAATTAAGACGGTAAATTATATATTTACATCACTTCCCATGCATTGTTTGACAAAGACTTTGGAAATTTTGAATCATCATCTTTGAAGAATGACAACAGTAATGGCCATCTATGTGTAGATGATGACGAGAAATTATATATTTTTTTGACAATTCATAAATTTTCAGACTGTAAACAAGAAGTCAACTGCTGTTCTAGCAACGAGATTCAGGGAATTAAATAGCTCAGTAACATATTCCAAACAGATGGCACAACAAGTGATTGTTGTGGCATTGTCTGATGCTACCTGCTCCATCATTTTAAGCGTACTCAAGAGAGTAGACCCATTGTAAGGCAGATTCTTAATCTTCCTTTGATAATCTTCTATTATGAAAAAGGTTTCCGGCCTGTGTGGCGCACCTGCCCAACTCGGCGGGCAGAAAGGTTGTTGACACCCTCTTTAGTTGTAATCCAAGTCATTTTCATTCTTCATCTTGAACATCTTGCTGGATTCACTAGCAAACCCACCCACCTCCGCAATGAAGATGAGAGTGGAGAAGATGTTGCACATACGTGGAAAATAATAAAAAAAGACACCTTGCCAAAGTAGAAGACATATTATCACGGAATTTATCTCCACGTTTTTGGCTTTAAAAACCAAAAAAGCAGAGATGCAACTCCCTCCCTATCAGTAACAGTGTGCTAACACACAAATACGCATGTTAGCACCCTTTTTCTTTACTCTTCACTTTGCATCTCTAAAGAGATGCAAACATGGCGTTACAGAGAAAAATAATAGGAGAAATGTTGATATGCGACATTTCAACTATTATCAAGAATTAGCAACTTTTGTAAAAATTGGCGCTAAGCACAAATATCTCCAAAAGCTAACACCATACCTGAGCTGTTCTTAGCTCTGTTATCCAATGGAAGGTGGATGATCTGCCTAAAACCATTACCTCGGTAATGCATTAATATCATTGATTTTTCAAACTTTTTGATGCATGCGACCTATTTTTGTCGATTTTGCGATAAACATTGAATATAGCAAGGTTTATCTGCGATAATTTCTGGCGATGCTTAGCGTAAAACAATTTGTCGCTAAGTATCGTAAGCGATAAATATAGCTTAATTTTGGTAATATGCCCCTACTTGAGTAAAAGACTTCCTTGATTATTCCAACAGAATAGAAAACGGGTAAAAAAAAATCCAAAAATAAAGCCCAATGGTGGGAGAGACTAAAGGAAGAATGCCGGTGTCACGGGAAGTACACCAAAAGGTGTGACGTTGACACCCACATCTGGTACAAGGTAAAAATAAGATTTGGCTACAATTCCACAGCCACCTACTGGACCCCGTAATAATGCACAACACAGGGAACATATTATGATTCATGTTAGTGCTGTAGTTGAGACGTTGTTGGGAATGGAGTCCAGACGTTTACCAAACCTGCTAGGTATAGTGCTTACTGGTGATGAGGAGAATCTGGACCATCTGAGCCACTTGGGAGACGATTTTTCAGTGTTTGATTGGCTGATAAGGCATGAAAATGTGTTGTGCGGCCTTACATTTTTATTGTACGTGTGGCAATACTGCAGGCATACAATTTCTTATATACCAGGTAAGATCTTCAGCCCCTCTTTCCACATGAATTGTATTATAGGACAAATATCTAAAAAGTGATGGTATTCAGCTATGCTTTACACTTTCAATCGCAATGACGTTGTGGCCAATGTTGCCTTGAATTTATTGGCTGAATTTTTTTGTCTTTAATTTCATCTTAAGTGAAAATGTAGAACTGCAGAGAAGACAGACAATGACATTATTTAAGTACACAGAAATCCACTAATACAGAAGTAATGCTACAGATGTGTGGTCTTAACACATTGCGAAAGTAAATGATTTATAGTAAACGAGAACTTTAATAATTAATGAACGCCAGTATTTGTCAGAGAAATAATAGTTTCAAATTTCGATAAAGGTGCGTGTATATTATAAAAGGAGGATCATAAAAACAAGAATAATGTTTTTTGAAAATTAATAGGTACCCTTCAGTAGATTAACTTTCATGCTCGAGTCATAAGGAATAATCGTGTTGAGCAAGCAAATTGAGAGAGAGAGCTAACATGTTGGATGAACCTGCATAACACTTTTGAAACAGCCATGGCTACCTCTGTAGACTCCATTTGGAAAGTGAGTACCTCTGTAGACGCCATTTGGAAGTAAAGGTGCACTTGATTTTTGTATTGAGCCATGCTTCTTCGCACTAGTTTCCGATGGTTTTTCTACATGGCTCTTCTTACACTTTCGGCATGTGTTTTAGGGCTCCATGGGTACTTCCAGAGAACAATTGACATACAGGACAAATTTATCCTATTTAAATCTATCAGGTTAAAAAAGTTGTCCAGTTTTTAAAAGTATTGAAAATATCTATGAAACTCAACTGAATCTGAATACGACATCTGAATAGTTACTCAATAAGCAGAATAACATTAATTGCCCGGCAGTATAGAGGACAACATTTGCATACATTGCTTAACATTAAAGTACAAGGATTTATTTACAAGCATTAATGATTAATTATGTCTACAGATGACAATATACGTAACTTAAGTGTGCACATACATTTTTTTTTAAAGTACACTTCAATGTCTTAGTGATTTAGCAGTGTCGTATATAATGTCATCAGTCAGTACTATGTCAGGGCTGCACTGTCCAGTTAGGGAAGAGGTGTGGCACCACGTAGGGTGACTGACTCCCGAATCTGGGGATCACAGATCGATCAGCTGCAGGAGATTAGGCCAGCACTATGTGACTGTGGGCAATAGCTTGCTTTATCTTACAGATGGCCCCCTGCGCCCCTTCCGTGTGATTTTGCGCTTTACAAATGCGAATTATTATTATTATAGTTACCAAGTTTCCATGTTTCATTTACTAACATATACCTAGAAAAATATTACAGTGTTCATAATTCAATTGTCACCATCTCAATACATTGATGCTAACAAAAGAATGTAGGCCCTTGAAAAAATATCAGGAGACAGTGACCATGTTAATGTACAGCCGAACATGCAAAACAAATACTTACTGTGTAAGTGATTTTTCACATATGTAACATATGTCAGTAGTAAAGAAAGATGTCAGTAAATGTAAATGACCATTCTGAAACATTGAAAGTATTTTGACCTGTTCTGTACTGTTGTTTCAGTGTTTGTGGACATCATGTTTACAAATTAAAGCTAAACTGGAAGAGTACAGAATTTCCAATAATAGTAATTAGTATTTGTGGGCCCACAATTTTTAGTGTGAAGTACCGAATTTTATTTTTAAATGTTACTGTTGGAATTGCAAAATTTTAAACAATTGTGAATTTTGATACATTATCAACAATTCTTTACTGTAATGTTTGTATTTGTGATGTATGATGTAAAATGTATTTATTATTTATTATGCTAATAAATGAATTTAATTGGTACATGTGGAATTTTTATTTTAATAAATGAAATAAAGAATAATAACAAATAAATAATGTGACTCCATTGTTAAGTCCTTTCGTGCACAATATGCATGGAGATGGTGAATTCAATTGTTTTGCCAGGAACCTCCGGTGTCAGTGCGCTCTATAAATTTAGCCTAACATTAACATTAACATTAACATTAACAATTGTTGTGAAACGCACAAACACAAGAGTAGACTGCAACTAAAGAATATTGCATAAAGGTGAAAAGAAACTACTTTAATGATTTTGGGATTAATATGGCATGCAGAGCTAGCATATAAAGTTGCTTCACACCCTTCATTGTTTTTAACGAGAAGGGTTGATGAGGTCTTTCAAAAACAATTTGCACAAAAAATGCACGAAAAATGCAAGAAAAGCCAGGAAAAAGTCTGCATGAACAATGCCCATTGGAGCCTTTATCAGGGTGGGTACGCACAAGGTGGTGTCTAATAATGAACATGAAGTGGTGGATCCAACATGCACTGAGAGGGCAACGACAGAAGAATTATACAGGTTTGCACTGTGCGGAGAAAACACTGGACGAGTAACAGGTTAAGTCAACAGATTTGATGGAGTAGTTTCTTAACAGTCAGTAAAGTTCTGTACTAAGTTTATCTCTGTTACTAGGGGTATCTCTGTTATAGTCATGCACCCACCCTCCCCCCACCAGGATGAAAAAGAACTGCAATGAAGACAACTTGACAGAGTAATTTAGATTACGCAAGGGGGTCCATACACATAGGCAGTAATATTTATTAGATTACAAGTATAACAGAGACAACCCTACTACAGAACTGCCATTACAGATAACAAAGTACTACATAAGGCTTTGAAAAAGAGGTGGAAAGAAAATGCTGGAAGGTCCGTGGGTGGTGAAGGCTCAGTCTATCTAATCTGTGTCCTACCTACTATGTGGAAAATGTAACACACAGTAGCAACCAAAGACTGTTACTTTATGTAACACGAACATTTCGTAAATTAGGTTGTAAGAAGTAAATGGGTAAAGTATGTGTGCACAAATGTACTGGTGTGGTCAGAACTCTGGATAGAGCATGGAAGAGCCAATGTCATACATTAAACATAAAACGAAGCAAAACTGCATGAAAAGGTAAGATCTTCTACAGAAAGGGAAAAATCAGCTAAAGAAGAAGTGCACAAAAGTACAACAAACACACAATGTGGAACAGATTGCGATGACAGGTGCAAAAGAACTATCAAAATGCGGTGTTCCCAAAAAAAAAAAAAGGAAAGGTGGAATAGCCTAAATACCAAGCACACTAGGAGGTAACACTGTAGTACTACAAAGAAATGTAAGTGCAAAAAGGTATATGTCCCAGTTTTTCAGGCACAGCAAAGGAGGTGCAGAACCACTGTCAACGCACACTCCCAAAATACAACAGGCCTGTATAAGCTCCAATTTGAGTTTAAGGGGTACAGAGAACCACAGGGAGCAAAAACACTATCTGCTCACCATAAACGACAATGAAACCATAGTCAACGCACAGTAGCAAACTAGTATAGGCCTGTATGAGCTCCCTTTCCAGCAGAAATAATACAAACTAGTATAGGCCTGTATGAGCTCCCTTTCCAGCAGAAATAATAACTGCCCCCATCAACTAAAGCCAAACACTAGTCAACGCACACAAAAACCATGGTGGGCAGAAATAGTAGCTGCTCACAATGAACACCAGCCGAACACTAGTGACCACACACTAAAAACCAGGAACAGGCCTGTATAAGATCCGTTTTCATTTGGGGGGTACAAAAAAGCTTGGTGAGCAGAAATAGTAACTGCTCCCAAATCAACGCAAGCCAAACAATAGTCCATGCACACTAAAAAGCTAGAACAGACCTGTATAAGCTCCCTCATGACTTAGGGGGTACAAAAAAACTCGGTGAGCTGAAATAATACCTACTCCCCAATCAACGCGAGCAAAACTCTTGTAGACACACACTAAAAAAGTAGAACGGACCTTTATAACCTCCCTTTTTGACTTAGGGTGTACAGAAAAGCAAACCAGGAACAGCCATGTAAAAGCTAGCTTTTGATTTAGGAGGGACACACTAACCACGGTGAGCATAAATACTACCTGCTCTACAGTAACGCAAAGCGAACCCTAGCTAAAATACAATAAAAGCAAAGAAAAGGCCTGTATAAGCTCCCTTTTTGACTTAGGGGGTACAAAAAACCACAATGAGGAGAAATACAAGCAGAACACAATCAATGCCAGCCGAACACTAGCGAACGCACAGTAAAAACCAAGAACAGACCTGTATAAGCACCCTTTAGACTTAGGAGGGAGCCAATAACCGCGGTGAGCAAAAATATTACCTGCTCACCAGTAACGCCAGCCCAACCCTAGCAAACCTACAAAAACCTACAACAGGCATGTATAAGCTGCATTTTTAACTTAAGGGGGTTAAGAAAAACACAGTGAGCATAAATACTAGCTGCTCACAATAAACCACAGCCGAAACCTACTGAACTCACAGTAATATCCAGGAACAAACACTCAGTTTTGAGTTAGGAGGGGCACAATAACCACGGTGAGCAGAAATACTATCTGGTCACCATTAACGCCAGCCGAACCCTAGCCAAAGTACAATAAAAACAAAAAAAAGGCCTGTATAAGCTCCGCAAAGAACTACAGTGAGGAGAAATACTAGCTGCTCACAATGAACACAAGCCAAAGCCTAATGAACACAGAGTAAAAACTAGGAACAGGCATGTAAAAGCACCCTTTTGTCTTAATAGGGACACAAGAACCACGGTGACCAGAAACATCCAGGAAAGACAGCCAAACCATAGCCAATATACAAAAATCAAGAACAGGCATTTTGTCAACTACCTTTTTGACTTAGGGAGCAAAGAAAACCACGGTGAGCAGAAAAAGTACCTGCTAACAATGTACAGCAGCCGAAACCTAGTGAACTCACAGTAAAATCCAGAAACAGGCCTGTAGAAACTCCCTTTTGACTTAGGACGGACACACTAACCACGCTAAGCAGATATACGAACTGCTCACCAGTAACGCCAGCCGAACCCTAGCCAACGTACAATAAAAGCTCCTTTTTATATCTTAGGGGGGGGGAAACCACGGTGAGCACAATTACTAGCTGCTCAAAATGAACACCAGCCAAACCCTAGTGAACACACACTAATAAACAAAAACACATCTGTATGAGCTCCCTTTTGACTTACCTAAGAACTAGCTGAAACACCGTCAAATCACGGCCTAAAAGCACGGCAAAATAGAAAACACACCATTATCGCAAACTCTACATTGGCCAAACACACCCTTCACTTCAACACAAAAATCCAAAGCAAAGAAATACCCAGACCTGACACACATGACAATCCACACTACCTACATCCCACCCAAGCCCCGTCCCCCTAGCGCAACTGGAAGACCCCAAATACAATTTCTCCATGTGCGCCAAAACGCCCACTGGATAACATTGCAAATCGCAACTCCGCACACACATTGCTATTTGCAACACTTCCACTGCTCTGATACTCTTCAAACTTGTCTAGACACTAGTTCCAGCGATTGCCAACAATGCCACCAAAAATACCACAAAATACATCCACTGGAACAAGTACGACTTTTGACCTGAAAAAATGCCCCATGCAAACACCAAAAAGGGCCATAAAACAGGCAAATCTCGACCTAAAAAATAATAAAACCCTCAAACCCTTCCCTACACCAATATGCATGAAACAGAACAGGGCCCTGAGCCCTAGACAACAATGAAAACATGCCTACGCCTCAAATCCCGACAAAATGCACTTCCACACTAGGGCCAAAACACCACTTGCAGCCGCCCTTTCTCTTAAAAACAATTACTACCAACAAACAAGAGCCCAAACTATCAGCCCAGCACGCATACTCCGCTAAGAAGTAGCTGGAACACACAACAATCGTGTCACGAAAACACGAAAAAATTGGAAACAGACAAGGCCTCCAATTGGGTCTCTCAAAATATCAAAAATATACAAACCTCCATCAATTTTCTTCAAACCAAATTTCAGGAAAAATAAACACTCCCAACTCTCAGCCCATCTCGCCAAATCAGCTAAGAAGTAGCTGGAACACCCTGCTATAGCGCCCTCAAAACACGCCAAAAACCACACCCGAACATTTTAGTACATTCGACATTGGCCAAACACACCCTTCCGTGCCAGTTACAAGTCCCAAAAATCAGGCACACCTGCCAAAACACTGTCCACACCACTCATCCAACCCGCGTCCTCCTAGCGCAAATAGAACACCCCCAAAACAATTTCTCAAAACCCACATTGCATAAATTTGCAAATCGTGCCTTCGACAAGAAATGCTTTTAGAGCACTTGCAATGCTTGAATCATCTTCAAAATGACAAGGAAACTAGTTGGAGCGATTACCAACAATCTCAACAATTATCAACCAAATCCATCCAATAGAAAGGGTACGAATTTTCACCCAAACACACGCGCCCCCCCAATAAACATAAAAAAGTCCCAAAATTCGCCCAAATCTGGACCAATAAACGCCAAAATGCATGAAAATGTTGCAAACCTAAATATGTACGAACCTGAGTCGGGCACTGAGCCATAGAATCCGTGAAACCCTACTTAATAGGACCCAAAGCCCTAAAAAACGCATTTCCACCCACTTAAACAGCCCTAAAAACGAGCCACAAACGAAAACAGACCTCAACTTCACAACTTAACATACTTGAAAAGAAGGATTAAAACAATATGTCATAAATAACTTGCTTTAAACCATGCAAATGGCAGGTTTTCAAAATTAGTTGCATCAATTTATAAGAATGGCTGGCGTAAATCCACTTGTAGAAACTAATGGCGGGCGTTGGTAAAGACAGCGACCGTCTCCCAGAAACTACAACGGACTACGAACAACTCCTCCCACGTCACTTACTTTGCCAAAATTTAGATTATTAAAATGGTTGAATTAAAGAATATATGAAAATTTAACTTCTTGAAAATTATGCAAATAAAATGATATCAAAATTATTTCCCTCGATTTTTAAAAATATTGCTTGCGATAAAAACTTTTGCAAAGAAATGGCGGCTGTGCGTAAGCACATCGACCTTCTACCAGAAGCTGCAACGAACAATGAAGAACTAAAAAATTGCTCGCGATAAAGACTTTTGCTAAGAAATGGTGGCTGTGTGTAAGCACAGCGACCGTCTCCCACAAGCAACAACAAAGAATGAACAACTCCTCCCCCGTGACGTATGGGGAGGCAAAGCGCAATGGGTGAGCGACGGCGAATAGCTGAGTTCTTAAAATCGCTGCACCCCCGTGACGTAGGGGGTGCAGCGCCTCATGGGGATACAATGCTTCTCGGAACACCGGCAGGAAACTATGGCAAGCTATAAAATAAAGAAACATTATTCACAATGTCTCCTTGAGAGAGCACACATGTTACCACAGAATGAGGTTTCTTTTTCAATGATTAGGCTAAAATGAAAAAACACAAAAGCAGAGAGAGAAGCTTATTCATATAAAATAAACGTGTACGATTATTCTGCAAATATTGAAAACTAGTATTGCAAGCTGACTGCATTATTTTAAATTAGTACAAACTATCCTTCACCTACAAAACTTCATCCAGACCTATCCATGACCATATGCACAGAAGATGTAATACCTTGCTGCAGAAACATGGAGACCTGACAAGCACTGGGTGCACGTTCACATTTTGGCGGGAATGCAGTGGCGTAACGAAACTTGAGGTGCCCCCCTGCAAAGTACATGGACTGGGCCCCCCATTCTCCGTGCCATTCAAGAGCTCTCAGGCCAGCGACCCGCCATACTGCAGGGGCTCACCCCAGCCATAAAAAAAGGTTTCTGGTTCCTCCATTGGTCACATCCGCCCTCTCACCAGGTGATTTACATACATCAGTAAACTGCTGCTGCACCCTCCAGCAAAGTTACATAACACTGCCTCCAGCCGGCCCACCAAACACATCCTCCTACTTGATGACCCACCTCCAAGAGAAGCCCGCTCAGTTAACCACCTCCAAACACAGACCACTGCCATTGTGTCTGCTACTAATGCATCCATTACACTCTACTCTCATCCCTACGAAACCCAGTATGCTTTTCTGCCCGCCTTTAAAAGCACCCTTGTCACTGCGAACCTGTGACCGCCGCCCATGCTCCCCTGTCCACCAGTGACAGAAAGACTGATGGCCGGTCCCTATCTAAAAACTGCCTACCAGTAAATACAGAGCCTTTCAGCTGCTGCCCTCCCCAATGCCATTGTGGTAGTTTAAAATATGTTAAACAATCTCTTCAGCTGACCACCCCAAAACAGTTCTTCCTGCTAGCCTCTACGGCATCAAAGCCGTTCCTGCTACTTTTCATCCTCTGCATGATGCACACAATAATAATAAATGGTCTGATTTTTGTTTCCTCATGCCAAAATCAATTTACACTATGTACCATACTAAACCATACCTCCTGTCAAAGGCGAACCTGATCCCATATCTAGTAATAGTCAGCATGTACACCACGGAAAAACACCAGAGAGAATGCGCGATTCATGCAATTAAACCTACAGTGACAATGCAGCATTTCCCCACCCACTGTCAGCCCAGCGAAGTCTGCAACCGCACAGTAGCCATCAATGCCGGCAAAGTCTAAAGTGCATTTCCACTTCCTTTCATTGGCAGCTCCTTATACACATACCTAGGCCGTCTGGGCGGCATCTACCACAGACCTAAGCATTCTTTGTCTCCCGAAGACTAAACGAATGCTGTCGGTGAACGCTTCTCTTCCCCCTTTCTTACCAATAACTAATGGAGGATAATGAAAAAAATATATAGTATTTTCTTATGCAAATAGCGTATCAAGCACTTGCTGCCCGCAGCCCTCACCAGATCCACACGTATGAATATTCTGCTATCTCACCATCCTATCAACCCTATTATTATCTGGAGATGTTTTTTACCCCTTTCCGTGAACTGGGAAAAGCAATACCTTGCACGAAAACAAGTCCCTTTAAAACCTTTGCTACTTATACAGGCTGGCATTGCACTTACTTGTTTCACTAACTGTTGTTGTAAACTAAGCAGGTAACTCAATCTAGGACTGGAATTACTGCTTAGAAGTGTGGAAGTTAATACTGAGACGTAGGATGATTTTTTGCATGTCTGCCAATTACTCGTTCTTCCCTGCATGCGCACAAGATGCAACAATACAATTTAGCTTAACAAATTGTTCAGAAATGTACCGTAAAGTAAAGAAACAGACCATATTATTTTTACAAAGAAAAAAAGACAATTGTCAACTTTATACCCTATGACATAAAAGCCTTAGCGTGCACAGCTTGTCCAAATCCACGTCACCTAATTCTACCACACACAGCACATTTGAACATCTCATAATTCTATGCCACACAATTCTACTATAAATAGTTTAACCCTACAACATTCCATACCACATAATTACAATCCTAAAAATTAAAAAACACATATTTCTACTTCACTCCATACCACATAATTCCATATCGCATTACATTCCACACAACTTAATACCACTCCAAACCACATAATTACACTCCACACAACACAATTCAACTATACATAATTCCACTTCAACCTATATAATTATACTTCACACAACATGTTTACACTCAACTCCAAAACACATAATTACCCTCCACAAAATACAACTCTGCAACATGCTGCATAATTCCACTGCACACAGTTATACACAACGCCATGCCACATAAGTTCACACGTCACATAATTCCACAATTCATCCCCACACAATTCATAAAACAACATACTTACACTCCACATAATACCACTCAGCACCACATAATTTACCTCCACATAATTATGCTCTACTCCATGTTGTATAAATACATTCCACATAAATCCAGTCTATGCCACGTAGCAACATTCCACATAACTACACTTTACACCATGCCTCATAATACCACTCAACATAATTTTCACTCAACAGCGCACACTTCCACATCACACAATTCCACACCACACACATTTCCATTCCACACCACATAATTCAACAACAAACTGCACAATTCAAACCAACAACACAATTACACAACACACCACATACCTCCATTCTACACCACAAAATTCCACATCATGCTACAATATTTAACAGCACACCACATAAGTATACTCCACTACAAACCACACCACAACACAAAATACCATTCCAGATAATCTCACTCCAGGACACACAATCCCACTCCATGACACACAATTCAACTACACATAATTCCAGTACCCTCAATACCACATAATGACTATCCACATAATTACACTGCACACTATGCCACATTATTTCACTACACAGATCCAATCCACACAACACAATTCCACAACTAATAATTCCAATCCAAACCACATATGTCCACTTGACACCACACACATTCACTCCACTACAAACAGAAAACGCATAGGTAAAATACATTGAGCCACATGCATCAAATTTAGGAATTGCGATTCCTAAATTGCGATTTGTAATTTAGAAATTGCAATTCCCTATGCATGTAGGAATCTCAAAACAAATTGTGATTCCTACACATTCCTTATTTGCGACTCGCAAATTGTGAATTGCAAATAAGCAATTGCTTCCAATTCATTGCTATGGGTTTAGAGGCCCATAGGAATCAATGGGAATTGCATGCACAATTTGCGAGTACCAAATAGGTGCTCGCAAATTGTGCATGCAATTTCAAGGGTGTAAGGGTGCCAGAAGAATACCCTGATGCCCCCCTGAAATTAAAATGTAAAAATATGTTGCACACACACATGCCGTAAGGACATGCATGTGTATAACATAGAACTTAAAAAATGCACTTCTGTGCATTTTTCAAAGTAATCAGAAATTACCATCAACTTTGAGTTGATGGTAATTTGCATTTCTAAAATGAGAAATTGCAATTTTTTTTGTTGCATAGCATTTAGGGAATCGCAATTTGTGATTCCCTTAATGCAATTGCAATTTAAGTAATCGCAAATTTAGCGATTACTTAAATAGCGATTTTTCCATTTGGGGTGATGCATCCCAAATGCAAAAAATCTGTGAATCTGCTCCTTTGCGACCACAATTTCCAATGATGCATGTGCCCCATAGTCCTTTACAACATCAATAGCTCTAACTCTCACAAATGCGAGACCAATTGCATTGCAAATGCTTGTTTACCTTTCAATGCGTCCCAGCAGATCCTGGTCCTGGAGCTGCAAACCTTTTCTTGCCCCAGTCAGCTCTGTGCTGCCTCGTCCCTTCTCAGATGAGCAGTACACTTTGGAGCAGGGATCTCCAACCTTTTCTGTAGTGAGAGCTACTTCTGATCAGTGAAAATCGTTGTGAGCTACTAAAGGCTTAGCTACTCACACATTTTTCAGAGAAACCTCCCACGCCCAGCTTCACTGGCTATAAGCTTATAAGCTCATACTTTTATGTTTTGTATATATTTGGCATTGGTTTCACATAGTATTGCCGCCTGACCGGTTTGCTGCCTTTATTTTAATGTCCAAGCCGGTACAAAAATAAAGTAAGATCACCTAAACCCTGTATTTTTAGCGAGCCCTTTGTACATACTTCAAACAGCAAATATAAACAGAAAGCACTTTTACATGTGCTCTAGTTAATACACGACTCCATTAGTGGCCGCTCAGGCCGCACCTAACGCCAAAGCCACCAGCAAGATGCACCGGCCTCTGCCATAAGTCATATCACCAGCTACTTGCTTACAGGAGGGCACAGGATTGCTCTGAATTACTCCCAGGCCCTATAAGTGGTCTGGCGCGGTGCCTCTCACCTCTGCTCGGCCTCTCTCATGCAGACCGGGCAGAGTGATGACTTCTCCACAGGGGGGGGGGGGGGGGGGGGGGGGTTGAGGGGGGGAAGGGCTGTTGTTTGGTTGACGGCAAATTGTCCCAACAATAAGTGGAACAAAGGTGAGGGAGGGTCAGGAGAGGCAGGTGTGGGAGGAGGGGAAAACACTTTTTGAAGCCTTGGCAAGCGTGATTTGACCCCAATGCAGCTGATGCTTACAGCAGCTAAACGAACCCTCTGCCTCCCCGGCCCCGCAGGCCTCAGCGAACAGCAGAGCTACCAGCAGGATACATGGGCCTCTGCCATAGGAGCTATCGCCAGCTTCTCGCTTCCAGCTCGGAACAGGATGGCTACAAATTACATGCATGCCTTGAGAGGAGCCAGCAGCTGCACCGGTACTTGGCCTCTCTCACACAAACAGGGCAGAGCAATTACTTTTCCACAGTGTGAGCGAAAGGAGGGGAGAGGAACGACTTGTTGTAACAACAATAAGTAGAAGGACATGGGGGGGACAGGTGGGCAGGTGGGGGTTCGAGGGAGAAAAAAACTTTTTGTAGCCCTGGCAAGAGTAAAATTAATGAAGCACATAAATAAGTAGCCCCAATGACGCTGATGCTTACCGAAGATAAATGAACCTCCTCGCCCAAACAACTATCATGGCAGGGGCTCAGTGCGGGTGTGGAGCTGATCTGTCTAGAACCAGGCTCCTTATGCTAGGCTTACCTTCTGCTCAGGGAGAGCTACCAGCACCTCGCAATCGACCAGTTGGAGACCCCTGCATTTGGAGAATGCTCTCTCCGAGAGGGCCCCACCCCCATCCTTGTTCCGGGCCTGGCTCTGACTGAAGAGAAACAAATCAAGTTGTTACATTGTTTCTCTTCAGTCCTGGGTCAGGCAAGGAGCACAGAGCAGGCTGCACATTGCAGCTTCCTTAGCTGCCTTAGAGCAGACCTCCCCATGAGCTGAGGGGGCCCCCTTCATGTACTGAAGACTGGGAGCCCCTGCACCACGGGGCTGCGGGGTGTTTGGTATGCCCCTGCAGGAGTGGTCTGTGTATTAAGACAAATCATGTCAAGTACTAGCAAGCTTGCACAAGTGGAACACCTTCAAGTTATAAAAACAAAAAGCCAAATATTGAGTGAGGGTGGTTCTCTGGCCCTGGAAAGTTAGTGGACCAGGAACTATCTTGTTGTCTAATGCACCAGGTCTTTGGGGAAGTTACAGAACAGCCATCCATGTGTCTAAATTTCTGAGCATGGTACACGGGAAGAAGCCACTCATCAGCGTTTAGTGTCCCTGGAAAAGGCCAGACCTTTTTCATTGTGAATGATTGCACCAGTTACCCGAAGGCCAAGCTGCTTGGCCAACAAGTGGTACTTCTTAAGATTGAAATAATTCTCACCACATGTGAGACCCCCTTGTCAGAGTCATGATTTCCAGCAGGACTTCAATTCTGTAGACATTCATGAGAAAACAAAATCATACCAGGTAGAGACATTCATGATTACTGGAAACAGGTGTTGTACTGGTGTTCTACAAATTCTTGTGGGAAAACTGATCTACTCATCGCTAACTCCCTGAAAGGTACTTTACAGCAAGTTTCATGAGGTGTCTGATAGTTGGCATTGTTCCAAACAACCCTTCCTGGTACACTAAAATCCAGCACTCTGCTCAGATAGAGGTAACTTAGGATACTACCATTGCATCAGTCTCTGTCATTCTGTCTAAGTATTGATCTATCCATCTACCTCTCTGTGTGCCTATCTATACCACTATCTCTCTGTCTCGGTCTCAGCCTCTCTCCCACTCATCCAAGAAGGACTTTGAAATTGTATTTATTGAACTGTATGTATTCATTTGTCAAACGTTCTCAAAGGTGTGCTCTTCGTACTAACAGTATGTGAGAATGTCTGCATCCTGATTGGGAGGCTGCCTTCTGGTTTCCTCCTCAAATGGGAATTTTTGTTGCTGCCGGGAAACGTAAACTTTAGAGGGAGGGCAGTTTGAAGTAATGGAAGACCCTTGTGATGGTACATAATAACCATACAATAGCAATGTCTACAAAGTATTAAATGAGCGCTCTTGAACTATTTATTCACTGTGAGTTGAACATTGTTTTAAACTCAACTGAAATTAGTTGGGCAGTCAGAGGTGAGCACCTTCAGTAAACCAGTGCTCCAATAAATTTCAGTTTCTATAACTGGATATTGTGAATATGTAAGGGACATGTCTACATATGACGATTTTTTATGATGGAGGTTGAGTGGCATTTGAATACCCCAAAACACTAAGTGGATTAGATGGTCAGGCTAAATTCATGCTCAACTGCATTTGAATTTGAGCAGGCCTCGACTTATGGCAGAGAGCCACACAGCGTTGTACCACTATCAGTAGCGGCTGGTGTCAGGACAAAGTGGCAGGGTGGGGTGAGTGCAGGAGTGGACAACGACAAATATACATAAAAAGAAGAAAAAATAAAAAGAACATACCTGCCTCAGCCGCATCCCAGCTCTTCTGCTCTTGACTGCAGCACAAGCTCCCAGACTACCCTACAGCCAATCCTAACGCTGCTCTCATGCAGCTGGTAGCATGAGAGCAGCATCAGGATTGGCCTGAGCGCCTGGATGTACGCTCCCACAGAGACTGGGAGCCTGTGCCTCTTGTCTCCAACCCAGCAATGCAGCTCGGGTTGAAGACATCTCAGTGCGCATGTTGGTTTATCCGTCCTAAGATGGCTGGCCAAACCAACATGCGCACTGATAGCAGTGCCCACCACTCCCCCTCTGTCACTGCCCCCGCGGTTGCCCTGCCCCCAAGACTCGGCACTTAGAAGTTGAAAAATCAAATGATAATAAACTTCTTTTATTATCGTTTTATTTTTCAACTTTTGAGGCTGCTGGCGCTCCTGCGCCATAGTGGAGGAGCCGCCGCTGACCACTAGTAGAAGGTGGGGTTGGCATGAAAAGTTTGAACAGGGCTCGGTCGCCACAACTTTATCAAGGGTGAGAAAAGAGTTCCATGTGTGGATGGTTACAGTAGATCACAACTTATCTATTTACCAGAATTTCGGCTGAGTGAAAACGAGGCCAGATTGCCCCTTTGTGGGAGCTAGCGGTGACGGCAACTCATGATACAAGACGCTTCTAGCTTTCGACCAGACCCCTGAGGCTTCAAGCTGATGGTGATGAGATTATAAGAGTCTTGGCATCCCTAACTCAGAGCCAACCAGGTCTTTGGCTCATATTGGGGAGTCAACTTGCACAAAAATTTCACTGAGACCCAGGTCTTTTTTCCTGCACAAATTTCACCGGATAGAGCCTGAAAACTTTGGGGCAGATTTACAAGCCCCTTGCACCACTTTTGCGTCATTTAAACATGGGCTTTGTGTGTGGGGGAAAAGGGTGTATTGTGTTTCACAGCTTGAAATAGGAGGAAAAGTGTGGTGTTACAGCATTAATCCACAGTCCGAATGGGAACGTTGAAATGGCTCCAAGATCAGCTAAGAACTATCTTCAAAACACTATGCATTTGTCACAACGCTCTAGCAAACAATGATTCAGTTGCCATTAAATCATTTTTTTTTTTTTGCTGAGTTTTATGTAGCGCAAACTTTTTGACCCGAATTAGGTATCAGAGAGCTTTACATAGCACCAGTTGTGTTACATGAGGACACATTATTTTTTTTTAGAGGCACGGGGACGTCAAGTGATTTGCCCAGAATCACAGGATGTTCAGCGTTGCTGCAGAGACTCGAGCCCAGTTCCCCACACTTGAGGACGACCGCCCTAACTGTTAGGCCAACTCCTCTCCCATTCGATCGTATCACCCTTTACAAACGTTGTGGTCGTCCTCTCGATCCTTACTTGTGTTGCCTAGGTTTAAGCAATCACGGATTGTAGGAAGTTTCTTTTTCACCCTTCATTGAAGCTTGGAATAATCCCCTGCTGAATTTTTAAGAAAAGAAAAGTGCTCTTTCATTAGAATTTAATTTGTGTGCTTTCTGCCCCCGCTAGGACACCTGACACCTGACTGGGTATTAGATGCACTTTATAAAGTCATTATTTATTATTAATACAGCACTAGAAAAAAAAGTCCCGCTTTGTGGGGGAAGCATCACCGCTACCTAAGCTGCCGCCGCCCCTGGAGGGGCTCTGCTTCCAGCGCCTGCCAAACTCCCGAGGAGGGCTTATCCTGCACGCGGCACAGGACTCCATTGTTCAGGAGCCCGTGCGTGATCCCACCTGTGCGGAGGCACGCCCACCCGTCCACCGGCATTTCAAAACTTCTCACCCGACCCGCTGGCGCGGGTCCCTCTTCGTGGGGGAAGCATCACCGCTACCTAAGCTGCTGCCGCCCCTGGAGGGGCTCTGCTTTCAGCACCTGCCAAACTCCAGAGGAGGGCTTATCCTGCACGCCGCACGGGACTCCATTGTCCAGAAGCCCGTGCGTGATTCCACCTGAGCGGAGGCACGCCCACCCGCCCACCGGCATTTCAAAACTTCTCGCCGGACCCGCTGGCGCGGGTCCCACTTTGTGGGAGAAGCATCACCGCTACCTAAGCTGCCGCCGCCCCTGGAGGGGCTCTGCTTCCAGCGCCTGCCAAACTCCTGAGGAGGGCTTATCCTGCACGCCGCACGGGACTCCATTGTCCAGGAGCCCGTGCGTGATTTCACCTGTGCGGAGGCACGCCCACCCGTCCACCAGCATTAACATCAGCATCCGGTTCCCGCAGCGCGGGACGAGCCGGACGAAGCCCGGACAAAGGGCGGGCTGTCTGTGGCCGTCTGTAACCGGAGGAGGACGGGACGGGCCACCCCCCTTTCATCTGCCGAGGAGATTAACAAGGAAAAGGTTTCCCTTTAAAAGGTACTGTTACTTGGACCCCAAACCCCCTGGCTACATACATACTATAGCAGCAGTTCATTCTGTAACTTTGAGGGTGTTAGTCCAATGTGATTGGGAACTTGTAGCTGCTCATTATTTCCACCCATCACCACCCATTCCTACAGAATGAATAACTTGGGCAAAAAAGCAAAAACCCCAGCAACACGACCAAACACCAGACTGCAGGCGGCAGTACCACAGCCTCTACCCAGCTTGACAGCAATTGATAAGATGCTGCAAAAAACAATAGGGGTTGTGGCTACTGCAATCGAAAATACCGAGAGAAGACTATCAATTACACCCACATTATGTCTGCAAAAGCAGGGAGGTGACTGCTCAGTTATTGTAACCGATGTCCCGGATCTAAACTCTTACCTGACATCGTCCTACGTAGGATTGCCCTGCGCACAGGCGCCTATAGAGACTCCTATAGATGTTGAGGATCCACTTATTGTTTTGACTTCCCCCATTCCCAAGAAAACCCCCACAGTATACAAACCACGTCCTAGGAAAAAGAAAGAGAGCCTCCCAAAAAAATCGGGCAAAAAGAATTTGGTCAATCACAATCTGGTGACCCCGACTGGTTACACGTCGCATCCGACCTCAGGAATACTGTGCTGGGTCACTAACATGGTGGCTGACTTACAAGCATGTTTGGAGCAGACCATTGTCACCCATATCAAACCCCTGGTGTCAAAGCTTGATAGACTGGTTACTATCCTAAACAACAAGGGGGTAGGGGCAACAAAGTCAGCTAATCCCTTGGGAAACTCAGCACCCTCTGACTGTGGTGATACACCTAAAAACACACCTAGTAACAGGGTAGCTGTACCTAAAAACCCCTTAATACAGTCTAAAAATGCAGGAACTCCAATAATTATCCCCAAGTCGGCACATGCTCTACTTCCTCCCCCTCCTAGCATTAATACACATGATCAAACTCACCAGGCAGGGGGAAACTTAATTGCCAACACTGATAAAATTAGATCAAAGCCTAAGAAGGGTAAAAATGAGAGTAAAACCAGTACACCAACGTTCAGGAATGTACCATCTAAAGCTACTCCTCTCCAGCTGCCAACCATTAACTTACCCCGGAAGCCCTACCATACGTGGTAGCCCTCACAGGAGTTCCAGTCCTTAGTGAGGGGAAAAGAGAAAATGCGATCGATTTAAAAAACAAGTGCATTCAATGGTTAAGCGTAAATAGACCCCTACCCCCAAATGTTTCAGGTGAAATACTGGCGGTTAGAAGAATAGATTGGATAGGGAGGGGACCAAAAACAGTGTCAGGAGATGTTGTAATAATAAACTTTAGGGACACCTCTGCTGTGGACCACATTTGTAATGCTCCACCCTGTAGGTAAAATTCCCAAATATACCCACTACACCTGTCATATTTCTACCCTACTCCCAACTTGAGACCAACTTACTCCAATAGGGCTTATCACAATAGAGGCCATTATCCTCCATCAAATAGAATGCAACACTGGTTAACATCCAGGGAGGGCACGCCTCCATATAATCACACACACCCACTGCAACCCCTCTGGAACAGGTTTAGCGTGCTGGAGGAGGTAGATTGACTCATATTGAAGAGAAATTCCCCACCACAAACCATTAATGCAGAGCCCATTAGAGAACGGGTTCTGGAGGAAAATGTCCCACCTACCCCCACCGGAGATTACTTAGTATTCCACTCCTTGATGAGGGAGGGGACCAGAGAAAAGGCGAACCAGGACGTACAGGGTTCTGAAAAGGCAGTGCAAGGATGTTTAAAATTCCTTTCCTGGAATATAGCCGGGATAAAAAACAAACTGCTCACACCAGAGTGGGCCTCCTTTTTGGCTGCTCACGATATCTGCCTGATGCAGGAGACCTGGGCACTAGAGGAGAGCACTAGCCCGGCCTTTGCAATTTACGATATCCTGGCAGTTTCTACAGGTAGGGCCCGCCCTTCGGGCGGGCTATCAATATGGATGCTACTTCAAACAACAGGAGAGTCAGGGTGTAAACGATCACTCTTTTACCTCAAGATCAAGTATCAAGTAAGTATCAATTAACAATGGAAGAGTGATAAATATCAATATGGATAGGCACTCATCTGGGTATCCAGGCCACCCAAATGCAAACAAATTCCCTAGACATCCAGTGTGTTTTACTAACACCCCAAAACAAACAACAAGTAGCTATAATAAATATCTACTCAAGGCCAGTCAAGAATGGGCAGGAATCAAACACAATTAAAGCACCAATCTTTTTATCCAGGCATTGGACCCTCAATTGCGATAACCCTTGGTGGTGACTTTAATTGTCAGTTTGAGCCTCTGGGTAGTCTGGAGTCGTGTGAACAAGACGAAGTAGACTCACTCTGGTGCATCCCCGACCCCAAGATCACCCCGGTCAGGGCATGGACTCCGCTGGTGCTCCAAATAAAATCTCTCTCCCTTGCAACGTCTCTGTGGGCGTGCAATGGGAGATTGGATCCCGACTGTCCAGGCCTAGCCACGTTTAATAGGGCAAACCAAACTTCCATCATTGATTACCTCATGATGGGAGCAAAACAGTGGGATAGGCTGAAAGAATTTAGGGACGTGCCAAGGCATGATAGTGATCATAATGCCTTGGTTTTAACCCTTAAGCCTGGGTCTTTTGGTTTAACAAACTCCGACCCCAATCTTGCCATGGTGATACCACCTCTCATTTTAACAAAAAACAGGAGAAGGATTAAATGGCCCCATTTTGTGGACTCCCCTACCCGGCTTGCAAAAATATATCAGATCGCAATTCCACGCATAAGCGAGATGGGTGATCTGACTCTTTGCCAGCAAGCCGTAGAAATACACAGGCAGTTAGCCGTGACGCTAGGGGAAGTGTTCTACCCAGCAAGTGGAAATAAACGGCGCATGCCTAGGACACACCCCTGGTTTGACTGCATCTGTAAGAAAGTAAAAAGGGATCTCCTTGCGGCAATCAAATCTAAAGATAATGTAAAAATCAGGGCAACTAGATTGCTGTACAAAAAGGAGATCATCAGGGGCAAGAGAGAGTGGGAGGAAGCAAGGTGGGAGGAACTGAGATATGCGCTCCACTCAAAGGATGCCAAATCATTTTGGGCCATAGTTAATTTGGGTACTAAAGGGGGAGGAGAGGCTGTTTTACCGAACAATGCTCCCTCAGTATGGGAGGCACGATTTTCAGCCCTTTACACAAGTCCCGAGACTGGCGCCTATGTGTACCAACCCCAGGACCAGATGCCAGAAGCAGACAGTGCCCCTCGGATCTCCCCGGCCCTAGACCTCCTGCATGAGCATCGACTGCCGGGGGCCTCGGGCTTGGGTCATCGGTTGGACCTGCTGGATGCCCGGGAGACGATTCCCTCTGAAAACCTCGAGAGCATCTCTCTCAAGAAAGTGGAATCTGCTATTGACAGATTGCTCCCAAACAAAGCTCCAGGCTTTGACAAATTACCTGGTGACCTCTTTCGCTCCCAGCCCAAAATTTGGGCACTGTACCTTGTAGTTCTGTTCAACGCGGTCCTCTGGCGTTCCAAGTTACCGGAAACCTGGTTGGGAGCTGAGATCGTCCCCATTTATAAGAAGGGCTGCCTGTTAGTCCCATCTAACTATAGGACCATTAGTCTCTTAGATACCACTCAAAAGCGAATGGGCCGGATACTACTGGACAGAATACTGGGGTGGATGGAGGAACAGGAAATACTGTCCACCCTCCAAGCCGGATTTAGATCTGGCATCTCAACCCTGAACCAAATTTTTAGGCTGCAGGTCCTTTTTTGGAAAACTGCAAGAGCAGAGGGTGGCAGCCTCTACCTTGTCTTTGTAGACCTGCTGGCCGCTTTCGACCTTGTGCCCAGGGAGAGATTATGGAAAGTGCTGGAAGAACTAGGCCATCCGTCTTACTTATTAGATGTTTTGATTCGATTCCATGCAGGGAACTATGCCCAGGTGAGGTGCGGGAGGAACGGAGAACTATCGGCCCGTTTCCCCGTAACCAGGGATGTACGCCAGGGTTGTGACCTGGCCCCTACACTCTTTAGCCTTTATGTTAATGGCTTGGTGAATGAATTAGGGGGTGTCAGGGATAGTGGTGCCCCGTGGTTGGCTACTGGCCGGGTGCCCGCTTTGATGTTCGCGGATGACACCTTGTTGTTGTCCCGAACATCAACGGGGATCCAGCAGGTTTTGGACGGGTTTGCAACCTTTTGTTCCTCGCTGGGATTGGAGATAAACTTGGAGAAAACCAAGTTTATGATCTTAAATCCCCCGAGACATACCCGCCCGAACCCTGTACTGAATGGCACCCCACTCGAACGGGTGAAAACCTTTGTTTATCTTGGAGTCAAGTTGACTGAAGATTTTGATTGGGGTTGCCAGGTATCTAGCTCCGCCCTGAGACTTACACAGATCATAGGGGGTATCGGCAAATTCCACAAAACATCACAATTTAAACCAGTTGCCCCTGTTCTTGAGATCTATAGAACCCAGGCAAGGTCATCAGCTATGTATGGTGCAGAACTTTGGGGACACAAGAATGCACTGAGCCTACTAAAGGTTGAGCAGTCCTTTATGAGAAATCTGGTGGGCCTACCCCAAAGCACCCCTCTTATACCGCTGCGGCTAGACCTGAGCCTCGAGTCCATTAAAGAATTGATAGCCGCACGACCCCTGCTCTACTGGAGAAGGCTCTGGTCCGTACCGGAGCTTGTAGATTATAGAGCGGAATTTTCTGCAGTTTGGGGGCAGATAAAGAACAAAAATATACCCTGGTTATCTCACATCAAGGCCCTCTCCTACCAGGCTTGAGGCTTGCCTCAACTGTGGGAGTCCCCCAAAGAGAGTTGCCCAAGGGTGCTGAGGTCAGAGTTGTTGGCCTCTCTGAGATATTACAGCTTTAGTGTGTTACATTGTCCGACAACTCTGGGTAGGCTGTCCACTGAATTTTTGCAGGTGAAAATTGCACCAAAGAGGGAGGAATTTTAGATTTGGTGCAGCCTCCCCTTGCAAAAAAATTATACACCCAACTAAGACATGGCTGGCAGATCACTGACATAATATCGACAGTCAAAATATCGACTGTCAAAAATATTGAGGTAAAAATATAGAATGCCAGAATATCGACTTCCTATCTACAAACAGGTAAGTACAAAAATATCGACTCCAAAATATCGATAGGAAAAAATATAGTCAAAATATCGATTTTTTTAAATATCTTAAAAGTAATTTAAAAGTAATATAATAATAAATATAATTAACTTAAACATATTTAAAATACTTAAATAAACTCAAAATTAATAAATAATTAATGTAACTTAAAAAAAATAATAATAATTTTAAAACCTATATATATATATATATATATACATATATATGGTCATGTGATCAAGGCTTTGTGGCAAAATGTTATGGCGACAGCTGAATAAAAAATAACAGCATCCGAATTACCTGGTCCGTGTCTGTGTCTGAAAAGCGTTGTCGTGGGGAGGACGATCGCGCAACCGAGACGGAGGTCGTATATATATATATATATATATATATATATATATATATATATATATATATATATATATATATATATACATATATATACATATATATATATATATATTATTAACAAAACATATACTATATTTTTTCCGTAGGATAGAGAGAGGGTTAAATTAGTGCAACAGTAGGAAAAGCATTGGATAGCGTAGGGGTAAAAATTACTATTCCCACTCCAGAGAGCCAACAGTAGGGAAAGCATTGGATAGCGTAGGGGTAAAAATAACTATTCCCACTCCAGTGAGAGCAACAGTAGGGAAAGCGTTGGATAGCGTAGGGGTAAAAATTACTATTCCAACTCCAGAGAGTGCAACAGTAGGGCAAGCGTTGGATAGTGAGAGGGTAAAAATTACTATTCCCACTCCAGAGACAGCAACAGTAGGGAAAGCGCTGGATAGCGTAGGGGTAAAAATTACTATTCCCACCCCAGAGAGCGCAACAGTAGGGAAAGCATTGGATAGCATAGGGGTAAAAATAACTATTTCCACTCCAGAGAGTGCAACAGTAGGGAAAGCGTTGGATAGCGTAGGAGTAAAAATTACTATTCCCACTCCAGTGAGTGCAACAGTAGGGAAAGCGTTGGATAGCGTAGGGGTAAAAAGATATTATTCCCACTCCAGTGAGTGCAACAGTAGGCAAAGCGTTGGATAGCGTTGGGGTGAAAATGACTATTCTAACTCCAGAGAGTGCAACAGTAGGGAAAGCGTTGGATAGCGTAGGGGAAAAAATTACTATTCCCACTCCAGTGAGTGCAACAGAAGGGAAAGCATTGGATAGCGTAGGGGTAAAAAATTACTATTCCAACTCCAGGGAGTGCATCAGTAGGGAAAGCGTTGGATAGCGTAGGGGTGAAAATTACTATTCGAACTCCAGAGAGTGCAACAGTAGGGAAAGCGTTGGATAGCGGAGGGGTAAAAATTACTATTCCCACTCCAGTGAGTGCAACAGAAGGGAAAGCGTTGGATAGCGTAGGGGTGAAAATTACTATTCCAACTCCAGGTAGTGCATCAGTAGGGAAAGCGTTGGATAGCGTAGGCGTAAAAATTACTATTCCCACTCCAGTTATTGCAACAGTAGGGAAAGTGTTGGAAAGCGTAGGAGTAAAAATTACTATTCCCACTCCTGTGAGTGCAACAGTAGGGAAAGCATTGGATAGCGTAGGGATAAAAATTACTATTCCCACTCCAGTGAGTGCAACAGTAGGGAAAGCGTTGGATAGCATAGGGGTAAAAATTACTATTCCTACTCCAGAGAGTGCAACAGTAGGGAAAGCGTTGGATAGCGTAGGGGTAAAAATTACTATTCCAACTCCAGAGAGTGCAACAGTAAGGAAAGCGTTGGATAGCATAGGGGTAAAAATTACTAATCCCACTCCAGTGAGTGCAATAGTAGGGAAAGCGTTGGATAGCGTAGGGGTAAAAATTACTATTCCAACTCCATAGAGTGCAACAGTAGGGCAAGCGTTGGATAGTGAGAGGGTAAAAATGACTAGTACCACTCCAGAGACAGCAACAGTAGGGAAAGTGCTGGATAGCGTAGGGGTAAAAATTACTATTCCCACCTCAGAGAGCGCAACAGTAGGGAAAGCATTGGATAACGTAGGGGTAAAAATAACTATTCCCACTCCAGAGAGTGCAACAGTAGGGAAAGCGTTGGATAGCGTAGGAGTAAAAATTACTATTCCCACTCCAGTGAGTGCAACAGTAGGGAAAGCGTTGGATAGCGTAGGGGTAAAAATTACTATTCCCACTCCAGTGAGTGCAACAGTAGGGAAAGCGTTGGATAGCGTAGGGGTTAAAATGACAATTCCAACTCCAGAGAGTGCAACATTAGGGAAAGCGTTGGATAGCGTAGGGGTAAAAATTACTATTCCCACTCCAGTGAGTGCAACAGTAGGGAAAGCGTTGGATAGCGTAGGGGTAAAGATTACTATTCCAACTCCAGGGAGTGCATCAGTAGGGAAAGCATTGGATAGCGTAGGGGTAAAAATTACTATTCCCACTCCAGTTAGTGCAACAGTAGGGAAATTGTTGGATAGCGTAGGAGTAAAAATTACTATTCCCACTCCAGTGAGTGCAACAGTAGGGAAAGCATTGGATAGCATAGGGATAAAAATTACTATTCCCACTCCAGTGAGTGCAACAGTAGGGAAAGCGCTGGATAGCTTAGGGGTAAAAATTACTATTCCTACTCCAGAAAGTGCAACAGTAGGGAAAGCGTTGGGTAGCATAGGGGTAAAAATTACTATTCCAACTCCAGAGAGTGCAACAGTAAGAAAGCGTTGGATAGCATAGGGGTAAAAATTTCTATTCCCACTCCAGTGAGTGCAACAGTAGGGAAAGCGTTGGATAGCGTAGGGGTAAAAATTACTATTCCCACTCCAGTGAGTTCAATAGTAGGGAAAGTAAATACTTCATATAAAAATATAAATAGCTTAAATATTAATACTAATTACAAAATAATAAAAATATTTTACAATTTTATAAAACATATTAATTAATCAATTAAAATTACAAATAAAAATTAAATAACAATAAAAATTACCTACTAATACTAATTATTTACCAATCACCAATAAATTAATTTACAATATAAAAATAAATAAAAATTAGACACAATTGTTTTATTTTTTATTTAATTACTTACAATTAAATTACTTCCCAAGCTATTCCCCTATAAACACACAACCCACTACAGAAAATAATGTAATAAAAGTAACATATTTATCAATTAATCAATTAAAATAAATTACCAATTATATTTTAATTTATTACCAATTCATAATTAATTAACAATTAATTCTAAATAAATACCAATAAATAAATTAACAGATTTAATTAATTATAATTAAATTACTTCCCACCCTATTCCCCTATAAACCCACAACCCGCTACAGACAATAAATTACTAAAATTAACATATTTATCAATGAATCAATTAAAATTAATTACCAATTATATTTTAATTAATTACCAATTAATAATTAATTAACAATTAATTCTAAAGAAATACCAATAAATCAATTAACATATTTAATTAATTATAATTAAATTACTTCCCACCCTATTCTCCTATAAACCCACAACCCGCTACAGAAAATAAAATACTAAAATTAACATATTTATCAATTAATCAATTCAAATTAATTACCAGTTATATTTTAATTAATTACCAATTAATAATTAATTAACAATTAATTCTAAATAAATACCAATAAATCAATTAACATATTTAATTAATTATAATTAAATTAATTCCCACCCTATTCCCCTATAAACCCACAACCCGCTACAGAATTATATTACACACACATTTTAAATGAATAATAACTTACCTTAAATTCGATATTTTTGTTGTCTATATTATGTCTAGTCGATATTATGTCCATTCTATTCGATATTAAAATTTTCTAGTTGATATTTTGGTAGTCTATATTATGTCTAGTCGATATTTTGTCTATTCTATATTTTTTACTCGATATTATGTCTAGTCGATAATTAAAAGTCGATATTTTTTCTCTATACCATGGCTGCCTGCCCATTAAGGCACTGACTTCTAAATGGGCCGATTCAGAGGAGGGAACCTGCCCAGCTTGCAATAATAGCATAGAAGATATTGCTCTTGTTTTGTTCTTCTGCCCGGCGTATAGTAAAATACTGAAATACTGGTTGACACCGTTGTGCAGAAACCTGAGACTTAAACAATGTGCACAGGCTTGTAGAATTTTAACATATGACGCTTCCCCTCCTATTGTTTTTGCGGTTTCCCGCTTCTTACATGGTTTCTGGCGCAGAAGGACTACCTTTGTTTTAAGGAATTAACTGGGGCAATAGCCCTCTTTTTGATAACTTACTGTTTAATAGCTTTTTTAATTGTTTTTCCAATGGATTTTATTATTATGCTTGTATGTATTTTATTTGCACTTTTATGGTCTATGACCGAAATAAAGTTATCAAATGAATGAATGTATTGTGTTTCACAGCTTGAAATAGGAGGAAAAGTGTGGTGTTACAGCATTAATCCACAGTCCGAATGGGAACCTTGAAATGGCTCCAAGTTCAGCTAAGAACAATCTTCAAAACACTATGCATTTGTCACAACGCTCTAGCAAACAATGATTCATTCAATTGCCATTAAATCAATTTTTTTTTTGCTGAGTTTTATGTAGCGCAAACTTTTTGACCCGAATTAGCTATCAGAGAGCTTTACATAGCACCAGTTGTGTTACATGAGGACACATTATTGTTTTTGATAGGCACGGGACGATGACGAGATTTGCCCAGAATCACAGAATGTTCAGCGTTGCTGCCGAGACTCGAGCCCAGTTCCCCACATTCGAGGACGACCGCCCCAGCTGTTAGGCCAACTCCTCTCCCATTCGATCGTATCGCCCTTTAGGTTGTGGTCGACCTCTCGATCCTTACTTGGGTTGCTTAGGTTTAAGCAATCACGGATTGTAGGAAGTTTCTTTTTTACCCTTCATTGAAGCTTGGCATAATCCCCCGCTGAACTTTTAAGAAAAGAAAAGGGCTCTTTCATTAGAATTCAATTTGTGTGCTTTCTGCCACTGCTAGGACACCTGACACCTGACTGGGTATTAGTTGCACTTTATAAAGTCATTATTTATTATTAATACAGCACTAGAAAAAAAATGTCACCCCTCAGTATCAACGTCACTTCCTGATATTACCCGAGCTCTTCCAATGAGGACCTAAGAGTTCCGGTGCGAACGACAGGCGGAGGATGGCATTTGCGGCTGTGGAAGAAATATATGTACTTGGTTTAGAAATGGTTTACCATGTAAAGTCACATTGGCATTCAGTGGAGGATTGCCCAAGGTTGTCAGTAGTCATTGATGGAAACCACAGGGGGTACCTTTTAGTTGAAACTGTTATATAATGTAAGTGTTGGACTCTTGCATGATTTCTCGAATCGACATTCACCTAATTACAAGTCACTAACTAGTGTCGACCCTGCTAACTCTTGATTTCATCCAGTCCTATAAAGCGGTTGCGCATAGTTATCAGTAATTACAATTTGCTTCATTTGTGTCAGCGCTGTAAGTGGAATGAAAAAAGTGAGTAGGGGTGTCTTTAAAAGGGACGTGACCTATATTAAAGGCGTGGCTTTTCACATTTCGGTGACTTCCATAGTGTGCCTCCTGACTGGTATTTTGGTGCCTCTCTGAGCTTTCTGTTATTGTATCCAGACATCTAACAGATTTGCACCAAAAGCAGCCAGAACTATTGGCTTTGTCAATGGTTTTTGGCTGTTTAAGATAAATGAGTAACAATGATGACTTAGTTGTCATGACATTGAAAATGTTTTAATTCTGAAATTACGAGACTGTGAATTAAACATATTACTGAGGCCTGTGGAATTGGTAGTAGTGTTCTAAGTGTCTCAGTCACTCCTGTTATGTTCACTTTATGTCAGACATGTATGCTCATGGGGGGCGTGGCCATACCAGCGACCAAGATTGCTATGCAGTTGAAGAACTCTGGTGAGCATTGCCCTTAAAATAGAGATTTGTGTCTAGAGATATCCGTGACTATCCAACATGCTGTCACTGCCATCGTACAGAGAGGGCGGGACTGGGATGTAAAACCGGCTCTGGTGAAGTGCTCGGCCGGCCCCCCTCCCCACTCCGGGGGTTTGGAGGTGCCGCTGAGGTCCTTCCAGGGGCTGGTTTTCGGACGATTTTGGTATAGGGCCGATTTTGCAGCTATGCTGCAAAAGCGGCCCTGTACCAAAACCGTCCCCCACCCGTGCGGCACACCGGGGGATTGCCGGGTGCCGCTATGGCCAGTCCGGCCCTGTGTACAGAAATGTGGCTCGTGCCGGCATCATTTACCAAACCGCAGCACTGACCAGATTGCTGATCTGCCAGTAAGCATGGCGGCCTGTTGCCTGCCTCGGGGTCCCCATGGTGAGAAGGGCCGCGGGCGAGCCTGAGGCACAGGGCTACGAGCCCCGCTGGGCTTTCCATGATGGTGTCTCCCTCCTGATGGTCTCCCCCCTGTTGTATTGTGATTTGTCTGTGGGATACAAATAAATATACTGCCTGGATGCTGTGGCCCCCTGGACCATGCGATGAGGGCCTGTACACAGCACAACAGTTGGACCTGGCGGTAAGGCACATGCTACAAGCCCTCAGGCCTATGAGCCGAGCGACACCGCCATGGCAAGGTCTGTTCAGCTGCTCCACCAGTTGCGTAGCACAAGTCTCTCCGGCGTGCTGTTAGTATGGCCGGCCCCCCACTTAGCAAGAATGCTGAGGGAGATCAGAAAGCGGGGGGAGAAGCTACGACAGCAAGCAAGATGGCTGCATAGTCTCCCGGCTCCGCTGACCTCCGTCTTACGCTTCAAGATCCTGTCATTTATCCTGATTTCCTGCCCCGGATCCGTGTGTGTGAACTAATCTGCACTCCGATGGTGTGATCCCGGGGTTTTTCTGACATTGTGGAGCTGAGTAACATCGAGGACCGATTTGTGGCCTAACCCAGTCTGGAAGCCGGGGTCTCGAGTGCTGGCTTAGCCGGGTCTGAGTTGAACAACAGCGGGCTGTTGAGGGCGGCAGGGTCCGGTCTCTGGAACTTTCGAAATTTTTTTGGATTGCTTTGCTACCATCTGCAGCCTGGTGTTGTGTTGGAGGTGAGGAGACGAGTGACGCACGGTGCTGTGTTTCAGGGGTCCCTGACCCGGAGGCCCGGCACTTGCATCGCCGGCGCACCGTGGGTTGGAGTCTCGTCGCGCACTAATGCATGCTGACGGTTGGTCCCTCGCGGCTCAGTCCTGCTCCGGCTGATCTTACCCCGGAGAAGGGGCCTCTCCGTGGGGATCATTATGCCTGAAGAAATATAGAACCGGGCGGAGCAAGCCCAAAGTGGCCCGTCATTGCGGGAGGTGCTGGCGGCCCTAGCGGCACTTCAGGCGACTGTGGCAGCTCAGACCTGCGGCCTGTTGTCGGCGGCAGATGGACTTAAAGGACTGAGACCGGATCCTGACTCGATGCCCGAGACCCGGCAGCCAGCTTGCCTTTTGATCGACGCCCCAGTGGCACAATTAGACCCGGTGCTGGAAGCTGTGCCTGCCCCTACAGAAGTGGATCTACTTGAATGGGCTGTGATCGGTGACTTAACTAATTTTTTGGAATCCCCGGTTTTGCAGCTGTCGGAACATTCAACTGCTGTCCCTATCCTGGAACCTTTTAATTGATACTGTGAACTGTATTGGATTGTGTTGAACACCCTCCCCAGTCGGTATATCAAGATGGCGGATGTGATACTGCCTGGCTTCGGAGACGGGGCGGGACATCGTCGGTACCAGCTGCTTACTTGGGGATTTACTGTTCTTTTTTCATCTATTGAACTATGTTCCGACCACTTCTGTGTATCTTTTGACATTCTGATGATGGGACTTTATTCGTCTGAGGGACTCGGTGAATTCGATCGACAGGGCCAAGGCTGAGACTGTTGTTTGGATTGTTCATTGTGGTTTTATCGGTAACGGGACTGCTTCATTAGCTTAACTGAGTCCGGGGCAGGGTTGGTGGTTCCCCCCCGGGATGTTTTTTCAGTTTGGACTATTCAGATGTGACAGTTTCGGGGGGACCCCTTTGTTAGGGCGGGGGGGAGAGACCGGGAGCACGTAGAAGATAGCCCTCCTCCATTTCCCCTCTTTGGGTGGGGTCTAATTTCTTTCTGTCTTTCTCTGGGTCTTTCTATATTTCGGGTCTCAGTTCTTGGACGACAGGCACGCTGCTAGGGGGGTAGGCCGTAGTCATCTGCAGGGGTGCAGGGTGGGGGGATGGGTGTTTTGTTTTTTGTTTTATTTCTATGGCCTTTTTTCTTCTCATCTTTCTTTGCCCTTTTCTTTTCTTCCTTTCCGGGTCAGTGTAATGGGTTCATTTTTATGGCCATCTCTGCACTTTCATATGTGCCTCAATTCTCGCGATGTTTCAGTGCTACTGGGCGGACATTCAGCTGGCGTGAACAGTATTTGTACGCTTGCTTAATCCTGAATAGTATGTTTTAACGCCGCTGACTTACACGAAGATGATTTAACTGTGGACATATTGCTATTTCGCCCCCCCCCTTTTTTCGCAATTTGAGATATTGAATGGCACCTGATCCTTCTATCTTATATTATAAAATGGAACCTTTTTATCCTGTTACCAACTTGATATGTTTTACAACCAGTACGTATGGTGGACGTGGCGAATCTGCTCCCCGGGATGCTGAATCTGGGTTTTGATTGTTTTATTGTGTTGCAACTGCTTAGCGGCCGGCCCTGGGGGTTGTAGGCCCGTGATTGTACTTGGTTGAAATATCAAATAAAGGTTTTCCAAAAAAAAAAAAAAAAAGAATGCTGAGGGAAATGCACGCCATGTGAGTAGGGGTGGGCAGGCCCAGTCGGGCAACAGGTACGTTGCAGGGGTGTAATAGCTGGTGGCAGCGACGGCTCGTGGAGGGAGTTACGGTGGGGCAGGAGGGTGGGGAGGGGGAGGGGCAGGGTGGAGGTTGCTAAAAACCGGCATATGGATAATTTCAGGTAAGTAAACAATTTAATGAATAAAACGAATTTCGTAGTGCGCCTTGCATCGCAAAATGCAATGCAGTGCGAGCTACGAAATTCGTTTTATTAATTAAATTGTTTACTTACCTGCAATTATCCATATGCCGGTTTTTAGCAACCTCCACCCTGCCCTCCCCCTCCCCACCCTCCTGCCCCACCGTAACTCCCTCCACGAGCCGTCGCTGGCTGGTGGTGACACAATCACAAACAGACTTGACCGTATGGGGGAGCGCCTTGATTGTTAGAACACCAGATTAGACAGTGCAGAGGAGCAAATATCCAGTATGGAGGACATTGCATCGATGGTGCACAAGAGACTGGAGCGAGTCAAACGCTTGCTTAAAACCGCGGCTATTAAAAACGAGGACTTGGATGTAAGGTCTCGCCAAAATTATGATTACATTGGTGTGGTGGAGTCCACAGACACTGGTCGTATGGACATATTTGTGTAGTGCCTACTTTCAGAGCTCTTAGTCTTCACAATTTTATGCCCACCTTTGTAGTGGAGCGTGCACACCGGACACTAGGCCAACGACCTGTCCCAAGGGTCCAGCCACACCCTATTATTGCACAGCTCCTCAATTTTCGGAACAGGTATACTGTGCTTAGACTGCTGCGCGAAAAGGACCCGATGCAATACCAGGGCGCCTTAATGTTGCTCTCCCCCTGAAGATTATTCCAACCTGGAAATTGTTGGGGGTGATGTTTTAGTTGTTGTTGATGTTATGTTGGGGTTTCGTTGCCTCTATCAGGAACTTGCTGGGTGATTCAGTGCTCATTGTGGTAGAAGGGTGGGAGTGTTTGTAGTTCTGTTTTTTGTCTGTATCAGTCGTTTTAACCTGCAGGAAAGACCCTCATGTACAGCACACACCTTCCCTGACTATGTACCCATGTAGCAACAGGGGATCAGTGCCCGAGTCACTCGACTCGGGCACCTCGGGCACTCTCCCCCCAACACTGAGAGAGGCACTAGTTACTCTCTTGTTGAAGCCTAACAAAGACCCTAGGAGTTGCACTTCATAGCTGCCTTTTTCGCTGTTAAATTTTGACAACAAAATACTTGCCAAAGTCATAGCTAGTCGCCTGTCGCTACTGATGGAACACATAATGTTGCCTGTGCAGTTGAGTTTTGTGCCTCTCTGCTCTACATTGCTTAACTTAAGGGCTGTATTCTCAGTGCTGAACAGAGTTTCTCTGGACATTCCTGCTGCAGTCATCTTACTGGATGCAGAAAAGGCATTTGACTACCAGGAGTGGCCGTTCCTGTGAGCCGTACTCCACAAACTTGGATTGTCACAGGGGTTCCTCATGCTGGTCATGTTACTATATCCACAACCGGTGGCCAGCATTCGAGCAATTGGCTCCATTACCTCCACATTTACAATTTCACATGGGACCAGGCAGGGGTGCTCCCTATACCCGCTACTGTACATTATCGCAATGGATCCCCTGGCCCAACAGCTACCAGAGAAACACCTCCAGAGGGGTATACACATCAAACCAGGCCCTCTGTTATTATCCTTATACGTGGATGTTATTTGTCCACCACCCTGCAGATAAACTGCCCCCCACTAATTTGGGAATTTATCAGATTTGGGATGTTCTCCGGCCTCACTATCAACTGGTGCAAGTCTGAGCTATTCCTGTTCAGTCGGGTATTTAGGTTGCACACTTCACCCGGAGAATGAACGAGTCATATACCTAAACTATGGCCCCCCATTGATAAGCTAATTACTCAAATTGAGTGAAGGAGCTGTCTCCCCATCTCTATGGCTGACCGCATTGTAATTATCGAGATGGTGGTACTTCCCTGATTCTTATACCTCTTTCTCTACATTCCTATCCCACTTAAAAAACTTTTCTTTACTACCCTGTTGAGTCTTTTACTGTGGCTCATTTGGGGGAGCGGCAGAACCCGGGTTAGCTGTTTGATTCTAGTACATCCCTAAGAACGTGGCAGATTCGGTGTTTCTGACCTCCAATTATTTTACCTTGTCGCACAGTGTCAGTTTGCACACCACTGGTACCAAGCAAATGTACACCTCTCGTATGCTAAGCCAGAAAGGGATCAGGCAGATCCAGCGCCCCTATGCACCCTCCTTCTGAAGGGCCTGCCATAGGATCACACTGATATTCAAACCCTCTTGACCACCAGCTGGGCATGGAGGAAACTCACCTGATTGCTCCATGATTGCTGCCAATCGGCAGAAAATCAAAGACTCTCAACCACACAAGAGAAACTGGTTCAACATCCATTCACATGGTATTACTTCTACACATTTGGAGGTCTGTTCCCTGATGGTACTCCCTTTCACATACAGATGATGTGTGGAAGGGTATGCTCAGACGTGGGTTCCTTGCTCACTACGCCACTGGAGTCAAGCTATCCTGGCTGAAGACGGCTGATAGCCAGAAACCGGTCATAGGATGCTTGATTCCGGTCCAGGAAAGATATGGCTTGGCAGTTCGGGTTGAACTGTTCCCATGAGGCACAGGGCCAAGACTGATTAGCATATGGCCATGTCTGAACTGGGGTGGCTTGGTGAGCAAAATAATGATGGATTAAACCCAGATCTGTGACTGGGGGTGAATGTTTTGCCTTTGTGCAACATTCCGTCCATCATCTTGCTTGTTTTGCTGTTCACCGTATGTAGGAAGGGTATGCCCAGATGGGGGGGCCCTTGCTCACTACGCCACTGGAGTCAAGCTATCCTGGCTGAAGACGGTTGATAGCCAGAAACCGGTCGTAGGATGCTTGATTCCGGTCCAGGAAAGACATGGCTTGGCAGTTCGGGTTGAACTGTTCCCATGGGGCACAGGGCCAAGACTGATTTGCATATGGCCATGTCTGAACTGGGGTGGCTTGGTGAGCAAAATAATGATGGATTAAACCCAGATCTGTGACTGGGGGGGAATGTTTTGCCTTTGTGCAACATTCCGTCCATCATCTTGTTTCTTTTTGCTGTTCACCCTCTGTGGGAAGGGTATGCCCAGACGTGGGTTCCTTAGGATGCTTGATTCAGGTCCAGGAAAGACATGGCTTGGCAATTCGGGCTGGACTGTTGGCACAGGGCCAAGACTGATTTGCATATACCCATGTCTGAACTGGGGTGGCTTGGTGAGCAAAATAACGATGGATTAAAACCCGATCTGTCACTGGGGGTGAATGTTTTGCCATTGTGCAACATTCCGTCCATCATCTTGTTTGTTTTGCTGTTCACCCTATGTGGGAAGGGTATGCCCAGATGTGGGTCGCTTGCTCACTACGCCACTAGAGTCAAGCTATCCTGGCTGAAGACGGCTCATAGCCAGAAACCGGTCCTAGGATGCTTGATTCCGGTCCAGGAAAGACATGGCTTGGCAGTTAGGGCTGGACTGTTCCCATGAGGCACAGGGCCAAGACTGATTTGCATATGGCCATGTCTGAACTGGGGTGGCTTGGTGAGCAAAATAACGATGGATTAAACCCAGATCTGTGACTGGGGTTGAATTTTTGCCATTGTGCAACATTCCGTCCGTCATCTTGTTTGTTTTGCTTGTTTACCAGTGCCCAAAAGGACTTCTTTGTACTGCAGAGTGTACATAGCGCACCGCAGACTCAGATCCCCTCGGCCCTGGAAGAGTTTCACCTTCCGACATTCGTGATAAATAACAGAGGGGACCAACACAGTTTCCAAAGTTTACAGCACCAGCATTGCCCTCCTACTCCCAAGGGATGCGAGGCTCCGGGAGACTTGAGAGCAAGAATAGAGACGCCCCTTGACTGATGCAATTTGGTACTACTGCTGCACCCAAACCTGGTTTGTCTCTGCAAACCATTGACACAATCTCTTACATTATAAGTACCTTCGTAGGGCATATACCACACCTAGTGAACTGGCATGGATCGACTCATCGAGAACTGCCAAGGGACCTAAGTGTCATGGTGACGATGGTGACTTTGCCCATATGATTTGGACGAATATATGATGTTACAACACATGCAATTACAACACATGCTTTTGCAACGCAGTCTTTACATTGCAACTACCATTACATTGAATGGTTTTACAACGAATGCCATTACAACGCATTTTTACAAACTACCATTACAATGCATTCCATTACGATGCATACCATTACAATGCATACCATTACAATGCATAATTCTTTTAGGAACGCCCCCCCTGCGCAGGAACGCCTCCTTATGGCGCAGGGCTTTACAACGTGACGCATCTCCTAGATGCGTCACGTTGTAAATAGGGCGCATTGTTTGCGCCGCCGTTGCGTCACATTAAGTGACGCAATTGCGGCGCAAGGAGGCGCAAGGGCCTCATAAATCTGCCCCCAAGTGTCTTAGTATTCCCACATATGTGATGTTGCCCTCATAAACACGTGTTAGGTCGCTGTCCCCCCCCCCATCTCCTTTTTCCTCTACGCTTTCCTCCTGCATCTGGCTCTGCTACTGGGACTATGATATCCACAATGCCATGCGCTCTTTTCGGAGGGCCTGAACATAACACTGTTGTAATTTCCTTTGTGTCCACACTGCGGATGGTTTATGTTTGTATTTTATGACATCAAAAAAATGATAAAGTGTTTAAAAAAAGACACTTGGCTCTTTTTCTCCCACATCTCATTCATTTGCAGATCTTACACGTTATCTCTCTCCTCCTAAGCACCATCTTTCCACTCTCTGCTGAATGCACTTTCTCACATCTCCTTCACATCACCACCCCTAAACACACAACGCACCCACACACCTGGTCACTGCGCTTTCTTTTACTTTCACCTCAATATGTGGACAACTGTATTCCGCCATCATGCACAGACTCACAATTGCAATTGGAATACGTGACAACTGCTCTGTGCGCTCTGCAAGGAGGCCAACGATTGGATGACAATGTATTCTGAACACCTTTTTGTCCCACTGGCAGGCAAAGTGAGAAACTGGCACTGCCTTTAGCCTCAACTCCAGAGCAGGTGCGGCCGACACAGCTAAGAACAGTGGGGCGGGAAGCAGCGACGGCTCGTGGAGGGAGTTACGGTGGGGCAGGAGGGTGGGGAGGGGGAGGGGCAGGGTGGAGGTTGCTAAAAACCGGCATATGGATAATTTCAGGTAAGTAAACAATTTAATTAATAAAACGAATTTCGTAGTGCGCCTTGCATCGTAAAATGCAATGCAGTGCGAGCTACGGAATTCGTTTTATTAATTAAATTGTTTACTTACCTGCAATTATCCATATGCCGGTTTTTAGCAACCTCCACCCTGCCCCTCCCCCTCCCCACCCTCCTGCCCCACCGTAACTCCCTCCACGAGCCGTCGCTGGCGGGAAGGGTCAGGGAATCGACAGACGACGGGATAGGTAATTTATTCAATTTTACCTATCCTGTCGTCTGTCGACTCCCCGCCCCTCCTTTTGACACGCCCCCGCCTCACCGCTCTTACCTGTGCCGGCCGCGCCTAATCCAGAGCTCTCAATCGTGGCCCGTTATAAACACCTGGAGGTGACTCAAGTCATAGTATGCACTATACAAGAGTAATTTACTACATGAATAAAATACAGAAATACAACATCCTAGAAAAAGCACTCTGGGAATGTAAGATAAACATATGAAACAAGTGTAAGTAAAACGTGTGAAACAAAAACAGGAACCAAATCGTTGACAGGAATTACTTTGACATTTTTTACATTCATTTTTCAGTAATCGATCAGTGTTCTTAGCACTGAGGTTAAAGCCGAGTCCTGGTAATTACTAAGGAGATCCAGTCGACTGGAAGCTCTGGTTTGTGCTGTTCTGACCACTGATACGTTGGGAAATATTCGCAGTGGTAATGTACAGGTATTTACATTTTGCTGCATATTAAACAAATGTAGGGTCATATTACCAAGCGATAGCGATAATTATCGCTATTGCTTGGTTAGAGACAAAAATTTACCGCTGAGCTGCGGCGATTTTTACCGCAAATAAACCTTGGTATTACCAAGGTTTACCGCAAATGCGATAAAAATCGCCGCAATGCATGAATATCGCTGAAAAGTCAGCGATATTCATGCATTACTGAGCTAATGCTCTTAGTCATGTTATCCACCTCCCATTGGATAACATGGCTAAGAACTGCTCAGGGCAGGTGTTAGCTTTTGGAGATATTCACGCTTGGCGCGAATATCTCCAAAAGTTGGTAATAGGAGATAGCGATGTTAGCGACTGTTTTCAGTCACTAACATCTTGGCACGCCCACTTTGCATGTCATTAGTGATAAATATCACTGACATGCAAAGTGGGGCCCAAGATGGTCGCTATCTCCTACTAGCTGTCTCTAACTGGTGTTAGCGACAGCTAGGTAATAGGGAGATAATTTTATCTCCGCTTTCTTGGCTTTTAAAGCCAAAAAAGCGGAGATAAACCCCCTTGATAATACGCCCCTGAATTCCTACAGCCTTTTTTTTTTACACTTCCTGTACCCCAGTAATACTGGGGCATATTATCAAGGGGGTTTATCTCTGCTTTTTTGGCTTTAAAAGCCAAGAAAGCAATTATCTCCCTATTACCTAGCTGTCACTAACACCAGTTAGCGACAGCTAGTAGGAGATAGCGACCATCTTGGGCCCCACTTTGAATGTCAGTGATATTTATCACTAATGATATGCAAAGTGGGCGTGCCAAGATGTTAGCGACTGAAAACAGTCGCTAACATCGCTGTCTCCTATTACCAACTTTTGGAGATATTCGCGCTAAGCGCGAATATCTCCAAAAGCTAACACCTGCCCTGAGCAGTTCTTAGCCATGTTATCCAATGGGAGGTGGATAACATGGCTAAGAGCATTAGCTCGGTAATGCCTGAATATCGCAGATTTTTCAGCGATATTCATGCATTGCGGCGATTTTTATCGCATTTGCGATAAACCTTGGTAATACCAAGGTTTATTTGCGGTAACAATCGCCGCAGCGTAGCGGTAAATTTTTTCGCTCCTGTCCCTCAGGCTGAGTGGTCGCTCCCCAGTGTCCCCTCGTGACACTCGGTATCGTTGTGCTGCTTTTGCCCTGATTTCTACCTATTTGCATTTGCCTGCTGTGTGCCTGCCTGCCGAGTTGTTGTATCTGTTAATTAATTAATTAATCGTGCCGCTTTCACCGTACTCGGTAGCGTTGTACCGCTTTTGCCATTGTTTTCTGCCCAATTGCATTAGCCTGCTGTGTGCCTGCCTGCCGAGTTGCTCTCTTTGCTATTTAAATAATTAATAGTGCCGCTTTCACTATATTTGCGCGCTCTGACTAGCGCGACGCTGTGCTCCCCCCTCCGCCTCCATTTTGTTGTTGTTGTGATCCCTGGAGCCCGCCCCGCCTCCCAGCTGAGCCGCCCTCCCACAGACCTGATTAGCGCTGCAGAACCTTAGAGCGCCGTGACTCGCTCCTGTCCCTCAGGCTGAGTGGTCGCTCCCCAGTGTCCCCTCGTGACACTCGGTATCGTTGTGCTGCTTTTGCCCTGATTTCTACCTATTTGCATTTGCCTGCTGTGTGCCTGCCTGCCGAGTTGTTGTATCTGTTAATTAATTAATTAATCGTGCCGCTTTCACCGTACTCGGTAGCGTTGTACCGCTTTTGCCATTGTTTTCTGCCCAATTGCATTAGCCTGCTGTGTGCCTGCCTGCCGAGTTGCTCTCTTTGCTATTTAAATAATTAATAGTGCCGCTTTCACTATATTTGCGCGCTCTGACTAGCGCGACGCTGTGCTCCCCCCTCCGCCTCCATTTTGTTGTTGTTGTGATCCCTGGAGCCCGCCCCGCCTCCCAGCTGAGCCGCCCTCGCCCCTCCCCCTCCACCATCCATATATGACAGTGGTTCCCGCGCGCAGCGTTTACGCGCAGCGACCGCGCCCCAGTCGCGCCGAAGGTGCGCCAAAGGTAAGCCCGTCTACGCCCGTCCGCGCCTGGACCGCGCCCAGCGCCAGACCCCCTGCCCCTCGCGCCGCCCAGCCCTCCCGCATTATCTACGATGCCGCCACCCTCCTAGCCCTTAACCCCGGTCGCGCCCCCAACTGCGTCCAAGCCGCTCCTGGACACACCCATGGACCTTTCTCCTGCTACTCCTGCAAATTCAGCGGCACCGACAACATCTCCGCCACGACTACACCACAGATTCCCGACCCCAACCACCTACAATGCATCCTTCTCAACACCCGATCGGTGCACCGGCACTCCATTGACCTATGGAACCTACTAGACACCTTCTCTCCAGACGTCGCCTTCCTTACGGAAACATGGATGAATGCTTCCTCCGCTCCAGACATCACCATTGCCATCCCTGAAGACTATAAGATCACTCGCAAAGACCGTACCAGCCACACAGGAGGAGGAATCGCTATCGTCCATAAGAAATCTATCCGCATCTCAACCAGCTCTGACACCAACCTCGCCAACTCCGAACACCTTCACTTCCAGATCCACATCGACCCCAAAACCACACTCAGAGGCACTCTCCTCTACAGACCACCAGGACCCCGCGCTAAATTCAGTGAAGACATCACGGACTTCATCTCTCCACACGCGCTCCCCTCCAAAGACTATATTCTTCTGGGAGACCTCAACTTTCACCTTGAAAAGATAAACGACCACAACACCGCCACCCTCGTGGACAACCTCGCCAACCTCGGACTTAAACAACTAGTCACTTCCCCCACCCACATCGCAGGTCACACACTCGACCCCATCTTCACTTCCAGCAATCATGTCTCCTTCAGCCACACTACGGATCTCCTATGGACCGACCACAGCTGCGTCCACTTCACCTACAACAAGCCGAAACCCATCAACCACTCCCAACCTACCCTGCAAAGAAACTGGAACAAAATCACCACGGACCAAATCTCCGCATCGCTCCTTCGAAACTCCCCAGCCCTCTCCTCTAACGCCAACGAAGCCGCCGCCAACCTCACCCTATGGTTATCCAACACCGCCGACACCTTAGCACCACTGAAAAAACGTCAAAGCAAACCTGGCAGCAAGAAGGCCTCATGGTTCAACGATGATCTTAAGAAATCCAAGAAACTCTGCCGCTCCCTTGAAAAAGCCTGGAAAAAAGACCCAACCACCAACACCAAGGACGCCTTCAAAAGCGCCACCCGCACTCACCACCAACTGATCCGAAAAGCCAAGAAAACAGCATTCAAGGATCGACTTGACAACAACGCCCACAACAGCAAGGAACTTTTCAACATCGTCAAGGAATTTTCCAACCCCTCGGCCAACTCCAACGACATCACCCCCTCTCAAACCCTCTGCGACTCCCTAGCCTCTTTTTTCCACAACAAGATTGCAGACATCTACAACAGCTTTGACAACCAACCCGGAAACCAACCCACCCTACCATCTGCTGACCATCTTCCCCCCGTAAACACCCTTGACGCCTGGAACCCAATCTCCACTGAGGACACCATCCGCCTGATGAATTCCATCCACTCTGGATCCCCCACAGACCCATGCCCTCACCACATCTTCAACAAAGCAGACTCCGTCATAGCACCTCACCTCCGAGACGTCATCAACTGCTCCTTCAACTCCGCTACCTTCCCAGAAGACTGGAAACACGCTGAACTCACCGCCCTTCTGAAAAAACCAACAGCGGACCCCACCGAACTCAAAAATTACCGCCCCATCTCGCTTCTTCCATTCCCGGCCAAAGTCATCGAGAAAGCCGTCAACAACCAGCTCGCCGCCTTCCTCGAAGCCAACAAATCCCTCGACCCCTCTCAATCTGGCTTCCGAGCAAAACACAGCACTGAGACCGCCCTCATCGCAGCAACAGACGACATTCGAACTCTACTGGACAATGGAGACACAGTCGCCCTCATCCTCCTCGACCTCTCTGCAGCATTCGACACAGTCTGCCACAGCACCCTTCTACAACGCCTCAATAACATCGGAATCCAAGGAAAAGCACTTGAATGGATCACCTCGTTCCTCACCGGAAGAACCCAGAGAGTCCGCCTTCCTCCATTCAAGTCCGAGGCCTCTGAAGTCATCTGCGGCGTACCTCAAGGATCCTCACTCAGTCCCACCCTCTTCAACGTATACATGAGCCCCCTCGCGGCCATCGCCCGCCAACACAACCTCAACATCATCTCTTACGCGGATGACACTCAACTGATCCTTTCTCTCACCAAGGACCCCAGCACCGCCAAAACTAACCTACACGAAGGAATGAAAAAAGTCGCCGAATGGATGAAACAAAGCCGTCTGAAACTGAACTCAGACAAAACTGAAGTCCTCATCTTAGGTACATCCCCCTCTGCTTGGGACGACTCCTGGTGGCCGGAAGCCCTCGGAAAAGCACCCATCCCGACAGACCACGCACGGAACCTTGGCGTCATCCTGGATTCTTCACTCTCAATGAACAGACAAGTCAGCGCCGTATCCTCTTCCTGCTTCAACATTCTTCGCATGCTCAGAAAAACATTCCGCTGGATCCCCTCCGAAACAAGGAAAACAGTCACCCACGCTCTGGTCACGAGCCGACTGGACTACGGAAACACCCTCTACGCAGGTACCACCGCTAAACTCCAGAAGAAACTCCAACGAATCCAAAACGCCTCAGCCAGGATCATATTAGACATCCCACGCAACGAACACATCTCTGGTCACCTTAAAGACCTCCACTGGCTTCCCGTCAATAAGAGGATCACTTTCCGACTGCTTACCCACGCACACAAATCACTCTACGACATCGGACCAGATTGCCTCAACTCTCGACTGTCCTTCTACACCCCCTCCCGCCAACTACGTTCTTCCAGCCAAGCCCTCGCCACTGTACCTCGCATCAACAAGACCACCATGGGAGGCAGATCCTTTTCATACCTGGCTGCTAAAACATGGAACTCACTCCCCGCTTACCTTCGCCTCACCCAGAACCACCTAGCGTTCAGAAAGCAGCTTAAAACGTGGATATTTGACAAATAATCCTCCTCCCCTTCCTAAGCGCCTTGAAACCCTCTGGGTATGTAGTGCGCTATACAAATTATATGACTTGACTTGACTTGACTTGTCTCTAACCAAGCAATAGCGATAATTATCGCTATCGCTTGGTAATATGCCCCACTGTTACATCGCGCACTTTACCGAATCCTCTCACTTTGCAGTCAGAGAAAGTAAACACCAATCTGCTGAAGGAATGAACAGCAATTTGTCAGAGGACACAGCCTGACATCTGACCTCTCTAATTAAACACACAGCAAATGTGACAAGATAAAAACAAAATGGAGGTTAGCTTTGCTGTCCATTCCCCTCCTGAACTCCAGCATGGGTATTTTGGGGGTGCGGCAGCACGGTCCAGCACCCCTCCTTCCCTTCCAGTGCCTCTGGTCTGGACGGGCGGGGAGGGGGGTGGGAGGGAAGTCTCCGGGGGAGGCAAATCAGAAAAGCCCTCTGATTCGATTGCCATCGGGATGTAAATCTCCCACAGACTGTCGCTCCCCCACGTTGGATAATGAAGGAGTTTTAATCAGCTTTGCGCTCATCTTCAGGATAGTAAATGCTGCAGCCGGAACAAGGAACTCTACGGAGGGGAGCCGCGGAGGGGGCTGACTTCTTTAAGATGCGGGGGAGAGACGGGGACATGAATTATTAGTCATTGGGTCACCTGGCCTTCCCCCGTCTCACTAACGAGGCGGCCGTCTACGAGACGCCTCCGTCCGACTCCGCGTCCAGGTAAGGGGGCTGGGTGGGGGAGACGGAGCCGCGAGCGAGCTGCCCCTTCCCCGCACTCTCCTTTCCCCCCCTCAAATGGCAATTCCTTCCCACTGTATTATGCAAGGCTTATATCTGACACTGGCCTACTTCTAAATGCTCCCAATTTTAACAAGGAAGCATTCGCGATTGTAGATAAAGCGATTTGCCCAAGAGCACACAGCGTGGTAAAGGGGGAAGCCGAGATTAGAATCCCAGTTTCATATTCTGCACATAAGTCTGCATGCCAACAGCAGCAATTAGGGTTCATGTTGTTAATTTGATTTCTTAATTGGTAATAATTTTTAATCTTCTAAGGAACAAACTGTGCGATCTAGGGAAATTCGATTTGTTTAGTTTGTGCATGCATGACTAACCTTTGTAGAAATAACGAACTGCTTACAAATAGTGAAGGGGTTTCTGTAGCCTTAACAAATAATATACTGTATCATGTTGTACTGCTTTTGTTGTTCCAGTTTAAAATGATCAAATATGTAATACAAAAATGTACAGTTTCAGATGGGGAGAAACTCAATTTAAACCCAGTTTAAGAAACATATTTGAAAACAAGTGCTAATCAACATGCAATTAATGCATTTTGAGAGTTTTGCATCTGAAAACGAAAGGTTAATTGTCCCAGACAAGGCACGAATAAGGAAGGGTATTTAGTGGCTTTCGGAAGCAATCTTTTATAAATTCACTAGGGAAAGGGCTGGCTTCAGGGATTTTTTTAAACAGTTTTTATCGGGCTTTACATTTTAGGAAAAACAAGGTTGACCATCACTTACAGGTGAATTATTGTGCAGTGGTCTTCAAATTTTATTCATGCCGCTCCCACCCCCCTCTCCATCACCCCTGGGGAAAAAATCATGGGGGCCCCCCTCAGAATTTTTCCCAATTATTCTGTTCAATTGACAATCTTTAAATATGTCTAGACTTATTTAAATATTCCAGTTCAGTTCTGTTACTGTTTTAAAAATGCAATCAAATGCATGATTGCTAAACATACTGTGCAGGTCAGGCAGGCATTACTGACACATGCAAGTATCTACAGTGTGATTATTAGAAGTGGGGTTGGAGTTTTGAAAAATATTTGGATTCCCTTCCATTTGGACACATAATCCCAGCAGGATATAAATGGCACAATATGTTTTCAGACCGAAAAGGGAGCTGATATTAATTTGCCTATTGGTACCCAAGAGGATGGGTCAGTGTACAGTAATTTCGTGAAAGCTCTTCGCTTTCGTCCCAAACCCATATATTTCAGGTCCTGAAAGAGATAATCCCACGTTAGGGTGTCAAAGCCATCTCTAGATCTAGCCCCAGACAGGTAGAATTAGAAAACTACTGGAGTGCTCTATCCATTATATGGAATTCCCTTCATATGTTCTGTGATGTACCACGTCCTGGGACTAATCAGTTCTGGTTGCTGTGTATTATTTGTGTGGGAACTCTGGGAGATCTGTCCGCAAGGATTTTCCAAAGGATTTTCTAGTCGGTTTCTAATCTGGCTATTGGCCTGTATGATGCTAAAAGGGCCGGGTCCCTATCTGGTTTAAGGATGGATATTAGAGAAGGCTCTTAAAGGGAAAGACTCAGCACACCTTTCTATAGGATCTCGCTATACACCTATGATAACGACAAGGAGCCGGGGGTACACACAGGTGGATGGCATCCACCCACTATTTTCACAGGGTGAACGCCGTCTACCCTGCCAAGAAGTTGGGCCCCACTGAATAATGTGCTGAACTTGTCCCAGTCTAATTTTCAAACACCGGGACACATTCAGCAGCGCCTGCACATTGTCTGCTTTCGATCCACAACATTGTGCAGGCAGGGAGGGGGCTCTCTTATTTCAGACGCCTGCTGGGCCCAAAACAAAGGCCAAATTTGAGGGGTCATCAGACCTTCTTTTGGTGAGTCTCCTGACTGGGAGCAGTCAGGAGCCTCACGCCTAGATACAAATGCAGCACAGGGTAAACAAAGGCTCACACCTTATTAGTACTTCACACGTCCTTAAGAGAGGCAGCTTTTCACTTTGTTCAGTCTCTCTTTACAAGATTTGCATGTACTGTGAGAATATCAGATGTGCTGGTCTATTCCCAGCATTTACACTAAATAAATGAAATGGATATAGCACTTACAACCCCTGATGAGGAATTGAAATAATTTAAGTACCACTATTTTTCCTTGTATAGCGCTACTCATCACAATGCAGGGTGTCAGAATGCTTCACATCACATGTAAATATTACATATACAGTAAAAAATCATATTCATTTGTAAATCAATATACAGGGTGTGTTACATAAAACAGTGGGGTGTTAAAAGGTATAGAAGTCACATATTATCTTCCATAGCTCACTGTGTTATATTAGAAGGATTACAATGCAACTACATGTAACATAAAGATCTATGTGTTCAATGTGTACCCATTTACATAAAATAAAATCTGTCATTTGCATGTTACATGAGGTGCTTTGCAGGAGACACATTAACCTTCTTTGCTACTTTGAGTCAAAACGTAGGCTAGACAAAACACAGATCTTTCCAGCAAATGCATTAACCTCCAGAGTTATCTTACAATTATTATTCACTCATATTTACTGGTAACCCACAGATCTCTGCAGCTGGCGCCTTAAGCCCATAAAGATATTTAATATTACAGTCTTTGCAACCAATTAGCATAACAGATTGGGATTCAGACAAAATACAAGTCAGTTATATCGACTGACACAATTATTGAGTTGTAAATATTGTGACACAGAAATATCAACAGCAAAAATATCGTGGACCAGAATATTGATTTTAAGGTAAGTAGTACACATTTAAAAAAAATAGAAGTTATTAATATCGTTTGCAAAAATATAGTTGTTTAAAATATTGATTCTTCAATTAATGTTATGTATTTAAGTATATATTTTCAATGTTTGTAATATATTCTTTTGTATAATTATTGTTTATGTTTTTTTAATATATGTGTTACATTTTTAGTAATTATTACATTTATTTTAATTGCGTTTTGCCTTTTTTAGTTCCATGGCGGGTTGTGGGTATAAAGGGGAATAGGATGGGAAGTAATTTAATTATAATGAATTATTTATTATTTTTTTATTTAATATTTATTTAATTGATATTTTATAATGTTAATTGTGCTTGTAATTCTTTTGGGGTACATTTTATGTGTGGATTGTAGGATTTATAGAGATTAAAGGTGGGAAGTAATTTATTTTTAATTAATTATTAATTAGTTGTTAATTAATATTAATTAAATGAAAATTATGGGTGATGGCTGTGGGGTTTATAAGGGTAAAGGGTGGGACGTATTTTATTTTTAATTAATTCATAATTAGTTGTTAATTAATAATAATAATTAATTGATAATTGTATTAATTGTTTAAATACACTTTTTGGGGTGTGGGATTTGGGTTTATACGGGTAATGGTGGTAAGTAATTTATATTTTATTAATTATTAATTAGTTGCTAATTAATAAGAATAAATTAGTTGATAATTAAATATGGTATTTTTGTAATTTATTTAGGTGTGGGTTGTGGGCTTTGTAGGGGTAAAGGGTGGGAAGTAATTTATGTTTCATTAATTAATTATCAGTTAATTTATTTATAACTAATTATGTTAATTATTTAATTACATTTTTGGGGTGTATAGGGGTTAATGGTGGGAAATTACTTTATTTTCAATTAATGAATTATTTGTTCAATCAATTAATACATAGTTATAAATTAAAATTAATTAATTAATTGATGATTAATTATGGGAATTGTTTAATTACCTTATTTGGGTGTGTGTGTTTTTGGTGTATAGGGGTAAAGGATGGGGAGTAAATTAATTTTACTTACTTTATAATCAGTTGTTAAATACTATTAGTAACTTAATTGTGAATTAATTTTAATTGTTTAATTACTTTTTTTAAAGTTTAATTTTAGGTGCAGGTTGTGGGGATTATAGGGGTAAAGGGTGGGAAATTAATTTTAATTAATTTAAATTTTGTTTTTCATTAGTAATATTTGTTTAATTGATAATTAATTATGTTAATTGTGCAAATAGGTTTTTTCAAATTTTAGATGTGGGTTGTGAGTTTTGTGGTGTTATAAGGTAGGAAGTAAACAAACTAAATTTATGTAATAATTAATGTTTTGGTTAAATAATAATTCCTAACTATAAATATTTATTTGTAGGGAAATAATTGATAATTGTTTTATTTTATTTAATATAATATTTGTAGGTATTTCTGATATGTATTTAATATTAAATATATTTTTATTTACAACATATTTGTATATTTTATGTTTTACTTTGTTTTTATAATATTTTTTTTTTGTTGAAGATATTTTGTTTGTTTTTAATTTGGAAGTGATGGAGTAGGAATAGTAAATGTTACCCCTCCACAATCCTACACTTTCCCTACTGTTGTACTAACTGGAGTGGGAATAATAAATATGACCCCTCTGCTATCCAACACTTTCCCTACTGTTGCTCTCACTGAAGAGGTGAAGAGGGAATAGTAATTTTTACCCCTCTACTATCCAACACTTTCCCTATTGTTGTACTCATTGGAGTGTAAATAGTAATTTTTACCCCTCAGCAATCCAACACTTTCCCTTCTGGAGTAGGAAAATTAATTTTTACCCCTCCGCAATCCAACACTTTCCCTATTGTTAGACTGACTGGAGTGGCAATATTACATCTTACCCCTCTGCAATCCAACACTTTCTCCACTGTTGCACTGACTGGAGGAGGAATAGTAAATTTTATCCCTCCGCAATTCAACACTCTCTCTACTGTTACACTCAGTGGAGAGGGAATAGTACATTTGACCACTTTGCTCTTTAACAGTTTCCCTAGTGTTGTATCTGCTGGAATTGGTGCAGTACAAATTACCTATGTGCAGTCTGTCACTTTTACTACTGTTGCATCTATTGGAGGGAGATTTGTACATTTTTATTTTTATCCAGTCTTAAATGTATGTGTTGTGCTAAGTGGGAGTGGTAACTTTTTTAATATATTTATTTTACTAGTTTCCATAGTTTTGTTTAAATTTTAGTGGGAATAGTATCTGTAATAAATGTTGTAATGTATTTTGTATTGAAATAATTTATATTATTATGTTTTGGAAATTTTAAATGATAAAACTTTTAATTATTAATATTTGCAATCTATAAATAAATTACTAAATATAAAGATTATTTAAATAGTTTAATGTTTTAATTTAATAAGAATGTTTTTTATAGATTTTATGCTAGTGGTATACGTATGAATAAATAAAATGCAAGGCAGCTCATTCCCCATCCTTGCATTACCTTGCATCAGGTAGGCATTACATGAGTGGTGCTAGGGCGTTCCTGTGCATCCATCGTTGTATTTTGATGCAAAACCAAATTTACAAAGACTTGTAAATATTGGTTGCACCAAACTGGTGCGTCTATCTGAGGCTGGCGTAATAAGAATAAATATATCCATTTCTTCTTGTTATTTACTCTTTGCATGTATGCTGCATTCTGCAGCACACGTACAAAGAGGAAATAGCCTCTAGGATAGTTTTTGATTGACTTTGGGGAAAAGAACTATGCAAGCAGCGACGGCTCGTGGAGGGAGTTACGGTGGGGCAGGAGGGTGGGGAGTGGGAGGGGCAGGGTGGAGGTTGCTAAAAACCGGCATATGGATAATTGCAGGTAAGTAAACAATTTACTTAATAAAACGAATTTCGTAGCTCGCACTGCATTGCAGCGACGGCTCGTGGAGGGAGTTACGGTGGGGCAGGAGGGTGGGGAGGGGGAGGGGCAGCGCGGAGGTTTCTAAAAACCGGCATATGGATAATTGCAGGTAAGTAAACAATTTAATTAATAAAACGAATTTCGTAGTGCGCCTTGCATCGCAAAATGCAATGCAGTGCGAGCTACGAAATTCGTTTTATTAATTAAATTGTTTACTTACCTGCAATTATCCATATGCCGGTTTTTAGCAACCTCCGCCCTGCCCCTCCCCCTCCCCGCCCTCCTGCCCCACCGTAACTCCCTCCACGAGCCGTCGCTGCTGCATTGCATTTTGCGATGCAAGGCGCGCTACGAAATTCGTTTTATTAATTAAATTGTTTACTTACCTGCAATTATCCATATGCCGGTTTTTAGCAACCTCCACCCTGCCCCTCCCCCTCCCCACCCTCCTGCCCCACCGTAACTCCTTCCACGAGCCGTCGCTGTATGCAAGGGAGCCCATTGCCCTCTCTTTCGTTACCGTGCATTAGGTAGGTCTAGCATGAGTGTTGCATTAGCGTACTTGTACCTGTATTTTGTGTGCAAAAAATATATGCAGTCTTCTAAAGGCGAGCACACTGGGTTTCCTCGGATCAGCTCTGGAGTTTCACTTCCCTGTAAGAGAATCGAGGTTCTTCTCTATTTATGTGAGGGGGCATTTTAGCTACGCCGGCTGGTGAGTTCAAGTCTTAGAAGTTCCATGATGGCTTTGAGAATGTCAAAGTGCCTCCGCGCTGTAGTGTGTCAGTCGAAGCAAGCCCTGTATTATGGGTACAGTATTCAGTCTTACCCTCTTTCACTGGAGTGGGTGGTCAGAGTGCCCATTCTCTCATCTGTGGCCCAGTGGTTAGCAGAAGGTAGAGGCGGGATGCGTCCACACGGTTCTGTGCCTATGTGGTAAGCTTCCCTGAATCTGCAGCAGGTCATCCTCTTGGATTGTTGGGTAGTTGAATCGTTGCTCTTCCTCTGAGATTAATGGCTTGCTTCTTCTCCAAAACTGCATGCTGCTCCAGGGCGACATCCTTCTCACTTCACCACGACCCCCCTCCTGGCACAGCGTGCACAGGAAAATGCCCCTTCATGTCACAGCATTGCATGGTGCAACGGCCCTCTTCTTAATAGAGCATTGCACCAGGATGACAACCTTCAATCATCACCCCGGCCCTCACCTGGCATACGGCGGTCATGGGCATTACACAAGTTTTCTTCATTTACTTTGTGCAATTCAGCCACTAAATGGACATCTCTTTATTTCTCTTATTTCGCATCAAAAGTCAATGTTTTGTGTTTAACACCATCGATGCTAGTGTTATTTTCCTCCTGTGCTGATATTTCATGAATACCATTGTTTCATGACGAGCTCAGCTCGTCATGAGTGTATGGAGGTGTACCTCATGACGAGCTGAGCTCGTCATGAGCGTCGAAGGTGTTAATTCTTGGTGCAAGAGGTTAGATGTGGCTGGCAGGTAGAAGTCAAATTATATTCCAAATGTCAAATGTAATATATATGTGGCTTAGATTCCTATTGCTATATTCCAAGAAGGAGTGACTGAGAAGTGATACAGGAGTTGCTCACCTTCCCAAACACATAACCATAGAAAAACAACAGGAAAAACCTCTACTCTCTTATCCTCTCTCTCCATACCTGCCCAAGGGGCTCACGCTAAGGTATTCTAAAGGGCTCTCACCCCTTGGAATTCCAAGTGGCATGCTTCATCATAGAATCCTCGTCCAGATATGTAGTGTATCTAGGTGTGTTTAACCTTGGTAGCCAAGGAAGCTGTTTGGGTATTGGGTGGGATCCTAGATTTAAAATACTTTAGGGTGTCCTGGGGGTTAATTTTATTTTCAAAGGGCACCCTAACAAGTTAAAAATAGGTGGGGATGCACTATGGAAATTAGTATCCTCTGTAACCCTGGTTTAATATGTTTCAGCCGTCACATCAAAGCCTCACCGGGCTAGTTGGCTTTTATCAGGACCTTTAAGGTTCTCATTAACATTTTATTTGTTTGCATTTAATTGTGAAACTTCCAATCGCCATACTCATACATGCCAGGCATACATACCCAATTGGTCGCTATGCTTGCATTTCTTTAGTAGCATCCTATTTAGAGCTCCATGAGGGTAAGAATGCAAGTGGGCCTTGTAGTCAAACTTTCTTCACAGGTCTGTTTCCGTACGTGAACCTATTTGGTTCCTCTTTTCCCCACATCCAAGATTCTTATTAGACACATGGTGCAACATTACAGCTTATTAAATCAAACGCAAGAGACAGATTTGCCTCAAATCACAGAATTTTGTCAAGCTGGGAAGCCGGGGTTGATGCCAGGTTTTCTGCTTTCACATTGTTCATTTCAGCCATCAGATGGACATATCTTGATTTCTCCTGTTTTACATGAAAGGTTAATGCTTTATCTTTAATTCTTGACAAATTAGGATGAAGCCTGGGTAGCGGGCAGATGGAAAAACTGTGCACTTTTCACTTCAAATAAGGATTGCCTTGCACAATCCTGTTTGCTCCTCTATGACCCAGATATTTCAGTTTTGAGCAGAAGTATCTAAACCTGTCACCCAACAACAGAAAATTATTTACCAACATTTGAAATTGTAGGCTTTATTTACCAGTTCCAATCAATAAATGTTGAAGACCTGTTTTCCTTGAAAGGAAGACTAGTTGCAATTTTGTAACTGTAAATTCGAGAGAGCTAGATATGGCAATGTTAAATGTTGTCAAGTTGTTACCCTGCTGAGGTATGGGTGGTTTTGTTTTTTGCTCTTCTCACACCTACCTACTGCAGCGATGTAAATTTTGCAATGTACTGTATTAAAACACAATAATACAGGTTAGCTTAGTTGTTATGATTCTCTTAGGTTTGGGAGACTGATGTAATTCAGAGTTATGCCATCTATGAAATGAAAGATCATGTGTACTTACCTAGGACTTGCTCCTTCAGAATGAGGTTACAGTGAATAGGTAAGCCCACAGGTCAGTATTGCTGTAAACAAGTAGGCCGTATCTGGTGCACCACGTTGACAGAGTAACATGTCTAGAGCATGCAGAGTTCTTATTAGCAAGTGTCGTCTAGTGTAGATTCTGATGACTAGCGATAGTCTGTGGTATCTCTCGCTGTTCTTACATCTCCCCGCTTGGCTTGGTTTTCCTATACAAGCTAGTGATATTTCCTTAGAAAGGCCAATATTTTCTTGAAAGTGCTAGCTGTCACTGGAATTACATGTGCCTTTTTCTTGTGAGTTACCTGTGTCACTGATTCCTTTTCATCCTTGGATACTGTGCAGCTTACACTTATTTAGATGTGGAGCAGATCCCGCTTACTTTGAAATTTATGGTCCATTCTTGCTTTGTGTATTCAGGTGATACTGATTCCAGGATGAGCTGTCATGTTGCGCTGGTAAATTTGAGGGTTCTTTAGATATAGTTATGCCAACAATGGAAATAAGAGATATGTCTGCTGCTAAATGTGGAAGTTACATTTTGGAGGGCAGTGTGTAATTTGTAAAAACATAAACGCAGAGCATCAAACTTTTTCTTAGGGTCCTATTGCAGAATAGAACGATAGAGCAAGAGAGCGAGACGCGAGAGGGAAATCATTTAGCAAGCGCGAGTAAGATAGATCTACAAGGTATAAAGGGACTTCGTGGGGAAGAGAGTTTCCTCCCTCGTTTCACAGATCAGTAACAACGTGATAGAGGTTTCACGTAAAGGGGAACCAGGACATAAAAATAAAATAGGAGATCACGAATCTTGTTTAAAGCTGCTTCTATTGTGGTTTATGAAGTGCATTCCCCTGACGAAGGTGCATACCGAAATGCATTGGGATATGACTTCACTTGTGTAAAGATGGAAAGTTGATTGAAGAATTTTGATTTACACTTCTTCTGATATTTAAGAAGAATAAAAACAATTTTGAAGGACAGAAATACACCCATCGGTTTGATGAGAGTTATTCATATTTCATTTACATTTTGCTCTGTATATTTTGCATGATGGGTACATCAGCAATCTGATTTGTAAGACTGCTGATAAAAACTTCGCATGAAATTGTTTTGTGACATATTTTACATGTTGAGATATGATTATTGATATATGAAGAAGGAAGAATAAATTATCACGTGGAGTGAGACAGTGAATAGTGCTTCCCATAACACAGGTTGTCTGTGAATTGTGTCTAGAATGTCAAGGTTGCCATAACCTTTCTTTCACTACCCTAAAATGGCTTATTCTTGCAGGTTCTTTTTTCACCCTCTATTCTGCATTCATCACTGTTTTCTTATATCTCTCCTTTCGCCCTTTCTGTCTTTCTCTATTGCTTTGGGTCATGATCTGTTGGCAAAAAGTGAGTCCCGGTCTCCTAAAATGAGTGCAGGTGGGTAAGGCTGAGTAAGAATACTTCGCTTAGGAGAGTGGTTTCACCTCTGAAGAGCGCAGGCAGTTAAAGCTATCATATCTAGATGGAAATGTGCTGCATATGGAATAATTTACCTGGTTGAGTAGGCTGGCGGTAGAGTTAGTTTGTTCAATCTTTGGGTAAAGGAAGCTTTACGCTGACAAAAGGCAATGCTGTTTTATGTGCAGCTTACAAAAGTGTGAATCCTCTGCCTAAATGAGAAGGGTTTGCATATATACTCGAATTGCACTCAAATGTACTCATGATAGACCTGCTAAACATATATGTGAGGGTTAAAGATCTGGTGTAACTTCTTGTGATGCCACTTCCTGCCAATAATGTCAATTCCTGTGATGCCAAGTGTGATGTCATGCGCCATGATGTCATGCACCGTGATGTCACGTGCTGTGATGTCACGGGCCAGGATGTCACTTGTATACTATTTAGTTAGGTTAGTCCTCCATTTATTTTTTAGGACTAGTCCTGCTCTGCAATAGACCTTCCAAACATCATCATGCTAGATGTAGTGCAGGGCAGTTTGTTTATCCGCATTTCTCATAGTGTTCGATGGTAAGTTCAAGTGCAGCCCATGCCAAGCATCCCTCTATGTACACATGCATCATTCTTTTGGAACACGTCAGAAGGGAGCAGTCACTTTGCGAGTGTAAACTTGCTGTTTTTGCTCCTGCGGCCAAACACCCAACAACACTCAAATATAGACCACCGGCTCAGGCACCCGCCCTGGGCTCATCCGGCCAGAAGTTCAAATTAAATTGCAACAGATGTGGAGCGCGCGCTGATTGGCAGCTCTGCGGAAGCCCTCCCCATCATCACAGCAGATTTAGTGCAGAGCAGGCGTTGTGTCTGCTGATCAGATCAAGCACAGTCCGTCCCTGACATCCCGTTACAAAAGTCAATTTACATTTTTGATTCTCGTCAGAACGGAGCAGTGCCAGCCAGTGTGCATGACCTGTTGATTTTGTGACTATGGTCAGAGGACCACCAGCACCACTAACCTTAGCAGCACTTCCGGTGAGGAGGAGAATGTATCACATGTCAACAGATAGGTCACACGTTAATAGCCAAGCCTGCAACAGTCCACCCCAAACGGGCGGTGGTAAATGTTGTGTGGAGCAAGGATTGGATTGGTAAGGAGGGCACTCGGGAAATGACAAAGGGGCCAATAGCCGAGTTCCAGCCGTGGGCTGCTTTTTTTGGACAGCCTGGGGGCTGTCTGTGCTGTTAGGATGCCACCAGCAGCCCAGTGGGTGCCTGAGTGGCCTTTCTAGAGGCAGATGGGTGGAGGTATCACCCCTTTCTTTCGCTGGGCCGGCCCATTAACCCCTCCCACGCTTGTGACGGAACCGTTCCGTCACGCCCCTCGGGTGAGCTGTGCTTGTGACGGAACGGTTCCGTCACGGCCCGCTCGTGGGGAACTTTTATTGCTGATAGTACTGTCCATTTGAAATCTGTCTCAGTGTGTTGTTGTTCAACAAAGTGTTGTACCCCCCCAGAGGAGAAAATATAGATTCCCCCCAGAGGAGGAAATATAGATGCCATGTTGTTGAAAAAAGAAGCCTACTTAATTCTTAAATTTAACTGTGTGGTGGACGGGTTGAACGAAATGTCTGAATTACAACGATCTAATTACTGAGCCCCCTGCTAAACCACCCCGTGTAAACACACACCCTCCCGTAAGACACAGTGCCAGTCACTGCTTGAAACACAACTCTATTCAACTTTGTGGAATCTAAGCTCCACACAGTGTAAAACACCCTAAAACACAGAACACTACAAGTCCCATGATGCTTAGCAGAGTATTTAAAAGAAAAACCAGTTCCGCTGGGACGTCTGAAAACTCATTCGACTCGCAGCGAACTGAACGCCAGTCATGCGGCCACACGGAGATTTTTGAAACTCACTAGGGAACCACCGACAGAGGTAAGAAGTTCGGAATAACCATCCCGGACTATAGTTAAGCGACACCACGACCGTAACCAGAAACACACTGAATGGTCGTCCTCCCTGTGTTTTAAATTCACAGAAACTCTTAATCGGTAGGAGGATAACACGAAGAAAACAAAAGAAAGTGGAGCCGCATACGAGACACACACCTCGCCACACACAAGTAAGTCTCACCGCTTTAGACCAGTGCGTAACAAACATTCAGTCATTTTCATACAAGGACTGATTCAAATTTTCATTCCAACAGAACTAAGCATCGCAGAACTTAAAAAGATTCCCACAAACGGATAACTCAACTTTGCAAGCACTCTGAAATATTCAACAAGTAAGTGCTGGCTAATTCTTAATAAGGATACAAAATGTGACAACATGTACCTTAAGATAAAAAACTTATAAGAACACCATCCTTTAATTCATTGTTGAGGCAATGGTGACAACGAAGGATAATCAGATGCCCTGTGCCCAAAATCCATAGTGAACATCAACGTGAGAAGAGGTAAAACCTCCCCCCATGTTTTATTCATGCAATATACCAGTCAAACAAATTTGAGAAAAGGAGATACTAAATGTACCCCAATCTTACACCATAGGTACACAGCTCAGCCCTGAGGAAGAACCCTGTAAACAGAACAAAGGGTTTGGAAACGCGTCGGCTGTTCGGCTGTTTCAGAGGCAACCTAAATTCTAAGGGTTCGCACACGAACATAGGGCGATTTCATCGAAGTCATAATGCCCAATGTGTCTAGTCCCACTAAACATGCACGCTTGGTCGTAAGGACTAATATAAAAACAAGTATAGGTGTATCAAATTGAGTTGCGTTTCAGTCTAAATAGTTAAAGTGTAACTATAAATGAATGTTATGATTTGTTTTTTACAAAGTATCACATTTATGACTTATGTTTGTATTGTTTCAACTGCTTAAGGAATGTTTAAACCTCTGATGTTTGTATAAAATGTAAATATTCTCTTGAAACTTTGAAAATGTTTGAATGAATATACAAACCTTCGGGATCTATGAAAAGAAGGTACACAGCTGCTAAATAAAAAGCTGTTGTGAATTGAACCCGAGCCCTGGCACCCTTGTTTTTGATATAACGTACATTGTCCAGTCAGGACTTGTAGGACAAAACCCCTCCAGTGTTAAAAGCAGTCTAATAACAAACAGCTTTTGGGTGCAGTTGTTGCTGGCTCAAACAGACTTTATCAAGTCTTCCAGAAAGAAGGAGAGTCAATCCATGTTAATCACAAGTGTAGCACATTGATATGTAAACCAGCAACAGCGCTCTCCAAGTGCAGCATGGAAAATGGAGTGCAGTGTTTACTCCCAATTTTCAAAGTGTTTGCACAAGAAAAGGTCCAGGAATGGACACCCTTTGTACGTTGGTTGCATGCTCTTTCTTGGTAGGAGGGAGCAGGCTCTGGGGTAGGGGTGGGTACGCGACTTGTGACAGGTGACTTTGGGTCAGATGTATCAAGATACACTTTTGCAATTCTCAAATAGCGATTTTTAAGGAATGGCTATTTGAGAATTTCAAAATGGTATGTATGTAGAAATTCGCTATTTTTTAGCGATTTCTTAAAATTCCTTCATTGCGATTAGCAAATTGCTAATCGCAGTTAAGGAATAATTTCCCATTCATTTCTATGGGTCAGGATGCCCATAGGAATGAATGGGAAATCATTCTCAATTTGCGATTCGCAATTTGCTAATCGCAAATTGAGAATAATTTCAAGGGTGCAAGGGTGTCCAAAGGACACCCTGTTGCACCCCTGAAATAAGCATGGGTGCACATGTGATGCACATACATGCCCTAATGAAAGAAAGTTAACCACACTGAACTCTCTGTCCTAGCTGATGGTCTACCTGCCATTGCAAGATGGCACAGGAGCCCTTTCCACTATATATGCATCATAAGTGTATTGACTGACGCTTCGCCACCCGTGCGCTGCAGTGCAAGAACTCAGTTGGAAAGCAGTGATATGTCAAGGCTGCAGTATCACTTCTTCAAATATGTCACTCCTATAGTTTAAATTGTAAAAGCTGTGAGTAAAGTCTTATTCTTCAAAGAGTTAGAGCTGTGATGGTACATTGAGTCTATATTGTGCTATTTACTACATTATGCTGCATCTAGCTCTCTTTGCCTCATCCACGAAGCATTGGTTGTGCTACCATGGAGCACCTCGTGCTTGTGGGCAGTTACTTGGTTATACAATTGGTAAATAAGTAAAGAAATCCCTAGTTTCTAGGTATTCCGTTTGCAGGACGCGGAAGAGGCCTGGACAAGGAGTTGAAAGGCATAATTTTGAAATGATACAGGGGCCTGGATTACATGTTGCATGGTACTGGCGTGTTAGTAACTTTGCACCTATAAACACCGCTACCGTGCAGCAAGACCCCGCCAGTATGGTGCAGTTAGGAGTAAATGCCCACAGAATGAGACATAACAGCGGATGCACTTTGATTCCCTTTTCCATGTAGAATAATGTTCATACTTACCACATGCTCTCATCTAGTGGCAAATGGGAGCAGGTGGACTGGTGTGGGGTAGGGGGTGGTGATGGGGAGTACAATAGGTTAAAAAAGAATGTTAAGAGACATGCATTTAATATTTACAGTGCTTTGAAATTAAATGAAGATAGTAATAAATGCTACTTAAGAAACACATTTCTATGATAACCAATCATGGGTATTTAAATAGGACACCTGGGGCTCTAGAGGCTTGAACAATTGATGATATTATTACCTTGCTCACTCATTTGTTCATCCACAGAAGGATGAATGGCTGAATCTATCTTTTTGGGACAGAGGCCTGTAGCTTACAGTCTTTAGGTGGTTGCTCAGCATGTTATTGTTATAACTGTTTGTATTATTAATATTACTGTTATGATTGTTTTTTTTTATTGCTATCAGTAGTAGTGGTAGTAGAAGAATTAAGTTAATTAAAAATAACAGGAGAAAAAAAAACAATGAGTAAGTTTTAATTTCTGACCATAAATGTTCTCATTTTTACAGAAAAGTATTTTCCATGAAACACATGTAGACCCTCTCCGAAGCTCTGTGCGCCCTAGATACAATGATCGAGCTGAGCAGGAGAGCCCGAGCTCAGCTCGCAGTGGTACTGAACTCCCTGGCACTTACGTCATCAGTGGGCGCCTTCTTCACCAGTTACTGGTGCGAAGGCACCCACAAGGTGGTCAAGCCACCCTGCCTTTCGGCAGTGAAGAGTAAGAACTGCCTAATGCTCAACCTCAATGGCAGCTTTGCCGATCCTGTAGAGGTGAATGGGACACAGGACCCCAACGCGGTACATTACAACTGGGAGACAGGCGACGACAAGTTCTCATACAGATACTTTCACACAGGTTTCTGGCACTCCTGCGAGAAGAATATGGATGGTAAGATGGCAAATGTGGCATTTTCATTGTATTGTGAATGGCAAGCACTTCCACTGATTTAAGAATGGAATGCAGTTCTATTGTATTATGAATGGCATGTTCTTCCACTCTACTGTAATCAACCAATCATGTTTCTTGTATAACACGACTACTCACCTGTTAGGGTCTGAAGTCGTTGGGGGGCGGGGGGATCTGCGGTTCAGTCAAAAAGCCAGGCCTTGAGGTCCTTCCTGAATTGAAGCAGCAACAATGATTGCCTGAGATGTAGCAGCAGGGAGTTCCAGGTCTTCGCAGCGAGGTAGGAGAAGGATCTTTCTCAAGCTGAGGTCCTGCGGATCAGTGGGATGGTGGCTAGGGCCATTTGGGCAGAGCAGAGATGTCTGGTGGGAGTGTACAAGGAGAGGCGGTGGTTGAGTATGCAGGTCCGGAGATGTGGAGGGCGTTGTAGTCGTGTAATGACATACCCTTCCACTGTATATTAGTAGCATGTTACTTTATCTGTGATATAATACATGAAAGCCTTACCAGTATACCATAGCCATACCTGTTTTTAGGTCGAGCAGACGTACTCTCAATGCGTGAGCATTGAGAGTGTCTGCTACAGACCTAATGTGGCCCGTATTTAGGAAAGTGGACACGACTCAGACGCGCGCTTTTGCAGTCTCAGTTTTGACCGCGGGAGCGCGCGTCTGAGCCGCGTTTGCGCAGAGTAACTCACAGCCCCTGCTCACACACAGACACAGCCAGCCCCCACCCCTCTGCATGCACGCACACACACACAGGCGCGCGCGCACACACACACACATACACACGCTGCCGCCCCTCCACCCCCCTGCATACACACAGACACGCAAGCACGGAGCCCCACTCACCGGGACACAGCCAGCCCCCACCCCTCTGCATGCACGCACACACACACACAGGCGCGTGCGCACACACACACACACACGATGCCACCCCCCACCCCTCTGCATACACACAGACACGCAAGCACGGAGCCCCACTCACCGGGACTTCTACTCCGCAGGACTCTTCCGACGTCAACGGGCACACAGACACCGGCACTCCACTCCTTGGCTTCCCGGGCGGACGCCGGCTGCACGCAGGGCTCTCCTCTCTCTGCACCGGAGCCATGCACCAGCCACTTCAGCCTGCCTCCTGGGAAGCTCCGGTCGCGTGTCCGGCCCCGCCCCGTCCCAACAAAGGTTGCCTGGCTTCCTGTTGAAGCCGGGCTGCGGCGGTGAGTTTGCTTGTTTGGTTTTCTTGCTATGTGCGTCCTATGAGACGCTGGAGAGGCGTTCTTTGCCACACCATTGAATTTGATATCGGACATAGTGATATAATAATTGATGGGCAGAGAGGTGGATACATCAAAGTGGTGTACGAGAAGTCGAAAACATTATACCATCAATCGTAGGATTTCACCCCGAGGAGCCTATGTTTAGGCGAAAAACGTTGTCTGTGCTACCTGAAAAAGGATTGGAATAAAAGAGGGAAAATACGGAGTGACTGATTCAATTTGCTTCTTCTAGTACTGTTCTTAATGTGTTGACTGTTACACTGAGGTTTGTTGTTGCCTCTCATCTTGTGTTCTAAAAGTCATTTATGTATGACCAATTGGAATGGGTCAATTTTGAGGAGGGCAACTTCGGCTTGATACATTGATTGCTACTTCAAGTGGTTCGGTAAGAGATCCCCTTGCTGCAATAATCTGTTGTAAAGTAATCATGATTCATACGGTTATTTACATTCAGTTACAGTTCTCATCAGTATGAGCTCATATCTATGTTAACCCGCCGGACGTCATAAATTAACCTTCAATTACTATTTATTGTTCAGGTACAATATTTTTGAAAAACTAGAAGTAAACACACTGAAAAAACTGTCCTCGCCAGAATGTCACCTGTTAAAAGGTTGCAGTCAGATAGTTGCCGAATGCCCTGTGTCATGCGTGACATCTTCACCCGTCAGGTCTTTTTAGCCAATCGCACTCTACATGCCGGGAATTTTCAGACATAACATACTTCAAATGTTAAAAGCATAACTAAAAAACCTGGGATGCGATTTGTTTTTTTTCCGAAAAGCCGGTACTGGATGGAAGTGTCACACATTCCACTAGGCAGTTATACGCACTGTTCTGGAGCCAGACCGAAAGACACTGATTACCCTTCCAACTTTCAAAAAGTTTTCGAAAACAGTGTTCTCTAAAGTGGCATTTTAATAGTACTGGACCAACTCGTCACACCCAGGGGCGTGGCTACCATTCGTGCAGCTGGTGCAGTTGCACCGGCATTTAGAGCCCAGAGGGGCCCATTGAACCCTGATAATTGCTGTATTTTACTACCCTAGCAGCAGTGAAGGGGTACTTTTCCATACTTGCACCAGGGCCTATGGCATCCTTGTTACTCTACTGGCCCCGTCCACATCCCACCTCTCCCACAAAGAAGACACGAGACCCTGAAGACCCTGTCTGTCCCACTGGCAGCTAGATTAAACTAAAGGACATTGCAGTGCTGCAAAGTGCTGCAAACCTTGTAACACATGGAATTTCTTGAAAACAAATAAACAGAGAATGACTTGCATTGCTGCCCCTAAAGGCAGTGCTCTTTGTTTTCCTTTCTGTTTACAACATCACTCAGCGCCACCACAGCATCAATCTGTGCAACCATTCAAAAGCACCTGGTTCAAATATGTTCTCTCAATGTTTCAAGCTTTATTACAAATGTAACAAAAAGATGTTAATATTTCACATCTGCTCTTGGATTTTCGCTTTCAATAAAATACACTGAACATAATCTTCACAAAAGTTATTTACAAAACTTTAAGCTATTGCCATTATAAAATACAAGGACTTTTATTTAAGTATTAATTATTGAAAAAAAATTAAAAGCCATTGTTATTTGTAATATCAATACATGTAAGCCACGTAAATACAACACATATTGCATTACAAATGCTATAGGTGTCACATTTGCGAAAGTTATAACTATTGGCATTGTAAATGACAAAGCTATTAATTTAGCTATTTTAAAAAACAAAACATGAATAAAACATTCGTCATTTACAATACCAATAGCTCAAACTTTCCTAATGCGAGACTTATTGCATTGCAAATGCTTGTTATATTCTTTATTAGAATCTAGTTTCTGTGACATCTGTAATTGGTTGTAAAAAGAAAATAGCTTTACTACTGTACTGCAATAATAGAAGAAGCAGTCTATGTGAAATGCAGATCCCTGAACAGAGCATCAACTGCTACTTAAACAAAGGGGAAACTAGCAGTTCACATCCTTACTGCTGAAATTACCTTTCCATTATAATTCAGAGACAAATTCCCATAAGGAGATACATAAAGTATTGTACAATGTTTGTTGCATTATTGCAATTTTTCGTACCTTCCATACCTTCTAATAGAAAAATCCAAAAGAAGTGTCTTACACTAAACAAATAAAAATTGAGATAGCAATAAACAATTAGCTGCATGCTATCTAGCTCATTTCCACAGTACAGATTCCACATTGTATTCTAAATGTCTTCAACTAGAGCCCCACCTGTATCGAAAGGAGCAGTAGACTAAGGATTTATAATGATCCCCTTTTTAGGTTTTGACTGGCCATGCGCTTTGCGCATGTGCCAAAAAAACCTCTTGAGTTGTGTGTGTGGCTTTGGGTCGGCCCTCGTCATTGATTGGCTGGCTCCGTAAACGGAGCCTTGCCATTGGACGAGGGGCCTGTCCGTCAATGCCGGACCAGACACGGGGGCGTTCCCGACATTCTTTGGCTTTTGCCAACGTCACGCGACGCCGGGAACGCCCCCGAGTCTGTCCCGGCATTGAGCCGGCACCCTTTCCTGCTTGCGTGAGTGCTTTCCCGTCCGTGTCCCCTCCCGCCCCCCCCGTGTCCCCTCCCGCCCCCCGTGTCCTCTGCTTTCCCGTCCGTGTCCCCTCCCGCCCCCCCCCGTGTCCCCTCCCGCCCCCCGTGTCCTCTCCCGTTGCAGGCTGCAGGAACACGGAGCACGGAGCTTCCCCCGCCGCCGAATACACGCAGGCAGGCAGCAGGAGTCTGGAGGCTAAAGGCTGGATGCTGAGTCGCTTCTCACTAAAAGCGAAGGTGAGTGAGATGGTGTCCTCCTCTCCCCACCTCTCCTCGGCTCCTCAGCTCCTTGTTTTAATGTATTATTTATTTGGTATTTTTGGAATTGCGAACAATTGTCACATTTCAAAGTTGCATTCATCCCACAATAATTACATCAGCGATGTGCAGAATTATACACCCCGTTCCCGCCCCCCTACCGCTGCCTCGCTCTCCGTGTCTCCCCGGCCCCATTCCCGCCCCCCTACCGCTGCCTCGGCTCCCAGTTCCCGCCCCCCTACCGCTGCCTCGCTCTCCGTGTCTCCCCGGCCCCGTTCCCGCCCCCCTACCTGCACAACCAGTCCTTGGCCTCTCTGCTGCGTGCACAGAACCGGGAGCCGAACCGTACGACCAGAACACATCACTAATGAGGCAGAATCACATCCTAAAAGCCACTCTGGATGCACAATGACAACCGAGCAAAAGTCGCCAGAAGGCTCGTATGAGGCAGTTCGAGTAGATGCAGAATCCGAGCGGGATAAGTCAGCAGAGCACCAGCGCAGTGTGTTTGCAGTGCGTGCTTTTAAAGGGAACTCATTCTAACAAGGACATTTTAATAAGGTAATGGGAGTTTTATTGCAGCGTGGTTTTTCTTGGGCTTCTTTGAAATGATCCAGCCTGCGCGTGATTCCCCTCCCATTTCCTTTTCCCCTGCCGTGTGGGCTTCACGAGGCTTCCCATATATCTGCCTTTGACAGCCGGCTCGTTTACACACTCTGTGGAGCCCCAGCTATCATGAAACAGCCCGGCATCATGTGCTGTGCAGATGCTCGTGTAATGTGCCCCAAGTGTGTCAGCCGGTGCCATCTGCAGCGCCCGCAGCAGCGTCTGGTGGTCCTGCGACAGCCCAGTCTCGGGCCAGACGATGTGTAAAGCGTCGGGTAATTGCAATCAGCTCCGCGCGGGGCTTCCCGGGTCAGCCCGCCGGCAGCCGCCTTCAAGGCGGCCCGGCCGCATCTGCGAGGCCTCCCTCCGTCTAATCAAGCTTGTGGCTAATAAATTGAGGGTGTGTAAGCCTTTTGTGGAGCTCCTTTCCGTCCTCGTCCAATAACCTTTAATCAAGCCACTCAGTGTCATTTTATATACCCGATTTCTGGCAGTGAGGCACATGGAGGGGGAATTGAAACAACAAAAACGTGCCTGGTAGTAATCTCTTCTGCATGTAAAAACCCTCCGTGAAGGAGCCCTCCTGGCAGGGTCTGTGCCATCCCTGTACCAAAAAAACAAATACCAGCTGCCCAGAAAAATACGCAAAAACAAGCACTAGGACGTGTTGCTCTTCAGCAGTTGGGAGTGTTTGCCGAGTGTGTGGCCAGATTGTGTTTACAGGGCACTGTACTGTGTGCGTGTGGCTGTAATGCTTGGAGGCTGTGGTGTGTGCGTGTCGCTGTAATGCTTGGAGGCTGTGGTGTGTGCGTGTGGCTGCAATGTTTGGAGGCTTGGTGTGTGCGTGTGGCTGTAATGTTTGGAGGCTTGGTGTGTGCGTGTGGCTGTAATGCTTGGATGCTGTGGTGTGTGCGTGTGGCTGTAATGCTTGGAGGCTGTGGTGTGTGCGTGTGGCTGGGTTGCACACAGTAATGGTGGTGGCACAATTGCGCGTAGTCGTGCTCCTCCATCAGCTCCACGTGAAACCCACCTCTAACTTATGTGTTTGGTGTGATTGCTAAAGTGGATGTTCTGGCGAGGACGCGGCCCGCCCTGGTGCCGGCTGACGGGGGGGAGAACCTGCCCAGACAGGGGTTGATAAGTGGGCCTCGGCTGTCCTCGTTTGCCCCTGAGTCTTGTTTGGAAGCTGTTTGCCTGAGAGCAGGACGTTGTGTCCCTAGCCTAGTGTGCGAGTAACGGGGTGTTGCGTATCACACCATTTCTGCGTGGAAAGACCTCTGGTGTTCTATGTTTGGGGGGAGACCTGCGTGTATGCAGTGTGCTGGTGTCTCTCGTGCACAACGTATGGTGGTTGTTTGTGATTTGCACACCAGGCCTGGTTCTGCATCTTGTGGGGGGCAGGGCACTATAAGGCATTTCAATATCTGTGTTCAGCGTCATATTTGGAAATCGTTGCACAACCTGGGATGCAATCTATTGACGTGTACCGTGTGAGGGGCCTGTGTGCACTCACTTACTGTGTTGCGCGCCATGGGTTGCACTCTCCACGCCCACCTGCTGCCACAGGGCCCTGTCGCCACTTCCTATTTCACACTTGCACACAGCAGCACTTGTGAGGGTGGCTCAGGCCACTAGGGTGTGTGTGTTTGTGCTCTGTGTGTCCCGGCACCTTGTACCGCGTCCCGTTCGGTTGTTTAGCGGTTGTGCTGAAGCTTTCTTAACATTTGAAGAGCTTTTGTATTTTGTTGGCTCACGATTGTCATTTGTGCTTCATTTAATGTAACGTTTGCTTTTATATTTTGTTCACTTGTAATGTTCTCATGTATCAGTTCTGTTCCTATTGTGAAGCGCTCTGACACCTTCGGGTAAAGTCCGCGCTATATAAAAACGCACAAATAAAAATAAAAAAATAAAACAGATCTTTCCATCCCACGTAGCAGTACTATGTCGATAGGAATCCTTCATGGGGGTGGGTGTGTGTGAGGGGGGAGGGCGGGGGCTGGAAGCGCTGCTTGCCAGAGGTTTCAACCTCAGCCGCTGACCTTGAGCGGTGTCTTTTCTTCCTGGGCCTCGGCTACACGGGACCAGTAACATGCAGAGACCCTGGGGCTGCCCCGGAGCAAGCACGGGAGCCCTTTTCATGGACTGGGAAGGAGGGGACGATATATATATATACACACCCACACACACCCTTATTACTTATAATGTGATTATTATTTACACATCTGTGTACATAGGCTGGCGTCATACCATCATATATGTGCTGGGGTCTGGCACAAGCGAGCTGCACTGCCTCGCAAAGCGTCAAGATATTGCAATTGGGGAGGGGCAGAAGTTAAGCCCATCAGTGCTGAAGCGGAGTCCACAGCTCGAATGATTGACTGGTCAGGTGTGGTTGTCAGTGAGATGATTGGAGGGGGAAGCAGATGTCTAGATATGCAGAGAGAGGACTTTGAATTCTTATTTCAGAAGATGTGGCTCTGCAACCCAGGGGGAAACGCGTGCTTTCTCACTAAAGTCGCCCCCTTTCATACTTTTTCTTACTATGTGAATCCTGTAGCATGGTGAACATGAGGTGTAGGCTTTTAATTGGCCAACAGGGAGTGCAGATAGACATGGAAAAAGAAACCAATTTAAAACAGGATGCACTTAGCGTAGTGACTGTTACATCAAACGGGGCCTGTGGTTGAAAACGGAAGTATCCTTGGGGTAGCCGTGTTTCATGGTCTTATAATGGCATCGAGGTTTCCCGAAGTCTGACTGATTTCACAAGAAAACCGAAATGCCGTTTCCCAGCCTGTCCACTTCCAGCCTGCCCTTTCCCAGCCTGTCCCCTCCATGCCCTTTCCCAGCCTTTCCTCTCCCATCCTGTCCACTTCCAGCCTGCCCTCTCCCAACCTGCCCTCTCCCAGCCTGTCCCCTCCCTGCCCTCTCCCAGCCTGCCCTCTCCCTGCCCTCTCCCAGCCTGCCCTCTCCCAGCCTGTCCCCTCCCTGCCCTCTCCCAGCCTGCCCTCTCCCAGCCTGTCCCCTCCCAGCCTGTCCCCTCCCAGCCTGTCCCCTCCCTGCCCTCTCCCAGCCTGTCCTCTCCCTGCCTGTTGTCGTGTCTCGGCGGCAGCAGGCAGGAGCGTGCACTGCGTCCTCGAAGTAACAGCCCTAAAGCAAGCAAGAAGTACGCCCCCCTCCCACCAATCCCTGTTAGGTAGTGGAAACTGTCCAAACTGGGGTGCAGACAGCCCCTCTCACCTTTCGGCCTGGTACCACTGCACCAGCCGCACTACTTCCCTACTGACCGTTCTCCACTTAAGCCCCGTCTAAATTACAATTCCTGCTTGTGACCCTTTTGCCTGCTTGTACTTGTTTTCATGACCCTGTTGCCTGCTTGTGCCTCGGTGTGCCCCTGTTGCCTGCTTGTGCCTCCGTGTGCCCCTGTTGCCTGCTTGTGCCTCCGTTTTTGTGCCCCTGTCGCCTGCTTGTGCCTCAGTTTTCGTGCCCCTGTTGCCTGCTTGTGCCTCAGTTTTCGTGACCCTGTTGCCTGCTTGTGCCTCCGTAAGTGCCCCTGTTGCCTGCTTGTGCCTCCGTGTGCCCCTGTTGCCTGCTTGTGCCTCCGTGTGTCCCTGTTGCCTGCTTGTGCCGCTGTTGCCTGCTTGTGCCTCTGTGTGCCCCTGTTGCCTGCTTGTGCCTCCGTGTGCCCCTGTTGCCTGCTTGTGCCTCCGTGTGCCCCTGTTGCCTGCTTGTGCCTCTGTGTGCCCCTGTTGCCTGCTTGTGCCTCTGTGTGCCCCTGTTGCCTGCTTGTGCCTCTGTGTGCCCCTGTTGCCTGCTTGTGCCTCCGTGTGCCCCTGTTGCCTGCTTGTGCCTCCGTGTGCCCCTGTTGCCTGCTTGTGCCCCTGTTGCCTGCTTGTGCTGTGTGGGTGTGTGTGGAAGGCTCTGTGTGGGTGTGTGTGGAGGGCTCTGTGTGGCTGTGTGTGTGGGAAGCTTTGTGTGGCTGTGTGTGGGAAGCTTTGTGTGGCTGTGTGTGTGGGAAGCTTTGTGTGGCTGTTGTGGGAAGCTTTGTGTGGCTGTGTGTGTGGGAAGCTTTGTGTGGCTGTGTGTGGGGGGGGCTCTGTGTGGCTGTGTGTGTGGGGCTCTGTGTGGGTGTGTGTGGGGGGGGCTCTGTGTGTGTTTGTGTGTCATTTGCGAGAGATAAAGCTAGTGGCATTGTAAATGACAATGCCATTTATTTATGTTAAAAAAAAACATAAATGAAAATGTCAAGAGCAATGCCAATAGCTCTAACTTTAACAAAGGCAAAACCATTGCATTGTAAATGCTTGTTGTACAGTTCTTATCACTGAACGTTTCCTAAGCACTGTGAATGGCAGGTTTTACAATTACTAAATGTATTGGTATTCAATGTAATAATGACCACAAAAGGGTGGAAGGCAGAGTTGACTTGTCAAATTTTAAAAATGGGGCTTGCAGCTAGCATTCAACTCACTAAGACGGAGAATGGTGACTGTGTGATGTGTATTATTAGGAATAAAATATTTCCTCGTTTTTGTAAACTTGATATTTCAAGATATAGAATCCCTGTTCCTCTTTTCGGACATTGAAATATTCTTTCAAGCATAAAGTAGGGAGAACTCTAACTAATATGTCATGTCACTCCACAGTATTTACAATATTGTGCATTTTGACTCTCTAAAGAAAGGGACATATTTTCATACTGTTGCAGTGCCATGGACCGTATTTGGAATATCTTGAACTCCCACTGTATTAGAAATTTCAAACTTGTACTCATAGGTACATATAGTGACTTACGCGGAGATAACTCTGATTATCAACCCTTTGGACTTCTGCTTTATTAGAACTGTTATTCATGTCCAACGTCACAGTAAAATGGAACTCTTAGGCTGCAAACATGTCTTCCTTTTTAACTCTATAAGTAATGTTATGTACTTATTTTATAATCAGAATATCTTGCACTTCAACTAGATAATAACCTCATCCACTTTCGTTGTATTACATTTACACAAGTAATTCACTGTCATAAAAGCTGTCCTGTCGGAAACCCAACTTTGGACATGATTCTCTTATTTTAGAGTTGATAGCTAATATTTATACTTCTGAGCATTTTGGGCCCAACTGCATGTGCCTCCCCTAAATATGGAGACCTGTTTTATTTGCAAAATTAGATGGGTTAACATTACAATTTTTATGTGATTTTAACAGTGTTAATAAAATTCAAATCAATACAATTTAACACAACTGACACTGATTTTCTCAACCATATCCAAAATTTTCCCTTGGGAACATGCTACAGGTTGGTCAGCTTGAGCCATCTTACTCACAGGATTCACAGTACTACGGACAATACATATAAGAAATCCCTACTCGGATTCTTGACTATGATGCCATAAAATGTTAATTTCTTCCTGAAACTCTTTGACCCCAGGACACATCACATAAAGTGGTACATCCTCAAGTGGGTACCTTTCCAATAGAGGTCCTAGGGAAAACTGGATATTATTGAAAAAATCAGAGTATAATTCGCACCCTAATATTTCTATGCCACTTCATTCAGAAGAACCTCTGTGTGAAGCTCTGAAGAAGTCCTTTGGGATGAAACATAATGGCTATATTTGAATAAAAGAAGGATGTTAAAAAAAAAAGAACAAACACAATGGAGTCTGGGCATTATATCAAACAGTTGTGTTAAATTATATTGGTTTGAATTTCAGACTGTTAAAATCACATTAACAAATTGTACTGCTGAGCCATCTAATTTGGCAATTGTGTATGGATATTTTCCTGTGAAGAAAACAATGAGAGCTGGCTTTCTGGACTTGTGCACTACCCTGGTCTATTGTTAACACCCCCCACTAAAGTGTTAGGTGCGATGCATCATTGCCTTAGCCTCTTTGTATAAAAGTATTTGATTTGATTTTTAGATTTCCTTATTTAGCTTTTTTGTAAGTGCACACATGGCACAAACTTTAGAACACTCAAATGTGAGCAGCACGGTTGAGGCAACATCTATAACATGAGCTACGAAATAGTTATGTAGTAGCCAGGCCTCTGTATCTAAAACAAAGGGACTTATTAATGAAAAATTGATTTACAACTATGATAACTGAGATGTAAATATGTAGTCCTGGTTTTGCACAACTGAAAAGTACACATTACTTACATTCGGTCAGGAGCACAACTAGAGCCAAATATCGGGGTGGGGGGCTAGGAAAACATTTCGAGAGAGGGTGAGGGGGGGGGGGGGGGGGGCTGACTCTTCCAGCAATTGTTAGAGTGGAGATGCAGGGGCTCTAGAAGGGGTGAAAAAACAACAAAGCCTCATTTACAAGCGAATGGTCTTTTAAAAACCTGTGAAGTACTCGGGTGCAGCTGTGTGTGTGTCCAGGAAACTGTCTCAACCTGGACTGCCACACACGACGGGGCGGCTGAAGCCCTTTGATCCCAATGGGTGTTGCGCACCTGCATTTGGAAAAGCTAGCTCTTTCTGGTGAATACTCTAGCAGATTCCTCACCTTCCCCAAGACTGGGTCGGGATCGGGAAACTGCTCTGTAGCAATGCTCTCATATGCCACTAGGTGGTGCTGTGTGGCTCTGCACCAACCTAGAAGTGATAGAACAGCACTACATTCTGGCGACTCATAAAAGTACTACCATTGTGCAGTTTCCTATTTTTCCTTTTCCGGCAACTTGCACGCAGAGCGGGAAAACCTGTCAGTACCAGTGAACTGATTCCTAAATTGGAACCTTTTTTGTAAGTTAAAATGAGGCACTTCACTAAACGGGGGTGGGTTGGAGGTGAGGATTCTGCAGTTAGATAAAGTACCCAATAGAAAGAATGTTACCAAAGTTAGGTAACTTATTTCCGGATGGATATTCTACATGCAGATTTCTCACCTTAGGATGCATGCCAAAGCAGTACCTCCCCAGATGAAGGGTCTATTGAGTTGACTCAGGCCAAGATGTCCAGCAGGACCTGCTGGGTTAAATGTTGTTAACACTGTACTTGGCTGTAAAGGCCGTAGTGCTTTGTGAGCTCATGTACCATCACCCCCATCGCAGCCTGGTAAATGTAATGTATGGGTACCCCATGTGCCAACGCCATGGTAGCAGACTCAGTCCTGTTAGAATGGGCTCTCAAACCGTCTGGTGGCTGCTTCTTGGCCAGTGAGTTGCAGATCTTAAAACAGAGGACTAGCCTCCTTAAAAGGGTCATCTTCTAGACTGCGTTTCCTTTCTTCATCCCAGAGATCTGCACATGAAGCTGATTGCCACATGGTAGTTTTTGGTATGATCGGGGTCCAACCAATGAAGTCTCTTTTGACTCTTTCAAGGGTGGGGAGCAAAGGAGGCTGACAGGATTATGGGTTGCCCTACGAGGAAATGAGCCACAATGTTAGGCAAGAAGACTGCTCTACTCTTCAGCACAAGTTTGTCCAGAAAATGTTAGTGTAGGGAGGTTGCACCTGATAGAGTTTAGAGATTCTTTTCCAGAGCATGGCCAGGAAATGGACTCTGTAGACCTCTGGTTCTGAAGACATAGTCAATATGCAAACCTGTGACAGAGAACCAATGGGTTGCAGCGACCCGGTAACCCACTGAACATTAGTTGAGTGAAATGCTTTCTAGGTAATTATCAAACCTGTGAGATATCACAAGGATAATTGGTGGAACCAAACCCCTAAAAACCCTCAATATGTTTTCAAGATTTATTTAAAATCAAAATACTATCCTACTGCATGCAATATGAATAATAACAGTTCTAAAACTCGTTCAACTATAAGGCTACCCCTTCCCGATCTCCGTGAGAATCGTTTATTCCACCACGACCGGGCGGAATTTTTGCGTGATTTCCGGATGGAGAGATATGTATACCCTCCATATATTGTTCACGAGGGAAGAGCTTTCTGTTCCGTCAAATAAAAAATTCCTTAATCAAATACCAGGGAGGGAACTTTGTTTTGCCCTGAAGAAAGCCCAGGACCAAACAGGCCACCAAACAAGGGCTGAAACATGTTGGCACGTCTTTAGGGTGATAGGACTATTACCTCCAAACGACCCCTTGTATATAATTATTTTAATATCCACTACGTCGCCGTGAATAAAGGGATACCTGGGGAACGTGGTAGGGTTTTTATCTCTAGACCCTCTGGCCTACATCTTCTAAGCGATACCTGAAACATGGTCGAGCCCATCCTGATCTTTAAGAGTCAGGGTGGAGAGGATGATGAAGCATGACACCAATAGGGTGTGTGAGGGTTAATTAACAAAAAGGAGTTGCCTCCTTTCCTGCATTAGAGCGGAGTAGATCACATAAGTCTAATTTTGAGCTAGATGCTTCTGGATACTTTACATTTGTTGTAGACATGATGAATTGCCAACCTGAAAGCAAGTATTGTATCCTGTTGCTAAAGGATGGGTGTGTACCATTAATGGCAAATTAAAAGGAACTTGGTGGCTGTTGCCACGGGGTGAGGGAATTAGGAGGACTAGCACACCTGCTGACCTGTTCATCGCCTACCAGAACCATGTTCAAGGCATCATATACCTGGGGTGACTGATGCATATTTCGGTAGAGTGTCGTTGCCTATATGCCAGCCTCCTCGTGTAGCCTCTGAATTTTCTGAACTGGTATGGGAACTGCTTGGCACAGGTCAAGAAATCCAAAGAGTGTACAATGGCTCCACTGTCATTGCTCCAAGGCAAAATGTGAGAGCTAGCAAATGGCACACACATGAGGCGTGTACATCTCAGAAACATCTGTGGGGCACATCTACATATGTCGGCAGAGGGAAAATTGGTTTCAACCACAATTTCCAGGCGGTCAGCAGTATCTAGGCCTGTGCACATCACATATTTGGCTGTGTCTTGTCCATCATGAATTATCTGAGCCAGAGAAATGCTAAGTTCTTCCAGGACCACCAGCAAGATCTTGTTAGCTATGTACTATACAGCATGTATGTAGAGACTCAATAAACAAAAAACATTGACCGATTTCAATGCGAGTCTCGGTTCCCTATCAGCAATAGTTGTGGGGAATGATTTGGGGTTCACGTTGCTCGTTGAAGCTTGAACAACTATACTCTTGGCATTAAGATGCTCATTGAGATGATAAGGACCACTAGGAGCCACCATGTGACACCTGGCCATCTCCCCATTTACCAGTATGTAGGAACAGGGCTTTGGCCAAATTCCCATTAAGGTATCAGTGAACGCATAGTTAAAGGGGAGCTAGAGTTCAGATGTGGCTAGCTCATGCTGCAAAATTCCCATATTGATGTTAGTTTTTGACTTGACTTAACTCATTTGCAAATATTGGATATCAGCTGCTTCTCTGACCACTATCGCAAATGATGCAAATTCTATTCTTAATGACACCATCATCGTGGCTAACTTCGTAATTTTAATGATGGAATCTATAAAGAGCCTGGGCTATTTTCAGCCTTTGGATATGAACTTGTTTATGACAATATTGAAAATCACTGAGGGGGGAACCTGCAAACACCGCAGAGCTGTGGGAGAGGCTCAGCGTTTGAGTAGGGGTTTGGAGAGAATCTGCCCCTTGCCCTCAGTGCAACCGGACCTGCTGTTGCCTCCTAGCTCTCCCCCCGCCGCCGCAAGACACCACAGACCTTCTGCGGCGACTGTGCGGGGGAGGGCAGCTGACATCGGGACGACAGGACTACAGGTCCCATCCTGCTAAGCGGCCGGAAGCTGCCGCCAGAAACGCGCCAGGAGGCGCTATATCACCAGGCACTTCCCCTGCGGAGTGGGGGAACCTACAAACGCCGCAGAGCTGTGGGAGAGGCTCACTGTTTGAGTAGGGGTTTGGAGAGAATCTGCACTTGCCCTCAGCGCAACCGGACCTGCTGTTGCCTCCTAGCTCTCCCCCCGCAGCCGCAAGACACCACAGACCTTCTGCGGCCGCTGTGCGGGGGAGGGCAGCTGACATCGGGACGACAGGACTACAGGTCCCATCCTGCTAAGCGGCCGGAAGCCGCCGCCAGAAACGCGCCAGGAGGCGCTATATCACCAGGCACTTCCCCGGCGGAGTGGGGGAACCTGCAAACGCCGCAGAGCTGTGGGAGAGGCTCACCGTTTCAGTAGGGGTTTGGAGAGAATCTGCCCCTTGCCCTCAGCGCAACCGGACCTGCTGTTGCCTCCTAGCTCTCCCCCCGCCGCCGCAAGACACCACAGACCTTCTGCGGCCGCTGTGTGGGGGAGGGCAGCTGACATCGGGACGACAGGACTACAGGTCCCATCCTGCTAAGCGGCCGGAAGCCGCCGCCAGAAACGCGCCAGGAGGCGCTATATCACCAGGCACTTCCCCCGCTTCGCGGGAGTGTCGCCGGGCTAAGCCCGGGCAAAGGGCGGGCCGTCTTATGCCGTCAGAGGCCGAAGGAGGCTGGGCTGGGCCACCCCCCTTTTGGTTGCCCTTTACCATCTTTGTGAATCACACGTGAGGTCAGTGACAAAGCCATTCATATTTTGGTTATAATTGCGCCTGAACTATGGGGAAGAAAACCGCACCTGTAACTAGGCCAAAAAACTCTCTTAAATAGGCCAACTCTCTGGTCACTACTACCCCGCGACCTACATTGACTGCAATTGATAAAATGCTCCAAAAAACTATCGATGTTGTCGCGAATGCCATTCAAAATACTGAAAGACGCTTTTCTCTCCCATCTACTTTGCCTCCCCTCCTATTGCATCATGATAATTCTATGGACTCATTACTCGCTGCTTCTTATGCAGGACTCCCAGGGTCAGAGCTAAATGAGAACTGCATAATCCTGGATAACGTATCAGTCTCACAACGCACCCCTGGCAGTAGACTATCCTCTACCCCTACTTTGCCCAGGGCTGAAATAAACACTACCCAAGACTCTTGTGCACTATTGGTTGATGACCAGCCTTGTATAAATGATACTGAATCTCAGGCGGATATTGATATATCAATTACTGAGGTAGATAAAAGCGACAGTATTCCGATACGAACCAGGGGCCAAAAAGCGAAGAGGAAAACGAAGCATCTAAATACTGAGTCCCCACTAAAAACTCACAGAAATAAAGGAGGGCGCAAGCGCAACCGGAGAACCCATGTCTCCGTAGAACAGGAAAAGATCAGGGGGGAAAATGAAAATGTGGCTGTTAAAACTCCAACCACAGAAACCACTCTAGTACCAGGAAATGAGGCATTTGGGGGGAGAATGGAGACACTACTGTCCACACTTTTAGGCCCAATTAAGCAACAAATTTTAGATTTGGGCTGAAAGTGTTGGATGATCGAATACTAAAATTGGGTGTAGGGCAGATCCCTAGTAATATAGCTGAAAACGGGACATCTGGCCCTCCTAGGCCAAAACCAGCGGCCCCAATATAAACAACAACACTAACCCAAAAACAAGAACAGTGGCCCATAACAAACCTACCCCATCTGTCCCCACACCAAGCACTAGCAATAACCAACCTCCCCCCAAAAAACAGGCTCCTAATTCAAACCAGAATTTAACTAATACAACAAGCGTGGTGAGGATGGCCCCTAACACCGACAATAGTGCAAGGGCCCCAACTCACCATTCGAAGATCAATCCCCAAAACTGCCCCATAACTGAATCTGAAATGAATTCACTGAATCCTAGAAAGAAATGCCTTCTCGCATCAACCTCCCTCCTGAATGTGGGGCGTATGTGCTGATTCTGGTAAATGTTCCTAAATTAAAGAATGAACAAGAAGAAAGTCATACAACCCTGAATAATAAGATTCTCCACTGGCTAACTACTAATTGCAACTTCCCATTGGAAGGGGCAGGGGAGATCATTCAAACACAAAGAGTGGGGTGGGTAGGCCCATTGAGAAAGAAGTTTGAGGGAGACTGCGTTGTTATCAATTTTAGGTCCCCACAATGGGCCCAAAAAACCCTTGCTAATGCACCACTACCTTCACCCTGGGAATTTAATACGACCCTGCTCCCCCTGGGTTATTTCTATAGACATCTAGCCCCAGCATCTGAGTCTATGCCCAAACCAGCTGTATATCCTCAGGACAGAAATCTTGGAATTAGGAACTTCTACCCATCACACCAACTAAACCAAGATTTCAATCCCATGAATATCCATGCCCAGTGTTATCAAACAAAATCTATGGGATACCCGATGACTCATTCACATCCTTCGTTCATGCACCGGTATAACTACAGTGAGAGGCCACACTTTAGTTCTAATGTAAATTCTAACTCCGGGTATAATGAGTTGAGGCCCATATATAATATACCAACTTATAATAGATTTGAGTATGCTTTCTCAAACCTAGATGAACAGGATTGACTTGGGGTAAAGGGAAACAGTGATGAACGGCAGGACCGAAGTGCCGATATTGAAGAACTTCCTTCCTTGGTGTCAGTTATTCCCACCCAGGAACTATCTGCACAAAGTCACGCCTCAACATCGCTAACCACGGAAGAGGCAGTACTTCCCACTTCATCTATCCCCATGCAGAGCAAATCCAATAATGCTACAAGAAAATCTGTCAAACATATTGGACACTGTGGCTTATCTATCCTCAGCTGGAACGTTGCAGGACTAGAGGCAAGACTAACAAACCCTGAATGGATTAAAATATTGGATGGCAAAGATATTATTATGTTCCAAGAAACCTTGGCTGTGGAGAACCTATACATAGAATATCAATGTTTCAGTGTGACAGCATCAAAACCAGATTTCGGACGTGCAGTGGGAGGCTTGTTTATTGGTATCAAGACATTGGCTGGTGGCACAATCACAGACCTTTCAAGAGGGCACCCGAATATCCAGATTTTAGAGTATAAGCGAAAGACCCGGATTTATTTAATTAACTTTTATAACAATGATTTTTCCTTTGTTCCTAACAAGAACTTTGAAGCACTTTCTAAGACTCTACGAAACCTTGAATCTAGTTTTGCGAAGGAGGATGAAACACTGTTCCTTATTGGATGGGACTTTAATGCAAAAATTGTTAGTAAATATGGCACCGAGGGGAGGAATCACCCAGATTTGGCGGAACGTAGGGGTACTGAATTAGCAAATATCCTAATTGAGTATAATCTATGTAATGTCATGGATATATGCCATACCTCTAGCGAATCCCACGCCCCCACGTTCAGAGGGCGGGACTGTTCATCCACAATTGACTTTATTTTTATGTCACCTCGATTATTAGATTGTGTGATAAAATCTATTGTGATAGAGACCTCGTTCAGTGACCATAATCCCCTCAATGTGATGTTAAAACTAGGATGTAATAAGGTTTATGAAAAAATAAATGGGGCAAGAGACATTACACCAACAGGAGATGGCTTGCGCCTCAAATGGAGGGGAGCTGATAGTGGGGCTGTGCTAGAAAACGTAACCAGAGCACACCCTAATCTGCTCACCTCCTGCCTAAATATGGATGGAGACTGTCACAGGATAATTGAAGACTTCGGAAAACTGTGTACAGCAATAAAAGCCTCCTTGTCAGTCCCGTTACCCAAGGTGTTGAAAAAAACTCAGTGGTTTGATTCCGCCTGCTCACTAGCAAATAGGGAGCTGCGCAGGGCATTAAATGCTAAACCAAGATGCTTAGTTGAGGTCCAGACTGCTAGAAAATTTTATAAACTAAAAATAGCTGAAAGGAAGGCCACATTACTAACAGAACAATGGGAGTCGCTGGTTCGGAGTGCCAATTTAAAAAATAGTGGACTATTTTGGTCAGCAGTGAAAAAAACCCGAGAAATGGGCAAACAACTCACCCCAGTTAGCTGTAATATAACCAGTAACTCATGGGAGGCCCACTTCTCTAAAATATACGCTGCCCCAACCGAAGATATATCCGGCTCACCAGAGGGCCAGCTCCAAGGCTTAAAGATAGAACTGTATGAGGTGGTTTTAGCCATTAAAGAGAGCCTTGGAAACAAGGCACCAGGTCCTGATGGCTTGCCCATAGACGTGATTAAGCATAACCCAGATCTATGGGCACCAATCCTCCTCAATGTTTTTAACAGCCTCCCTACAGTCCCCATGCCCCAAACCTGGGCCACCAGTATCATAGCCCCAATTTTTAAGAAAGGGGAGAGATCAGATCCAGTGAATTATCGCCCGATCTCTCTCCTGGACAATACACTAAAAGTTTTTGGGGCGAGTTATATATAATAGGGTGGTAGAGTGGACTGAGGACACGGGCATGCTGGACCCGTGCCAGATGGGATTCAGGAGCGGGGTGGGGACTGTCGAGCAATGCTTGAACCTGAAATTGATTATTGATAAGTACAGCATTGCCCGATCGTCCCCTATCTACCTCGCCTTCATGGATCTCTCATCCGCTTTTCACCTAGTGAATAGAACTAAACTATGGGCAATTCTTTTAGATTATGGATTGGATGAGGCTCTAGTAAATGTTCTCGCATATCTCCACACAGACCTCAAAGCGCTAGTCAGGATTGGGGCGGGTGGAGAAGTATCGGGACCCCTTGAAATAGGCAGAGGGGTAAGACAGGGGTGCGTTTTAGCACCCCTGCTGTTTATTATCTACATTAATGGCTTGGCCAAGGCACTAAAAGATGTAACTAGTGACGTACCATTGATCCAGGGGCACCCATTGCCAGTTTTATTATATGCTGACGACGCGGTCTTGATGGGAAGAACTCCCAATGCCCTTCGTCTATTGGTCAGAGGCTTTGTCCAATACATGGAGGGCTTAGACCTGCGCGTCAATTTAAAAAAATCTTTTATCATGCCCTGTGGCACCGGGAAAAGTAAACTCAATGCGATACATATAGGGGCAGACAAATTAGAATCTGTTAGTTCATTTCCCTATCTTGGTTTGGTTTTCGCTGCGAACGGCTCATGGAGTGGACATAAGGCCCACGCCATGAGCAAGTTCTCGAAAGCCAACAACTCTATTCTGAGTTTGTCCCGACCCAAGAAAATAGGCGCCACTAGAGCTATTTCAAAAAATTTTAAGCTACAGTGTTTACCAGTAGCCACATACGGAGCTGAGGTCTGGGGAGCAGGAAAAAGTCCCGGGATCCAGTGTGAAGAAGCGCTATTTTGCAGGAAAATCCTGGGTGCCCCACTTTCCTCGACAGAATGGATTTGCCATGAGGAACTTAACCTCCCCTATGTATGCGACTTTATTAGATCTAGACCTGTTCTTTTTTGGTTAAGGATCTGGAGAAATGACTCTGCAATTTTAACACAAAATATAATAAAAGACTGTCTTAAATGTGATCATGGCATGTCAATTCCCTGGCTCGCTGATGTTTTAAAAGCATTGAGCGATGTAAACAGGGAACATCTTTTCTCCAACCCTAACAACATTGAAGCGAATGATAAAATTGAGGTCAAACAAGCACTGTATGCACTTTATAGTTCAGAACGAATGGAAAAAGAAACTGTCAAATCAACCGTTGTGCTTTATCAGAAAAATGAATTAAGTAGGAATAACCTTGCACAATACCTCACTTTACCAATGACGAATTGGGAAAGATCACTACTGTTCCGATTAAGGGCAGGCTCTATAAAAACGTTATTGGGATTTCCCTTGGGCTATCACCATGCAAATGATTACAATCCATGCCCATGTGATGGTATTAGTAAACAGAATGATTTGCATTTTCTATTCTTCTGTAAATTTTATTTAAAATATATTAATTGGTTTTTAACTCCGTATTTTAGAAAACACAGACCCCTTTCATTAGGGGAATCCTATGCAATGTTGTTGTCCCTGGATACAGATGAATTAATTTCCCGCACTAGCACTTTCTTGAGAATTATTACATGTGCACACAAAACCATGGAAAGCCCTCCTTAAACTGTTTACTTGCCCCATAAGAAATGCTTCAGTTTTTAAATATATTATCTTACATCTGTTTTTAATGTACAAATAAATGTTTTTTATTGTGTACTTTTATGGATTTTATGAAATTCGAATAAAGGTCTTTTGAATTGAATTGAATTGAGTCCGGTTCCCCCTTTGACATATTGCCTCCGGAAACGCTAGGTTTATTAAGTCCCATTTTAACCCCTAATCTTATTGATTTGATGAAGAGGTTTTTAGCAAATGGCATGGTTCCCAAAGCTTGGAAACATGCTATGGTGCTACCGTTACTCAACAAGCCAATTTTGAATACATCTAACTGGGCCAACCATTGCCCAAATTCCTTGCTGCTACTTTCTGCTAAAATTGTGGAAAAGCACATTAACATCCAGCTTTCTGGCTTTTTGGAATCTAACACTAAGCTCCACTCCTCTCAATACGTTTTTTGTCCAGAACACAGTATCAAGAGACATTGTTTGGGGTCACTGAAAATGTTAGGCCGGAGCTGGACTCAGGAGGATCTGCAGCTCTTATTCCTTTGAACCTCAGCACTGCCTTTGACACCATATCCCATTTGGTGCACCTTAAACGACTAGTGGGAGCAGATTTTCATGGCTCAGCACTTTTATGGTTTTAATTCTTCTTGGAAAATTGCTTTTTTCAGCTGATTGCCAAACCATTGTTTTTTCTTCTCCATGGAGTTCCTCGAGGTTCATCCTTGAGTCCCGTGTTATTTGATGTCTATGTTACTCTGGTGGCAGACCCCTATGCAGACAACACCCAAATTGTATATCACTTTTTGACTTGGACAATAGCACTTCCTCCAACTTAACGTGTTGTCTTTGGGAAGTTGCTACTTCTCAATAAGGGTCCCCTTTTTCAGGGAGTTCAATTTTCGGGATCTACCTGCGTTCTCGGCTTTCACTTGCTCAGTAGACATGACCCCATGGTAAAATGGAGGCTGTGATCCTTTATGGGATCTCATCCCAAATGAGGAATTCAGTTCCTTCGAAACAGCCTGTTGTACTTTTACTTTGGGGCCGGGGCACTTCCTCCAGCATGCCAGACTTTCGGTGATCACTAGGAACATCTGGATCTCTTTTCCGGCAGCTTCCCCCAACTCCTATACTTTACGGGCCTTGTTGGAAATAGGTGGGAGGTGTGCCCGTAAACAGGAAGGGGGTAAGCATGGGCGAATTTTGCGAATCTCGCGTTCGCGAATTTTGCGGATTTGCAAACTCGCAATCCGCAAAATCCGCGAATTCTCGCGAATTTGCGGATTTTTATTTTTTTTGTGTTCGCGCGGGTTTCTGCCAGTTCGCGAGGGTTTTGTACAATTTCGCAAAACGCGAACTTACCTGTCGGGTCGCAAGTTTCGCGAACTTGTTGTTTCTACGTGTCCAGCCTGTTTGGGACACTCTTCTTCATCACTGCCACTCTCTGTCACCACTGCCACTCTCTGACTACTCATGCCACCCTCTGGCCCACCCATGCCACCCTCTGTTTCATCACAGCACCCTCTGGTTGTCCAGTCAGTGTACATTATTGTGGCAACGCAAGCACACCTTCCCTGCCTCAAGTGACCTGAATTAATTTGGGGCTGATTAATGTGTCACAGAATATTTTTTTAGCTGGCTCCTGCTTCCTTAGTGCTTCCTGATTAGTGATCTTTTGCACTTGCTAAGTGCTTTCATTGTTGCAAAATTAGTTACAACACCTGCCCTGCCCCAACTGACAATAATGAATTAGGGGCTGATTAATGGATTTGAACCTCCAGCCTGGCTCCTGCTTGTCTCCCTTAGCTGTAATTCAGGACCTTTGTGGCATATGTGTAACTATTCTGAGGTTCAGAGCAGGGTCACATAATAGTTGCAACTGGCAACTGAACTCTGGAGGGGCCCCTCAGGAAGCACTACAGGAAATGGCTACTAATGATGAGCCTGAACTTTTGAACCTGGTAAGTAGTTTCAGTTTTGCTAAGATCGTATTTCTGCAATTTTGCGCTTATTCGCGGGGCGCGAAGTTGTACTGGGAAGCCGCGAACTCACGCGAACAGTGCGAGCAAGCCATGAAATCCGCTGCTCGCGGATTTGCGGATTTTGCGGGAGATTCGCGAATCTCGCGGATTGCAAATTTACCGAAAATCCGCAAAATCCGCGAGCGAAACGGATTTTCCGCCCATGCTTAGAAGGGGGTATCCTTTTCCCATTAGAGCGGCCTGGAATGGAGAATTGAAAGTGGAGATAGGGAACTCACTATGGTCACGTGTGTGCAGACTAGTACGCACTGTCTCAAGGAATGCTAGGTTTAAACTCACCCACTTTCACTCTCTCCAACAAACATATATGACACCATGCCGGTTACACAGGATTGATGCCTCCAGGCCCCAGCGATGCCCCAGATGTGGTCATCCAACAACGTCCTTCCTGCATCCTGCATGGCATTGTTCCCCGGTGCTTTATTTCTGGGACCGTGTGGTCCAGATGGTGATGACAGTGGTGCAATCCATTGTCTACTGGACCCAAGTGCGTACTTACTGCAGGATGTTTGTCAGGGTAGGGACCATAAGATTGCTTTAAATTTTTTACACGTTTCTAGTTTTGGCCAAGTGCTGTGTGGCAATTACTTGGATGGGTACGGTAGGCCCTAGTCTGGAGCGCTGGGAACATGATGTAGCAGAATGGGCTGTAGCGGATGAAGTGAGCCTGAAAAAATGCAGGCCCAATGACAAACTAGGTGAGGACCTTGACACTTGGGGCAAACTGCTGTCTACCTTTTTGGACCTCTATGGCTCTGACTGGGCCCTGGTAATGGGACTGGTAGCTCCTCATCGCTATCCACTTCGGATTGACCTTCACACTCTCACGTATTTGTTGCTGTCTCCCCTGGTTACTTGTGGGCTCTGTGACTATCTTTTATACCACATGACATCGAATATCTCCATATAAATTATAGTGCAACTTTGGATCCTTACCCTGGGTGGGTCAGGGCAATTATATCCTTGGATTAGAAATTCCAGTAACTATGAAGTTACAATGGACTAATCTAATTCAGTGGTCACATAGCCGAACACCACACTAAGGTTTTTGCATGTACAGTTAAACTGGGGAGAGGGTATGCTGGAACTTGGAAAATAATTTCTCTCCATTTCCCTTGATTAATATATACAGAAGTGAGTACAACATTTTATGTGCCCACAGTCAAATTCGAGCCCCATCTGCTTTGGTCCTTCCCAAAACTTGGAACGGGTGAGCCTTTTAGAGTCCTTGCTCACTGCCTTTCATCCAGAGTGGACCTCTTGCATACCCAGCAGGAGTTTGGGTGAGCCACTGAGTACACTGAAGGGCGTTACATATTGGGCTCTGACCATGTCTATCAGCGTGCCCATCCAGCCTCTGGTGGAGAAGCGAAACACCTGGGCTGGTGCAGTGTGCATGTCGGGCCTGTTTTCCTTTCAGAAATGTCTGCAATTTTGGCATTGCTATGTGCGCCTGCTTTATGAGGAATGCCAAGGACATAAACAGTATTAGCAATAACATATGTATCCACTGTATTAGCAATGGCAAGCAGAAAGATTTGACTGTGTTACGGTTGTGTAATTAAGTCCTAATATGTGGATGAAGGTAAACTTTGTTCTGCATTTGTTTTTAAAAGTCCTTTTCTAAGGTATTTTTTTATTTCATGAGGAATTTCTTATCACACTGCCTAGAACCTCTGGATTACTTCAGAGCGCTAGATAAGAAAAAGATTCAAAGGGGTAGAGAAAAGTTAGAGTCCAGTGAGTGAGTGTTTGCCCTGGACTGTAATATTTTTTTTTTAATGTTTTATTGGTATTTACAGGTTACATGTAACAGATATAACAGACATTTTTGGATGTTATTCGCTGACATTTGTATAAAAATAAAGAAAAGAGACATACAAACATAAAACATGAAACATAAAACTCAGAGTGGGGGCGGTTTGTTGGGCAGGAATGTGGCCGTTGTCTGTCAGGGGTCGGTGGGCCTGAGTTTGTGGAAGAGGTGTGGCTATGATGGTTTGAAGGTGTCCATGTGTTGTCCAGTTTGGTCCACATTGCTCGGTCGTGGTGTCTACCTGGTGTATTTCTAAGGGTGGTGGTGTCCGCGCCCCTTAGGAAGATCACCCAGTTGAGCCATCCTATAAAAGTTGGCTTTTGCTGTATTCTTCCAGTTTGTGAGTATGATTTTTGTTGCTGTGGTGAGAAGAAAATCGAGGAGGTTCTAGTCTTCTTGCGTATTGACTTCTTGTGAGATCTGTGCTGTGGCTAGTGAGGCGAATGTGAGCTTGATGTTGCTGCCTAGTGTGTCATTGGTGAAGGCTAAAACCCTTGTCCAGAAGTTTTTTACTTTAGTGCAGTTGAGAATGATGTGTTCTAGGTCTCCCTTTTCTGTGTCACAGTTCCAGCATCTATCGTTGTCTAGCAGTCCTATTGATGCTAGTTTTGCTGGTGTCCAATAGACCTGGTGTAGCAGCCAGAATTTTTTCTGCGCCAGTGCTGGCGATATCATATTCCTAGAAGGGGAAGCCCACAGGGTGTGAAGCTCTTGTTGTGACAGTTTTGTCTTAGTATGGGTTTCCCAATAGGCCGTTTTTTTGTCATTCAGTTTGGACGTGCCAGGTCGGAGCAGTTTATATAGAAGTGAGAATTGGTGGCCTGTCTGGTTTATGTTCTCCATTAGTTGGAAGATAGAGGGGGTCTGTCTGTGAATCTTTGCCTTCGTTAGGGCTGTTTTGATGGGTAGAAATGTGTAAAGTTCTACGTCAGGCAAGTTGTGTTCTTCTTTGAGGTGGTTGAAAGTGTAAGGTACTCCATCGGGTTCTAGTTGAATTGGGAAGTGGATGTCTTCGCATTTCCAAGCCTTCATGTCAAGGGTTTTACCTCTGTATTTAATCTTGTGGTTCTCCCATAGTGTTTCCCATCTTGAATATCTGATGCTGACCTCTAGTTACCGGTCTATTGTCAGTAGCGCATTTTTTGTGAGCCTTAGGATGGGGTTGTTGTTGAGTGCGTGTTTGTTTGCTGTTAGTATAGTGAGTGGTGCAGAGTTGTTTAGGATCGCTCTCTCTATGCTTAGCCATGTGGGTGTGTATTTTTGGGTGGGAAGCAGTCAGTGCATTTCTTGCCTAGCTATGAATGCTAGTTGGAACGTTTTTGGGTCCGCTATGTTTAGCCCGCCTAGATTTTTTGCTAGTCTGAGCTTGCGTAGGCCTATTCTCGCTTTCTTGCCCTGCCATATAAATTTGTTGATCATGAAGTCTAATTTTTTATGGAAGTCTTCTGTAAGGGACAGTGGGAGAATGTCTGCTGGATAGTTAATTATTGGCGTGACCATCATTTTGATTGTTTCTATGCGGCCCCACCAGGTGATAAACTTGGGTGACCAGGAATCCAGCAGGGTTTTAACTTTGGACAGCGTAACGGTTTCGTTTAGTTCTAGGGTGCTTCTTAGATTGTTTTTGAATTGGATACCCAGGTATTTGATGGCTTTTGGTTGCCACGCCAGTCCTATATTATCCATTACTTCTCTGGTGGTATGGACGTTGAGTGGCATGCAGTCCGATTTGTCCTTGTTGAGTTTATAGCCTGAGTGTTTGGCATATGTTTCTATTGTGTGCATGCGTGCAGGTATGGATTTGGCTGGGTCGTTACTCAAGATTAAAAGGTCATCATTGTAGGCGGCTATTTTGGCTGTTGAGTTGTTTATTGATATTCCTGCGATTTGTCTGTTCGCTAGGATATCTGTGATCAGGGGTTCTAGCGCTGGTAGGAATAGTAGCGGGGCTAGAGGGCAACCCTGTCTCGTTCCTCTCTCAAGTATGAATGGTGCGGAGAATCCACTGGTTATGGCGATCTTTGCTATGGGTTTAGTGTATAGCGCCATTACTTTCATCGTGTATTCAGCTCCTACGTTGTATTGGTGTAGGCAGGAGACTCTGTCAAACGCTTTTTCCGCCTCAAGTGTGATAGCTACGGCTGGGTGCGTCGAGTTTGAGGCGTGTTCGATCATGTGGCATAGTAGTCTGGTGTTATCATGTGACATACGTGATTTCATGTACCCTACTTGCGTCTTCCCGATTAGTTGCGGTAGGAATTTGTTGAGTCTGGTGGCTAGTATTTTTGCGTATATCTTGCAATCTAAGTTGATGAGAGATATGGGGCGGTAGTTTTTGGGCCATTGTGTGTCCTTGCCTTCTTTGGGGATGACTATGATATCAGCTTGTGTCATAGTTTCTGTTGTTGTGCCTTCATTCGAGCATTGATTGAATGTTTTTGTCAGGACTGGTGCGAGAAGTTCTTTGAACTTTTTGTAGAAGGGTGCTGTGTATCCGTCTGGCCCTGGTGCCTTGTTGTCTTTAAGTGAGTGTATGGCCGTAGCTATTTCGGATTGCTTGAAATCCTGGCCTAATGCTCTAGCTTCCTCATCTAGTAGTTTGGGCAGGTTGAGTTTGTTAAGGTAGTCTGTGGTGCCGTGTTCATCTATGTTGTTGTCTTTGGTGTAAAGCTCTTTGTAGAACTCTCTGAAGGTCTGTAGGATACTATTATGGCTTGTGTGTGTTATGTTTTGTTTGTCAGTAATGTTTGGGATGGAGTGTTGTCTTTGTTTGCGTTTGAGGTATGAAGCTAGAATCTTCCCTGCTTTGTTGGCTTCGCATAGGTTGATCTGTTTGTATTTCCTGATCCACAAACCTGCCCTCTCACTTAGGATTCTGTCGTATTCATATTTCTTAGCTGTGAGGGTGAGGAGGAGGTCTGAGTTCTTCAGATCATCTATGTGTTTTGCTTCTAGTTGCTTGATGTCATTGTCTAGTTTATTTAGTTGTGCTTTTGCTTCTCTATCTCTCCTGGCTTTAATTTCTATGAGATTGCCTCTTATAGTCGCTTTAAAGGCTTCCCATAGACATTTTGGGTTGGTGCCCTCAATATCGTTTTCTCTTATGTAGTTTTTGATCGCTGTTTCTATTGTTTCCTTGTCTTCTTGTCTAGCTAGGTTATGTTGTTGAATCGCCACTTTCTGGTGATGTGGTTGTTGTGTCTGCCTGTTAGGTGTAGGCTTATGCACGAGTGATCTGAGATCATTCTAGTTGCTATCTCTGTATGTTCAATCAGGTGCGTGTGTGATTTAGAGATGAGGATGTAGTCAATTCTGCTGTAGGTATTGTGCGGGTTGGAGTAGAACGTATAGTCTCGAGTGTCTCGGTGCTGTAATCTCCATGGGTCTTGTAGCTGGAATCTATTGCAGATGTTTTTTAAGATGCTATGGGAGGCTGCTGGTGTTGTCTTGGCGTGTGATTGTCTGTCTAGCGTGTGGTCTAGGACTAGGTTGAAATCGCCAGCTACTATGTTTAGACCGTTCGTGTGGTGTCTTCCTAGTACCTTGTTTACTTTCTCCCAGAATGGTGAGTTCTCCGTGTTGGGCGCGTATATATTTGTTACCGATATTGTCTCCTCTCCTCTTTTGAGTTGTGTGTGCAGAATTCTGCCTTCCTCATCGTGTTCTACATTTTCGATTGTTATTTTGAACTTAGAGCTCACCATGGTGACCACTCCTCTCTTTTTCCCTACTGCTGGTGCGCATGCTAGGTGGCCTATCCACATCTGCCGATAGTTTGGTTTCTTGCAGTTGGATGATGTCTCCTTTAGTTTTTGCAAGATAGTCTAGTATCTTTTTTCTTTTGACCGGGTGGTTCAACCCCTTAACGTTCAACGATACCACCTTGAGATCCGATTGTAGAGTGTCCCTCTTACTCATTGTGTCTTGGTTGTGGTCGCTCTAACTTGGTCTGTGAGTGTCTGGGAAGTGTATTGTGAGGTCTGTCTTGTCGGGTGTCAAGGTGCTCTTGGTGCCTAGGGTTTTGGGCCTGACTCCTGTCCGGAGTTGTGCATTGGGTATGGTGTTGACTAACATGACAAACATGACTAATACTGCAAAACATAAATGATGAATACAGGTGCTCCTCCTCCTCCCCCATTCTGCCTATCCCTCCCTACCCTCCCCCCTCCCTACTTTGTCGTTCTGGAAGCGTGCAACAGCAATGTACTCCTCTCCCCGCTTCCCCGGGACTCTACTAGGGTTGGCGATCTTGCTGTGATTCGTCTTTAATGCGCCCTCCAATTTCCCTTGGCTCTATTAATATTGACTTGGTCTGTGGAATTGGTCTATAGTGTACATTAGAAAGGACATGTGTCGCTTTACTCTTGTAGTTGTTCTTGGCTTCTTGGTGTGCTGCTTGGACCTCTCGCGTTGTCCAGTCATTGGAGGTGTGCACGTTGACTTTGCTGAGGTAGATACGTTGCTTGGCTTATTCAGTGCTTGTTAGTGCTAATGTTTGAAGTCCTTGTCTGAAAGAGGTAGATATGGCTGGTTGATCATGTGTGAGGTAGATCTGGTTGTTTTTGTTGCGAGCTGGGCGCCTAATCTGCGTTATCTTGTGATGTTCTTCTTTTCGCCGATGTCGTTGCTAGTTCCATAGCTTGTGGTGTCGTTCCCCTTATATGTAGTGCTAGTTCATTTGGGTCATCAAAGATTAGTGTTGCGCCGTTGCTGGTTATTCTGAATTTTGTGGGACCGACAAAGGAGTATGTTATGTTTTTCCTCCTTAAATTTTCTCTTGTGCGAGGAAGCCTTTACGGATATCTACTGTTGGTTTGGAGAAGTCCTGCGTGAGAATGATCTTGTTACCCCCCCATTGTAGGTTTGCATTTTTTCTTGCCACTCCGAATATCGCTTCTGTATGGTGTGAGCATAGGGGTTTGCATATTATTGGCCTTGGAGTTTGTCTGTTGCCTTCTTTCTGCGCCGGGATTCTGTATGCCTTGTCTAGTTCGAAGGGGTTTTCAAACTTCAGATTTGTCAGTTTCGGGATGAGGTCTTGTAGCAGGGCCACGCACGAGCCCGCTTTGTCTTCTTCACCTTCTGGGATGCCCAGGATTCTTATGTTCCCTTTTCTCTGCCGGTCTTCGAAATCGGCTGCCTGTTTTTGTAGCTCCGTTGTCACTTTGGGAATGTGACCCATGGTCTTGTTTGACAGTTGTGATTTGTCCTCGATGTCGCTGACTCTTTGTTCGGCAGAGTTGATTCTATTGTTGGCAGTGTGGATGTCCGCCCTGCATGCTGCGAGTTCCAGTTTGATGGCATCCGTGTCTTTTTTCGTCAATTTCGCTAGTTCGTGGACTTCGGCCAGTTTTTTGAGGATGACATCCAGTGTGGCATTGATGTCTGATCTGTTTGAGTGGAGATTCTGGTGTGGCGTCTGCTTTCGGTTTCTTTTTTTGTTGGGATAGCTTCCCCTCGCTACCCGCCATGTTGCTCAGTCCTCTGTTGGACTGTAGGATAGCGAATCTCTTTTCGTCTCCTGCTGTTGGCTCCTTGTCTTGTGCTTTTTGTCTCGCTGGTTTTCCAGCAGGGACTGGCTTTATTGTTGGGCGAGTGTCCCTTGTGGCTCCCTTAGTTTTGGTCTTTGCCGTTGCTTTTGGTTGTGTTGGTGCCAGTTTCGCTTTTGTTTCCGCGTGCTCCGGCAGCACGCTCTTTGTGTGCGCTTTTTTCTTGTTTTGGGCGATAGGGCGGTTGATCTGTCCCTGTTCGTTGTTATTCTGTGAGTTCAATGGCGCCCTTTGTGCATTTGGTCCCAGAACGGTATGTTTGCTATGTTGTTGTTTGCTGGAGCATATGCTTGGTAGTGCTCGGATAATTGCTCGTTTCCTCTCTCGCGATGGTCGCTGTATTGCGGTTTGCTGATTGTGTGAGGGTAAATGCCCACTGCTCCTCTCAAGATGGCCGCTGTGATGTGGATTGCTTCCTCGGTATAGCTATATGTCGGCGGATCGGTGCTCGTTATTCCTCTAGTTATGGCTGATGTGTTGTTAGCTGGTGGTTGGACCCCTTGTGCTTCTTTGCTTGTTCGTGTGCCTGGTTGTGCGCGGCTTATTGTGCTTCTCCTCTCAAGATGGCCACTGTCTTACTGTTTGCTGATTGTGTGCGGGTAGTGCTCGCTTCTCCTTTCAATATGGCCGCTGTGTTGTGGCTTGCTCCCCCCTCTTATTTGTGGAGCACTTCCTTGTTAAATTTTGTGTACTGTCTGGGCGGCGGCTGAGTTGTCTTCGCACGATTTGGCGGTGGCAGTCCCCCTCTGGCTCTAGCTGTGCTTTGCCTCGTTGTTCGCGGCTCGGTGCTTGCTCGGTGCTTGCTTCCACACCCAAGATGGCCACCTGTTCGTACCCGCGTGTTCGTGTGAGCCCTGCTTGCCAGTTAGCTCGGTAGCGCTCTAGTGGGCATATCCTTCACTACGGTGGGTGCGTGGTTCCGTTAACTCTGCTCTGTGCACTTATGCCTTGCTCTGCCACGGTAGTGCCTTTTCTTTGCTGGCCAGGAGCTGGAAAAACTAAGTTTGAGTTTTCTAAGATGGCCGCCCCCTGTAGCAGTGTTGGTTTTGCTTTTGCCTATGCTAGCGTCTTGTGCACTGTTTTGTTATTAACCTCGGTAAAAGTTGGGCGGGGGTGGTGTGGGCGCTATTTGTTGTTGTAGTTGCGCTGTGCTAACCTTGTGGCCTTGATCTATTAATCTGCACGGTCAGCGGTGCCTTCGTTTATCCCCCGTTGTAGCTCCCGCCATCTTTCCGATTCCGCTCCGCTCTGCTCACACGATCGATACTTCCTTATTTTTGGGTGCCAGGTCTTTTGCTCGGCTCGATTTTTCTTGCTATGACATGCCCGGATGGTTCCGGTTGGTAATTCTCTGCTTGGATTCTACTTTTCCGGTAGTTTTGCACTGATTATTCTTTTTCTGGTCCTGGGGTGCTGAGGAGCTCTGGACTTACTCGTCTCCTCTTATTTATTCGTTGAGTTTAAGGTGAGTTATAAAGGTTCCGTTTTCAGGTTTCTCCTGAAATGTGTGTTGTTCTGTGCCAACCTTGGGGTGAGGCTTAGGGTGTTCCATACTGGGACATATACTCTGAGGATCTTACACTCCTGTTTCAGGAGTTTGAAGATATCTTTTTAGAGCCTAGTCCTGAAAGTATAAGAATCGGAATGTTATGCTGCATGAGTGGTTAAGTTGCCGTTTTCACTTCATTAAAGACATATTAACTAAGCAATGCATTCCTCTCCCCCATTACCGTCCTTTAACACAATATTCTAAACCATTCATTTTTACTGGATGGCAAGCACTTGCCGCACACCAGCAATGCTAAGCACATCAATACAACTACCATGCTGTCTGTGCTTGCTGATTATTTCATTTCTTGCTGCATTAAAGTTTAGTTACTCTTTTTCTGACACACTATTCATTATGAAAACCTCTTTACACTTTTTGGCATCTGCTATAGATTGGAGGTTGAAATCATCTACAAAAGACTTTCCCTAACTTCTAGGCCTCTAAAGTGCTGCTTATATCATTATTAAGCAAGACTGGACAGAGAGGATTTATTTTGTTATAAGACGCGAGGTTCAAATTAAGCAGTCTCTTTTCTTATTGTTTAATTGTAGCACGTAAAAGCAAACTACAATTCCCACAATCCTACTCACCTAGGCAGGAAGTGTAAGCATAGCAAACATACAATCAGCACCCTATAAATAGTGCAGTCCCACAAGAAATGTTCTCATTTCTTGCTGCTGAGAGAAGTTGTTCTTTTTATTGTTCGAATATTTTTATTTGATATAAAATGGAAAAGAAAATCAAGAAGCACACAATACAAAGATAAGCAGTACATGCCAAATGTCCGAGGGAAGAGAGAGAAACAATTACATCAATTGAATGATGTGGCTGGTGATAGTTTACACGTAATAACGAGTGGTTACGAAGCACACATGGTGGTAGTTATGTCTAGCAATTGGTAGGTCTAGTTATTCACAATTCAGACTGTCTGATCAAAGAGTACTGCAAAAACAAGTCTACTGGCTCATGAGAGGAGAGAGGAAGAGAGAGAAAGAAAAGAGGGAGACAGAGAGAGAGAGAAAAGAGGGGAGAAGGAAGGGGGGTAGAGGCATGGATGGTACCGCTACATTGGTCAGGGGTAAGCTGGATATATGATAAATTCCAGACATTACCCCAAACAAGCGAGGAAACGAAAGAAGACTTTGTGGTGGTTTGTTCTCCTGTAAGTATTTATCCAATGTGTCCACAAGCCACTACGGCTCGATGAGCCATGGAGCCTAGAGTATAAAGTGTTATCAGTGCCTCTAACTAAGCACAGTAAGTCGCTCTATAATCAGGCCACACTGATGTTTAAAGTGTAAAAGGCCATTTATTAGGACCAGGCTGCACAAACATAACCAAACAATATTTAATAATCAACAACAACTCCCCGCCCAACATCAACTCAACCTTCATACACACCGGACTCACCTTCCATTCCACTCTATGGCCCATTCCATTCTTCATCCCTTTCTTCCGATCTCTCTTAGCTTCTGATCAATTGCACCCCAAGGTTTGTTGGGGTTCACACTAACCAGGGCCCAGAACTCCTCATCATAACTCAACAAGGCAAACCCCCCAAAATTGTAACTGCACCTTCCTTATAATATCCATGTACTTCAACAGGGGATAGCCCTATCTAAGTGCTTCTCGCAATATATACTTGCGTAGATGATAAAGGCAGATGTCCAATTCTCCATGCACACTGGCACCCTGGGTCACCTAGTCAGCTCCCATTCCTCCTCCTTAGATCCTTCCTTCGCCTGCACTTCCCTATGCAAGAGCTTGAATACGTCTATGTATTCATGCTTCCAAATCCTACTCTTAATCTTATCCGATAAGTGGGACCCCAGGGGCAAGGCCAAACCCATATATGGCAGTTTCTTCTGATGCTTGTCCTCCGCCTTTCTGTCCTTGTCCTCCTTCCCACCAGTCTTGTCCTCTTTCCCTACAGGTTTGTCAGTCTGGACACGGCCTTCACCACCGCCTTGCCTGCTGCAGCAGCGGGCACCCCGACCCCGACACACCAGCTGCCACTCCCCCCCGCATCCCGCAAAGACCCATCCCCCACACCCACAGACCTGCAAGCCTTCTTCCGGCCCCCCTTCGGGCCCTCTTCCCAAGCAGACCGCCAAGCCCCCTCACCTGACAAAGGCGTCTGCGTCACTCCGATCGTCCTTCCGAGCTGCTGGCCTTAGTGGTGGACGCTTTCGCCTTGCCCGTCTTCTTCTGTGAGGCCTGCAAAACACCAAGACCACTGTTGCTCTGCACCCCCCCCCCGTCCTGTCCAAGTCATCCCTCACCTCCCCGACTTCCAAATCATCACTCTCATAACCATAGTCCAACTCCAAAACAGGGTCATCTGCCACAGGCTTCCACACAACCTCACGTACCGCTCTCTTCACTCCTTTCTGCACCTTCACGCCACCACCTCTCTCCCGCACCACACACAACGCTTTTGCCCACTCCCGTGCTGGAGGGAAGGCCACCGCAGACCCCCTGCTGCTTCAAGGCGGTGTCCAGAGGCAGTCTTACACACCGCCAAACCTGTCACCCCTTTGCTGACCTCCGCCAGCTGGGATCCCCCCTACCCTCCAGGTCGCTCCAACCTGACCCGGCTCTGGCATTGTCGGGCCTCGCCACCGTCCTGGCCATCCCTTACTGCCCTGGCTGCACCCCTCTGCCCCCCACTGGCTCCCGCCAGGCCCTCTCCGCTCTCTCCCTATCCTCCAGCCCCGCCCATCGCTCCTCTTCCGAGGTGGGCGTAGGGGGCCCCTCCATCTCTTCATCCCAGACTGCCCCTGCCCTGAGTGCTTCCGGTTCCGCCCACCGAGCCTCAGTTCCCTGATCCTGGCTTCAAGGTCCAAGGGCTCCCACCTGGGCAACAAGGGTGGGTAATCCCCCTAGGCCCCATGCCCTGCATGTGCCTCCAAGGAGTGATTGCACTGTGGAGCCCCCACCCCCAGACCTCCCAGGCACACCCTGCTGCCCCTCTCCTCAATCCTCTTCAGGGCCAGGGGGCGAGATCGCCGGCCCCCGAAAGATCTATGGGCATGTCCCCCCCAAGAAACCCAGCTTCATCGCATGTCGCCTCCTCCCCCTCACTGTCCACCCCCTGCTCAGCCTCTTCTAAACAAACAGGAGCTGCCCCCACTGCCCCCAGCCCCACCTCCTGAACGGGCACCTTGGAAAGTGTGTCCTCTAGAGAGTGCAGGCCTGCCCCTGCACCCCTGCCTCCTCTTTCTGGGCTAATAGCATCGGTCGCAAGGGGGGCTTCCTCACTCCTCCTTGCCCAAGATTGCCAACGGGCGCTTGCTCGGCCCCACCCCCTCCCAGACGCACCTCGGCGGTGATGGCTCCTCCACAGACATGGCCTCACTGCCGCAGATACACCCGCGGAGGCCACCCGCGGGACCCGCTCGAGCCCCACCTACGCCTCACTAATGACCCCGGGCCTCAACAAGTCCTCCCGCCCGGCCCGCCCCCGAACCCTCAAGGCCTCCCTTACCTCCGCGGCCGTCATATTGGCCATAGTCCCACGCAAACAGCCGCCGCAACACCGGACGACACCGAACCGCTCCAGCGACCAGTAGGCCACGTCGACGTCCACCTGCAGCATGTAGAAACCCCAAAAGGCCTACACTAACTTCCTAACACCTTAGAAAAAACTACCCCACCTGATAATGCCAGAATGCAGGAAGAGGAAGTCGCCTTCCTCTCCTGCATTATTATACCCACCCCCCAAACTACACCCCTACCCACAGCCTGGCCCTCCCCGTACGAACGACCCCAGGGGAAGACTAGACTGCGTCTTCACTTCCCCTGGGGCCCTGCATTCGACCACTGGTGAAAGGCGCTGGGGTGGGGTAGGGTTGGATTTCCAGTCAGAGAGGACTGCTTTGGTGCCTATGAGAGGAGGGGGTCTTCTAGTGGGGAGGTGTGAGAGTCAATTTCAACTGCACGGGCTGAGATATGTCTTTTTGATGGTATTGTATAGCATGAGAATTCTAATTTTGAAAAGGAAAGAGTATATTTAGTTTGTGGTGTGCACTCTGTGGTGGCTGATTTCTTGGTTTTTCGGTCGAGCCTAGAGCAGCACATGCTCTGCTTGCTCGACTTTTAGTAAAGGGGTAAAAAAAAGTGCTACCAGATGCTGCCAAGGCCGGCCTAGAGCTCGAGTGCCTCTCTCTGCGCTTCAATTCCAACCCCCTCCCCCACCACAGATCTTGTCACTCTGCTGGCCTCATTAAGTGCAGCGCGCGAATCTGCACTATTCAAGCACTCGCGCCTTTGTTGTGATTCTTCCTGTGTCTGGTAAGCACCAAGACCACTTCACTTCTTTTTACAATGCTTGTTGTTCATAAGCAGGTAAGTACTGGCAAAAAAGTTCCCTGTGCTCTTAACTGATACTGCAAGTTAAACTTATTCTTTAGTTTCTTCCATTTTATGATCCTACTTGTTTACAAGACTCACATTTCTTTCTATCTGCTTTCTAAAAAAAAATATTTTGAATTTGCTGGGTCAATTGAAAGTTTACATATGATAAAAGCGTTCCGAAAGAAGTCTGCTTTCTTTCTAAATATTTCATTGCACACAAATTGGTCAAGATGCAGTGAATGATTTATGATGTGGGAACTGCCAAGACTCAAATGTCAATCTCCTCCTTTTAAAAATTTGTTTCCGATAATTCGGTTCCTGAAGCTTCAGAAGATGATGCTGTGAATATTCGGCCCCCTACTTTCTATGCAAGGAATGAGCCCCCACCCCAAATCGATCTGTGTATTGCTAGAGCTATGGGCGAAATCTGTACTTTGCTGAGCCAAATTCAATCTCGAAAAGAAAACTTAGCTTCTTTACACCGTGGGGTCTATTCCCTAAGGCATTTTGGAGTATATAAAAATTCACTCCTGTAGCACTATTTTATGTGTTCTTGCATGCGTTTTTGAATTGGCCCCAAAACGTCCAACTACCTATTGTTAAATGTGTGAAGAGGGCATAGTGCATTATGTCTGTACTATAGTTATTCCCTTAACATTTCCATTTTATTCTTATTTAGAAGTTTTTGGGGTAATTCAAAAAGAATCCAAGAGTACGTAAAAAAGTATTACAGGAGTATGTTTTTACATACTCCAAAATTCACTTGAGAATAATTGGTCCCAATTTATTTACTTCAGAAACACCACCAATTAATATCAGAGTCAAGCTTATCAGGTTCAGGTTTTAAAGTCTTTATTTCGATTTAAAAAATCATAAAAGACACATTATAACACACATTATTAAATAAGTTACATAGTTTTAGCTAGTCTAATCCATGTACAATTATATTTGTTATTGTTTGAAATGCCACTACAACAACGGCTAGGTTCAAGTATGTAGACAAGACAATACAACACTAGACTAAGACAAGATTTAGATAAACAAAACTGGGGTAGACTATACAAAGCTAAATTAAACCAAGGTTTTTAAAAAATTAATTTAAAAAGATATTAAACATCGTGAGAGAAAAACCTGATACGGACATAAAAATTAGCAATTACATTCTATACAAGAACATTTAATAAGAAACCGTTCCAGATATAAGGTGCATGGGATGCAATCGTATATTTACAGCAGAGAAAAATGTACAGCCTTATAGTGGAGCATCAGAGGACACTATCGGGGGTTTGTCAGATGTTTTGACCTAATAATCCAGGCCCACCCTAGATACTTGGCTAGACTCACTACAAACACCTCAGAGGTGTTAGTTTTTAGCGCCCAAATGGCCTCTGCAGATTTTCTAAAAGGAAGACGCTGAAACAGCGGTTTTAGCCATTTGGTTCGCGGCTCTGAGTAGCTAGGGCAGGCAAATAAAAAGTGTCCTTCTGATTCCTTCTGACCTAAGCACCCTTTACAGAGATCCGAAGCACCAATGGACCATTTGTTTATAAAGGTGTTCAATGGCAGAGCTCCTACCCGAAACTGATGATAGAGTTTCTTGTCCAGCGATTTGGTAATAACATCCCAGTAAGGTTCACGGGACGGATCCAACTTGAAGGTCAGGAACCTACCCGTGAGACTGGTAGAGCTGGAAACTGTAACTCGAGTTTGGCGGAGCGTGGCCCAATACAATGCTTTAAATTCTTGTTTGGAGGGAAAGGCGCTAGTTGAGGGGGCTGTCCATAGCTGTTCTAGCCCCATATCTACCAAGATGGTTTTTACAGTGTGGAGCCAAGGAATTTTCCCAGAACCCCCAATTGACCTGACTTCTGCTAATTCTTTTGCAAATAGAGTCAGGTCAGGGGAGGTCCATAATCGCCTCCAAAAGGCCACCAATCTGAACCTGGCCATCTCATTGATCGGAGGGCATCCCAGATCCAAACAAAGAGGGATGGATGGGGACGACTGTGGTAGTCCTACTAGGTTCCGTAGAAACTTACATTGGGTTTTAAACAGATTTAAGAGGTCCATGTAACCCCAGAGATCTGCGCCGTATAAGATTGCGGTGCTAATCTTGGCGTCATATATCTTGAGAGCTGGGGTAACCCGCTTAGTATTAGATCTCTTTTGCTCCTTTATTAAGCAACCAGTTAGTTGGGCGAGCTTGAGATGTTGTGCACCGACTTGATCTTTCCATCTCAGATGGCTATCTAGAGTGACCCCCAAGTATGTCATAGTCTCAACTTGCTCCAGGATGACTCCACTCATGCTTACGGAGCTCCGGACAGGATGGTTCCTCGTAAGGACCATGAACTTCGTTTTGCCCACATTTACCTTAAGGTTATTTGTGGCACAGAACTCCTCAAAACGGTCCAACGCCCGCTGTAATCCGCAGCGAGTTCTAGAGAGGAGTAGGGTGTCATCGGCAAAGATGAGCATTGGAAACCTTGTCCCGGCCAGCATTGGGGCATCAGTGGGAGTATTTGAGAAGAATTTCACCACTTGATCAATAAACAAAAGGAAAAGTGTTGGTGCCAAGACGCACCCCTGACGGACACCTCGAGTTACGGGAAATGATTCCGTCACTTGTCCCTGGCCTCCCCACCCTTGCGTAGTTGTCCTCTTGCAATTTAATTATTAGGTCAAGTAGCTCCGATGGTATTCCTAATTTCCTCAGGACTCCCCACAATGTGTCCCTCGGCACGAGATCGAAGGCGGACTTCAGATCGATGAATGCTGCAAAGATGGTACCACCACCGAGTAAAACCACTTTCCAGTAGATCAGACAAAATCTGAACACCTGGTCGATGGTGCTTATGCCCGATCTGAAGCCCGCCTGCATAGGAGATAATATGTCCTCAGATTCAATCCAGCCCTGAACCCTGCCCAGGACCATGCGCGCAATGATTTTTTGTATGGAGTCGATGAGACTAATCGGGCGGTAGTTGCCTGGATTAGACCTATCGCCTTTTTTAAATATTGGTATTATCTCGGCCCCCTTCCAGGACTTGGGGATTCTTGCTCCTTTAGCTAGTGAGTTGTCAATCTTGGTTATATAGGGCAGCCACAAAGCGGGGTTAGCTTTGAACAGATCGGCGGGATGAGGTCCATCCCCGGCGCTTTCCCTCGCAGGGTCAAGCCTAGTGCTAGCTCAACCTCTGTTTCTGAGAAGATACGTTTCTCCCCATAAGTAAGTAACGGGGGTGCCTCTCCCAGAATGCATAGGGATTTAGGATTCTCAACACTAAATTGGGCTGAATATAAAGTCGCCCACTCTTCAGGAGGTACATGATTTGCGGGGGAGCGTGAGTCAGAACCCTTCCCCCACTTGACTAGATCCCAAAATTTTGTTGGATTATTCGAGGTGGAGGCATCCAGAAGGTCCAACCAATACTTGTCCTCCCACTCCCGTTTGGCTTCCCACTGTATTTTCCTATATTGCAGCCTAGCTACCTTAACTGCACCCATATCCCGGGATTTGATTGCTTTAATAAGGTGTGTATGGGCCTCCCTGCATTTTTTGTTGTACCATTTATGGTGGAGGGCATTTACTTTAGTGGTTCCCTTCCGGCACGGGAGAGAAAGTAGGGACTTTAACTGGTCGAAACAGCGGTTGTGGAGATTAATAATATTATTAGCCATTTCCGGGCTACCCCCCAACAAATCATGTTTCAGCATTTCATTAAACACATTTGTAACCACAGTGTTAACATTGTCCTGTAAAGTTTCATCCTCCACGATCCTGGACCATTTTAACCTCTTCCTGTCGTTAGTTAAGAGAACATCCCCTGTTCGTGAGGTACTAGGCTCCTCCAGTCTCTTTATGCCTGGTAACCTTAGTTGGAGTGACAAAGGGTTGTGGTCGCTTTCTGGGCGGGATACTACTTCCATGTCCACTAACAGGGGCCAATATTCCAACTTTAGCAAAATATAGTCAATACGGCTTCTCCTTAGGCCATTATCAAAAGTGTATTTGGCTCCTTTGTCAGATCTGGTGCGGCCGTTGCTGGCCCGAAATCCCCAAGTTAGGCAAAGAGCCATCCAGTTCACTGCTGCCTCGGTCGCATTGACAGATTTATCAGACATCAGGTCAGGAATATCCCAAGCAGCGTCCTCTGCTGAACCCCAGCTGTCCCCTAAGTCGTACAGCGGCTCAAAGGTACAGTTTAAATCGCCTGCTAGAAGGATAACATTTTCACTACCCAAACCAGCAAGGTTATGATCTAATTCATTCAACAGGGCGGGGCTGCGACCACCAGGTAGACCTCGAGCATATATATTAAACATGATCAAATCCCGATGTCCAGCCCTGCGCAGCCTAATTATAAGAAGGTCCGGGTTCTGTACAAATATCTCTGTGGGGTAGAATCCCAATGACTGCTTCACCCAAATCAATAAACCCCCTGATGCACGCCCTTTGCCCCCTCGGATCGCTGGTTTAAAAAAATTAACATAGCCCAACCTAAAGGTTGGGTCGGGTGCCCAGGTTTCCTGAAGTAGGATGATGTCGAATTTATCCACAAACTCCAATTAGTCTTCAGAGAGCATTCGGCCCTTAACCCCAGCAACATTCCAGGATATTATGTTTAGTTTTTCTGTGGTATAAACCACAGGGGGGGACATCAAAACTGGAACTGCTCGGGTTGCCTGGTCACCCCCACTACTCCACCTATTCTCAATACTCCTAAGGTTATCCGGGATGTCCCCACCCTTCATAGTCTCTATTACATCTTTGGGTATTAATATGGTGACCTCCGTCGTGGGTAAATCCCCCATGGTTTCCTCTACATTGTGTATAGACTGTGGGGCCTCCTGACTCCGCCTCACTGACTGGTACCCGTCGTTTTCAACAGGGTTGGTCAGCCTAGGTGGTATGTGATGTCAATCTATGGCCTCAAGGTCAGATAGAGGGCCAAAGTGGTTGAAGAGAAATGGACGTTGCTGGGCTTGGGGTGTCATTTCCAAGGGATACCTCCTAGCTGGGGGTTGTCTAAAGATGGGGCCTGATGGAATAAAACTTTGTCTATGGGGGTAAAAATATGATAGCCCCAATGTTTGGACATCCCCCTGTCTAGCAAACCTAGCTTCTCTTCGAATAGTGTCCACCACCCATGGATCCTTAAACGAGATTAGGATACAATCTCCCTCCAGATCCTTGGAACCATGACCCACCCAATCGACTCTCCTTACAAAAAGTATTTCAGTTGGCGAGGATGGGGGCAGGGGTCGGTTTTTATTTAGCCAAAAGATCACCTTGTTGCGTAAGTCCCAATACAACTCCTTACTACCGGGTTTTAAGGGAGCAACACCAGTTAATACTATGGTATATTGTCTGGCCTCCGTAGGGAGATCAGCGCGTGGAATAGCATGCCTGGTGTGTTTCTCCACCCTTGGGTTCATATTACTACGCTGGGTAACTATATCTCCGTGGGAAGGCTGTCGGGAAAGATTAGGGTTAAGTTTTACCTGTGGAGGTGGCCTGGTGCTTTGGGGTCTAACAAAATTAGGTTTGTCAGTGGCCTTCGTCTTGAGGGTATGTGGTAAAGAGATCTCAGTTGTCTTGCTGGATGTAGTTTTTGATTCCCCCCCCCCCCCCCCCCCCCTGTAGGCCTATTGATAACTGCCCCTGTCAATTTAGTGTTAGTGGCATTACTAGTGGGAATGTTATTTACACTTGATGTCTTTGGTGCTAGCTGTGTAGTAATAACTCCCACTGAGCTGGTGCTGGTTAGTTTTTGTAGCAAAGCCAAGTTTGTGCTCACTACAGCCTCCAGTGTGTCTATTTTTGAGGTCATCAGCCTAGTCCGTTCCAAAACGGGGAGTAGGAGGGTTTTAATCATGGCCTCCATTTTTACTAGCAAAGTCTCATCACTATTAAGGCACATTGGGCAGGGATCGGAGGAACCCAAAGGGATAAGAGAAGGGCACAAGACATTAGGGAATACAGAGGGAATGCGTGTGTCTATGGAAGGCCTGGGGGCCAGGCTTTCATTGCCAGTTGCGTCTTTTATTTTTGGCATCTTACATTCTGGTGGAGAAGCGTGGCTCAGTGGTTAGAGGCGGCAGACCCGGAAGCTGAGATCGGCTGTGGACCAGGGTTCGATTTCCCGCCTCGGCGGGTCTCGGGCTCAAAAATTCCACGGAGTCGACAATTCTCGCTCCGGTGCCTACTCAACTCACGGGGTCACACTCTGCGACTCTGGGCAATAGCTTGCTTAATCTCCACTACGGCCCCTCGCGGCGGGATGCCTGGCTTTCACCTTGTGGATACCCGGCTGGGATATCTCACAGGGGAATACCAGGACGGGTTCCCTAAGCAAGCGCCTTGGGACCCCTGGGTTAAAGTGCGCTATATAAATCGAAACACATTTACATTTACATTTACATTCTCTCCCCTCCAAAAGGCTCGAGTCTTGCTTTCTCTTTCTAGATGTTATGTCTATGCCTGGGGGGTCTGCAACAACTACGGTGTTAGGGGCATTGGGAGGTGAGTGGTTGGAATTCAAACTAGGTTCAGATTCCATACTAACCTGAGATCCATCCCCCCTACTAGCTTGGGAATCGTCTAGGTTGTATGCATCGTCATCCAATAAGCGAACAGGAGGACTCTCCCCCACACTATCTACATTGACTATTGCCTCAGTGGTGACAGAGTGTATACAGTTGAATGCTGCGTGTGCTACAGGGCTGGTGGTAGTTGCTAGTCCACCCAGCGAAGAGCGCTTCCCGCTAACAAGATCGAGCGAGAGTCTTTTTTCCACCATCGCGATTTCTTTTTCTAATATCCCCGTGGCTCGTGTAATGAAAGCATCCAGCGGGCCCGAAACAACTCCCTTGGTTGTTTGAATTTGGACTGTGCGTTCTTTGCCTGATCTTAAAGGCATGGTAGAATCTAGATGGGACCCGCTACAACTACGTTTGTACTGGCACACTGGTCCACAAAATATTTTGTTGGCTTAATGGCCCTCACAGTCAGTGTGTTGTTTCTTGTGTCCATACGCACAATACCATAGGGAATTGATACTATGTAGTCCGCCTACCTTAAGTGTATCAAGAACGGACATGGGGGATAGACCCGGGCCGGACTCTGCCGTACTCGAACGGCCTCAAACGGCCCGCTCTTTGCCCGGTCTTCGCCCGCGCCTCCGTCCGCGCGCGTCCCGCGTTCGCGTCAGGGGGCAGGGCTAAGTAGGAGGAGGAGGGGGGCGGGAAGAGGCACCAGGTGCGCGAGATGGTGTTGCGCAAGCACTCCTGGTCCTCGCAGTCCCGCTCCCGAGCACAGCGATTGGTTCTCCTCACGAACGTTGGTGACTGAGCACACGGGCTCCCAAGTCACGGGCAAGTTCCCTTGGACGAAAAGGTACTGGGCAGAAGGGCTTCTCCGCACTCCACACTACGACTGCGAGCGGCCCCCGCGAAGCGGGGGCCGCGAGTCGTTTTGAAGCTCCCAGGGAGGAGGGGGCGGGAAGAGGCACCAGGTGCGCGAGATGGTGTTGCGCAAGCACTCCTGGTCCTCGCAGTCCCGCTCCCGAGCACAGCGATTGGTTCTCCTCACGAACGTTGGTGACTGAGCACACGGGCTCCCAAGTCACGGGCAAGTTCCCTTGGACGAAAAGGTACTGGGCAGAAGGGCTTCTCCGCACTCCACACTACGACTGCGAGCGGCACCCGGGAAGCGGGGGCCGCAAGTCGTTTTGAAGCTCCCAGGGAGGAGGGGGCGGGAAGAGGCACCAGGTGCGCGAGATGGTGTTGCGCAAGCACTCCTGGTCCTCGCAGTCCCGCTCCCGAGCACAGCGATTGGTTCTCCTCACGAACGTTGGTGATTGAGCACACGGGCTACCAAGTCACGGGCAAGTTCCCTTGGACGAAAAGGTACTGGGCAGAAGGGCTTCTCCGCACTCCACACTGCGACTATCACTAAGTCGTCCATAATAAAATTAGACATAGCTTGCTGACTTGGATAACGACCCATCTGTCAGTGTCCCGGTTCTCTTGCCTCAATCAGAATTGAGGTTATTGATGTGTTTTCAAAGGTGAACTTTACCTATTAACAACCACTAGCTAGTATGATGCCAGAAGGTGTGTCCTGTTAGGGCAGACGTTTCAATAATAGCATATGAGCTGTGGATTCCATAATAAGAAAACTCCCTCCAGCCCCCATTAACAGTTCTGCAGAATAGGAATGACTCCCATGTTTTCATGCAGTACAACTGAGAGCAAAATTACACATGCGGGATTACTGCTATTATCACATGAGGAAAAATCTCCTGGGGTAATACCGACTGAAAAATCTCAGTTTTATTCTAAGCGATCTTTTTTACTTCCAACAGACTTTGTGGATTTTGACATTTATTGAATTCATACACTGAAGGGCATCCCTTTACATTGTCATTCATGTATTCGCCAAGTACATGTATTATATTTCTTATAATTGTATACATCGTTTACATTTGGACGTCAATAACATATAACTACGTATTATTCATCATTACGATGCATTATTATTTACTGGCCCATCATTTGACTTATAATGTTCCCTCCCTCTCCCCCATACTTAGTGCTCAATTGTTTACTGTACACATAACATTGACCGGTCGTTTTAAACTGAAATGGTAATACATGGGTTTGTTGAGACCTGTTTTGTGTGTTTAGGAGTTAGTGGGTATTGCTCGGGTACTTTTGCTAGTGAGAGATGCCTACAGTTCCGCAACTTCTTCCAGTTAGTAGCAACTGCATGAATTGCGTCTTCGGAGTGTTATCGCCATGGTTGGAGTCAGCGTTATTAATTTGAGGAAAGAGTAAAGTGTATTCAGTGTGCCTGTATCTCTAGCACTTTAAAGGATTCTAGCAGTACGTTCCATTCCAATGAAATTGGCGTTTTCCGCAGACCTCTACGTTCCTCTCTGCAGAGCGCTTCACTTTTTGCCGTCCCTCAACGGGTCACTTCTTCTGAACAGGTCTGTAGGCATGGTGGAGTGGATGATTTCCATCTGTTCGTTATTAGTATTGGCAGATCTGCAAATTTTGTTTGCACTTTTTGGCCCTTGGGTCTGCAGTAAAATCCCAGTATACAGCTTTCGGGTGTGTCCCAATGTGCTCCCCCAGTTGTTTTAATTATTGTGTCTACCACTTTTGCCCAGTATAGTGAGAGGGCCAGGCATGTCCATAACATGTACAATAAATTTGCATCTGGGGCACACACCTGGGGCATTTTGCTTACACCTCTGGGTACATTTTGTGTAGCCTGTGTGGTGTCAGGTATGCTCTGAATGAATGAATGAATGAAAATGGATTTATACAGCGCGGTTGCTGCCCTGGGGCGTCCAAGCGCTAGAGGAACCAGATGGGGGGGTGTAGTGAGGATAACAGAACTGGGAGGAGGGGGGAGGGGCTGAATTGTTACCGAGATTTGAACAGATGTGTTTTTAGTTGTTTACGGAAGGAGCAGTATCATGTGTTAAATGATTGTGAACCTAGTGTTGCATGCTACTTTCCTGAGGAAGGCTAATATTGCTTCCCACTCTTTATTTTGCAGCTCCTTACCTAAATCCTGCCCGCATTTTTAGGTCTTGCCTACGCAGCGCGCAGTGCTGCATAGGAGGGCCTTTAGCCATCACTCTGCTCATTTTCAAGCACTGCACTCGTGCTTATGGCGGCATCCTCCTTGCGGGACATGCTGTATTCAGGATATGTGATTAAAGCTCCACCTACTTCCCGTCCATCTTTTTAATTGGCTTCTGTCCCTCTCCTTTGTAAATGGTGGCTTTCCGTTAATTATAAGGCTTTGTAGTCCCTCCTTAGTAACTCCCTGTCTCTTTTTGTAACCTCCCATGAGGACACCTCCTATTTGTAAAGCCCTAGGTTGTAATCAAAACCTCAAAGCACTACTTTGTTAATGGCCTTCAGACAGGACACTCACTTGGTCCTAAACGAGGTTAGCAGTGATTACTTTACCAGCTAGCACACCTCACATTTATATTAGACCTTCTATACATTTCCCTCCATCAGCTCCACATAGAGTACAACCTAATCCAGAATTAATATAATTATTCTTTTGTCACATTTCAAACCTACTAACTGTATATATTGATGTACTGTGGTACTGTCTTCCATGCAATGCATTATGGGTCGGGTGGATTTACCATATCTTCAAAGTTTATGATGCTCACTAGGGACATCTAGGCCCAGCTTGTGGTACTGCACCTACACATCTCACATTTATATTAGACCTTCTATAAATCTACCTTCATCAGCTCCACATTGAGTACAAGCTAATCCAGAATTAATATAATAATTTTTTTGTCATATTCCAAAGCTATTAATTGTGTATATACAGACATAGCTATTTGAATGTACTTTTTTTAATCTATGTATCCGTCAATCCCTCTCTCAGCCAGCCAGTCAAGCCAAACCACTCAACAGTCAGCCATTAGCCGGTCAGCCTTAAGCCGGTGACCCAGGGGAGCTGCACCAGACAGGGGGTCAGCTTAGCCTTTCAGCTCCACGTTTCGGCTCTGCCTTTCAGCCAAGGACAACATCTTGGCCTCATCAGCATTAGCCAGCCTGCACAGCAGTCCACCTCAGCCGACTGGCCTACGTAAAAAATCACTGGTCGGCCATTGGCGCAAGCTGCATAGCAGTCCAGCCGTCCAGTTGCAAAAACGTAGCAGAAAACGTCATCTACACGTGACCGATTTTAGCCAAAAGGCAGAGAAGCAATTTTAATGTACTGATGGTACTGTCTAGCATACAATGCATTAGGGGTATCATATGTGACCAAACGTTTGATGCTCATTAGGGACCTCTACTGCACCTACACATCTATTTTAGACCTTCTATAAATTTCCCTTCATCAGCTCCACATAGAGTACAACTCAATCCGGAATTAATATAATAATTGTTTTGTCACATTTCAAAGCTATTAATTGTATATATGGACAGAGCTATTTGAATGTACAATGGACACAGACACAGAGCTAGCCAAGCTGTCGGTGAGAGAACACTTGGTAGTAAAGTCTGCCCGAGGCATTGAACCATACCTGTCTTGCATAAGCAGTGCACATGATAGATTCCTAAGGACCCGGTTCAGGTTGAATCTAGATGATTTGGACCGATGAGGGACAGGCAAGATGCAATGTGCACTTTCTTTTAACCTATTGATTGAAATTGTATCATATAGATTTTAAACTGATGATTTTTTTTATTTTTTTTATGTCTGTACCTGTAACCTGTTTTGGATAATTTGTTGCTTTTATGGTATTTTTATATACCGAATAAAGTTATCTAATAATAATAATAAAACTTGTCATACAGATTTGCCTGCAATGCTTTATGGGAGTACCATATTTGACGAAATGTTTGTGATGCTCACTAGCGCCCTCTAGGAGCAGCTTGCGGTACTGGTGGTGCTGGTGCCTTGCTTACTAGGGACCTGTAGGAGCAGCTTGCAGTACTGCTCCTACCACATCTCACACATATATTAGACCTTCTACAAACTTTCCTTCATCAGCTCCACATAGACTACAACCTAATCTAATCCAGAATTAATATAATTCTTTTCTCACATTTCAAAGCTACTAATTGTATATATGGATATAGCTATTTGAATGTACTTGTGGTACTGTCTTGCAATGCATTAGGGGTACTATATCTTCAAAGTTAATGATGCTCACTAGGGACCTCTTATAGCAGCCCACAGTGCTGCACCTAGATAAGCAGTGCTGGTGCCTTGCTCACTAGGGACCTCTAGGTACACCTTACAGTACTGCACCTAGACAAGCAGTTCTGGTGCCTTGCTCATTACGGAGCTTTAGGAGTAGCTTGCGGTACTGCATTAAGACATACAATGCTGGTTTCTGGCTCACTATGCAATCATTTGCAATGCACTAGGACTCGCATTACTGAAAGTATGAGCTATTGGTGCTGCATTATTATTTGCAACAACAATACCTCAAACTATCAGTAATAGGAGACATATTGCATTACAAATGCTGGTTTTACATAGAGAGGGTGCAATTCAAATGCACCATGAGTGATGAAGGTGGTAATGATAATAATGTTATATAATATCCACACCTGGGCCCCCCGGTGCCAGTGTGAGAAACAGGATTGCCATGTTAGCATTGGACTCCTGCCTGTCTGGGCTCCAACAGGCCTCAATTGAGCAGAGATCTTGTGTCATCGGCCGGGGCCCGAGAAGCCTCACCCGGAACTGACAGCTGAAGGGGAGCTGCTGCGCAGGGGGGCTCTGAGACAAGAGGCAATCGAGCAGCACCCCACCTTCTGCCAGTCGTGTTCCAGTGGGTGTGTCAGAAAACCCAGTTACCTGGAAGTGAGTTGGCCTTGTGACTCTGGGGGCACCATTCCCTGTCCAGGGATTCTCTACACCAGTGCATTCGGGGGGTCATAGTCTTAGCTAATTTCAACTGGACTAATTAGATGCTTTGCTGTTGGACTGGGCACCCCAACAGCCCCTGCACAACCCAGGGGGAGGGGAACACTGGATACAGCTGAGCTGGAGCTATTCTCTTGGTCCTCTGTTTCTAGACCATTCTTTCGCGCTAATTGTGTCATCTTTTTTCCCGGCCCCCACCACCATGGAGAAGAGAAAACTTTACCCATCCATGCCTCTGGGTAAGTCTTGTTCTTCAATTACAAACTTTTTGACTAGGGAGATGGGAGTGCTTGATAAAGAGATTACCACAGTCGAAGAGAGACTGGAGACCTATTATCACACCTCGATAAACATCCCAAAACAGTTTACCATCAATTTTGCATCCTAGAATTGATGCAGGGACCAGCGGGACTGCTCTGAGTAAGGCAGTTACCGGATGTGCGCAGAATAACTCTGATTTTATAACCGCAGTTTCTCAATCTGAATCGATTTCCCAGCCACCTCTTTAAGAGTATGAACATCCCTGTCCCTTCTTTGGATAGATCAGGCATTAATGTACAGGATGGGCTGGTTTCAGCTGCCACGTCTTCCAGGCCTATCACCAAAAGGGGCACAGCTGCCAAAGTCCTGCTGGTCAATAACTAGGAACTCAAATGTGTACTTGCCTCAGTTCAAGCCCTAGAAGCCCTAGTCAAGTCATCGTTAGAATCTCTCTCTGCAAGGTTAACACTAGTAGAAAAAGTGACTGCTAGTTGTTTAGATATTTTCCAATCAAAAAGCAGTTCTAGCTCTCACCATAACCTGAACCTGACTAGTGCCCCACTTCCCTTTAGTGTACCCACTCACCCACCGCTTTGTTCAAATAACCATTCAGTATTACCCAGTCTCGAAATGGCACTGCTCAAACATCTATTATTAGCAAAGTAAATTTGCCCACTTATTCGCCTTGCAACACAATAAAATCTTAGGTTCAGTTAGAGCCAGAGGTGTGCCCAATTTTCTTGATCTTCCCCCAGAAGCAACTCTGTATATCATGATTCTAGCTAACATGCCGACTCCTTCTCAAAAGAGCTTGCAACCTGAGATATCTTGAAGAATAAATCAATTCATTTGGTAGGTAAGAAAACTGGAATAACAAAGGCTGGCAATTGCATAGTCATGTCTTTCAAATCTCCGAGCCTGGTAGAGACAATTTTGTGTAGACCTCCTCTATTAAATGCTCCCTCCAGTCAAGTTACATCTCTCCCCCTTGGTTATTTCTACCGCCCTCAGACTTTTAACGATAGGCCACGACCCACTTTTAGTCTTGTACAGACTCATGAATTTCATCCAACGGTTACTACTTTTGTCCATTTTGCACCATTGGCTGCATAGGATGGAACAGACTGACTCCCAGTCAAGCCTGAGAAGTATAACCCAACTATTGACCCTACAGCCTATGGTACCAGGCCCTCTCAACTTAGCTCTAAGGGTCATTCGGGAGTGTCATGTTTTATTTACCATTCCGCCAGACCAGCTTGGTTAATCATGTTCCTTAATCCCAACATTTGAGGTCAACGATTATCACCTGCATTGTAATGCTTTATTTTGGAATGTGGCAGGATTACGCTCTAAGGTGCTCCTTCTACTCATGATTGATTTTATAACTAAATTCCACATTCTGTGCTACCAGGAGTCCATCCATATGAACCATTTCAGGACATTTCACCTACCTGCAGTCCCTTCATGAGCTGGTAGAGCCAAGATTGGGCTGTCCATCTTTATATAAAGTTTATTGTTCTATGTTGCATACAATTAGAGATTAGATCTACCTATTATCAAATAATTATCGAAACTTCTATTAATCCTCATTTTGTGATTGTTAATTTCTATATTAATGCTCCATTATCTGATTTACTCAAGGTTTTATCTCAGCTTAATCACAATCTTCAAAACTTATGTTGTTGTGAGGGAAGGAGCTTCTTATACCGGAGGGTGGTGATTTTAATGTTATTTTATGTCAACTCTCACCTAAAAAGGTATGCTGCCTAGTGGACATGCGAGGAACTAAGAAAATGCACCTTCTTCATAATGATTATGGAGGGAAATGGAATGATCTTGTGTCAAAGCATAATCTTGCTTTTGCCAATGAGTTGTGTACCCCTCCCACCTCATTTTAATTGCACATTTAATGGTTGTGATCACTGTTATTTATTACAAACTTTCTTCCTAAAAAATTAGGTTTGTTTTTATCTAATCTCACCACTCCTTCTATATTGAGGAGTGATCACTTTCCACAGCGTGTAAACGTGAACTGCCTGTTGATCCAGAATAGCAATCATCCTGCGCGCACCACTAACAACATTGTGTTAGTCACCCACAAAGGACTTTCACTACGTTATCCTCTGGTCAACTTTTGTGAAAAACTGGTTATTGATTATAAGGAGGATTTTGAGATCTATTTAGAAAATTCTTCTAATGATGTTGGCAACAAGGAAGCTTTCCTTAGTATTGCTTATGGGACTAAAGAATGATGAACTACATCCTCACCTCAGTCCAGTCGTTATAGTCCAGGCTGGTTTGACCGTAAATGCTCTAATGCTCATAAGCGTGTTAGCCCTTCACAAGACCCCGCGGTGCATTCTAGAAGTGAGAACGTGTAGAGGTGAGAGCACCCTAGCGCTAAACAAAAGAAATTAGGACTAAAGAATGCCTCTGGGAATCTTTAGTTGGGGCCTGTGTGACTAAAGATTGCTCTGCCTTTTGGCATATTATTATTAATGCCCCATTCTTAAGAGATAATAGTTCTCACATTAGAAGTAGTCATCAATGAGTCTCATTGGTGGCCCACTTTTCCTACATTTTCTGAACCTCAGCCGAACCCACTGATGCTGAAGTTTCTCCATTGGACATGAGCAATGTATCTTTCTCCCTGGATGAAATCGATAGGGCACTTATGGGAAGTAAGGGTGGGAAAGTTCCTGGCCCAGATGGCATTCCAATTGATCTCTTTATGGTTAATATTCCATTGTGGGGCCCTATTTTGACCAGGGTGTTAGGTGCTTGTTGCTGCTTTAGTATTTTGAATACCTGGTCGAAGTCTCGGATAGCCCCATCTATGAGAAAGGGGATCGCTCTTGTTATCGCCCAATTTCCCTATTCGACTCCCTGGTGAAAGTCACTGGTAGAATATTACTGAACAGAGTAGAAGAGTGGGCAGAGAACATCAAAATCCTTTCCGATTTACAATATGGCTTCCCTAGGTGTCTGGGGACGATAGAACAGGGGTTACATTTAAATTTTCTAAATGGAAAATATACCCTAATAAACAATGGTCATTAATGTTTTAGCATTTGTTGACTTGTCATGTCCTTTTGACTGCCTTTTGCATGACAAACTGTGGAACATTTTGGCAGAGCTTGGGGTGGACCCTTAAATAATATCCTTCTTCAGTGCAATGTATCCGGGGAGAAATGCAAGGGTGAGTTGCGGACCAAGGGGGAATGCACTCACACTTTTGATCTTTAGAGAGGGGTTAGATAAGGATGTGCCCTTGCACCATTTTTGTTCACCCTGTACATTAACATTTCAGGTTCTGTTTTGAAAAACAAAATGTAGGGATGTCCCACAGATTGGGCATAGACCCATTTGCGCTCTGCTTTAAGCCAATGATGCTGTACTTATGTCCTGCATACTGTTGGGTTTACAGCTCCTACTTACCTGTTTTCTCAGCTATATGCTAGATTTGGGTCTGACTTTTAATGTAGGTAAAACATACATAATGAAATGTGGCAGAAAAGCTAAAAAGTGCTGTGACTTTGTTATTTGCAATGTCAAGTTAAACTTCACTACCACCTTCTCTTTTTTGGGAATTTTGTTTGAGGCTTGTGGCGCTTGGTACCAGGCCATTAACAACAGGAAGTTGCAGTTTCATAAATCCACATCAGCATTGTTACATTTTGGTATCAAACTTGATGAAAAACCCATGAGAGAAATGCTAACAATATACAAGGTGAAATGTGTGTTGAGAGCTGTATAAGGGGTGTGAATGTGTGGTTATACCAACCTTAATTCAATCCAGATGGTAGAGAATGGCCTTTTTAGGTCTCGCGAGGCATTGTAGCGCAAAGTGCTGCTCGCTCGGCGAGAGATTTTGTGGATGAGGGGTTTTCAGAAAGGACTCGTAGCCCCGCTCCTCATTTCCATTGGTTTGCATCATCGTTTATGCTAAACAGTGGCCTGCCATTGGAAATGAGTTGTTTGGGTTGCCTCTCTTTCGCCTTTTGGTCCAGCCCATCCAGACTGGATCACCTCCTTCATGAAACAGTTTCTTATCTCAAGGACGTGTGTTATATAAATAAGCCATGAGATCCAGTCGTGATGGGCCGTCCCAAAAGGACGGGCCCTGCCTCCTCCCGTCGGCACCTCATTAACTGCATCACTTAACCATATTGCTATTGATTGCCCACTTTCATTTGAGGGCATGTTTCCTACAAGAGGGAGTCAGAGGTCACGCTGCAGCGGTTATAGGACAGGTCAAAGGTGGGGATGTTTACCATCATTAGTCCCTAATCAGATCTTTAATCTATCCAGGATCTGTGGGTATTTAATTGATGTTATTGTAAGTTCAACGCCATTAAAGCCCAAGTGGACTTTCATACAGGCCTAAGAGTTAAGACACAATTTGTAGCTTAGTGCTGGTATTCCAGGGCACGCAGAGAATAGGCCCCTACTGCTTGCAAACATTCAAAACATGAAGTCTGCATAATGCTTCGGAACGGGCTCCTTTCCTCCCTGGAAAGCATTCAAATGAGGTCTCTTTTCTATAGATCTACTGAGAGGGTTTAAGGTATTCCAGATTGTGAAAGGCGCACAGCCGGGTAACCGTAGGATATTTTATGGTTGTCAGGTATTGTTTTTCCAGGCAATGGGGCGGGCGGTAATCCCTCGTAACCGCTCGAAGGTGGATCAGAAATCCACACAAGTGTACAAAAGCAACAGAAGCCCCTGCTCTAGGAAGAAAGTATTTGGAACTCAATGGTCTCAGGTTGGGAGTAACATTAGTAATAGAAGCACATCAACAATGTTACAAAGTCAAAAAACCAATGTATCCAGAAAGAAATTTGTAATGGAGAAGAATCCTTGATATGGAGAAAACTTTATTGTTCCTCTTGTTGTGGCCAACACGTGTTTCATCGCAGGGAAACAAGCTGCGAATCTTCAGGGCCTAGTTCCGATGAAAGCCGAGATTTTAGTGATGTGGCCAAAAGCCCATGCGGGCGAGAGTGTGATGAAGGCGCCTTAAGCGCGTAGTATAATTCGAACCTTATTGAGTTCTTAAATGGGCCATAACCGGGAGGAGAAAAAGTTTGCAACTGTAACGTTCGAACAGCAAAATCAGGCGGGTACACCTGGTTAGCTTAGTTCCCCCTCTTGTTGTTCCCGGCGCCGTTTGTCGAAGACAGGTGACCGTCTTCGACAAACGGCGCCGGGAACAACAAGAGGGGGAACTAAGCTAACCAGGTGTACCCGCCTGATTTTGCTGTTCGAACGTTACAGTTGCAAACTTTTTCTCCTCCCGGTTATGGCCCATTTAAGAACTCAATAAGGTTCGAATTATACTACGCGCTTAAGGCGCCTTCATCACACTCTCGCCCGCATGGGCTTTTGGCCACATCACTAAAATCTCGGCTTTCATCGGAACTAGGCCCTGAAGATTCGCAGCTTGTTTCCCTGCGATGAAACACGTGTTGGCCACAACAAGAGGAACAATGAGGTCTCTTTTCTACATGGTGCGCGCACTGCACACAGTGCCCGGGGCAGCGCGGCGCCCTATGTACATGAGGAGCGCCCGGGGTGCTTAAGAGGTGCTTAGCTCCTATTGCAGCACATCTGGCTTAATGTGGTTAGTCACCACAGCGGCCATTCAACGCTGCCCTGGAAGCGGCTTGTTATGCGGTGTGTTGAAAACAATGGAATAACAATAGCTCCCGTGTGCGGTGAATGTCTCCCAACACGGGCAGGCGAGGGGGCAGGGTATGTGGTAGTTTCTTTGTCACAACTGTTATTTCGGGAACATGTGGCTCGCTTGCAAAACATGATGTCAAGAACTTGGTTGGGCTCTTCTCTGCAGTATTGTTTCAGCTAATCATTCAATGGTGTCCTCTCTACTGCCCAGTTTACAGTTTCTTTCCCACCTCTTGATCTCTTGTGTCCTGCTTCACCTCCTTCATAGTATGTCATGATGTGGTTCTGATGCTTTTTGAACATAATCATTCAAGTTACATTGCTGTAAACTTTGGTTAAAAGTAACAATGCTATGTGTTGTATTGGTCCACTGCAAGGCATGGTGGTAACTTTTCAGTTTATTGTGCGCTATATGAATGCATAAATAAATAAATAAACAACTTTGTGTGAGGATGTGTGGGTTGTCAAAGGGATGAATGCTGTCATTGACAGGGAATGTAGCCCTATGTTGTATGCTATAGTGGGTGGGAGGAAAGTACAAATAATATAACAAAGAGCAGACCAATGGATGAAGAAGCTAGAATGAAGTATTAGTAAAATTGTAAGGTTTTGGCTAACACCAGACCTAAACATTGAAATCCAGCAGTATGGTACTCTGGTACGCCTCGGGGTGCTGCCGACTATGACCTCTGCTGCCATCTTAAATACTGAGTGCAAACCACAGCCTAGAGGCTTTGTGGTTCCTACAGAACAAGCAGCACTACATTACGTATTGAAAGCAGACTGTTGCTCAGTGGGTGAGGCTGCTGCTACTGGTGTGTTTTCTCCCCTGGCAAGAGCGCTATCAATTTGTACCGGTTAGTGATGGATCATCAAGCAAGTTGCATCCTTGACTGAATGAGCTCCGAGGAGCCTGACTTCATTCCTCTATATTTGCATCCCCTCCGGCTTTCCTCGGGAGGTCCCACTGGTGCGGTCTGTGAGTCCAGTGTCGGCGGATGCCGTTCCATTCTCCACCTCCTCTGATTTCTCTCCAGAATCGTCTCTCCCACGTCAGTGATGGTTTGTCCCTGCTGTTTCCGGATGCAGCCGTCCCACTTATTAGGGGCAGTGGCATTCCGAGCCACGCACCGCCATATTGCTGGGCCGCACCAGGCCAGGGCGCTGACTGACAGCATTAGAAAAAAGCATTTGCAATGCAATAGGTCTCGCATTTACGCAAGTTTAAGAAATTGGCATTGTAAATGACAATGACTTTTATTTATGTTTTAAAAACAAGAATAAAAAGCACTGACATTTACAATGTCAATAGCTCAAACCAGCGTAAATGCGAGACCTATTGTATTGCAAAGGCTTGTTTAGAAACTGTCTCTCGGTCCCCAAGAGCTGCTCTTCCTTCGTATGTCACTCGATACCTGGGGCTTTGTTTCTAACTGACGTGATCTGATCCCGCCCCATTTTATTATGGCACAAGACATTATATTGTATTGTATTGCATTGTAATTGCATTTATATAGCGATTACTATCCCTGACGAGGCATTGAAGCACTTTTTTGGCGAATAGCATACTATATGTACCTGTGAAGACAGTTTTAAATTGTAAGATTCTTATTGATTTTCCTAAACTGTGTTTGGCTCACCAAATCCCCTGGTTCAAATCTATAAAACAGATCTGCTTGGAAATAGGTCATGCTGAGTACTTTGAGAACCCTGACACCCCTCACCTCATCAGTAGAAGAGATTTAAAGAAGCAATGTTTATCCCTGCTTGAAGAACGTAGACTATCTTTGGAACTAGCGAACCCAAATGCAGGCAACAACAAAATGATACTCATCAATGATGGCATGCAGCTTTATCTTAATTCTGTGAAAAATTTCCGCCATAAGTTTATTTTGACACGTTTTAGGCTGGATATTTTTAGCCTTCCAGTTACATTCCCCAATATTAAAAATAGGTCGGATGTTCTGATTTAATGCCCCTGTGACGACACATCCAGCCAATGTACTTAGCACGTAATGTATTTTTCTACATTTTATACGGTCCTTTTATATTGCCTATTTTACATGATTACAATTTTAGACAATGTCAACCGCTTCATTGTTCTTGAAACAACTAACCTATTTACCGATTTGTTCTAGAATATCTAGTTTTATGTGGTCTGTGATCTACCTTAGGAAAAGATGGTTCATAGGAATAGCGTAACAGCAACTTTATTATCTTTGTACATTTTCATTATGAGGACTACTGTTCAAATTGATATCTTTTTTTTAAAAATATTTTTATTCGCATTTCAAAACAATGCAGCACATTTTTCATTAGATATACCGAACAGATTAGGCACAATATCCTTTCAACAGAAACAAATATGATTATTACACAATTAAAAATATATCTTAGTTCAACAGTCGTGGTCCGATTTTCTCACCACATTTAATGTTCCTAAGGTCTTAATCGGAATCGGAGCTAGCATCGTCATCATCAGAGGGAGGTTCGCAAATGTTTCCTCTATACTCATTCCATGCCCCCCAGATTTTACTCCACTTCTTAGGACAGCCCCTGTTGCGAAACACCGCCCTTTCCGAAATCATTGCTGCATTCATATCAGGTTTCCAAGCCGCTAGCGTAGGCCTCTCCGCCCCACCCCACCTCTGTGCTATGTTTCTCTTAGCTATCAACATACCCAGCGTCATCCAGCCTTGTCCCGAACGTGTGAGATCATTGGGTTCCCATATATTCAAAAGGTAACGCCTAGGATCCGGTAGCAGGGAAATCCCCTCCGATTGAGACATGGTTCTCATTACCTGTGTCCAATAATCTGCTATTCTCGGGCAATTCCATATAGTGTGATAGAAGGTCCCTTCCTCACCACAACCCCTCAGGCAGTATGGGTGTGCTATCCGTCCTATCTTATGCAGTGTGTTTCTGGTGTAGTATGATCGATGTAGTATACGCAACTGCACCAAGCGGAGACGCGAGGGGATGCCTACTTCTTTTGGGGATGCCAGCGCCTCTTGCCATTCCGAATCATCAATTTCCCCAGAGTTATGAGAGACCACTTCTCCCGTAATGGCCCTGTTGGGTCGAGTAAATTATTTATTAACTTGCAATAAGTTAGGGATGTCGCCTTCGATGGCATGTAGTCTGTTAAAAGTCTGTCCTCCAGAGGGGACGCTTCTGGGACTTCAGTTTCAGGCGTTAGTGCCATTGTTAAGGCGTGGCGTATCTGTATATACCTGAAGTGTTCTGATGGGGCTAAGTCATAGTGCTGTCTCAAGGTCTCAAAGGGTAGTACTTGTACTTTCTGCCACAAATCCCCAATCGTCGATATAAGTTCAAGTTCAAGTTCAGGAATTTGTATAGCGCACTACTCACCCAGAGGGTCTCATGGCGCTTTTGGGAGGGGGATCGTTATTTATCGAATAGCCAGGTTTTAAGTTCCTTTCTGAAAGAAAAGTGGTTTTGTGTGAGGCGGAGGTGGGTGGGGAGAGAATTCCAGGTCTTGGCCGCCAGGTAGGAGAAAGATCTTCCTCCCATGGTGGATTTGTGGATGCGCGGAACTGTGGCGAGCGCTTGGTTGGAAGATCTTAGTTGGCGGGCGGGTGTGTAGAAGGATAGTCGTGTGTTGAGGCAGTCGGTCCTAGCTTGTACAGGTCGAAGCCCTTGGTGTGCCTGAGCTTCCCCAGCTTCTTCGTGTCCCACAACGGAGTCGACTGTATCAATACCCCCCTCCATCCCAACCTGGCCAGTGCTGTGTGCCATATAGTGAGTGTGTGTTTCAATGGCCCAAACTTTGTGAGGGATAGTGGTTTATCTTATAGGGGGGCCAGCATACCAGATAGTCCCAACTGTGCCCTGTCTGCTTTTAAAGCCGGTTCAGACTGTGGGAGATGTAACCACTGATTAATGACTAAATTGATATCTTTTTAATTGTTAATTTTTTAACTTAACTGGTTATGATTAAGTCTTTCTGCACTGACTTTTTAATTTATTATTTTTTTATTATTGTTGTTATTGTTTTTTTTATAAAAATCAAATAAAGCTAATATTGAATTGATAATAATAATGTTATTGAAGTGGAGGAAGAAGTGTTTATGAAAAATCTCTTTGAATTTCTTGATTCATCAATGTCAAAATATATTAATAAAGCAGCAGCATACTTAAAAAATGTGGCCATAAACTCAGTAGAAATGCAATATCAAGTTTATTTTCACCCTCACGGTGTAAAAAGTTTAATGAAAAATAAGCATGTGGTAGTGCTGGATAATAAGCAGGAGCACTCTGGTGGTGCAATTCCACATAGGGAAATGGAATTAAATACCTTATGGAATGATATGGATTAAAGTATGGTTGGTGGTAAATAGAAGAGACAATTTAATTATATTTCTGACATGTTTGGATGATTTTTGTGCTACGGATTACTATAATGACCAGCCTATAATCCTAATATGACTAAGAAAAAATAAGAAGGAGAAACCACAGACCGTGATTTTTGGATGATGATGATGGCAGTCCTGTCTTAATCCAGGGTTGTTGCTGTATCCAAATTCTGCAGATTCGTCCCCTCACCCATTTCTGGATGAAAATATTAAGAGAAGAATCAGGACAAGAATAGGGCAACCAAATCTAGGATGAGGGCAGAATACTCTAGGGCCTAGGTCTTTCATTCAGGTAAAGAAGCCTGTGCTTGATACCAACATTGAGAAGTTTTTAAGTAGGGTAGCAAGGACCCCAGAAGGGGAGTTGTCAGGGTGTTGGGCATCCTGCCAAGGCAAGCTTTGTAGATACTCTGGGCCTTTTAAGTTTAGTAGAACAAGCTAAGCACTCAGGTGAGCCTAGATGACCATTTGGTTTCTGGATAACACTAACTCAGGGTTGTCCTTTGAGAGAAAGGCTTACTGTTAACAATTGACTCTAATTTAAGCTAGAAAGGGCAGATGCTGACTTGAATGCTTAAGGGTCCCTATTTGGGGACAAACTTATTAAAGAAAACAGCCGGTATGTTCATGCATTCACATCTCTTGAGAACGCCTACTCCTCACTAATGAGGAAGTTTGGGCAGATTTCGTCTGGTACAGGGGCCACTTCGCTAACCTTGCAGGATTCTTCCAGTCCTATTTGTACTACTAAGCAAATTGGAACATCCCTGGAAGAAAATCTTACATACTTTCACTCAGTCACTTCACATAATCTCCTCAGTAACCTCACCATACAGCTAATTCACACCCTTTTACTGAATATGCAGATCCAGATTCCAAGTATACCTTTAGACTGAAATGTAATGATTTCACTGTTTTAATAATGTAAATGATCTCTTTTTCCTCAATTGATTAAAATCTCGGAAATATCCCGAAAGTGTGTACACAATCAATATATAAAAACATTTTTCAAAAATTATACATTCCAATATCTTTATACAAAATAATGCAATACAGGCAAACAACAAAAAACGTACTAGAACCCCAGTTTAAAAAACAGTCATTATTATCTGTTCGGACATCTATTTGATCCAATTGCCATATATGCTCGAATTGGAACTGTTAGTAAAAAGGACTCTTTTTTATCTAAATGTCCCTAGGCTTTTATGGATTCTTTACAATGCGAAGGTGTTGACGCATTTCGGTGGCTTAAAGACAATATAAACCGAACAACCGTCCTCAGGACAAAATTCGATATGGGGTCACTTTGCTCCTCACAGTACAGTTTATATCTATACAAGAGAGAGAAACAAATCAACTACAGTATAGACTAAACATAAATACATTAATCAAAGAACATTCCATCTTTTAATTAGTGGCCTCAACCTCCTAATGATAACATCCAATCTAAAACAATAATTAAAAACATTCCTTCTCCCACTCTATTATTTTAAACTTTTATTAACAACATCAGAAAGTACATCATAATGTCTTTTTGTGAGAGAATTTAAAACAACTCAAGAAAATGCATTACATTTCACTGTGATGTCTTGTGATTATCCTCCCATCTACCCGCTCGCTTCCTTGGGCATTTCTCAATTATTCCATACACCCTAGCATTCATTTCTCCTCCATTCATACTCCATTCATACCATTCCACAGCCAATACTGACCGTTGGAAGTATCAGTTGTGTTGCAGGTTAGGGCCGGATATAGTCCTATCCTCAATCCTTGTTTTATTCTGGATGATGTTTTAAAGGAAGGAGATAAGTGTACAAAAGTGAGGGTTTACCTACACTTGCTTCTTTATAGACTTTTCTTCCATTTTTCTATTTAATTACCAATTCCTCTTGTTGATGCTTCCCTTTTCTTTATGGGACGAAAATGGCCTTTTGTAATGAGGTCCCTCAATTGACTATATATCTTAAAAAACACTTGTATCTATTAGAGAAATACAAAGGAAAGAGCAAATGGTCCAATAAGTCACCTTGCTATAAGACCTCTTAGTAATTTGGCCACTTCCTAAATTCTTTCACATAGGTTGGATGATTACTTTTGGCTTACCTTTAATAAAAAATGGATTAAGGTCATGCCTGCTACTTTCGCTCCGGGAGTCGTCATATCCCCGCACGTTTCCCCACTGTAGTAGACTTTTGATGCATCTATCCAGGGCTATCCAGAGACTTTGGATCTGTTGTTATTATATAAAAAAGCACAGGGGCAATCATATATCCTCTAGTTTCTTTTACATGGTCCTTGCTATCTTTCTACCTTTCTGCATCCGTTATTGTGTCTCACTTACTCTGCGTGGTTAGCGGAATTGCTCGACAAATAATCAATGAATGGCGGGGTTTAATAGCTCAATTGTCACTGTCCCCCTTCACATAATTACATATTATGCCTATACTTTGAGGCTCAAAGACTCGGGAGGTATTAGTACCTAAACCGGGGGTTACTCATTTGTTGACCCTGGTCCCCCTTCACAGTATTGCCTATTGCATATCTGTGTTTAAGTCTCAGCGCCTCGCAAGGTGTCACTACCTCGTTACTCTCTCTACATGCCGAGCGGGGGTTGCTTATTTGTTCATCATTATCCCCGTCATAGTACTGCCTATTGTGTGTCTATGTTTGGCGTTCGGAGCCCATGAGAAGTCGCTACCGCTTAGACCTCCCCACGTTGTCTCAACAATTGTTTAATATGGCAGACCACTCGATGCCTATCCTTTTGGGCAGTTAAACTCCCTCCCCCCAGGTTGTGTGTCTCTTAAGTCTACGTACTGGGTCTCTTTTCCCCTGGCTCCCCACAAATTACTTCCTACTCAGAAATGGAGAGGACCTCGCAGTCCCTAGCTATATATGCACAGTCTCATGCGGGGTATCATTCATCCTGTGACCTTACCTTTGTGTAGCGGTATGAGATATTCCCTTCTTTTTTCGTAATGCGTAGACATATTCCCTCCCCACTCTCTTTTTATACAGAATGTAATAGTCCGCTGTCTCGTCGCAAAAAACGCGAGAGAAAACCTCTGTATTTACTCTGCGGTGTTGATTTCATCTATTTGTATTACAACTGCCAGTACGTGTATTCAATACCAATGTTCTTCCCTGAGAGGAGAAGAGGTGGACAGCTCTGAATCTATGGTGGACGAGCAAGGGGAGGAGGAACTCAAGGTAACAGTCATTTCAGTTCCCTCTGCAAAGGTATGAGGCAGGTTTGCATTGTTTGTGCAAAATCGGGGGTCAATTTCAAGTTATCCAGGGGTCCTTTTTTTAAACAAATAATTCAGGGGTTCAGAATAGACTTTTAGGCTGTGCCAGTCCAATTCACATTTTCAGCTCCAACTCACTTTTCACAATCATATATGGAGTTGAAATCTATAGAGTTGCAGGATTTACTAGCGGATGGGGACTAGAGATATGTTTCATGCACCCAGATGACTTTTCAACCAACAAATTCAGGCCAGAAATAAATCAAAAGGATCTCAATTACTTTGTAATACACAGTAATCTCAAGATGGAGAAGAACATCAGCCTTCAGGATATCTTATTTCCATGGCACTGTATGGTGCTCTTGGATTGAAGAATGCTTATCGAACAGCACCAATTTATCAGGAGCACAGGAAGTTTCTTCAGTTTTATTGCCATCGGCAATTTTACAGGTCGATATCCCTTCCATATGGGTTTTTCTCCGCTCCATGATGTATCACTAACTGCTAAAGTGCAGCCCGCAGGTCTCAGGGGTAGTTGGCAGTTCGAGCTGGACTGTTCCCATTGGAGCACGACCACAACATCTTTGTATATGGCTGGGTCTAATACAAGGAGGAATGGTTGTCAATGAACATTGGGTTGGAATGCTACCCAAGTGATAGCCAGTGGTTAGACTTGTTGCAAGCATTCTCCCATTACCTTTAGTGTGTTTGACTCCCTCGTGGTTGGTGTGTCTCCTGTCTTCATCTATAAAGACAACCTTCCTGGGACCCTGTTATTACAGGGCCCTGCAAAGGTCAAAAATCAAACATGTGCAGAAAGGATTACGTTATTCAAATGTGGTGCCTGTAGATCAAGAAGCAAGAGCAGAAGCAAATAGGGGGTTAGACCATCTAGATGCCTGGGACAGAAGGGGCATTTTTCCTATGTACCCAGATCTAGTTTTTAGAATCAGATGGAAATCTTTGAGGATGGGAGGTGTTAGACCTTGCACCATTGGTGTGGGTCTCCCTTCCATTTTTGCTGTTGCCTCAAGTATTTTTGCTGGTGTTAGATCCTTTGGGCACTGTGCCACTGCTGTCCAGTGCGAGTGCTCCCTATTGTAAATTGATATATTAATCAGTGGTTCCATTTTTTGCTATTTGGTTTACTTGTCAGACCCTAGTCCAGTGCACTGAGTGTGCCAAGGGCGTGTAAGTCCAAATGCTGCTGGTGGGCCTGCAGCACTGGTTGTGCCACAAACAGAAGCAGCCTTGTAAAATGTGTCTAAGGTCTGAAATTGCAGAGCCTGCGCGCAGTCTGGTACTGTCATGCTGACTGGGCAAGTGCACCCACTTGCCAGTCCCTAAACCTTCCCTTTTCTTCATATCAGACACCCCTATGGTAGGCCCAAGGGCAGGGTGCATTGTAAGTATAAGGTAGGACATGCCCTGGTGTATGTGGCATGTCCTAATAGTGAATTACAGACCTTTATGTTTTTCACTATTGCAAGGCTACCTGTTCTCCATAGTCCAGAAAGGGCAGTTTGATTATTACATTCTTATAATCCCAACTAACCCAGAGAACATGGAGGAAATTCGAGTTTAGTATGCCTGGACTCAGAATGATAAAATACAGCTTTTAGTGAAGTGGATTTTAACATTCTGTGTTTGTAATTACCACTTTTAGAAAGTAGGTATTTTCTTGTCTAACCTTTCAAGCCTGCTTCTGCTAGGTTGTGTATTCCTTGTCTGGAGTTTGTGATTGACAGGGCTGGGAGATTCCAAGAGACAGGATGAGTCACCCAGTGGTGAATAGAGAGATCTGCATCTAGATGGGAGGGAGGAGTTGCACCTGAATCTTGAATCGGGCTGTGCGTGCATTCCACAATACTGGCTCCACCTCCTGGGGTGCAGCTGATGTCTCTGCCATGCACACTGAAAGAAGAGAAGGAATCCTGTCAAAGAAGCGTGTTGCCGTCGCACTTCTGAACAATGGTGTCGCCGTTGGAACTATCGCATTGCACCGCATTTAGGAAAGCGCCTCGCATCCCCCGAGAAGCGCGCCGCCGTCAGAGCTGCTGCCGATGCATTTCTGAATAAGGATGTCGCTGCTGTAGTTGACGCATCGTGCGGAAGCTTCACGCAAACGTGGGAGAAGAGTGTCACAGCTGAAGCTGTTGCAGTCACACTTCTGAACAAGGGTGTCGCCGCTGCAGTCCATACCTCGAACCAAGAACTTCTCGCATCCCCAGAGAAGCATGCCGCACCTGGAAGATCTCCACGTCTTTATTTCTTTGCACTGGAACTTTGACGCATTTCCCTCGCTGCGACGTTGCTTGTCGTGGAAGCGCAACACATCATAAGGTAGATTGACGCAAAGTGTCACATCTTAAGAACTGAACAGAATTAAGCTAAAACTACCATCTTAAAGTAACAGTATTGTGTATTTTTGTCAATTATGGTCTTGTGGTAAATCTAGCTAATGTATGCTTATTTTTGATATAACACCTTGTGTGGTGTTCATCTGTAGTTTTGTCACTGGGTTACTGTATGTGATTACAAATGCTTTACACACTGCCTCTGAGATACGCCTGTCTGCTCGTGTCAAGCTACCAAGGGGGTGAGCAGGGGTTATTTCAGGAGTGTACCCCCATACCCTGACTAGAGGAAAGGGTCCCAATTAGTCACAAGTACCTACCTGTGCCAACTAAAAAACCCCAAATCTAACATTGATGGTCAGCGGTGAAGATTCTGGACTTGAATTTGTGACACATGTACAGGGATTGGTGAACACTACTTAGTGAGTGCAGACCATAACGCAACCACATACTTGTTGGTAGATTCCTTTTTGGATTTTCTATTTTTGAAAGATGCCTAATTCAGTTATCATGGATGATACAGAATCCATACCTTCTATTGATTGTGATTGGGAAGAAGAGAAACTGGAAAGCTACAAAGTAAGGCAGCTTAAGTACTTCTGCAAGAAGTTCAATGTTCCCACCTCTGGGTTTAGAGTGAAGGAAGAGTTCTACAAGGCGCTGAGGGCCTGGGTAGAAGCAAGGAAAACCCTGAGATTAAAGAAGGGGATGATAATGCAGATGTAAACAGGAAAGACCAGGGGGTCAAGGAGGAAGGAAAGCACATTCCTTCGCCGGTAGCAGTGTTTCTAACAAGAGTCTGTCTCCAGAGGAGTTGGAGGACAGAGAGAGAAGTAGAAAGCATGAAATGGAGCTGACAAAACTGAAGTTAAGTGGACAGTTAGAATTAGAAGTACAAACCAGGAAGTTAGCACTGGAAGAAAATAAATTGCAATTTGAACATGAAAAGGTTTTGAGGGACTTGGATTTGAAGGCCAAAAGTTAAGAAAATACTCCCTCTGGTGGCATCATACCGCCAGTGCATGTGGAAGCTAGAGTGTATATTCCCAAAGATGTGGTGAAAGAGTTTTATAAAAATTATGATATTGGTCAGTGGTTCAGAGCCAATGAGGTAGCCATGTCTTCCCACGGGTCCCTGAGAGAGATTGGGGAGTGGGGTTGTGGATAAGGTTCCTTAGTGAGGGGCGGGACACACTGTTAGACTTGCCTTCTGAAGTCCAAAATTCATACAGCCACATTAAGGATGCATTAATGTCTAGATATAGTCTGACCCCTGAACTCTATAGACAGAGGTTCAGGAAATGCAAAAAGTTAGAAAACAGTACCTGGGTTGAATATGTCACTTTCTTTTGCAGGGCATTGGATGGTTGGGTGAAGGGAAAGTTAATGATTTTCTAGGTCTCTTTGATTTGATTGCATGGGAGCACTTGTCCGATAGTTGTTTTCCAGAGCTGCGCCAGCATCTGACCGATAGCAAGCTGACTAACCTCAGGAAGCTTGCTGAGGAGGCGGACTGCTGGGTGAGCACCCAGGTCCACAAGGGTCACATGGGAGACTCAGCCAAAGAAGGGCAGGGTCCCAGGCCGAAGAGTGGAGGGTGACAAGGGTAAACAAAAGGAGTTCCGCATAAGGCCCCAAAGTAGTCCCCAAGGGAACCAAGGGAAAGGCTCCCAGCCTCCCCCTGAGAGAAAGCAAGGGGTCCCGACAGGTAGTACTGTTCCACAGGGACCCCTAAAATGTTACAAGTGTGGCGACCTGGGTCATAAGGTGAATGATACCAGGTGCGCCTGTTGGGAAACCTGCACCCACTGGTGCTCCACCCCGGCAGATGGCTAGTGTAGCCTTGGGGAAGGAGATTGATGTTCAAGGTAGGTGGGGTCCTGCACAGATGACCCTCGTCTCTTTAGGAGACATTGAGATGGTCTCAGATAGGTATGGGCGGAAAATCCGTTTCGCTCGCGGATTTTGCGGATTTTCGGGAAATCCGCAATCCGCGAGATTCGCGAATCTCCCGCAAAATCCGCAAATCCGCGAGCAGCGGATTTTGCTCGCACTGCTCGCACTGTTCGTGTGAGTTCGCGGCTTCCCAGTACAACTTCGCGCCCCGCGAATAAGTGCTAAATTGCAGAAATACGATCTTAGCAAAACTGAAACTACTTGCCAGGTTCAAAAGTTCAGGCTCATCATTAGTAGCCATTTCCTGTAGTGCTTCCTGAGGGGCCCCTCCAGAGTTCAGTTGCCAGTTGCAACTATTATGTGACCCTGCTCTGAACCTCAGAATAGTTACACATATGCCACAAAGGTCCTGAATTACAGCTAAGGGAGACAAGCAGGAGCCAGGCTGGAAGTTAAAATCCATTAATCAGCCCCTAATTCATTATTGTCAGTTGGGGCAGGGCAGGTGTTGTAACTAATTTTGCAACAATGAAAGCACTTAGCAAGTGCAAAAGATCACTAATCAGGGCGCACTAAGGAAGCAGGTGCCAGCTAAAAAAATATTCTGTGACATATTAATCAGCCCCAAATTAATTCAGGTCACTTGAGGCAGGGAAGGTGTGCTTTGCTTTGCCGAAAATAATGTACACTGGACAACCAGAGGGTGTGGTGATGAAACAGAGGGTGGCATGGGTGGGCCAGAGGGTGGCATGAGTAGTCAGAGAGTGGCAGTGGTGACAGAGAGTGGCAGTGATGAAGAAGAGTGTCCCAAACAGGCTGGACACGTAGAAACAACAAGTTCGCGAAACTTGCGACCCGACAGGTAAGTTCGCAAATTGCGAAATTGTAAAAACCCTCGCGAACTGGCAGAAACACGGGCGAACACACAAAAAAAAAAATCCGCAAATTCGCGGGAATTCGCGGATTTTGCGGATTGCGAATTCGCAAATCCGCAAAATTCGCGAACGCGAGATCCGCAAAATTCGCCCATGCTTAGTCTCAGAAACTCAGCTGCCAAGGAACACTAAGAAATATGGGCAGTGGGTGACCATCGATGGCCAAAAGGTGGAGGCTTTTAGAGATACAGGAGCCAGTGTGACAGCTGTCAGGTGTCACCTGGTGTCTCAAGAGCAGATTATCCCTCATGCATTTTTCTGAGTTGTTGCTGCCGACAACACAGAGTCATTGTCTAATTGCTCAGGTTCCCTTTGAGTGGGGAGGGTCTCTGGTACTCTTCAGGTAGCTTTGAGGCCCGCCATGCCTGTAGACTGTTTGTTGGGGAACGATTTAGAGAGCTCACCTTGGGAGAATGTGGAAAAGAGTACTCACTTGAAGATGGTGAGTCTGCCTGTCTGGGCGTGCTTGACCACCCGGTCAATAGCAGCCAGTAGGGGTGCTCAAGAGGACCTGGAGCCTGAGAAGGAGGCCCAGGAACCTGCCTTAGAGAGAAGTGGCAGGGGGCGCGGGAAACCGCCCCCGAAGTTCTCACGGCCCAGGAGGAGGTAGACACTGAGGGGGATGCCCTGGAGCCTACCAGGGAGCAAGTAGCTGAACTGGGGGACCTGACTGTGCTGACCCATTAGCAGCAAGAATGAGACCCCTCCAGGGAAGAATCCTGCCGGGAGCAGAGAGAATGCCCTTCTCTTGAGGGGTTGCGGCAACAGGATGTAAGCCAGGCAGCAGGTGAACAGTCAGGATCACATTGGATCTACTGGGAGAATGGTCTCCTGTATAGTGAGCCTAAGGTTGCTGTACCTGGGTCAGCATGTGTGCTGGTGGTACCCCAGAAGTTATGTTATGTTATGTTATGTTATATAATTTTTGTATAGCGCGCGGATGCCGCAGCAAAGTGGCGTCCCGGCGCTTTGGAGAATAATAACACAACACGACAGAAAAGGTGAAAAAGATGGGCCTAGAGTGTAGTAAAAAGGAAGGTTTTAAGTGCCTTTCTAAAAGGAAGCAACCCTTCCTACTGGGGCTGGCTCATGATGTGCCATTAGCAGGACACTTGGGGCAGAACAAGACCTTTGAGAGGCTTGTCACCCACTTTCATTGGCCCCAAATGCGCAAGAGGTCAGACACTTATTGCAGGACTTGTCAGATTTGCCAAGCAAGTGGAAAGAGTGGAAGCACACAGCTCCTCTCCAGACATTCCCTGTGGTCAGTACCCCCTTTGAGACGGTGGGGATGGACATTTTTTGGGCCACTGTACCCCAATACAGCCATGGGCAACAGGTTCATCCTGGTCTTGGTGGACCATGCCACCCGGTACCCGGAAGCCATACCACTGAGGACAGTCTCGTCCCCCGTGGTGGGACAAGCACTGATGGGAATTTTCTCATGAATGGGATTCCCTCGTGAGGTAGTGTCTGACCGGGGAACCAACTTCATTTCTAAGTATATGAAGTCCCTGTGGCAGGAGTGTGGTGTAACTTACAAGTTCACCACTCCTTACCACCCCCAAGGAAATGGGTTGGTTGAAAGGTTTAATCGAACCCTGAAAGGCATGATAATGGGTCTTGAGTAACCATGAGGTGTAAGTGGGGCATCCTCTTACCATGCTTACTCTTTGCATACCGTGAGGTGCCACAGAAATCTCTAGGGTTCAGTCCCTTTGAGCTTCTCTAAGGACAGCCAGTCAGAGGACCTCTGAGTCTGGTCAAAGAAGGCTGGGAGCATTCTCCCAGGAAACCTCCCCAGGATGTATATGGCTACATGCTGGCCTTCAGGAACCAGACTCGGCATTTCACACAACTCGCTGAGGCGAATCTGGAAGCCAGCCAGGAGGAGATGAAGCGATGGTATTACCAGAATGCCACTCTGGTGGAGCTTCAACCTGGCCAGAAAGTGTGGGCCATGGCCCCAGTGGAGCCTTGCGCGCTCCAGGATAAGTGGACTGGACCGTTTAAGGTTGTGGAGTGCAAGAGTCCAGTTACCTACTTGGTAGACTTGTGGTCTCTCAGGAACCCCTAGCGGGCCTGCATGTCAACCGCCTTAAGCTCCACTTAGAGAGGTCTGAAGTGGGCATACTCTTAGCAATAGACGGTGGAATGTAGGAGGAGACTGAGCCTCTTCCTGACCTCCTGTCTGCAACAGAGCAAGATGGGTCTGTGGATGGTGTTAACCTCTCTTCCACCCTGACCCAGGAGCAACAGAATGACTGCCACCAGTTGCTGGGACCGTTTTCTGACCTGTTCTCCCTAGTTCCTGGTGTCAGAGATTGGTGCGTCCATGATGTGGACACAGGAGACAGCTTACATGTGAAGCACAAAACTTACAGGGTAACTGACAGGTTGAGGGCTTGCATCAAAAAGGAGGACTCAAAGATGCTTGCACGAGGGGTGATTGAGTCCTCTAGCAGTCTTTGGGCCAGCCCATTGGTCTTGGTCCCGAAGGCTGCAGCGCCGGGTGCCACACCCGAACTCTGGTTCTGTATGAACTACACAGGGCTCAATTGAGTCATGAAGACTGACGCGCACCCCATCCCCAGAGCTGATGAGCTCATTGATCGGCTAGGGGCTGCACGGTACCTCAGCATGTTTGACTTAATGTCTGGGTACTGGCAGATCTCCTTGATTGATGGGGCATAGGAGAGGTCAGCATTCTCCGCACTAGATGGGCATTTCCATGTTATGTCCTATGGGATGAAGAATGCCACTGCCACCTTTCAGAGGTTGGTCAACCAGGTGTAGGTTGGACTGGATGAGGTCAGTGCTGCCTACCGGGATGACATTGCAGTGTTTAGTGCCAGTTGGGAGGAACATCTGCGCCACCTTTGGGAAGTGTAGTTGGCGCTGCGGAAGGCAGGCCTCACGATCTAGGCGAGTAAGTGCCAGATCCGGCAGGGTTCCGTGGTGTACTTGGAACACCAAGTTAGGAGCAGCCAGGTGGAGCACCTACAACCCAAGATTGAAACCATCCTGGCTAGGGAGTCACCCAAAACCCAGACAGAGGTGAAAGCCTTTTTAGGACTCACAGGGTATTACAGGAGGTTTATCAAGGGGTATGGCAACATTGTTGCACCCTTGACAGAGCTGACTTCCAGGAAGCAGCCCAAGAAAGTGATTTGGACTGATACCTGTCAGAAAGCTTTTGAGGCCCTGAAAGCTGCCATGTGCACAGCGCCCGTGCTCCTGGCACCCAACTTCTTAAGAGAGTTTATCATTCAAACAGACGCTTCAGAGCATGGTGTGGGGGCGGTTTTGTCACAGATGAATGAGGAGGGCCTAGATCAAGCTGTAGCCTTCATTAGTAGGAGGTTATTTCCACAGGAACAGAGGTGGAGTGCTATTGAGCATGAGGCATTTGCTGTGGTCTAGGCACTGAAGAAGCTGAAGCCATACCTGTTTGAGACTCACTTCCAGGTTCAGACAGACCACAGGCCCCTCAGGTGGTTAATGCAGATAAGGGGTGAGAATCCAAAGCTGTTAAGGTGGTCCATTTCCCTACAGGGTATGGACTTTACAGTGGAACACCGCCCTGGTACAGAAAACACCAACTCTGATGGTCTGTCTAGATTTTTCCGCCTTAGTGATGAGAACTCCCACTTAGGGAAGTTCTCCCCACATTTCAGCTGGAGGGGAAACGTGTTAGACCTGGCACCATTGGCGTGGGTCTCCATTCCATTTTTGCTGTTGTCTAATGTATTTTTGCTGGTGTAAGATGCTTTGGGCACTGTGCCACTGCTGTCCTGTGCCACAGTGCGAGTGCTCCCTATTTGTTAATTGATATATAAAACAGTGGTTCCATGTTTGGCTATTTGGTATACTTGTCAGACCCTAGTCTAGTGCACTGAGTGGGCCCAGGGCGTGTAAGTCCAAATGCCGCTGGTGGGCTTGCAGCACTGGTTGTGCCACCCACAGAAGCAGACTTGTAAAATGTGTCTAAGGTCTGCCATTGCAGAGCCTGCGTGCAGTCTGGTACTGTCATGCTGACTGGGCAAGTGCACCCACTTGCCAGTCCCTAAACCTTCCCTTTTCTTCATATCAGATACCCCTGTGGTAGGGCTAACAGCAGGGTGCATTATAAGTACAAGGCAGGACATGCCCTGGTGTGTGTGGCATGTCCTAATAGGGAATTACAGCCATTGTAGTTTTTCACTATTGCAAGGCTACCTGTTCTCCATAGGCCAGACTGGGCAGTTACATTATTACATTCTTATGATCCTAACTGACTCAGAGAACATGGTGGAAATTCGAGTTTAGTATGCCTGGACTCAGAATGATAAAATACAAATTTTAGTGAAGTTGATTTTAATATTCTGTGTTTGAAAATACCACTTTTAGAAAGTAGGTATTTTCTTGTCTAACCTTTCAAGCCTGCCTCTTCTAGGTTGTGTATTCCTTGTCTGGAGTTTGTGAGTGACAGGGCTGGGGGAATCCAAGAGACAGGAAGAGAAGGAATCCTGTCAACAAAAAGCTCCAGGTCTGTACTTGCCTTCCACAATGCTGGCTCCCCGTCCTGTGGGGCATCTGATGTCTCTGCCCTGCACTGTGTAAGGAAAGGAGAAGTCTGGTGAACAAAGTGCTTCAGAACTGGTTTGGACTAGGCAAAGGCCCCTCTCCCCTCAGAGAACAAAGGATTTTGGGGTATAAATATCGAGACCCTGATCCCATGAAATTAGATCACTTTTGGACTACAAGAAGAAACCTCTGATGAGGGGTGAAACCTGAAGACATTGAGGAGAGACTATTCCTAAGCTGAAGTGCATCTTAGGGGTTTGGCCTGCAGTGGTTGCCTTACTGCCAAAGAGAGGAGAAAGGGAACTTTGTGCACTTTGCTTTCAACTTGTGAAGGATCTCCAAGGGCTTGGAAAAGAGCTTGCCTCCTTCTGAAGTCTCAGGGACAACAGACTTCACTCCAGCTCCCCAGAGTTCTTGCTGCTGTTTTGGACCTTCTGAGGGACTGCGTGCGTAAGGGGCTGGAAGCACGACTCAACAAAAACGAAGCGTTTTGTCGTCGCTGCTGCTGCCATCGGATTTCTGAACAAGGGTGTCGCCGCTGGAGTTGTCGCACTGCACCGCATCGAGAGAAGCGTCTCGCAATGAAGAAGAAGTGTGTCGCCGTCACTGCTGCCTGCCGTCTCACTTCTGAACAAGGGTGTCGCCGCTGGAATTGTCGCACTGCACCGCATCGAGAGAAGAGTCTTGCAACAAGAAAGAAGAATGTTGCTGTCGCTTTTGCTGCCTTCGCACTTCTGAACAAGGGTGTCGCCGCTAGAACTGTCGCATTGCACCGCATCGAGGAAAGCGCCTCACAACCACCGAGAAGCGTGCCCCCGTCGGAGCTGCTTCCATCGCATTTCTGAACAAGGATGTCGCCGCTGTAGTTGTTGCATTGTGCGGAAGCTTCATGCAAACGTGGGAGAAGAGTCACAGCTGAAGCTGTCGCACTTCTGAACAAGGGTGTCGCCGCTGCAGTCCACGCGTCGTACCGAGAACTTCTCGCATCCACTGAGAAGCGTGCTGCATCTGTAAGATCTCCACGTCTTTATTTCTTTGCACTGGAACTTTGCCGCATTTCCCTTGCTGCGACATTGCTGGTCATGGAAGAGCAATGCATCGTAAGGTACATTGATGCAAAGGGTCGCATCTTAAGAACTGAACAGAATTAAGCTAAAACTACCATCTTAGAGGAACAGAATTGTGTATTTTTGTCGTTATGGTCTTGTAAATCTATCTAAAGTATACTTATCCATACTAATATAATAAAGAGAGAGCCCAAACCTTTGAGGCGGGTAATCTCAGGAACCACAGCACCAATCACAACACCCAATACAGCGTTGGAAAGGGCAGTTGCAGATGAAGGACATAGGCTATGCAGACGCCCACCATATACATTTAAAAGGTATAAGAACTGTGCCAGCAAAGTAGTCCCTTGTAGGCGTGTCTGCGTTGTGCTGTGGGCGTGTGCTGGGGCGTGACAAACGCTGGGCGCGTGTGATACGTTACGCCCTTCATGCCATGTCTCATATTGTGTGCTAATCCCACCCTGCTCCCTTTAAATACCCCTGCACCCCATAATCATAACCCACCCTTACTCCTTAAAATACCCCAACACCCTTAAGCACTAACCCATCTCAACCCTATAAATATACCCTGTAACCCAAAACCCAAACCTAGCCCTGAACCCTATAATACCCCTGTACCTCAAAACCCAAACCTACCCCTGAACCCTAAAAATACCCCTGTACCCCAAAACCCAAACCTAGCCCTGAACCCTAAAAATACCACTGTACCCCAAAACCCAAACAACCCCTGAACCCTAAAAATAACCCTGTACCCCAAAACCCAAACCTAGCCCTGAACCCTAAAAATAACCCTGTACCCCAAAACCCAAAACTATATCTGAACCCTTAAAATACCCAAACACCCCAAAACATATACCTCAGTACCCCAAAACATATACCCCTATACCCATACTTATCCAAACATTTAAAAAAAACATGCTTTTACCATCCATGCATTTACAACAAATTTCATTGTAAATATATGCGTGGTAAAAGCATATAAAATGTAATGCCATGCGTTATAATGGCATTGCGGAGTCATGGTACTTTCGTAATGAAAGCATGCAGAGTGATGGTATGCGGAAAGAAAGTTGCGGAATAATGGGTGTTTACCCTCCCCCGGTAAGTACATTGGTGGCACGGCAGCCCACATCTCCTGCAACATACTCATATTTTTTCACCACCCATTTGAAAAATGCACAAGTCTCTCTCATTGATGGCCAGCACCGACATACACTTTTAGACACACCTCCCGCCACAAGTTCTAGAATTGCGAACTTTAGAGCTGGGGAGCTACGTTCAAATCTCGGCATCAGCTCAACATCCTGTGATTCCAGGCAAATCGCTTTGTCTCCCCGTGCCTACCACAAATGAATGTGTTCTTCTGTAATGTAAATTGTGCACATGCCATGTTGTCGAGTTCGCGCTATATAATATTGCAAGGAAAAATAAAGTAGGGAAACTCGAGTTCACACACTACTGAACGCGCACTCTTAACACCTTGGCTGCTAGGGGTTTTCCCCTCCTGTGCTGAAAATGCTTGAATACTATAGTTTCATGACAAGGTCAGCTCGTCATAAGCACAGCTCAACCGTGCCTCATGACGAGCTGACCATGTCATGAGCATGGAAGGGGTTAAGTGCATCAGCAGTGCACTGTGAATCGGAGCGTTTCACAGGCCTGTCACAGATAAGAAATGCTATCAAAACGAAATCCTACAAAACAATATACTACTGGCCGGCAGCAATTCATACCCGGACAACGTCGGGACGGGCTGCTAGTTTTTTTTATAGAAAACCTTGTGTGGTGTCCATCTGTAGTGTTGTCACTGGGTTACTGTATGTGGTCACAAATGCTTTACACACTGCCTCTGAGATAAGCCTGTCTGCTCGTGCCAAGCTACCAAGGGGGTGAGCAGAGGTTATTTTAGGAGTGTACCCCCTTACTCTGACTAGAGGCAAGGGTCCCTATTTGTCACAAGTACCTACTTGTGCCAACTAGAGACCCCCACATCTAACAGGAAGGGGCAATCATTCCACATAAATTGTTTAGATATTCTTGTAGGCTCCTTTGCAATCCTGAGTTTGTGTAGGGCAGCACAAGATGTACAGGGCTCCTTTGTATGGATAATCTGACAACAGTTAGAAATGTAAACAAGTTGGGGGGCAGAAGATCAAAACTCTTGGTAGAGTTGGCCAAGGCTCTGTGGGAGTTTTGTCTCCAGCTGGAGGTATCTGATAGCAGAGTATCCTCCAGGGTCAGCCAAAATGGTGGCAGATTGATGTTCAAGGAGTAGGGGAGACAACAGCTTGGATGGGTAAACATTCACGGTTTTAAACAAGATTTGGGGGCCTTTGGAATTAAGTCTCTTTGTCTCCAGGCTAACAGCTCAGCTTGGAAAGTTCTTCAGTTGAAGACCAGATCCGGAGGTCTTTTCTTCATGACTGGTCTGGAAGACAACATTATGCTTTTCCTCCATATGGCATGATATCCAGATGTTTGTTCCAGATACAGAAACAGGCAGTGCCTGTGGTGGTAGTAACCCAATTATAGAAGAGCCAACTTTTTATCCAATTTTATTGGAACTATCTAGGAGGATCTTAATGCATCTTCTGGTAGTCCCTAATCTTTTGAGAAGTCTGTATGGGCTGCGCAACAGCCTTCTGCTGTAGGACAAACTAGTGCTGGTGGCACAGAACTTTTCAGGGCATTTAAGGTTTTGCCAGGACTTTCAGGTCTGCTTCTGGGTACACACAAGCATCCTGGCCTGGGGGTGCAGTCAAAACCTATAGATCAGCATGGGAGGTATGGAATGGCTGCTGTCTGGAGCTCAGTCTGGATTCTGTTTCAACACATATTTTAGGTGTGGTAAACTGATTGGAATCACAGGTGGCAGTGAAGAAATTTTTGGGGACAATTAACAGGTATAGATCAGCGTGTCAGCAGGGCATCGAAAGATAGATTGAAACCAGTAGGGGAGCATCCTCTGGTGTGCAGTTTCTTGAAAGGACTAAGGGCCATATGTATAATTCCAAATTGTAATTGCAAACGTGTTTGCGATCGCAATGGGCTTAGTGGTATGTATTAATGGAAAACTGACTGGCAAAATAAGGATATGATAGGGTAAAAGTACTTTCAAGGGATTTTGTTATTATGTATTTCAGACAAAATTTCAAACAGTACTTGACGGCCTTGTACACATAAGACCAATAGTGCAAAGCAACAACAACAGATATTCAGTCAATTTACGTAAGTCACTTCAAGTGATCGAAATGGAAGAGAGGGAGAGGATGTGTATGAAAAAATTGTATTTAATACTCAAGAATCGATTAGAGAAAAGGGTACAGAATAAATAACAATGTTATAGGAAGAATATTTCAGAAATAGCAATCAAAAGAAAAATCTCTATAACAATTGTATGCACTTATCCGCCTGTTCACAGTTGATCTATTAGTTAAGCAGAGAAAGCGTATATGTCGACGTTTCGGTCTTTAATCTTGAGTTGATGAGACCATCCTCAGGACATATGAATCATATCTTGAAAACCCTAAAAGACCGAGTTATAATTAAAAAACAGTCTCAATCCCCTATATTGGGACACAAATAGTAATATATGCATATCACACCAAACCTCTCTATATCAAAGACAGTGATTTCCAGTCTGACTCAATTCAGATATGCATTAAAGCTTCAGTTTGGACACTTAGTTAAAATTTACATTGATGCTTTGATTGAGAACTATGACATACAACTTAATTTCAAAGATCTATACATATATCACATATTTGCATCACATACTGAGTATATACAACCTAGCAATCATTTGTGAAACGGCCCTCTTTAAATATTCATTTATCTGAACATTATATTCAAAGGGTGTATCTTCTCATTTTGTAAACACTAGTAACTTTTTATGTTGCAACATAATCAGTTTTGCTAAATCAGTAAACCCCTAAAGTTCATATTTAGAAAGACCTTTAGCTGAATAACGTGGATTTTAAAGCCACACTTATTCATCTTATATTTAGTACGGTCTCGATTGCACACTATATGTGTATATCTGACCACCATTTTGACAATTTTGCAAAGGGCTAGATGACACAAATATACTTATATCATGTCCTAGCCTGTATGCGAAGATATTGTTATAATGACTCTCATCTTACTCAGAGACTTCGTAATTAACTAACGCTACAGGGAATAGCGATATTCAAAATTATTGGATGTTCTTATTATTAGAAGAGCGCTGGACTAGAACCTATGCGTTGTCATCAAACATTTAGATGAATATACCTGGTAGAATGAAGTCTTGTTATCTTCAAAAAATATTGGTGTTTAAAAAGGCGATCAATGATGCCCTGTGTGAAGATCGAAACAACTCAGTAAGCGCTATTAGGAATTCAAAATAAGGAGCCGGAAAATTTGCGATTCCCTATTTTGCGATTGCATTTAAGGAATCGCAAATTGCGATTCCTTAAATTCAATGTAAGAAGCACAGAAAAAGTGCAATTTGGCCTCAAGGAATCGCAAATTACCACCAACTTCAAGTTGGTGGTAATTTGCAATTTCTTTGAAAATGCATTTTTTTGCATTTTTCAAAGTGCGAATCGCACTTTGCGATTCGCAATTAAGGAAAATGTAGGATTCGCAAATCTTTTTGCAAATCCTACATACATCTTGTTTTGCGATTCTCAAATAGCAATTCTCTAAAATGTGCTATTTGAGAATCGCAAAACCAAACTTTCATACATATGCCCCTAAGTTACATAACCCTCCTGAACCTAAGTACTCTGCGATGTGAGATGTGAATTTGGGGTTTCAGTGATTCCAGTATCGGAATGGAAATGAACATTTAATTTGTTGTGAGATAAATTGGTTACATTGTCGTGTTTAGTTTCCTTTAGGAGAGAGTCAGGCGTAAGGGTCTAGGTATTTCTACAAATACTTTTACTCCAGGAGGGGTGTAGTTTAACATCACTGAGCATACAAAAAAATATGTCAACTTATGTGGACTTTCCTGCTTTCACTGCACAACATAAGCTGTGTGAGGTGCCAAGTCTTGGAGGTATGTGGAGGTAAACAAGGATATGAGACCTTCTACTCTGCACTTGTTAGCTCTGTGGAAGCCATTCACACCAGCAACCTAAACTACAAGGTTAGATGGGTTAAGTGGATACATGTGACTTTGGGGCATACTCAGTCAGGGGAGCTATGGCCAGTAAAGCCTTTTGGGCTGGTCAGGATTAGAAAGCATCTTGAGGGTATCACAATAGTCAAGAGTGTCACTTTTTACTGCAATCTGATTTAGCATGCTGCAGAGTTTTAAAAATGCTTTCAAAATGCTTATCTGAGCCTCCTGTCTTCTAATACCATTGTAGTAGTGAAAGAGAGTTTAGATTTTATTCAAGCGAAAGAGTATTATTCCACCACGGAAATATTTCTTTCTACCCAGAGGACTACTGTTTATGAATGTTTCTTATTAATCTTAGCGGAAGTCACAACTAACTACGTGTCAAGCTGCAGGAACAAGATCTTGCTGGAAGGAGGACCATTATTTAGGTTCACACATGGTCTGTGAAAAACGTTTGTGGACATCAAGAAAAGAGAAAGTTTCTTGTGTTGCTGCCTTATTTTATAAGGTGTTGATTGTATCTTTTCTATTTTTTTTTGTATACTTTATTTTCCAGTTTTTGCATAAAGAACAAGTTAAATCATTACAGTGTAGATTATTACATCAGCAGCAATAGATCACATTTACAGCAAATATAAGATAAAATGATCACAGTTTTAAATGAAAATAGATGGCGCAGTCTGGTAATAAGTCGAGGATACCCATCCAATGAAGGCAAGAAGGTGAGTCGCACTAAGAGGACATAGAGATCGTGTCAATGACCAAGCATTACAAGAAGGAACACCTGGCAACCACCATTAAACCAAAGCAGTAGATCGCCAATCAAATACTTCTCTCAGAGCTGACATCTAGCCAATTCCCTGTAGAACAATGCCGCTCGACGGCAGCGAGTCCCGGTCAGACTGCATCTCGGTAAGGTAGTCCCTATAAGGCCCCCAGATGTCTACAGCACGTGACACACTAGGGATCAGAGTAAAGAATTCTTTGCAGTTTACATTGTAGAATGCCAGACTACGGAGCCATGCCTGCAGGGAAGGGGCTCTTTTGCTGCCCCATAAAAGGGCAACCTCTCGCTTGGCCAACAGGAAGCACAGAGCCGCCAGTCTACTTATCTTCTTAGGGGAGTTGGCCACATAGCCCAACAGTGCGATTTCAGGGGTGTGCGTAAGCTGCACGGACAGCATGTCACCTAATGTGTAATGAACAAGAGACCAATACCGGTGTATCTTGGGGCAAGTCCAGAAGAGGTGAGCAAAGTCAGCAAAGGGAGCCAAACACTTCGGGCAATGATGGGGTCTGTTGTGGTCTATGCTATATGAGCATGCAGGAGTGTGATACATTCTGCAAAGGAATTTAAAATGAAACTTGTGCCTGCTAGCAAAACTTCCTTGGTGGCCCTGTAACACTGCTCTCATTGATCGTCCGTGACGGCATACCCAGATCCGCCTCCCAGGCCGCACGCACCTTAACGTCAGATACAGGTCTTGACGCCCCACACTGTTTATACAATTTCGAAACCAAGTGTGCGCCAGTAGGACACTGTATCAACAATGTTAACAGCGGGGTAGGTTCGGGGGCTGAGGGAAATGACGGGAATGTGGCCCGAATCATTGAGTACAGAAGAGTCATGACAAAAGTGTCCATAAAGGATCGCTCTGAAAAACGAGCCTCCTCTGTAACGGAGGAGATGTGACCATCAGGGAATAGGTCGCCTATTGTAAGTATGTGAAACTTATCTAACGTGCGCTGGACCAAAACTTCGCCCGTAACGGGAAGCAGAGAAGAATTGGGCAGGGGTAGTGCAGGAGAATACAGTGTGTCGAGTCCAAGCAGTCTGCGTAACCTGACCCACGCCCAGAATGTGGTGGAGACCGCTTGAATGTCTTGGGGGTCTCGAGGGAACCCAGTGGGGAGGTCATTAGAAAGGAGGTGCGGGAATACCAGATCTGCCTCTAGTCTTCAATATGGGACACGCGTGTCCGGGTGAAACCAGCGATGCACATAACAACACTGTGCAATGAGGTAATACAGAAAGAAAAAAAAGGGAACCCCAAATTCCCCCCTTTTGTACGGCAGGGTCAAGGTTTGCCAGCGAACCCGAGGTGTCTTGTCTCCCCAAACAAGGCGCAACAACAGTGTACGCAACTGTGCAAACAAGGTCTTAGTGAGAGAAATGGGGATATTGTAAAAGGATATAAAAAAAAAGGGAGTGGACTACCATCTTAATTATGGCCACTCTACCAGCCATGGATAAAGGCAGCCCAGCCATTTCGTGATTTGTGATTCAAGGGAACTAACAGCCCTGCCGTAATTAAGCCTAATCATAGTGATGGTATCAAGATGGACATAAACACCAAAGGTATTTAACCACGTCGCTGCACCACTCAAGGGGGAACTCACAGGTCCAGGCGGTCGTGCCAGCTGTAAGCGGGAAGATAACTTGTGGCAGATAATGCAGAGCCCTGAGAATTTACCAAACCGAATAATTTCCAATATCAAAGGTTCCAAATTCAACTGGGGCGTTCTGACATATAAAATAGTATCATACGGATAAAGCGAAACAAGAAGGGGACCAGTTCGAAACTGAAGACCACGGTGCTAGTGTTTTTCCTGAAAATGGCACACTAAGGGATCCATGGCCAAAATGAAAAGAAGCGGAGACAGGGGGCATCCCTGTCTCGTACCCCGGGAGAGAGTGAAAGGGTCAGAGATAGTACCATTGAGACGTAATCTAGTGGTGGGTCCGGTATATAGCAACGCTACCGTAGAGACAAAAAATTCTGGCATACCCATCCGCCGCATGACTGACAAAAAAAGGGCCACTCAAGGGAGTCGAATGCTTTTTTAGCATCCAATAGGACGGCAGCAGCAGGTGTGGCAGGGTTGATCCAATGCAAAACAGTGAAGTTCAAGTTTTAGTTCAAAAAGCTTTTATGCGGTTTGCAAGGCACAACCTTATAAGCAGCACAGAATAATTACATAAACATCATGTTCTAATCCTATTCAACATATCAATGACCTATTTTACGCATTTATTTGCTATTGAATATACACTTGTAATAATATACAGAGATTAAAACCAAATGTGCAAAGTGTAATCATCGCAAAAAATATTTCATTGCATATTTGGAAAAAGTGGCTAGTGCAAAGTTATATACAGAAAAAGTGCAAATTCCGCAAATCAGTGCCATATACATATTCAGTCTTAGATATTTAACTAAGCAACAAATTGCAGTTTTTAAGCGCCATAGCCAATTTTTGGTCTGATTACAGCTGTGCAAATGTACAATAAAGTTGCTAGTGCAAAATAAAAAATAAAAAAAAAGCTTTAGTCTAGCTTAAAAAATGTTTGCAACTGTTAGACACACTTTCAGAACTAAGTACATAAAGATAGTAAAGTGACTTGTGCCTAAATCAAAGAACTAACAATTGTTTTTAAAACGAAGCAAATCGGGTCTCCTGAGGTGCTGTTATACCGAGCTATAAAGGATTTCATAAAATAATAGATTTTCTAGCAGCTATGCATCTAAGAATGTAAACTGCTAAATAAAAACAAATATCTGGGCTTTCCAGAGAACTTATCAATTTCATGGTGTTTACAGTGGATCGAATATTATACTTTAAAAAGATAGGCTTCAGATAACATTTTCCTAAAAAGGTATAAAATTTACAAAATAGTAAAAAATGGCAGCTACTCTGTTTTGACAAGTTGTCACACGGACATTCCGTACTTGATCCTTTCCTCATGAATGGGAAAGGTACAAAATGATGAGCAATCCCTAACCTGAGTCTTGTTAATACAAAGCAGTGTGAGCTTCTTGTTACTTCTGTCAAATAGGCCTGAACACCTTCATAAAGACCCAATTGCTGATAGAACACTGCTGTGGGTTGGTCTTCAAGCAGGGTTCTTCGTGCATCTCTTTTGTACGCAAGAAAGGTACTCTTAAGTTCCTTTTTAGATATCTGGGCTATATAATCTGGCTCTGTGTAAATATTTTGTACCGCTTTTGGCCGCCATAAGTGTGGCAGGGTATGCTCAGACGTGAGTCCCTTGCTCACTTTGCCACTGGATTCAAGCAAGCCGGGCTGAAGACGGCTGGAATGCCAGAAACCGGTCCTCGGAAGCTTGTTTCCGGTCCAGGGAAGACATGGCTTGGCAGTTCGGGCTGGACTGTTCTCATGAGGCACAGGGTCAGACTGATTTGTATATAGCCATGTCTGAACTGGGGTGGCAGAGTGGGCTAAAGAGCGTTGATGGATTAAACCCAGATCTTTTGACTGGGTGTGAGTGTTTGATTGATTCAGATGCTCCGTCCATCACCACCCCCTTTTGTACCACTTTTGGCCGCCATAAGTGTGACAGGATATGCTCAGACGTGAGTCCCTTGCTCACTTTGCCACTGGATTCAAGCAAGCTGGGCTGAAGACGGCTGGAATGCCAGAAACCGGTCCTCGGAAGCTTGTTTCCGGTCCAGGGAAGACATGGCTTGGCAGTTCGGGCTGGACTGTTCCAATGAGGCACAGGGTCAGACTGATTTGTATATAGCCATGTCTGAACTGGGGTGGCAGAGTGGGCTAAAGAACGGTGATGGATTAAACCCAGATCTTTTGACTGGGTGTGAGTGTTTGATTGATTCAGATGCTCCGTCCATCACCACCCCCTTTTGTACCACTTTTGGCCGCCATAAGTGTGACAGGATATGCTCAGACGTGAGTCCCTTGCTCACTTTGCCACTGGATTCAAGCAAGCTGAAGACGGCTGGAATGCCAGAAACCGGTCCTCGGAAGCTTGTTTCCCGTCCAGGGAAGACATGGCTTGGCAGTTCAGGCGGGACTGTTCCCATGAGTCACAGGGTCAGACTGATTTGCATGTAGCCATGTCTGAACTGGGGTGGCAGAGTGGGCTAAAGAACAGTGATGGATTAAACCCAGATCTTTTGACTGGGTGTGAGTGCTTGATTGATTCAGATGCTCCATCCATCACCACCACCTTTTGTACCCTCTGTGTAAATATTGACATTAAATAAAAGCTTGAACCAGTGATGAATATAATTTAACCATAGAATATGGGAACAGTACTCTAACTTTATACAGTCCATAATAATCGATTTAGTGAACTCTGTCTCATTTTTAGACCAGATAGACCGCAATAAAAGAAGGGGACATAGAGCTGCAAGGTCTGCAATGTAATCAATGCCAACCTCCTTGTGGATCAATTCAGTAGATGCTGATGTAGGAACACTAGGAACACTAAGCAGCCGCTTGAGGAACTTATTTTCTTCCTGCTGAATTGATTTGTCGAAACTATAACCCCATATGCCAACCCCATAAAGGGTAGAAGAAACACTCCTGGCATTATAAATGGTTACCATATCCTTTAGTCTATGGTCCCCAAGTTTAGTGGCAAAACAGGTCCGAAGATTTAGGGAAGTGGACCTGTGAGGGACAAAGCCAGACTGCGCCGGCGAAATGATGGATTCCAATAGTAAAGACAGTCGAATTGCAATTACCTTAGCCAATATTTTGTAATCTAGGTTCAATAACGATAACGGCCTATACGAGCTACATAATTTGGGGTCCCTCCCAGGTTTGGGAAGTAGGATAATGACCGCATCTCTGAATGTCGGAGGAAGGGTGCCAACCTCAAGTGACTCCGCATAAACCTCCACCAAGCGTGGCACCAGGATGTCCTTGTATGCCTTCCAGAAATCGGCGGAAAAGCCGTCAAGCCCAGGTGCAGAAGAGCCTCGCAACGCATCAATAGCTTCAACTATGCTGTCCGGAGAAATGGGGATGGATAAAAAATCCTGCATGTATCTTTCATAGTAGACCAGTGCAATTTCGGACAGATAGTCCCCCTGGTCACGCAGATCCCCGGTAATTCTAGAAGTGTATAATGTTTTGTAGTATGAAAGAAAAGAATCACAGATTTCCGGGGTAGAGTGTAGTGGGTCGCCCAGTGGGCCGGTGATTTCGGTGACATAAGCTGAATCGCGCAGAGGGCGTAGACTGTGCGCCAGTAATTTACCAAGTCTATCCCCTTCACCATACCTACGTGCAGCATGTTGTTTATTAAGGAACAGTAACTCCAGTTCAGCAATTTCTCTAAATTCAAGCAGCAGGGCCAGGCAACGTGCCTCTCCCGCACTGGAAGTGCAGCCAATTAACTCACGGTCCAAGGCAGCAATGTCTTTCTCAATGCGATAAATCAAGGAGCGGCGATCCCGCAGGACCCCGGCATGTTTGGCAATACAAACTCCCCTAATGTACGCCTTGAATCCTTCCCACAGGACCGCCCAGGTGTCAACCGACCCAGTGTTCAGTTCAAAATACTCCTCTATTGCCGGTCTAACCTCCTCATTGAAAACCTGATCCAGTAAAGCGCTTCTGGGGAACCGCCACTGCCGTTCCTAACCGCCCGTTCTGGGGATATTCAATTGAAGCACGACAGGGGAATGGTCTGAGAGCGTGCAGTGAAGAGTGTGTATACCATCCAGCTAACCAGCCACCCCCGGAGAAACCAACCAAAGTCTATCCTGGTCCATGGGTTATGAAACCCCGAGCAGTGCGTGAAATCCGGAAGATGCGAATGAAGTCTGTGCTCGACATCTATCAAGGAAAAGTGAGAAGATATCTCCCTGAGGGCTTGACGGGAACGAGGTTTGGTGTCAGGGGAAGTGGAAGTACTATCCCTGGATGGGTCTAATAATAAATTATAATCCCCCCAAGTATCAAGAGCCCAGAATCCAATGTCAACAGCCGAACCTGCAGTTCATGAAAGAAAGATGAGGAATCGACATTGGGGCCATAAACACCAACCAATTAAATTTTGTGTCCCATCAGTGCCCCAGTGACAACCAGGAAACGACCTTCGGCATCAATCAAAGTTTTATGAAGAGAAAAAGGGACTCTTTTGTGAATAAGAATTGTAACCCCCCTGGCATAGTGGCTACAGTTGGAGAAATGTCTATGGGAGCCCCAACCTGCCGCAATCGAAGTGTGGTCTGAGCTAGACAGGTGTGTCTCCTGCAGAAACATAATGCCAATGTGGTGGCGGGCCGGTCTGTGTTTCCTAGTATTATTCAATCCCCTGACATTCCATGACATCAAAGAGAGCCCGGAAGGACCGGGCTGCCGCCCTAGTGTAGCCATTGATTATGTAGCACCAAAATCGCACCGCAATGCATGTGATCCGCATGCCGCAAACAAGAACCATGATCAATAATATAGCAAAAACCATTGATATTGAACGAATAACCTGCCCCCCACACACCACCCAGCCTCCTAACATTCCCAAAGAGGCCTACCCCATCATTGCGAACCAAGTGCTTTTGCAATGCCACAGGTAACAAGGTTGCATGAACCAAAGATGAACATAGCAAAGAGAACACATTATAGAAAGAAATGTTGGTGTCCACCATAGGGCGTGACAACACCACGCCGGTCGGACAATAGAAAGAACAACATAATCATATAGAAGAAAAATGTATGCATGTAGCAAACATAGTCGAACACAGCGATTAAGGCATAAAAATCTGTCAACCAGTCCTGGGAAGGGAGAAAAGTTCTATGCTGTCCTGCAATCCACCCTGTGATGGAGAGGGAGGGCGATGCACCACTGGAGAGCCAGAACGGTTCTTCTTGTTGTTCTGACAGAACTCCTGCGCCTCTGTGGGAGAGTCAAATATGCGAGGCCTGCCATCCACATCCACCGTTAATCGAGCAGGATACAGCATGCCGTACTTGAGCCCCAGGTTCCTCAAGGCGCCTTTACTCCATTGTACTTGCGCCTCGCCTCCCGAATCATGATGGTAAAGTCAGGGAAAAAGCCAGCTTGCTGCCCTGCCATTGGACATCTCCCATATCACGGGCCGAGCGAACAGCAGCATCTCTGTCCCTGAAGTTCATATGCCTGGCAATAATGGGCCATGGTGAAAGACCCGGATGGGGTCGCGGCCCCAGCGACCTATACGCACGTTCAACTACGAAGCCCTGCGTGAAGGTCTTCCTGCCAAACAGCTCCACAAGCAACAATTCTACAAAAGTATCTATACGGCTAGTGGATGTCGTCTCCGGAACGCCAATAATGCGGATATTATTCCGGCGGCTGCGAGCCTTCAAATCTTCGTTCTTAATAGCTACTTCCTTGAGGATCTTTTCAACCCTTTCCAGCCATTTGAAGGAGGTTGAAGCACCATCCTCCACGTCTGAGACCCTCGTCTTCACAACATCCAGCCTCGGGTCGTGGGCCTGAATCTTGGTTCCCATATCAGCCAACTTCTTATCAAGATCGTAGAATCACCCATCTAGCGCCTTAAAGCCAGCCCTCTTCGCGGCTACCATGGCAGTCGCAAGGGAGGCCTGGGTCTTGGTGTCATCAGGGCCCCCAGCCCCACCAGCCAAATCAGGAGGGACAGTCGATGCAGGGTTAGCAGCCTTATCAAATTGCAGCAACCTCTGCTTAGCATCCTTTTTCCCCATCATACAAGAAGAGGGAGGGAACGTGGCAGAGACCCCGAAGTACAATAGCCGTGGAGCGACCAGTGGGAGACCAGGAAGGAGCGAATACATGGGTGTATCACAGCCAGAGCGCAGGCAACTAAGTCAATACAGGGCAATCAAAGTAGCGAGGCAACAGGTACCAGAGCAGGTCGCAAATGGAGGACAGAGAGGCACCCAGCAGCGGCAGGGCAAATTGCCGGTGAGAGTGCAGCACCCCACCAGCGAGGAACGCCAACCAGGCAAACACCGCCAGGCGGGACGCACCGGGCGCAGTTCACAGTCGTGCAAACAGCTCACAGCGAGGCGCTAATGTTACATGCCTCCTGAAGAGAGTCAACACGCCCAATGGGCGTCAGGCATCAGTGGGGAGGCCGAGGGCTTGTGGCAGAAGGCGCCCCCCGGATCGGGACACAAGGGTCCAGCAAGGCAGCAGAAACACAATCATGCCCACGTGTGGTCGACTCGGAGACTGTTCAGTCAGGGAGGCAAAGGGGGGAGCCCGCGCACCCAATAAGGACCAGCGCCGCCCCAGCCCCCGGGTGGGATACCAGGGCCTCCTCTCTAGCCCGCCCCACACCCCGCCGAGACCAATACCCTAGGCCCCGGCGCGGTTCCTTCCACAAGGCCCGAGAAGGCCCGGCGAGCGCCGAGCCAGCAAGGGGGACCCAGCGAAAGCCGTAGCAGTGGGAGCGGGGGAGGAGAGCCCGGAGAGCAGGGGGAGCACAAGGCAGCGCCGGACGCCCGCCGGGGCAGAGACTCACCGCCCCCGAAGAAGTCGTCGTCCACGCCGGGAGCCGCCGCAGGGCCGCATCAGGTCTTCAAAGCGGCACGCATCGCCCCAGTCCCAGGGAGCTCAGCCGCAAGTGTCCGACATCAGAAAGATCCCCGCAGTCTCCGGGGCCAAAGGTGAGTGTTCTGCATAAGCAGGGACGCTCCTACATCGCGGAATCAAGGCAGATGTGCGCCCGGCCGGCGGCACTTCAGGCAGAAGCAGCCAGCTCGGTCGCCTCCGTGGCCAAACCCCATCTTTTCTATGTTTACATTTCATGCCTAGGTAAGCAGGACTGTGGGAATTCTAGTTTGTTTTTACGTTTTGCAAATAAACGGTTAGAAAAACAAGCATTGGAAATGCAATAGGTCTCGCATTAGGAAAGTTTGAGCTATTGGTATTGTAAATGACACTTTTTTTATTTATGTGTTGGTTTTGAAAGTAGCAAAATTAATAGCTTTTTCAGTTACAATGTCAATAGTTTTAACTTTTGCAAATGTGACACCTATAGCATTTGTAATGCAATGTGTGTTGTATTTACGTGACTTAGATGTATTGATATTACAAATAACAATGGCTTTTAATTTTGTAAATAATTAATACTTAAATAAAAGTTATTGTAATTTATAATGGCAATAGCTTAAACGTTTGTAAATAACTTTTGTGAAGATTATGTTCAGTGTATTTTATTGTGACGAAAATCCAAGAACATTGCATTTGCACCTAAACACACACATAGCCACACACATATAGATGTGGTGGTGGTGGATCTGGGGGATATGGTGGTGGTGGATGTGGTGGTGATGGTGGATGTGGGGGTGGATGTGGTGGTGGATGTGGTGGTGGTGGAGGTTGTGGATGTGGTGGATGCGGTGGAATTGGTGGATGTGGATGCGGTGGTGGATGTGGTGGTGGATGCGGTGGATGTGGTGGATGTGGTGGTGGTGGATGCGGTGGTGGTGGAAGTGGTGGTGGATGTGGTGGTGGTGGATGCGGTGGTGGTGGAAGTGGTGGTGAATGTGGTGGTGGTGGATGTGGTGGTGGTGGTGGATGTGGCGTTGGTGGATGTGGTGGTGGTGGATGTGGTGGTGGATGTGGTGGTGGATGTGGTGGTGGATGTCATGGTGGATGTGGAGGTGATGGTGGATGTGGAGGTGGATGTGGTGGTGGTGGTGAATGTGATGGTGGATGTGATGGTGGACGTGGTAGTGATGGTGGATGTGCTGATGGATGTGGTGGTGATGGTGGATGTGGTGGTGGATGTGGTGGTGGATGCGGTGGATGTGGTGGATGCGGAGGTGGTGGTGGATGCGGTGGTGGTGGTAGTGGTGGATGGGGTGGTGGTGGTATTGAATGTGGTGGTGGATGTAGTGGTGGTGGGTGTGGTGGTGGTGGTGGATGCGGTGGTGGTGGATGCGGTGGTGGTGGATGTGGTGGATGTGGTGGTGGTGGATGTCATGGTGGATGTGGAGGTGATGGTGGATGTGGTGGTGGTGGTGGAGGTGATGGTGGATGTGGTGGTGGTGGTGGATGTGATGGTGGATGTGGTGGTGATGGTGGATGTGGTGGTGGATGTGGTGGTGGATGCGGTGGTGGTGGATGCGGTGGATGTGGTGGTGGATGCGGTGGTGGTGGTGGATGCGGTGGTGGTGGTGGATGGGGTGGTGGTTGTGGTGGATGTGGTGGTGGATGTAGTGGTGGTGGTGGTGGATGCGGTGGTGGTGAAAGTGGTGGTGGATGTGGTGGTGGTGGTGGATGTGGCAGTGGATGTCATGGTGGATGTGGAGGTGATGGTGGATGTGGTGGTGGTGGTGGATGGGGTGGTGGATGTGGTGGTGGATGTAGTGGTGGTGGTGGTGGATGCGGTGGTGGTGATGGATGCGGTGGTGTTGGATGTGGTGGTGGTGGATGTGGCTGTGGATGTCATGGTGGATGTGGAGGTGATGGTGGATGTGGAGGTGATGGTGGATGTGGTGGTGGTGGTGGATGTGGTGGTGATGCTGGTGGTGGATGTGGTGGTGGATGCGGTGGTGGTGGATGTGGTGATGGTGGATGCCGTGGTGGTGGTGGATGAGGTGGTGGTAGTGGTGGTGGATGGGGTGGTGGTGGATGGGGTGGTGGATGTAGTGGTGGTGGTGGTGAATGTGGTGGTGGTGGATGCGGTGGTGGTGGAAGTGGTGGAAGTGGTGGTGGTGGATGCAGTGGTGGTGGATGTGGTGGTGGTGGATGTGATGGTGGTGGATGTGGCGGTGGATGTCATGGTGGATGTGGAGGTGATGGTGGATGTGGTGGTGGATGTGGTGGTGGATGTGGTGGTGGTGGTGGATGTGATGGTGGGTGTGGTGGCGATGGTGGATGTGGTGGCGATGCTAGATGTGGTGGTGGATGCGGTGGATGTGGTGGTGGATGCGGTGGATGTGGTGGATGCGGTGGCTGTGGTGGATGCGGTGGTGGATGCGGTGGTGGTGGTAGTGGTGTATGGGGTGGTGGTTGTAGTGGATGTGGTGGTGGATGTAGTGGTGGTGGGTGTGGTGGTGGTGGTGGATGCGGTGGTGGTGGATGTGGTGGATGTCATGGTGGATGTGGAGGTGATGGTGGATGTGGTGATGGTGGATGTGATGGTGGATGTGGTGGTGGTGGATGTGATGGTGGATGTGGTGGTCATGGTGGATGTGGTGGTGGATGCGGTGGTGGTGGATGCGGTGGATGTGGTGATGGTGGATGCGGTGGTGGATGCGGTGGTGGTGGTGGTGGATGGGGTGGTGGTTGTGGTGGATGGGGTGGTGGATGTAGTGGTGGTGGGTGTGGTGGTGGTGGTGGATGTGGTGGTGGTGGATGCAGATGTGGTGGATGTGGTGGTGGTGGATGTCATGGTGGATGTGGAGGTGATGGTGGATGTGGTGGTGGTGGTTGTGGAGGTGATGGTGGATGTGGTGGTGATGGTGGATGTGGTGGTGGATGCGGTGGATGTGGTGGTGGATGCGGTGGTGGTGGTGGATGGGGTGGTAGATGGGGTGGTGGATGTGGTGGTGGATGTAGTGGTGGATGGGGTGGTGGTTGTGGTGGATGTGGTGGTGGATGTAGTGGTGGTGGGGGTAGTGGTGGTGGTGGTGGATGTGGTGGTGGTGGATGCGGTGGTGGTGGAAGTGGTGGTGGATGTGGTGGTGGATGTGGCGGTGGTGGATGTGATGGTGGTGGATGTGGATGTCATAGTGGATGTGGAGGTGATGGTGGATGTGGTGGTGGATGTGGAGGTGGTGGTGGATGGGGTGGTGGTTGTGGTGGATGTGGTGGGTGTGGTGGTGGTGGATGCGGTGGTGGTGGTGGTGGATGCGGTGGTGTTGGATGTGGTGGTGGTGGATGTGGCGGTGGATGTCATGGGGGATGTGGAGGTGATGGTGGATGTGGTGGTGGATGTGGTGGTGATGGTGGATGTGGTGGTGGATGCGGTGGTGGTGGATGCGGTGGATGTGGTGATGGTGGATGCAGTGGTGCTGGTGGATGCGGTGGTGGTGGTGGATGCAGTGGTGGTGGTGGATGTGGTGGTGGATGGGGTGGTGGTGGTGGATGGGGTGGTGGTTGTGGTTGATGTGGTGGTGGATGTAGTGGTGGTGGTGGATGTGGTGGTGGTGGATGCGGTGGTGGTGGAAGTGGTGGTGGTGGATGCGGTGGTGGTGGAAGTGGTGGTGGATGTGGTGGTGGTGGTGGATGTGGCCGTGGTGGATGTGATGGTGGTGGATGTGGTGGTGGATGTGGCGGTGGATGTCATGGTGGATGTGGAGGTGATGGTGGATGTGGTGGTGGTGGTGGTGGATGTGGTGGTGGTGGTGGTGGATGTGATGGTGGATGTGATGGTGGATGTGGTGGTGATGGTGGATGTGGTGGTGTATGCGGTGGATGTGGTGGTGGATGCGGTGGATGTGGTGGATGCGGTGGTGGATGCGGTGGTGGTGGTAGTGGTGGATGGGGTGGTGGTGGTAGTGGATGTGGTGGTGGATGTAGTGGTGGTGGGTGTGGTGGTGGTGGTGGTGGTGGATGCGGTGGTGGATTTGGTGGTGGTGGATGTCATGGTGGATGTGGAGGTGATGGTGGATGTGGTGGTGGTGGATGTGATGGTGGATGTGGTGGTGATGGTGGATGTGGTGGTGGATGCGGTGGTGGTGGATGCGGTGGATGTGGTGATGGTGGATGCGGTGGTGGATGGGGTGGTTGTGTATATTGTCTAGAAGCCTTGTATCAGCAGAGCTGGACATTATTGACATAACAGCAGTGGCACACAGGTGGGTAACATGCACGTGACCTGGTGACCCTGGAGGCGTGAGTGGTAGGACATTGTTACACCCCTACAGTGTGTGTCTGTGTGGTGTGTCCTGGTGCGTGTCTGTCCGTTTTTACGTGCATTTATTCTGGGAAGGTCTGTGTGTCTCTGTCAGTCTTTGTTAGAAAATGGTTGAAGGGACATCTGTTGTAGAAGTGTTTGTGTGTTTGCGACTGTTTCCGTGTGAATGCGTGCCTGCGGGTGTTTATCATCATCTGTGGGAGTCTCTTTGCAAAACGACATGTATGTTCGTGTGTATGTGTGCTCGCACATGCCTGCGTTAATGTGAATGTGCGTGCTATTGTGTGTAGTGTGTGTGTCTATATGCGTGCAAGTGTGTTTCTCTGTATGTGTCTGTGCGCGCGCGTTTGCACCATTGTGTGTGTGTCCGTGGGCGTGTGTGCGCAGGTAACGGCTTGCTGTGCACACGGTACACACTAGAACAAGTGTTCCCCTGGAGTGTAAAATAAATATGTGTACACTCTTCGCAAATATCCGTCCCGTTTGTCCAAATGAAGCCCGCTATTCGGGTGCATTTTGGGAAAAGGCCGTTTCCTGGACACAGTCTGCAGACGTCTCCCAACAATAGCCCCTTTGCTTTAAAAGAAGACTATGACAGACAGCTTTCTTTAATATGGAAACGTACTTTACACACATAACTAAATACAATGTGCAAAATTGTATATACGTTCAGGACTGCAGGTGGAATTACAATTTGGAACACTTCATAAATGGGTGTCACAGAATAACACGTGTTTAAGTCATATATTATAAGGAAAGGTCACAGTGGGCAATAAACCTTCTAAAGAGAGCCTGTACTGATTATCTCTGAGGCTTCAAGCACAATGTTTGCACCAGCAAGCCATACCCTTCAAAATATTAAAACCCCTTTATATCCCTATAGCAAAAATCTGAACAGTTATTCACTATCAAGAAGGTGTGCCTACTGGCTTTGTTAAGGATATCAAAAATCAAGGGACAGGATTCCAGCCTGTGGTACGTGTGGTGCAACAATACCCAGAATCCTATTGCCTTTATCAAAATGACATGGACATTTCACTAAAATAAGCAGCTCCTATTGGCTTTAACATAAACAAACAAGGCCTATAGCCTTAGGCAGGGTCATTTTATTATTTTACGTCATATGGAAGAGCAACTACTAATTTCCCCCCAGCACAAAGTAACACACACTTTACGGCCTTCACAAATGCTAAGATCCAGTGAGTGTTTTATGCATTTGTGTCAAGCTGCGGCTGACGGAATTTATTTGCTGAGAGTTCTGCCTGTACCCGATTCACTGGGAAGGTGTTGAGCACTTCAAACTTTGCAAGATAAGGAAGAGGATGATGGGGAAGGGAGAAAGAAGACATCGAAACACTTGCTATAGTAGGTTAGTGTTGGCAAAACCAGGTGAAGGGTAGCATGAGCTTGCTGATTAGCCCACTTACTGCCTCGTCGGTGATGTATGGAACAAAGACAAAGCAAGCAGGAGAAAGTTTGAGGAAAAGGTAGAGGTCACTAAGCAGGTAGTATTTATAAAGGTGTGTGAAATGTGTGTAAATTTCTTTTCTTTTAGTTCGCATACATTTATGAAAAATGGAACACAATTATATGTAATGATGTGATATGCAAAACTGGCATTTAGTGCTATAGTTTAGTATGACATGCAATTATTTACAAACGACTGAGAAAGATAGTGTGAACAGTTTGGAGAAAATACGGTCTAAGATTAGGGAAAAAGAAACAGGGCTAAAGGGCACAGGATAAAAGGAAGTCCGTAAAACGCAGGCAGGGGAGGGGGCCGAGTGACGGAAGAAAGGCAGAGAAGTGGGGGCGGGGGAGAAATGCCTCACGGCGGGCAGGGGAGGGGGCGGAGCAGGGAGAGGGTGTGAAAGCTGCAGGGGCCTTTGAAGTGAAGCTAAGCTTCACTTCAAAGGTGTGGGAGGAGTGCGGCTGAGGGAACAGACGGCGATTTGGTGATGTGCACGCGCATTTTAGGTTAATGCGCTTGCGCATTGACCTAAAAGCCACGGGCACAGCACCAAATCGCCCAGTTAGGTACAGTCTGTTTAAGACGCTATAGTCTTGCCTCTTCAATGCACTTGCACATTGAGAGGCTCGACCTAATGACTGCACCATACCCTTGTCTAAAATCAGGTCTCTCTTCGACAACTGGCTGGAAGAATTTGCAGTTCTTGAAATTCCCTGCTTGTAAACTCCTATCCCAAAGAAAGAACCCAATTACCAGCACATGTTGCCAATCATCACCCAGTAGTCACTATCCCTATTTACTACCTGACCTATTACAGTGCTGTGGAACTTGGACAGTTTGTTTTGATCTATTTGGTATTATCTGATGCCATTAGAATGCACCTTGCGTTATTTTCTGTTTCTTAGAAGGGCTCGACAAGGATTCCACTTTCAAGTGAATATTAATTAGCTTTACAGTGCTTAAATCAGTATCTTTATCTTACAGATGAGTTCTGCCGGAGCTTTCTCGAGCTGTCCCCAGACTCTGAAAAAGGTAAGAAAACTCCATATTCTCTGACTGGTAGCATTTTGGATAAAGCGCTTTATGGGGTTGAATACTACGTACAAGTAGGTCAGGTTTGTACAAGAAATTTCTATTTAGATGCTTTCTTTCTGTTACATACACTGTTTTTTTCACTCTTTCAATAAACATATTGTTCGGCATTAGCCAATACTTGGGCTTTCATACTTGCAAATGATGTATGCTATATCACATTGATGAGCCGTAAACAGGTAGAGTCACAAACCATTCACAAATACCTTTGTAACTTATAAGTATGGCCTCCTTTTTGTGATTCTGTGGTTTACGCAGAGAGAGGATGTAGTCTTGAAAGCTGCCTTCGGTGAACTGGTTCCGCTATGATGCGCCCAGGCCTGGCTATCGATCTGCCTGACCCAGCCTATACATAGAGTGATGTGTTGCACAGCAGGTCAGGCTTGAGGTGAAGCATCCACCACAAAGGTGCAAAAGAGTAGTGACCACCCTGGCTGTTTGCATACACTTCTGACAGAGATCAAGAAGGTATCCAAAAGTCTACTCTCCTTCAATGGCAACAGATTCTGCATTGTTCACCCTTCACCCCCTGCCATCCACTAAATGGAAGTTACATGAAGACTAATTAATAGCTTTTCGGATCACAAAGAACCTAACAACTTCAAGGAGAAAGCTAACCTTCTCGTTCCCACTACTGGGGCAACTTTTCTCAACAATGTTAGTGACACACTTCTGCATGAGTTCCCCTTCAGGTTTAGAACAAGTCCAGAATATATTGTACTGAAGCCAGGCTTAGCCCTTTGAGCACACAATATATCAGTGTGTAGCAAGCCAAAATCCAGAAGCCAGGATCACAGATTCTCACACTTTTGGCATGCAGGGCAGGGGACACAACTGTACATCATGCAGTGGACTTTTGTTTCCCAACACCAAGCGTTGCTGTCTGCAGCCTATGCACTAACTCAGAGATTTCCTGAATTAATTTATGTGCTATTTAAAAAGCAACAGATGCATGAACCTATTCTGTGCCAGCATAGTACTAAAACGGAATCATGATACAGTCCAAGATAACACTTAGCCCAATTTAATTGTTCTTAGACCTATTTTCTTAAATGTATCCATTGTCCAACCTTCATGAATACAAAAAAATAACCTATATCCAAATGTTCTTCAGGACCATGACATTTACTTATGATTTTGTCATTCAATATTAAAACGTTTCTGAAATTATTAGTTAATCTTTACTCACATCTAGTTATTGGATTTTACAGATGTGATAATCTGACAATTTAAGTCACAGTGCTGCCTCTCAAGCTGGTATTACCCCCAATTAAGTTTGGTGTTGTTTCTTACATGTCACATGTCAGTTCGAGGATTGTAATAAGGAGAACAGAGCATCTCCTGATGATTCTTTGTGTTTAGATCGGGCTCTTCATTATCAAGTGAAGCATAAGAACCCAGGTCATCCATCAGTAATTTAAAAGCATTGATGCCCCATGACTTTGAAATAAACCTGTTGTGAGAATGTCATCCAAACAACGTATTAAAACATAAGAGACCTGAATCATTCCTGTAGGATCAAACGTTTCATAAAGGAACTCCTTCCCGAATTACGCCATTAAGCCCAGTTTATTCAGTGATGTTAACAGCATCATAATACCTTTTTGGCTCTGTATGAAGACGGATGTCGTTGTAATTCCTGAATCACAGAAGACAGCTGTTGTCTGTTAAACAGATTTGGCAACATAGTACTTTCTGATGTTATTGATTGACACTTTTACATTTTTCTTGGCACCCGGAAGTGGAGGCAGGATCGCAGTGAGCATGCCTTCTACTCCAAGAACTGGAACAGGTAGTCTGTATAACAGTCCAAAGACGTGCTTGTTCAAGTATTGTAAATTTTTAATACTCTATATAAGTTTCCGGGTTTTAATATTAGAAAAATAGACACACTCATAGAAGAATAGTAAGGCACTATTATTTTTCTTGAAATTTTAATTGATCACGGCTGACCTTTATATCCCGTTTAGCTTCTGGTTTTAATGGGTACTGAGCCTGAACGTGGGGCTCACTACTAATGGGAATCTTATGCGATGCAAAATCTTTGTCCCATCCGCTGTGTTTCTAGACAATGCAGGAGCCTGTTTTAAGACCCATTCACATGCATATTTTTCTCTGAGTTCTTCAGGTATTAAGGAGGAAAATGCTTCCATTCTTACTTTACCTAAAGGTGCTTAGTTATAAATGATGGTGGTCAATCATCCTCTACAAAATTTATGTCACAGGCATTGGACAAATGAGACCAGAATGCAGCTTTAAATTTGCACACGCATCCTTTTCAATTTGTAATTCTACATCACTGACCTGTCTGGAGAGTGTACGTCTATTCCATGTTTCAACCTGTATTCTATTGATGGAGCCACTACTAGGTGTTGTTTGATAGTCTGAAAAAATATTGTCACTTCTACTGCCCTGTCTAGAAGTGTTATTGCCCAAGTTCCATTCTGCAGAAGTGTGCAAAAAATTTCTGAGGCATTCTTTTTCGTTATACCAGCTACTTTATTTTCTTAAAATTAGATTTTGAGTCTGAACCTTTCTATTCTCCCTTCACAGTAACCTCAACCTTTGGTGTTGACTTTCAGTCACTTTTTTGTTTAACATATTTTTTTGTCTGACATATTCATTTTTCTACAAACTATTTACAAAAGCAGGCGTATAATCTAGATGCCGCACCTATCAAACTGTGGTGTATATTGTAAATGAGTGGTGCTCAAATCAAGGGAAAACAGCCTCCTGGGTCCCCTTAATTTGATAATCTACACACTTGTTGATCAATATTGATTATATGGAATCTTATCTTTTCGAATCAGAACAATTACAACTTTCAATTTTGTTCCAGAAATTCATTAAAAGTCATTCAAGCTTGTTTTGTGTTGATAAATTATTTTATTGAAAATGTGCAAAGTATTCACACCAGTGTAGCCAATGTATTTGAACTCGCAACCCAGAGACGGTGAACGCGCTCAGTGAATCGCTTACTAGGTTCATTTGCTGACATAGGCCAAAACCACAAACTTGTTGAATCTGATTAATCGTGTTTTAACAAAACGAAGATCCTAATTTTTTAATTAAGGACCCTTTGGACTAATTAATGTGAACTGATGCCTGTGGAACACCTGTATGAGAGAGCAAAGCCCAGAAGAAGTCTCGGAAGAAGGGATGAAACATGTTGGCTACGCTGGTGTGAATACTTGGCACATTTTCAGTGAAAGAATTTATCAAGACACGACAAGCTTGAACATCTTTTCATGAAATTATGGAACATGGGTGCGATATTACTACAGAATTGAAAGTTGTAATTCATTAATCTTGTTCTGATTAGAAAAGATAATATTCGATATAGCAATAAACAGTGGGTGATGATCTATTTGATGTACAAGTGTGTGGATTATATTCATTTTTCTGCAATATTAAGTCCATCTGCTCTTTGCTGTCTTTTTACTATCACTAGAGTCTGGCAAAAAAAGCAAAGAAAAGTTATCGGAATACTGATATGATCTTGCTTCTTAATTTTATCATGGTCTACCAAATGAGATCTACTGCTACTGGAATTCTGCTGTGGAGAGCAAATCCTGTCTTTCTGCTTATCCTTCTGCTTTTTCTAAGTCGCCAGTGCAGACTTTTCTTTATCGAAACCCTCACTCCTCCTTCCTTGAGTTGCAGTTTTATGGCTCCAGACCTTAAAGTATACCCGCTTACAGAGTTGTAAGCTGGTATACTTGGGAAGCAAGAAAGACACCAACAAGTGTTGCACTGCGAGAACCACTACTTCTCCTCAAACGTTACTGAGAAATATTGTGGAAAGTTTCAAAATAGCCTATTAATTTCATCCCTACATCAACAGTAGATGTAGCTCCATGCCCATTCTTTATTTGTTTTAACACACCTGTAACACCAATAATCAGTGTGTGCCATGTGTAAATACTCACAAAAATGGTTCCCAGGTAGCAAACTCTTCTACAGGGTGTACCACACCAGGTGAAACACACAAAGGGCCTGATTTAAAGTATGGCAGAGAGGGACTCCTTTTCAACTACAACAGAGTACCCTCTCTGCAACACTAATGTTGCGCCCGCCTCAATTACAGTCGGACGGAACTTGAATATGTCAGTGGCACAGACTACTCATCTCCACCACTTGCATACTCCTCCGACAGCCTGACGGAGTAAGGGCCATCAGAGTTTTGGTCATTTGTTAGCTTGCCCAATTTAAAGTGGCCAGTTTTCACTTTCATTCAGAATGTGGCAATATCTTAAAGTAAAAACATGTAGCTATTATCCAGAACTTTCATTTGATTTAGCGTGTCATTTGTATGCTACGACAGTGGACATCAGAAGTCCATAGCTATGCAATGTTTGGGGCTTTGAGGTATATAACCTTTTAGAATGTTCAAGATGTGTTTCTGCTTTAATAAAGGAATCCATTTGCATTGCGCCATTACAGGACTTCTCTGGATGTCTGTTGTGTCTGAATTCCTCTTCATCAGTTTGCTAAGCCTGGGGTTCCTGCTGATGTGCCTGGAGCTGGCCTGCTCTAGTCACTTCATCAATGCGCTGAAGATTAATGCCTTCGCTGCAATCATTTCTGTCCTTGCAGGTAAAGAGCTGTAATCCTCAATAACCTTTAACAAGTTCATCTTGCTCCGGTGAAGGGGTGGTGGGTGGTCAACCAGAGTAAACGATAGAAAACCTCTTGTCATTATCTTCCCCTCTTCTCTATGGGTTTTTTTCTCTCCATAATTTGCTGTTTCATTTTTCAGTTATGAACATGGTCAGCTCAGCTAGCCCAATCCCTCTTATATTCATTGTTTTGTGGATATATTGACTCCCTGGCTTCCTTCATCCTTTTTCCTTTGACTCACAATCATGTGTCAATTACGCAGTATGGTAGAGCTTATGTAGGGCACTGGGGAGGTTCTGCGATGAGATGTGGAAGTTAGTTGAAATGTCACTTGTAGGTCTTGAAGACTTTCTTGACAGTGACCAGGCTAGCACCGCCTGCCTACTTACTCATGGGAAAAACTAAAGAACTTGTACTTATGACAAACAAGGCAACCTATAGAGTTTTTATAAGAAATTCTGGGTGTAGCTGTGTCTATTTAAAGCAACATAAACTAATGAACAATTACTTTTGCCAACATTGCAATTTAGAAAAGAATCTTTAGCAGAAACTATTTGCATAGATATGCCTATTGAAAGAAAAAAAGTAGGCATGCAACATTGAAAATTAGCATTTTTCCAACTGTTGTCTGCTCATTGAATGTTTCGTGAAGCCCCCATAATATAGAGCTAGAAGCAGAATCATATTACCCACGCCATTGCCTAAGAAGCCCACTTATCTGCTTTTCACTCCAAAACACTTTGATAGAGCAGTGTGTTAGTACTGCAAAGATGTGAGTGTGTACTCTTTCTTCACAGAGGTATTGAAAGGCACTACTGGCTGAATATATACCTTTAGTATGCAGATTTTACACCGCAGTACAATCACAATGCGGTTGTTACAACAACCGCGTTGTTAGCACGCAGTGACATTACAACGCAAGTCGTTACAACGAACTGCGCTAGATGGAGCGCTGGACTTAGCAATAGTATGATTTACTATTCCAAATCCAGTGTGTGCAACAATATGGTAGGTATTGGAATAGTAAATCATACTATTCTTTAGTCCAGAGCGCCATCTAGTGCAAGTCATTGTAACGACTTGCATTGTAATGGCACTGCATGGCAACAACACGGTCGTTGTAACAACCATGATTAAATTGCGGTGTAAAATCCTCCTAGTAAAGGTTGTTTCCCCTACTGGCTGGATCAAATAAAGCCAGGCATGTGGCTCGTGATGTGGTGGAATTACAGGCCCTTGAACATTCAGTCCTGCCGTGGGAAGGGCAAGGGTGAATGTTAACAGGGGCTGTTTATTTTATAGAGCACCTGCAGCAGCACGATTTGAAGCCAATGACTAATAACACTTGTTAAAAGTTTACTTTTTGGTTCTCAAAGTCTTCCAGCAGGGCAGGGTCCAAGGCTGAATCACATGAGGGTTGTTTGAAGTTGGATATGTCATCATCGAGTTCCGGCTGAAGCTGTTGGCAACAAAAGCTCAGGGCAGGACAAAGTTGGGTTTCATCGCTGTTGATGTCACTTCGATGTCTTGCCCAGCCCAAGGTTTCACTTTCAGTCGTAATCACTGTTGTTGGGTCTGGAAGGACTACAAAGCTGTAACTGTAGTCAGGCAGGGTTATGCAAGGACGAATAGTTGCATTACGAAGTCCGACTAAAGCCTTTTTACATCCCTACTGTTGCGTAGACTGGAGTTGAAATAGTAATTTATATTATTCCAAAGTCTAGTGCTCCCGAAAGCAAGCTGTTGTAACGACTTGTGTGCTAAAGTAACACCTGGTAACGTTGCAGTCGGGGTAGTGACTGCGTTGTATGGGCATGCTGGGTAAATGAATGTGGGGTTCCGTCATACAACTGAAGCAAGAGTGGAAAGTGGGAGATGATTGAAGGTTTGGAAGAAGAGATAGTTAATAACTGTTTCCTGAACAGTAATCAGTTTGTTATGGGTATTATGTGAAAATGTGAAAGTTCCACAGGTGAGGGGAAGTTGAGGGCTGACCTCCACAGCAGATTCACTTGAGTGTGGTCAAAGGTGAGTAGCATTAAAATGGTAATTCAGGTAGAAAGGTTTATTACACAAAAGGTGAGTTTGTCTTTGTGCTTGTGTGATCTCTGGTGCAAATGGCTCTGTCAACTATGTGCGCGTAATTGTAAAGTGTACTTGGGAGTACATACTTAAAGTCAGCCATGCCGTGCTAGTGTAATGAGAGAGAGAGACGTCCCAGCATCTCAGCACATCATGAAACTGACAGATCTAGTCTACAGAGTACAGTAAATTACAACATCCCCATGTGTCATCCTTGATGGGTAATTTGATTTTTATTTAATTTCGATAAAAGAACTTGGACAAGTAGGGCTAGCCACAGTAGCACAAAACCAGCACATTATTTGAAGGTCTGTGAATACATTATGATGGATGGAGTGCACATGCTGATTTTCATAGTTCGTCATTTTCTTCCCTTTACCAATCTCGCTCTGCGTTCACATCAGGGCTTCTTGGCATGGTGGCTCACATGATGTATATGACGGTGTTCCAGGTGACGGTTAACCTCGGCCCAAAAGACTGGAGACCTCAGACCTGGTATTACGGTTGGTCCTTTGGGTAAGTTAAAAAACAGAATGACACAGTTGTAATAGAGTAGTTCCCCTATAAGAGCGAAGAAAGATAGTCATTATATGCTTATAGAGCAGAGGTCTTCAAACTTTTGTAGGTTGAGCCCCCCCCCTGCTGAATTTTTGGAAATGTCGGGCCCCCCCACCACCTGGCAGAAATTTCAGGAATGTGGTACACTACATAATTGACCGCCACCCGCAAATCCCGGGCCATATCCGGTAAATAATGTTCAACGCAATAAGAGTTTAGTTAACTGTAGGTTTGTGAGTGGGTGTTGTTAAATTACAGAGGCTTATTACACAGCTCAAAACAAAATTTCCCAATATAAAATGTGCGCAAATTGTTTTTACTAGAATGCTTTGTTTTACAAATGACAGATTGATAATAACACCATCAACATTATTGTGACGGGTGTGCCTGTTTTTCGCCACAGAGACGGTCAATCTGTGGATGGATTTTTGCCACTGCCATCCTCGGGTTGTGCTCCACATCCAGTCTTGAACGGTACTTAGTCTTTAGTACCGCAAGCGCTGAGAACCCAATCTCACATAAGTAGGATGAGCTGAAAGGCAAGAGAGTTTTGATTGCAGGTTCTCGCAAAGCTGAATATTCTGGACTCTATAATATAGAGTCTAGATCTAGTACTATGGAAATTTTGGGTTTATGTTGCTATGTTATGTTTTTATGAGTAGCGTATGCAAACTGGTAGTATCATAGCTCTAAAACTGTAATGGTGCACATTGAGTTTAAGGGTTGCATGATGTTCTTGAAAATTGCAAACATTTGATAATCGAAAGTGAAAGCAGAACCTAAGTACCGACATTCTTTACAATATGGGATGTCCAATGGCAGGGGCTAATTGAAGTGTGTCCAAGAGTGAGGACTTCTATTTGATCAAAAGACAGAGTTGGCTAGGTTAAACATCGATAGACTGGCTGCTAATTGCCATATTTTAGCGGTCAGTACTTTCCCAAAGATTTTTTGACAACTTCTCATCCAGAGGACTATGCGAGTGTGGTCTGAATCATATCCAGACATTAGCAATGCTAAGAGTCTCATGTGAAACTTAAATAATTGTGAGGCGATAGCCAGGTTCAGCACACTCTGATTTTTGATTAGACACTTTTTTTTAATCTAGTTCTACAAGTAGTTGGTGGTATACACTCTCAGCGAACAAAGGACATGTACATTAAAAAGGTGGTGATGGGCTTTCTTTCTGGATAATCGCGATCCTATTTTTAAAGTTGTAAGGCTGTGGTGGACAGCTGACCATCCACTATAACAAAACAAGCACGCCCATGTTCAGGTAATAGAAAAGCACGTCCGCCATTATGCCATCTGAGGCGGCAGTACTGCTTACATTTTTAAAAAAGCGTTGTGCTAGAGTGTCCTGCCGCAAACAGCAGACAGAAAAAAAGCCAATTAAGAAAATAGTGCTCCCAGGCTCTAATTAAAGCATACGTGTAACAACCGAAGTAAAAGGACCCCTGGGACCTCTTTTGGTAACATATGGTACTGCACCCTGCAGAAGATATGGTAAATCCACCCTACCCAGAATGCATTGCATGCAAGACAGTGCTACGAGTACATTCAAATAGCTATGTCCATATATACAATTAGTAGCTTGGAAAGTGACAAAATAATTATTACGTTAATTTTGAATTAGGTTGAAGACGATCTCATATAAATATGAGATGTTCTAGTGAGTGAAGTAACCACTGCCAGCCTAGCTTAGGACCAAGTGTGTGTCCCGCCTGAATCCTTTTAAGGAAATTGTGCCTTGCACCTGGAATTAAAACCTAGGGGATAAAAACACATGTAACAGGGGGTGTCCTCGTGGGAGGTTACAAGAAGAGACAAAGCGGTACTAAGGAGGCACTACTAAGACTATTAACCAATGAAAAGCCACCATTTACAAAGGACAGGGACAGGAGCCCATTAAAAAGATGGATGGAAAGTGGCCAGAGCTTCATGCCCATATCCTGAATACATCGATACCAAAGGGGATGATGGATGGAGCGTTTGAGCAAATCAAACACTCACCCCCAGACAACTGATCTGGGTTTAATCTATCATCATTCTTTAGCTCACTCCACCACCCCAGTTTAGACATGGCCATATGCAAATCAGTCTGACCCTGTGCCTCATGGGACCAGTCCAGCCGAACTGCCAAGCCATGTCTTCCCTGGACCAGAAACAAGCATCCTGGGACCGGTTTCGGGTTCATAACCCTCATCAGCCAGGCTATCTTGAATCCAGCGGCAAAGTGAGCAAGGGACCCACGTCTGGGCATACCCTGCCAACTTAGGGTAAACAAAGCGATACCAAAGGGGATGATGAACGGAGCGTGTGAGCAAATCAAACACTCACCCCCAGTCAACTGATCTGGGTTTAATCCATCATCATTCTTTAGCTCATTCCACCACCTCAGTTCAGACATGGCCATATGCAAATCAGTCTGATCCTGTGCCTCATGGGAACAGTCTAGCCCGAACTGCCAAGCCATGTCTTCCCTGGACCGGAACCAAGCATCCTGGGACCAGTTTCAGGTTCATAACCCTCATCAGCCAGGCTATCTTGAATCCAGAGGCAAAGTGAGCAAGGGACCCACGTCTGGGCATACCCTGCCAACTTAGGGCGAAGAAAGCGATACCAAAGGGGATGATGGACAGAGCGTTTGAGCAAATCAAATACTCATCCCCAGTCAACTGATCTGGGTTTAATCCATCATCATTCTTTACCTCACTCCACCACCCCAGTTCAGACATGGCCATATGCAAATCAGTCTGACCCTGTGCCTCATGGGAACAGTCCAGCCAAAACTGCCAAGCTATGTCTTCCCTGGACCGGAAACAAGCATCCTGGGACCGGTTTCGGGTTCAGAACCCTCATCAGCCAGGCTATCTTGAATCCAGTGGCAATCCATCGTTTTTTTGCTCACCATGCCACTGGAATCAAGCTATCCTGGCTGAAGAGGGGTGAAATCCCGAAACCGGCCCTAGGATGCTTGTATCCAGTCCAGGGAGGACCTGGCTTGGCAGTTCGGGCTGGACTGCTCCCATGAGGCACAGGGTCAAGACTGATTTGCATATGTCTGGGTTCATACTGCAATGGCATGGTGAGCAAAATAATGATTGATTTAGGCCCAGATCTCTGTTCTGGGGTGAATGTATGACATTGTTCTGCATTCTGTCCATCAACTGTTGTTTTTGCACATATCCTGAATAGAGCAGGTCTCGAAGAGACTGCGCAAGCGCTGCCTAGGCAAGACCTAAAAAGGACCTCCCCTCCTTACAGACACCAGCTCTCTTTTGTAGGGTTCCTAGGACTATTAGATACCTGGGTCTTAACTTAACTCCTACTCTGAAATCCTGGACACAAGCTAACTGGCCGGAATATCAGAAGTCCATTCTGGATGATCGACAGCAGTAGAGGTCACTGCATCCGTCATGGTTGAGCCGACTTAACGTCATAAAAATGAATATTCTCTCTCAAATTCTTTACCTCTTCACTCACTACCTACACCCACCCCCTCTGATGCTATCCTATGCCTACTGCTGGATTCACACAATTTTATTTGAGTAGGCAATAGACATCGGCTGTCCAGCTCCATTTCAATGCTACCCAGAGACAAAGATGGATTAGCCTGCCATAACCTTCCCGGCTACTACTGGGCTACTGATCTTTCAGAATGGATAGTCTGCGAAAGCAAAAAGTACTGGTTTCACATGGACTGTGCATTGGTTTGTCTCCCCCTGTGGGACCTAGCTTGGCTCCCCAAGCATGCCAGGCCAGGAAGAGCATCCATTGCCACCCCTATGAGGATGGTCATTGAGATATGGGATAGATTAGTGCTGCAGAGAAGCCTTACCACCTTCACCTCTCCCAACACACCACTTCCTCGTAACCTGGATTTAGCTCTGGCTTTTGACCCCCATACAATCTCCAACTGGGAGGCTGGCGAATGTCACACTCTATGAGATCTTTTAGAGGGGATGGCCATTAAAACCTTAGAGTTATGCAAAGTGGACTTCAAAGTCCCTGAGACAACACACCTACAACACTGTCCATTGTGTCCCTGGGTGTTCCACCCGTCTAACTATGCGGGACTCAAGTGGGGCTATAGCTCTTTTGAGAAACTGGTCAGAGCGTATGATGGTTCTAGGGTGCTTGATCTCATGCATCTATCAAGTACTCCAGCACTGAACGCAGCCTCAACTCCACACTAACGAATCACAATGGCAGAAGAGCTATGTACAGGGCAACTCCCAAAAGCAGTGGAAAACACTCTGGCAAAACATCCTTAAAACCTACAAAACTACCCACAATGTGAAACAGCATTCAAAATCTTCTGCACCGGGAAACTTATACGCTACCTGGGGGTCATGCTTTCTTATTACTACTTATTGAATGGAGGTTCTTGGCAACATCAAAGGCGCTGCGGACTTCCCACTCCCTGCATAATACACCACAATTATCCTGGGTATTTGGCCCTTAAAATTACAGGTGATGACACACTCTGACTGGTGATTCATCAGCCACATGCTAGGCACTGCAAAGCAGCTTATAACGCTCCACTGGAAGAAACTCAATGCCCTGCCATTTGCTCAATGGTTTACGCGTCTTTGGCGTGTTATGGCAATGGAACTTTTGTCCTATAAGTTGGCACATGCTGATGCTAACTTCGCCTGCATCTGACAACCACTGCGTGGCTACTTTACCCACCTACAGTACACCTGTTTCACGCCACCCTGGCTTAAATCACTCTGACTACTTAATTAACAACACCACAAGATGATGATACGGATGCAGTGGTCTTGCCCTCCTGCTGTTCTCACACATCCTCCCTCCCCTTCACCACTTCCCCCTCCGTTGCCTCAGACTCATTAACTTATACTGCCCCAAGCCACCCCTCCGGGTTGGTCACTGTATGAGCTGCACCTCTGGTTTTACGGTTCGGTTCTATTGGTTTTTTGGACCACGAAATGTCTAACCACTTGCAAAGCCCCTTGTTAGGGTCTTCTCCACTGGCATAACTTCTAGTACACCCTTGCCATCTACACAATTTTGTTGACTACAGTTAACACATATGTGGGAGGGTAGCTCAGAAGCTCAATGGTGGGCAAGTCAATAAGGCATATAAATCAAACCTATGTCTTGCAAACTCCGGATAGAGGGATACTCCCACTTCTTTAGTGATGGTTTAGAAATGCAACTTTGAAGAGGATGGGGTACATATTTTTCATTTAGTGAAACAATTTTGCTAATTTCACAGTTGGGGGCACTGGGAACTCCAGAACTGAGCTCCCAGCACTTGGATGGTTGTACCTTTGGGGGACTTGCAGTTGATTCTAGACTGTTTAAGTAACTTTCAATTTCTAGACAACACATTTTAGCTCACAGTACAGGTTGTGAATAACGACTAAGGGGGTCATTATGATGGGGGTAGGACCGCCACCGCAAGCCGTGCAGTGGTGATCCATCCGCCATCAAATTTGGATTGACTGCCCGCCAGATTAGGATGGTGGGCGGATTCACACTGCGACCGTGGCGGACGCTGCGATTGCCTGGCTGAGTGGTCTGCATGCATAAAATGGTGGGGGTGCCTAGCAGGCACCGTCCACCATATTATGATACAGGCTGTGATCCAGCCTTTCCATGATGGTGAAACCGTCATGAAAAGGCTGGCAGACATCCTTTCGGGGGCCTGTTGCGGGCCCCCAATGTGTTGGGGGGAGGTGTATGTGCACTGGGGGGTACCCATGGTACCTCCCTACATTTCAGTGCACTAAGTGGCAGGCACCGTCTGGTGCCTGCCACTTAGTGTACTGAAATGCACAACATGCTCTTTTAAAATCACAGTTGGTGCTGCTATCATTGCGGCGGGTGCAGCAGCACCCGCCTCAATGTTAAAATGCAAGATGCAACCAGCATGGTGGTGGTCACATCCTAATTTGGTGTGCAGAACCGACGCATGTATTGTGGACAGTCCCAGTCACCACCACGATGGTGGACGGACTCCAGTCTGTCCCCCATCGTAATCGGGCCCCAAATGTTTTTGGGCCCCGACAGGCCCACGGGGGTGGGGCGGCCGCGCGGCGGTTCCTTGCTTGTGACGGAACCGCTCCGTCATGGCTCGCGGGTGAGCTGTGCTTGTGACGGAACGGTTCTGTCACGGCCCCGCCCGTTCTTTAGAACGTCAGCGCAGGCGCGGAATTCGCGCCGTGCAGACGCGGCGGCAGGGCCGTGACGGAACCGTTCCGTCACCAGCACAGCCCACCCGTGGCTCGTGACGGAACAATTCCGTCACGAGCATGGAAGAGGTTAAAGATGGTGCAAGATTTTTCAACTGCATTTTCTCTGCAACCTGAAACAGCGTGAGTCTTTTCCCTAATTATTTGGATTTTTGTCCATTCCATGATTTGTACTATTGTTTTCAGTTCCTAGTGTTTTACTTGTATTTTAATTCCATAAGCTTTTTTTTCTTATTCATAAAGTTGAGATATTCTCTTTTGGCGAAGACTCCACTCAAACATGCAAGATGGATACCAAATTCAAATACTTGAGAAGGGGCACATTCTGATTCCACTCGTTAAATACAGGCTAACTTGAAAAATCTTTCTTTAATCGCCTCCTTTCTCCTTCCGTTGCAGATTGGCTTGGCTCTCCTTCACCCTCTGCATGTCAGCCTCTGTTCTCACTCTGAATACCTACACCAAGACAATTCTGGAGTTCAAATACCGCAGGCGCATCTTTGAGAAGAACGTACAAGCCCGTAATCCATTCCTGGACTCACAGATGGTCCGCTTCCTCTGGGAAAAGTACATCTTCTCTGTCAGTGGTTCGGTGGAAGACCCTTTTAATTGGCACAAGGGCTCCACCACTTCTGTTTTTGTGGATGTTGGCAGCATCACAGACCTGCCGGGAACTGTCAGGGATGCAGTTGAGGAAGGAGAACGAATAGAAGGAGCTGAAGAAACTGATGATGGAGAGCAGTGCTGATGCTGGAGTGAGAGGACATTTCCAATGAAGCTCCAGAGATTAGAGAGAAAGGCTAAGAAGTGGACTGGGGATATTGTGGCAAAACGTTGCTCGCCATAAAATGTTTCTAAATTCTCTCTTTAAAAAGGAGGAAGCACTGGCCTTTCCTCTGTTATAGGCAACTGTTTGTTCTGGAATCAATGAGGAACATGTGGGAGGAGGGGAAGGTGGGGGGGATTTTGCTATCCCAGCCATGTAATCAGAACATTCAGCCCGTGTGTAATTCCCCAATGAGTACCAGTCTGATTTTCCACCTTCTTAAACTGTAAATATATTGTATTCTACACGTGCATGTACAATTCTTTCCATAGATGCATGATGCATTTTTTCTCCCCCAATGCTACTCCTCTCATCCAGGTTAAAAGACTCCCTACCCCAAGAGAACACTGCGTTCCTTTTCAAGCAGTTACTGTTCTGATTTACGCCTCAGCAGCACAAATCAGAATTTTTGGCACCTATGTCTTTTATGAGTAATGTCAACTTTACCTCTATTCTTTTACGAGTAGAAATCCTATAATTGAACTGCCCCTTATTTTTTTTGCTCTGGCATTTGCCCCCCCCTTCGCATCATGACACAGTTTGCTTGACGCTATCGTGAAGACCGTTAAAAGTAGACAACTGTTCCTGCATAAGCCACTACCAAGTCAGTGAAACCAGAATGAAGAAAGTCTAAACGCAAATTCAAGGATAGCCAGTTGCCAAGAAAAAAACAACGTACTGCTCTTAATTCCAAACCATGAGTCCTAGTTTTAAAACAAAGTACATAAAGAGGCACTTAACAATTCTTGCAAAACTAAATTAAGACGAGGGCATTATTCTCTTTTAGCTGTTTCTAACGAGGCTGAGTAAGGAGCAAGATTGGGGCCCATTGGCGAAAGGGGGGGGGGGGGGGAGAAAGCACCGACCCGAGACTCAATGTAAGTGTGATAAAGGCCGCTTTATTGGAAGCAGGTGCATTCTACACAATAACATCCTTGGCCTGCGCCGCACAATCTAAACCTCCTGAATATGTAATTTCCTGCCTCACCCCCACCCCCTCCCCTAACTGATTCCCACAATCCACAAACAGTAACAATTAGCAGAACGTCAATTTGCCTCTCCACCTGGCTAAATACTTTATTGTGCTTGACCTACCCCCCGATAATCCAAACAGTTCTCCTGCTCTTCCCCCATATATTAGGAAGAACCACCCCTACATACAGAATGCACCTCACACCTGCTCCAGCGACATGCGAAAACCCCCCCACCCAATCCAAAAAACCCCTGTTTGCACCCAAGCTTTTTATAAGGGATTTTGACTGAGGTCGTTTCATGTATACTGCACGCAATTGGTGCCGCGAGGCCGTACAAGAAGACAGGCAGTAAAATATTACAGCCGCAGTTCAACTTTCGTGTGCGACCAGCCCCATAACTGTGTATCTGACCCTACCATTGACACCAACTGTATTTCATATTCTGTAAATATGAATAGAACCGACTAAAATTAATTATTGCACAACAGCCTGAGTGATTTTAGATAGCAGCCAAATACATGTCTCGTTACATATGAAATGTGTCGATGTAAAACAACGAGGATATCAAATGTGATGCCTTATGCCTATTCTGGAACCACTGCGTTACGTCAGGATGTAGAAGCGGAAAGGACGACGCCTCGCTCTCCCTCATTTCAATTCAGTAGTTGCAATACTATCCCGCTCCTCTACTGTTTTCTCAGCCAATTAGCTGCCTTGATAATACAGTTCCCCACCGTTTGGGAGTACCACTGTATAATGAACTCCGTCTAAAAGGATTCAGTTCCACTGCTGCAGTCTATGTTCCCCTTAATTGAGATAATCCCAGTGCTGACAGATGCTCCGTGATGTCATCCGCCATTGTTCCCAGTGCCCTCCCGCCACAAGCAGTGCCCGGAAGTCACGCGAACGGCCTCTTCGCAGTCTGCAAACCCCCTACTTATGCTGGTAACACCACAGAATCGTGGCGCCGATACCAGAACACACCAGTACCTATCACAGGGCAATGCCAGCCTATACTACTACCACCCCACTGCACTATGCCATCCACATCAGTGTTATGCTATCCACATCAGTGTTTTGCCACCCACACCAGGATAGGCTCTACAACGCATTACAATAGTATTGTACCTGCACCGTGATGCTATGTTTCCTACTCACCAGTACCACTATATTGCTTATACCACAAACCATGTGTACCACAACCCACTATTCCCTCCTATCCTCCAACAGGGTACCCACTATAACATGCTGCCTACTGAAATACAAGGCCAGGTGTACCAAATCGTCCTCTCCACGGTACCATGTTACCACACACCACAGCACCATACAATCAACACACAATGCCATGCTAGCTAAACTTGAGATAAACCCCTTATGCAGAGAGAGCAGAAATTACCGCCCCCCAAGAAGCACATCCGTCTTTTCTCCCCTGCCCCAAATAAACCCCGGCGGCCGTATGGACCCTTCGGGTAGGGGCAGCGGGACTCACCTAGTCCCACGTGGGAGCCTTACCGCCCACACCAGGCAGAACAGGCCCATCCGCTCGGCCGCGTGGAGCCGCATGCTGCTCTCCCGAGCTCCTCCGGCCTCCTGCGATGTTTCCCGCACACCTCCTGCCGCGGCCCGTCCCTGCACCAGCGAAGTGTCCAGCCTGCCGGGAAAATCCGGTGCCATTGGGAGTAGTTCAACAGTTCGCCTCTGTTTGCACTGCGTTCTCTATGGTGTAATTGTGCATTGTCAAAACACCAGCGTTTTCCGTGAAACATTCCTTGCACTGTTGCAGCGAGGCTTTTCATCCCAAACAAAGTCCAGGTGTGAGAAATGTAATCATCAACGAGGGGGCGAGCAGCCAGGGAGCACCGCTCTCTTTCCAGACAAATCCCTGACGAAAAATTGTCCAACCGCCACCCCCCGCCCGGCGGCCAGACACCTTACTTAAAATGGTGTCTCTGCCGCGTGGCCGGGCGGATACCACAGCCCAGCCCAAAAGAAGCCCAACCAAGCCCTGCCCCCAGCCCAAAAGCTACCAAAACCTAAACCCGTCACCGGGCGGCGCCATCTCTACCACCCTCCCCCCCTTTTCCCGGCCCCAAATTCCCCCCCCAGGCCCCCCCCCCCCAGGACCCCAATAGGAATAAACTTTCACATCAAACTTTTCAGACATCTACAGAGACCACACAGCGCATTGGTCACTGCCAAAACCTAAACCCGTCCCCGGGCGGCGCCATCTCTACCCCCCTCCCTCCCTTTCCCCGGCCCCAAATTCCCCCGGGCGGGGCAGGCCCCCCCCCCCCGGACCCCAATAGGAATAAACTTTCACATCAAACTTTTCAGACATCTACAGAGACCGCACAGCGCATTGGTCACTGCCGGGGCATCCCATGACCCTTGGTCATGCCACACATAATCTCTGGAGTCCCGAGGTAGGGTTAGAAGGGTAGGGCCACCAGCAGGTCAGCCCTTCTTCCAACCAGTCTCACCCCTGAAAGGCTTTGCCTGAAGGAGTTAGCCAACTCTGCAACTTAGTGGCCACAAGCATTAGTGTCATTACATGCCTGCGATGGGCACCCATTTAGATATGTTGGCGTGGGTGGGTGGCAAACATTCAGTCTGGCTCCCGCAGCACATCAGGGGACAAAGAGGGGGTCACTTGGTGGGTAGCCCACTTTTAATAGGCTCTACACTGCCCCCTCCACTCTGTCGCATAACTCATGACCACTTCCTGTCATGACCCACTTCTTTGGTCCACCACCCCTCCACGGTGGAACAACAAATGACCTCCACCTGCAAATGGCCAATGGGCTCTTGGCCAGGAGCAAGAATAAGAATGTGACACATGCAACAAGGGGCATCCACCTGGCGGACTCTATAAAATCCTAACAAAGCCATGAATGAATTTGTCACTGTTCAGTCATCTCCTGTGGATCTCTGTTCAGTCTTCTCCTGTGGAGATCATAAACGACTACATGCAACCAGCGTGTGAACCCCGAAGTGTAAACATTTTTTTACTGGAATGAATTTGCCCCCAAAGAACATTGACCATAGAAAGCATTCTCAAAACAACTCAGACACTGGATGGATGAGCGGATGAAATAGGCACCACACTGCCCTTTTTTGATAGCTAAAGTATCACACAAGCAACTTTACCACTTAATCATGACATTACGAACCACACTGAAGGCTACCGTTGTCTACTAATTAGCAATAAAGGTCCTGATTTTATTTTTTAATTGAATAGCACAATGAGCATACTTGAGAAAAGTATTCTTTCCACAGTAGCTTTTTGTTATTTTTCCAGTGCACACAGATGTAGAGAAGCCTTTAAAATGAACATAAGATTTTCCTAATGAAGACTTGGAAAGGCAGAGTTAGCATTATGCAAATTACATGCACGGAAATTCTACAATAACAATTTTATATTGCTAGGCACCATCATGAAGCCCAAACTAACCAATGTATAACAAAGATTTTCACTCCTCTTTGTCATACATTGTTTTTATGTGCTTCATAATTTCTGATGAGTGCTTCAAAGTAAGTTTAACTAAAGAAAGGAAGGTGTCTATCGCTCCCCCCACTGTATGAATGCAGACACTTTTCCTTATAGTATGCTACATTTGATCAAATCTGCAGACCGAAAATTTCACCAAGCCTCAATGCATTTCATATTATTAACGTTTAGTTCCTTTTAATCTTTGCCTAAACATTTACCTTATGCCACCACCTCCCTCCAGAAGGAGTTGTGAACTTCCAAGTGGAGCCTTTGTGGAGGTTTCATGCTGTCTGCACAGCTAGAGGAAGAGAATTAGTGCTGATCTCAGTCCACAACAATCTCCTCCTGAGAGCCGAAAGCGACAGCCTGATTTTCTTATATTTATCAGTGGTATTTGAATTTGTCAAATACTGCCGGCTGTTTAGTGTCAGCACAGCAGACAGAGCTCCAATGGCTGCTTTCTTTGCTGCTGTAATGAACGCAAGAGCTCACCCTTTTGCGATTCAAGTTGTATCTCTGTCCGCTGATGAGATAAGTCAGTTAAGGAGCTTCGCGGTCGCCCATCATGGTCAACATTTCTGTACAGTTCAGTTCATCTGGTCCATAGGCTTGGACTTCCCCAATGTGTTGTGATAGAGGTGTCACAGCGTATGTGGCCATGTATGATTGGAGGCCATTATGAACTGGATGAGATCCGCGTGGATGGAAACAGATGCAGTGGGTGGCAGCGATAGGATTATTCTTTCAGGGCTGACAACGTGTACCTCCCCAATGACGTACGACTTGGTAAAGCAGCGATGTTCAGCTGTCTTTACCTACCCAAGTGTGGTTGTTAATGACTTCCTGCCTCTTACATATCACACAGGAAGCAGAATCCCAGCATTCATTTCATTAAGCTGGACTGCAGTGACGTGGTATTACCAAAATAAATATTCCAACTTTTTATACTGCTGCAGAAAGCATCACCCTGGAGTTTACCATGGTTCAGAAAGGATGACTAATGATCATGTGAGTGCTTTACTGGATTCCATGTGAGCATTAAATCCACTTTAACGCTCCACTTACGCTCTTTACAAAATTCAATGGGCTTGTCTGGCTTTTATCATGAAAAATATCAAACCTATGCTCCTGCGACAGCTCTTTGAGTGAGAAGCAACTCATGTAAAAGGCCAGAAAAGATGTAACTGGAGGGGAAAAGTAAAGTCTATGATTGCGAAGCCGTTTGGTTAGCGATGAAGATGAGTTAAGACTCACAGAATCCCGTGTTGTTTGGGGATTTCTAGAAAAATAACTTTGAAGTAACTCATGTTCTGGGAGAGATCTATATGTTTGGAGATCATGAAACACAGCATGCCTCTTTAATCCCATATTGTTCTGAAACTACAGGAATCAGTTTGAATAATTCACACTGGCTAAGTAGGTTGAAATAATCTTTATTTGGTCCAGGAGTAAAGGAGAATATGCCATAAAGGAGGTAAAGCAGCTTGCAAGAGCCACATCACCCAGTATAGAGCTTACATACACTGTAATAATGGTTCCAAACAGAGGGCATCAAATATCAAGAATAAATGTCAGTTTAGAAGCAGATAACACACTCTGCTTCCTCAATAAGCAACTGAAACAAAACGGCAAAGGAAACAATATTCGAAGAAGCATTTGTAATGCTGTAGGTCTCACATTTACGAGAGTTTGAGCTAGTGGCATTGTAAATGACAATGCCTTTTAATATGTGTTGTTTCTAAAACAGATACATAAAAGTATTGTCATTTACAATGCCAATAGCTGAAACTCTCGCAAATGCAAGGCATATTGCATTGCAAATGCGTTCAGGCCCGTGCTATAAAGATTTTTTTAAAGTGTTACGAGAGAGCGAGCCCTGCCTACAACAACCGGCAGGACAGAGATATTTGAGAAAATAGTGCTCGTAGGCTGTAATTAAAGCCTATTGAGTAACAACACACATAACAGGGGGTGTCGCCAAAATGAGACAAGGCGGTACTATGGAGGGGCTACTAAGACTATTGACCAATAAACAGCGCAGTTAACAGTGGACAATAACACAAGCCAATGAAAAATACGGGCGGTGCTTCAAGTCCCTACCTAAATACAGCATGTAGAGCAGGGAAGCGCATGCGTTGCCCAGGCACGACCTAAAAAGGACAGGAAAAATAAAATACGCAAGGACAACACTATGAGAAACATCAACTCACATAACCATCTATCCCAGCAAGACGTATGCCTCAAAGCCATGCAACGTTCCATACATCAGTCACATTCATAATCTCTCATCAAGGGAGGCTATTTGGGTAATGGGGTATTGTAGAAAAGGGCTCATTTTAGCTTTACCTCACTCTTCTCTACTGCACATCACTTTATTTGCTCCACAAGACAATTTGGCACACAAACCACCTTAGGCAAGATCTATACAATACAATCACTTAATAAATACTTTCAAACCCTCCTAATTTGCCACACTTCTGACAACCCTTTCCTCAATGACGTTACTCAGATCTAATCAACCACCTTTAAAAGAAAAACTGGTAGGTTATGTTCCTGAAGCATTCTCTTGCCACCCACCATAAAATTATCACACTGAAACGTCCAACCTTTCTTAAGATCAGAAATAGTACCTATTACCTCACCATTTAATATTGTCTTTTACTGGTACCAAATATCCAAAGGAACTTGCTTCAAAAAACAAATCAAATTCTCTTGCAACACTAGCTGAAAGCTTCACTAACATTAAGCTTGAAAAGATTCTACTTATACTTTTGCTATCGCCTCTCTGTTTTTACCTTTAGAAAACGAAATCAGGAAAATAAAGTAAGTTAGATGCAAAGTGTATTGGTAAGGAAATGTTTTTCCTAATCTGTGTGCAAGGGTCACTCTTATTTTCTCCAGGTTTCCCGAGGCAGGTGTCACTGAGGTCACCGGTTCTCACAAGAAATTATTGATATTGCACACTTTAAGAGTGGTTTACAAATTATCGACTTGCAGAAAATTGCTTTTAAATGAAGCAAACAGTTGATATCTTTAATGGTTTTTGTGTTGAAAGATCACACTCAACAGCATTCGCCTGATATAAATTGAACTACAATAAAATATTCTATGACTCTGCCTGCTAGACTTTGAGGAAAAGCGACAGAGTTCTTAGAACAAAGGGTCTTTTTTTCGGACGCAGAATAGAAACCAAGACTGATCTGTTCTTGTTTCTAAAACTTGGTTGTATGTCATTAAAATGCATGCCTTTACCATGCATCCTTTACCACTCAAGTCTTTACCACGCATAGCTTTACAACGAAATTTTAAGTATATATCAGGTAAGTGAAACCCCTTTATTCCTTGCAGTGTCAGTGTCCGGTTTTTAAAGTATAGACTGGAGTTGGTGTAGATATATATATATCTATATATAAAAATATATCTATATCTATCTATATATATGTATATATACATACATATTTGTGTGAGTATATCTATATATCTATATATATATATAGATATACACACATATATATATAAATATATATTCCCTTATCTACCCCACCCCTGAACTCAACCATCATACACCCTAAAAATACCCTTACCACCCAATACCCTTACCCTCCCCAAAACACTAAAACCCCCTTACACCCAAAACCCCCGCCCATCCCATAAACCTAAAAATCCTCTTATCACCCAAAACCCCCTTTCACCCCTAAACCCGAAATACACCCTTATCAGTCGATTTGATTCAAAGAACTTTATTTGGCATGTGTAAACAGCCATAAAAGTAGATACAATGGTAAAAACCTATAAAAACGATCCCAAAACCTTAAGAATAAATAGGTACGGTCAAACTTATTTCAATAGAAACCATTATTAAACATCATATATATTAATAATGCTGCAATACTTCATTATTTGAAAAAAAAATTATACTTTTTTGTGCGTTAATTGCTTTTAAAATAAAGAGTACAACAATAAAACAGACCCCCCCCATCATTCAGATCAAGCATACATTTCAGGGCAGCAATATGCGATCTAATATTTTGAGCTACCAGAAGTGGTTTTTAATAATAATAATGCCTAAAATTTGAATAAGAATCACAAAAAAGCATACAATTAATTGCACTTTGCTTGCTCAACCCATCACCGAGACAAAGAATTGTATCTGGGGGGCAAGATTTCATTGTGGGGGGAAGGCCACCAAATTATAGACAGTCCTGAATCTAAATCTAGTTAATACAAAACGGTGCAGTGAATTTGTGACCCTGGTTAGATAGCTTTGGCAGCCCTCATCCAACAAAAGTGACATATAAAAAGTGACAGTTGGCTTTCCCCCTTCAGAACTCATTCGGGATACCCTTCTGTAATTCATAAAGATATCTTTACTATACAATGCAGTCAGTGTAGTCAACAGGGATGGGTTAGACCGAATTAATGTCTTAAACAGACTACTATAGCTACAATTAATGACAATCTGAAATGATTGATTGAGTGCAACTTGTCTCGTCTCTAACCCATATAAAGCGTCAGAGCAGCAGGGGGCATTGCGTAATCAGGTCCGCTAAATGGGAAACAGCGTTTACATCGCTGCCATTTCATCTTGTTCCTTTTACAACGCGATACCTTTACAGCGCAAGTTATTAGATCGACTTGCTGTGGGGGCGCTCTAACCTAAGGAATAGTATAATTTACTATTCCAACACATTCCCTACTGTTTCGCACGCTGGAGTTGGAATAGAAATTATACTATTTCTAAATTCAGCACCCCCCTACAGCAAGTCTATCTAATGACTTGCTATGCAAAGGTATCGCTTTCTAACACAGTCGTTGTAACGACCGCGATGTAATAGAATACAATTTAATAGCATGCGTAGAAACATGCTATATTCCCGCTAAATACTGTAGCCCAGCCTCCCTATGGACAATCTCTGTAGAGGCAGATATGGGTCGGCAGAATGAAGGCATGAGGAAACAATTTTCCTCGACCCGCAATGCTTTGCTACTAGAGAAACCCCACACACCAGCCCCATTAGTGGCGATCGCACCTACTCTAGCCTTATATAACGCTACCATATCTCTGATTGGGAAACTTCCCAATTTCGCTGAGAAGCTAAAGATCCCATGAGCACTTCTGCTCATTTTGGCTCCGACATTAGTTATTTCATGCAACCATGATCCATTACTTGCAAAAGTAATACCAAAATAGCAAAAGGTATTGACAGTGGCTACGGGGCATTATCAATATGAAAAGATCCGCATTTGTTTTGACTTGTCCCCACATACCATGGTATGAGTTTTGGTTTTATTAACCACCAATTTCCTCGCAGAAATACATTTCCCAAAAGTATTATTTAATTTCTCTTAGCTCACCAGGGTCCTTGACAGCAAAACAGAGTCCTTCGCGTATAATAACAATGGGATAGGACTCCCGGCAACTCGTGGGACATCTGCTTGGACAGCTTGTTGGGGTTTATCCAACAAGGAGAACACTAATGGGGCAAGGACATAGCTTTGCCAAATGCCTCTTTTCACATTGGTTTTCATGGTGTATTAATCCTGGGGGCCAAAACGAACTTTGCTTGATAAGTTCTCATACAGCCTGGCCAGAAAGCAAATAATTGTTCTAGGGGCACCAAGGTTGGCCGGAGAATGGAATGATCAGCTAAATCTAAACCCTACTCTGTTCTGTATACCAAAGGTACAATGTACCACCTTTACCACAAGTATATTTACCTATTAGCAAATCCAGATTCCCGCATTGCTCTAGGGTCCCCACACCTTGTCTAAAGCCAAACGGTGTGGGGGAAAGTAATGAGTATTCACATGCCCATTCCTCTAATCTCTTTAATAATACCTTGCTCATCACTTTCGCTGAAGAATCTAAAAGTGATATTGGGCAATCATTTTTCGGTTCCAATTTATTGCCCTTTTTATAAATGGGTATACTATTAGACATGCCCCATGATGATCTAATCTTATCAGTTGCATCTATATTAAAGACCCTGGTTAGAATAGGTCCCCACAAATATGCGGCTGCTTTACAAATGCCCACTGGGACGCCATCGGGTCCCGGGCTTTTCCCTCTATACTTTCTTTCAGGGTTAACAAGACCTCATCAATCGTAATATTCATTAGTACCAAATTCCACCCAAAACCCTTACCCATCCCATAACTCTAAAAATACCCTAACCACTCAATACCCTTACCCGCCCCAAATTCCTAAAAACAGCCTTACCACCGTAAAACGTCAAAGCAAACCTGGCAGCAAGAAGGCCTCATGGTTCAACGATGATCTTAAGAAGTCCAAGAAACTCTGCCGCTCCCTTGAAAAGGCCTGGAAAAAAGACCCAACCACCAGCACCAAGGACGCCTTCAAAAACGCCACCCGCACTCACCACCAACTAATCCGAAAGGCCAAGAAAACAGCATTCAAGGATCGACTTGACAACAACGCCCACAACAGCAAGGAACTTTTTAACATCATCAAGGAATTTTCCAATCCCTCGGCCAACTCCAACGACATCCCCCCCTCTCAAGCCCTCTGCGACTCCCTAGCCTCATTCTTCCACAACAAGATTGCAGACATCCACAACAGCTTCGACAACCAACCCAGAGACCATCCCACCCAACCATTTGCTGAACATTCTCCCCCCGTGAACACCCTTAACAACTGGAACCCAATCTCCACTGAGGACACCATCCGCCTGATGAATTCCATCCACTCAGGATCCCCCACAGACCCTTGTCCTCACCACATCTTCAACAAAGCAGACTCCGTCATAGCACCGCACCTCCGAGACGTCATCAATTGCTCCTTCAACTCCGCCACCTTCCCGGAAAACTGGAAACACGCTGAACTCACCGCCCTTCTGAAAAAACCCACAGCGGACCCCACCGAACTCAAAAATTACCGCCCCATTTCGCTCCTTCCATTCCCGGCCAAAGTCATCGAGAAAGCTGTCAACAACCAGCTCGCCGCTTTCCTCGAAGCCAACAAATCCCTCGACTCCTCACAGTCCGGCTTCCGAGCAAAACACAGCACTGAGACCGCCCTCATCGCAGCAACAGACGACATTCGAACTCTACTGGACAATGGAGACACAGTCGCCCTCATCCTCCTCGACCTCTCTGCAGCATTCGACACAGTCTGCCACAGCACCCTTCTACAACGCCTCAATAACATCGGAATACAAGGAAAAGCACTTGAATGGATCACCTCGTTCCTCACCGGAAGAACCCAGAGAGTCCGCCTTCCACCATTCAAGTCCGAGGCCACTGAAGTCATCTGTGGTGTACCACAAGGATCCTCACTCAGCCCCACCCTCTTCAACGTATACATGAGCTCCCTCGCGGCCATCGCCCGCCAACACAACCTCAACATCATCTCTTACGCGGATGACACTCAACTAATCCTTTCTCTCACCAATGACCCCAGCACCGCCAAAACTAACCTACACGAAGGAATGAAAGAAGTTGCCGAATGGATGAAACAAAGCCGTCTGAAACTGAACTCAGACAAAACAGAAGTCCTCATCTTAGGTACATCCCCCTCTGCATGGGACGACTCTTGGTGGCCGGAAGCCCTTGGAAAAGCACCCATCCCGACAGACCACGCACGGAACCTAGGCGTCATCCTGGACTCTTCACTCTCAATGAACAGACAAGTCAGCGCCGTATCCTCATCCTGCTTCAACATTCTTTGCATGCTCAAAAAAACATTTCGCTGGATCCCCACCGAAACCAGAAAAACAGTCACCCATGCTCTGGTCACGAGCCGACTTGACTACGGAAACACCCTCTACGCAGGTACTACCGCTAAACTCCAGAAGAAACTCCAACAAATCCAAAACGCCTCAGCCAGGATCATATTAGACATCCCGCGCAACGAACACATCTCTGGTCACCTGAAAGACCTCCACTGGCTACCCGTCAATAAGAGAATCACTTTCCGGCTGCTAACCCACGCACACAAATCACTCTACGACATCGGACCAGAATGCCTAAACTCACGACTGTCCTTCTACACCCCCTCCCGCCAACTACGTTCTTCCAGCCAAGCCCTCGCCACTGTACCTCGCATCAACAAGACCACCATGGGAGGCAGATCCTTCTCATACCTGGCTGCTAAAACATGGAACTCACTCCCCGCTTACCTTCGCCTTACCCAGAACCACCTAGCATTCAGAAAGCAACTTAAAACGTGGATATTTGTCAAGTAATCCTTCTCCCCTCCTAAGCGCCTTGAGACCCTCTGGGTATGTAGTGCGCTATATAAATGCTCTGACTTGACTTGACTTGAATACCCCTAAATACTAAAACTACCATTACCACCCAAACCCCTTACACACCGCTAAACACTTAACCATCCGTAAAAACAAACTTACCACCCATTACCCCACCCCTGAACCCTAAAAACACACTTACTCACCTCACCCCTCCCTTAACCCTTAAAGTGCTCTTACCCTAATTTGTAACATACATACACACACACACACACTAATATGTTATGTTATGTTATGTTATGTTAGTGCTATTTGTATTGCGCACGGCTGCTCCAGCGAAGGAGCGTCCCGGCGCACCGACAAGGTGGCGAACACAACACAACTGGGGAACAAAAATAATTATTAAGAAATTGGGGAGTGAAGGATTTAACAAAGCTCAGAAAATAAATGAGTTTTAGCGGCCTTGCGGAAGGAGAGCAGGTCACCAAAGGTCCGGAGTTTCAAAGGGAGAGCGTTCCAGAGTGCGGCTGCCCGCACCTTAAAAGAGCGACCCCCCACCCGACTGAGTTTGAACCGAGGGGCTACCGCTAATTCTTGGTCTAGCGAGCGCAGAGTGCGGCCCGGGATGTAAGGGCGCAAAAGTTGGTGCAGTAAGGGAGGTGATAGGCCCTTCAGAATTTTGAAGGAAAGGCACAAAACTTTAAAGTGGATCCGCTGCCTAACGGGTAACCAATGCAAGGCTCGCAAAGATGGACCGGCCGAGCAAAACCTAGGAAGACCTACAATCGCTCTGGCCGCAGAGTTCTGCACTCTTTGAAGTCGGGTTAACTCAGCCTGGTTTAATCCTATAAAAAGGGAGCTGGCATAGTCCAACCGCGCCAAAACCGTTGCTTGCACCACCAATTGACGAGTTGCGGCATCAAAGTATTTAAGGGCAGGGCGCAGATTGCGCAGGATGCCGAAGCAGCAAGCCGCCGTCCTTTTGGTGTGGCCAACGAAGTTGAGGGAAGGGTCCAGCCAAACACCAAGGTTTTTGATCTCCGCAACCGGAGTGGGGGTCGGCCCCAGCTCAGAGGGCCACCAAGTATCTCCCCATAGGTCCGTCCGCTTCCCAAATATCATCACCTCCGTTTTTTGGGCGTTTAGTTGGAGACGGTTGGACGTCATCCAACCAGCCACCGCCCTGAGTCCTTCTCTGAATCTTGGGGCATCCACCCCAGAGTCCCCGCTGATCGTGACCGCTAGCTGGGTGTCATCTGCGTACGACACCATGGTCATACCACAGAGCTTCACAACCTCAGCCAGCGGCCTCACGTAGATGTTAAACAACGTGGGGCTCAGTGAGGAACCCTGTGGGACCCCAAGAGACAGAGGATGACATTTGGACTGGTAGGGCGGGGACGCCACACAGAAGGAACGATCCCTGAGAAACGAACGGAACCACTGGTGTGCAGTGCCGATCACCCCTAGCTCCTCAAGACGTTGCAGGAGAATGTCATGGGAGACCGTGTCAAAGGCGGCGCTTAGGTCTAACAAAACAAGCGCCGCCGTTTGACCTGCATCCAGAACTACCCGAAGGTGCTCGACCATAGATAACAGTGCTGTCTCCGTACTGTGGCCAGCCCGAAAACCATTCTGGGTGTCGTCCAGAATGTTGGCACGCGACAGATGACCAGTGAGGGCGGTGTGACATGCGCCTCCGCGAGTTTGGCTGGCCACGGGAGAAGCTAAATCGGGCGGTAGTTCTCCGATTTTGTAGGGTCGAGAGATGTTTTTTTCAAAATGGGCATTACTACCGCATGCTTCCATTTCAAAGGCACCTGGCCTGATGATAGCGACGTGTTGATTAAGTCGCAAACCGGGCGAGCAAAAACCTGGTCTCTGAACATAGGTGGCATATATACATATATATATATATATATATATATATATATATATATATATATATATATATATATATATATTCTTTACCACACCAAACTTCGAATAAAAGACGGCGCTGACTCCGTGAATCTGGATCCAAACAATTTATTTAAATGATCGGTTGCTGCTTAGACACGTTTCGGCGGCTTGCTCCCGCCTTGTTCACTACATCTGCAATGCATTTAACTTGGGTATATATACACATACATGTTTGACATGGGTTCAATTACCAAACTGGTTTCATCTAGCTGTTGCTAAGGTTACACGGTTATTCCCCATGTATGGACATAGAAAAGTTCATGACTAGCACATTTCAATGTCATGGCAGTCTTTTTACACTTTTTTGTCAAAAAACGCAACTAAATTAAAACATACATTTCTGTCCTTAATTCCAATACGTTTCTCAATGTGCTAACTGATAAATCACACCCGCAAACCCATACATGCTGCACCTCTGTGTTATTTACAACATTACTGTTTGTTTACACAAGTTCGGATTTAGTATGTGTGATTCGGCTCATACCTGGTCCCGTTCACGTGTGTGATGTGGGCCGTTATTGGTTACAGTGTTACTGCAGCTAGTATTGCTTGTTGAATAGGTGCGAATGATTGGCGGCTCCATTGCGTGTTTATTTACTCTGGCTTACTGCTAAATACAACAAAGGAAAAGTACACACAGTAAGTGCTAACCTGATTATATTACTTTTGAACATTTCACGTGGACAGTGCCCGTTGTATTCGCAGTACCTCTTAGTTTACCAATGTGTGCCACAGCCGCGGTCATACCTCCCGATTTAAAGCACAGTGCATGAGAGTCTATGCCACCCGCAGTGATCTCGGCAATTGTTCCACAATCGAAACTTCGTGTTTTGAACAATACGCATATGGGCCTTATGGCTCCAAGTGGAGCTACTAGTTAAGAGCTTGTGTTCGTTGTGTCCGTGGTGATGAGTGGTGGGTGATTTGTGAAAGTGACGTGAAGTGGTGAGAGTTAGAAAATATTGTGAGTGCGCTGTCCCTTATTTACATGAGAGGTGATTGGTGTTTCTTAAAATACGTGAACTGCAGATGTTAAAGAATGGTACTTGGGAAAGAGAGAGTTCTGGCTGGGTTACAGGTGTGCACTCAAGGCCTCATCCGCATTCAGACCGAATGGGATCTTGGAGTTCAGAAGAATCATGTATCTTGACTCCAGGCGGCGTAGTGCAAGTTTACGGTTTCCACCTCTGGTATTTCTGGGGATACTGTCAATGACGAAATATGTTAAGCCTTGGGCATTCCCCGAGTGTGTCTCATGTATGTGCCTTGCTACAGGGTATGCTTGTTCATTGTTTGTGATTGCTCGCAAGTGCTGCAGGATTCTCACATGCACTGGGTGTATTGTGGAACCTACGTATCTTTTACCACACACGCACGTCAGTACGTACACCGCATACTCTGTTTTACATGAGAAATGCCCCCTGATGGTGTATGGTGTTCGTCTGAAGGGGACATCGACTTTGGCAGTGTTAATACCGTGGTTGCAGGCCTTGCATTTGCTGCATTTTTTAAGCCCTTCTGCGATTGTAGCCAGTTATTTGGCTTTTTTATGGCAGGGGCATTGCAGACTAATTGACTGCGCATAGACTTAGCTTTTCTGAATGACACTAGCGGTGTTTTGCCCACTGCCTGGCCGATGGTTGGGTCATTACGGACCAAGGGCCAATGCCTCCTCAAGATCTTGCGGAAGTTCGTGTGGTATCTATTGAACCCAGTTATTAACCTCGGAGGTTGTCTTTCTTGGTTGACACTAATTGTTTGTTTCTCCGCCGGGAACAGTAGTTCCTGTCGTGTTTTAGTGCTGCATTTTAATTCTGCATTTCAACATGCCTTTTCTGTGTCACCCCTCTTCCTGAGCCTAGTAAATAGTTTCTGTTTCGCTTCTGAAAGTCCCTCTGAGGTACTGCAGTTACGCGTCATCCTCAGGCATTCAGCATAGGGGATAGATTGTTTGACGGGTGTAGGGTGGAAACTATGTGCGTGTAGTATTGGGTTCCCTGCCGTTGGCTTGCGATATGTACGTGTTTGTATCATGTTGTGTTGGATAAACAGTTCTAAATCGAGGAATTGTATTGCCTTAGTACTTGTGTTACATGTGAATTTTAAGTTTAGTGTATTTTCATTCAATTCACATGCAAATTTCTCAGCACTGTCCACACTGCCCTTTCACAGAATGAAAATGTCATCGATAAACCTTTTGTACACTACCACATTGTTTGTCATGGTCTCAGAGTGTAGTACTCGTAATACCTGCTCCTCCCACCAGCCCATATGCAGATTCGCATAGCTGGGGGAGAAGCAAGTTCCCATAAAGTTTCACTAACCTGATATGTACTTACAATTTCGTTGCAAAGGATGTGTGGTAAATGATGTGTTGTAAAGCGTGTTTCCCATAAAACTTGCTGGTTGTTTACAGCTGAATAAAGCAGATGATGTCTAGTAACAGGACAGAACACTGCCACTTCAGTTCTTCTCAGGTTTACAGGGATAAAACCCTTCTGGATCTCATGAAGGCTTGTATCACAGTTTCAAAGTATAACATGCTATATAACACCCGGAAGCCACAGGTGTTGGTACTATACCTGCTGCTTCTCCCTTCAACTCTGCAGAGAGGTTTAAAACGGAACTCCATTCTACTTTTCTGTAGTAAAAACGAAAAGGATGTGCCTGCACTCTAACTATAATGCACTTTATTAATATTGGTTTATTCACAAGAGGAAGAATCATAAAGCACTTTGAAGGTGTTTTGACTCCAGACTACTTCCTGCAAGACTGGGGCACAAATTACAGGATATTTATTTTGGCAAAACATTGAGTTCTGATGAAGGCCACTCTAAGTGAGAGAAACTGTTGCACAGACTAGACTGAAGACCCTCTTCTCCATTCGGTTTGGGACCGTTAGGTGGGAATGCCCACCTTATGTTGTATGATTATAAAATGTTAATAAAAAGAACTAGAATCGAAGTCAGGTCTGAGAAAACACTTAGGACTTGTTTTGAAGTGCCATTTGCGCACTTAAGTACGGGTTAGACATTAAAATAGCTTGACGTGTGGGTGCAAATTCACTTTTTTTAATTCAGACACTGTGACTTCGAATACATTTGGAAATGTGCAGCCATGTTTACTCCCTTTATTTGGTTACAGATTTAGGAATTTTTGGAAGTTAAAACTGTTTACATGAGCTTGAAGAAGCTACCAGGAACGATCATTACAAAAGAGTGATCTGCCAAGTAAAAAGTAGCTCACCAGACTGAGGTGAGGCAACCTTCACTGATTCAGAAAGAGAAAAGTCCAGTATCAGGTTAAGACCCACAGTGCATTACCGGTTTAACAAGTTGTACAAAGTGTCTGTGGAGTGGACAACGGCCTCAATTAAACTAAGAAAATACCCTAAACTAGTGGCTTTTAATGTTGTGACTTATATGGACTCCCACTTACTGGTACGCGGAGACCCCAATGAGTCATTACTGAACCCTGGGACTAAGCATTTTCATTGATTTGAACCGTAAAACAATACACTAAAATACAGGAACTAGTGCCCCTCAAACAAACGCACACATGATTAAATATTCAAGAGCAAATATGAAAAAATGGAAATCTTAAATGGGAAGAGTGGAGCTTTTCTAAATTCAAATTAGGCCACTCATCTTCCATACTATATTCTGTTCAAGGCACGTGCACTGCTCCCGCAAATAAATCTGAGCATACTAGCTTCATTTTTATCATCCAATTTCAAATTCCTTTATATTAACTGAACATTTAAAAACATTCAATTCTACATTTTACTTCTTTATTAATATAAACGTTATTAGTCTGTGATCATTATTTCATATTTTAAGCAGTCGCGGACCCCCTGAGTAGGCTACGCGGCCCCCCAGGAGTCCCAGGACCACAGATTAAGAACAATTGTCCTAAACCGCAAAACCTCAATTTCACTTTACTCAATTCTGCACCGTTTATTAGTCAATGCATCTCTTCATCTGTTTCCTCAGCATCACCACCGTCAGTCATAAGATGTTGCAAAATGCGAGCTACTATACATGAGCCATGTACCTGGGGACTTCCTCTGTCACACAGAGACAGAACAGAGAGACATTATCTATGGTATAAAGTGTGTGTCCTTGAACCTGAATATCACCCTCACTGTGTATACCTCTGTGCTCGCTTCGTTTGTACTACGATATGTAAAGCACTTTTCTAATTGGTTGTTCTCTGTAGATCTACGTGCGCTTGTGACCTGTTTAAGTCTGTCTTTTAACACTGCCCATGTGCCATCTATCTCTTTGCCAGTAGCTCTACAGATATTGTTGCAGATATGAAAGACACAATGCAACAAAGTATGTGTGTCACTACTGCAGTTGGTTCAAAATGGGGGCAGAGATCACAAATAGAGCACCCTAGACTCTGGGGGCAGTGGCACAAATAGAGCGCCCTAGACTCTCGGGGCAGAGATCACAAACAGAGCTCCCTAGGCTCTGGGGGCAGGGATCACAAACAGAGCACCCTAGAACCTAGGTGCAGAGATCACAAACAGAGCTCCCTAGACCCTGGTACAGAGATCTCAAGGATCACAAACAGAGCTCCCTAGAACCTAGGTGCAGAGATCACAAATAGAGCTCCCTAGACCCTGGGGGCAGAGATCACAAACAGAGCTCCCAAAACGCTGGGTGCAGAGATCCCAGGGATCACAAACAGAGCTCCCTAGACCCTGGGTGCAGAGATCACAAACAGAGCTACCTAGACTCTGAGTGCAGAGAGCCCAGGGATCACAAACAGAGCACCCTAGATCCTGGGTGCAGAGATCACAAACAGAGCACCCTAGTCCCTGGGTGCAGCGATCACAAACAGAGCTCCGTAGACCCTGGGTGCAGAAATCCCAGGGATCACAAACAGAGCTCCCTAGACCCCAGGTGCAGAGATCATAAACAGAGCTCCCTAGACGCTGGGTGCAGAGATCACAAATAGAGCTCCCTCGACCCTGGGTGCAGAGATCACAAACAGAGCACCCTAGACCCTGGGGGTAGTGATCACAAATAGAGCTCCCTAGACTCTGGGGGCAGAGATCACAAATAGAGCTCCCTAGACTCTGGGGGCAGAGATCACAAATAGAGTGCCCTGGACTCTGGGTGCAGAGATCCCAGGGATCACAAACAGAGCTCCCTAGACTCTGGGTGCAGAGATCACAAATAGATCTCCCTAGACTCTGGAGGCAGAGATCACAAACAGAGCTCCCTAGACACTGGGTCCAGAGATCACAAACAGAGCTCCCTAGACTCTGGGTGCAGAGATCCCAGGGATCACAAACAGAGCTCCCTAGACTCTGGGGGCAGAGAACACAAACAGAGCTCCCTAGACCCTGGGTGCAGAGATCCCAGGGATCACAAACAGAGCACCCTAGAATCTGTGGGCAGAGATCACAAATAGAGTTCCCTCGATTCTTCATGAGAGCAGCCTGAGTAGGCAGGTCCAACTTGCACATATTTACCATACCAATCTACCCTTCATCCGAACTATGCCACGCCTACACTCTTTAAATATAGTTACGTACATTAACTCAGATACACAGTTCCTCAATCTAAACATCGCCTCATTAACCGACTCTTCTCTACTCCTACCGCCCTCTCAGAACATTTCCCAATATGGCAGTTCCCTTACAAGGCGGGGTCAATTGGAAATTCCAGGAGACTTTTTCCAGGACGGTCTCCCATGGCCTGCCGCTTAACAATTGCCAACTAAGGCTGATGCAAGGTTTAACAGCCCCATCTGCTAATTCCTCTTAATACTACTTGCTGGGGATTAGCACTAAACATAACATTTAATTAAAGAAGTAAATCAGGGCTGACCTCCAACATCAATTACTAGGTTACTTACCATCACAAGCAGCTCTGCTCTCGGTCTCTTGAGAAGACACCTTTGAAGCATGAGCAGCAGGCCTAATAGAGACTCACGCTATCCAGTGCCACACGCCTTTCAGAAGGCCAAAACAAATGTCCTGTTATTTGTGGCTAACTTTTCAACACTGTCAAAGACAGCAACAAATCAACGTAAAAAGGTTGCCAACTGCTAAGCACTGATCCAAATATGAGGTTAATAATTTAAAAGGAATTACTTTGCATGACCAACAATAACAGAAATGTCAAAAATATATTAAAGTGGATTCTAAGCAACAAAGAATACCAAAGTGCACTGGTTGTATCCTTTGTTTAAATAGTATTTAGTTAAATCCCTTACATTTTACCATTCTTTCAAAGGAAAGCAATTTAAAATTTGCCACTACTCGACTTACATTGTCAATTGGCTCCCTTTGCTGGCCAAAGTCATCACGAAGAGAACGCCGCTTATCTTGCAGACAAGGTTATCATCTCTGTTGGTTCTTAGCACACCTACAGCCATGGCGCCATCAGACTATGAGTGTACAAAAGAAAAAAAACAAGGCAGAAGGCGTTTTCTATCTATGCACCCTGGAACAACATCCCTGTACCCATCAGAACTGCTCCTACGATGCTCCAATTTAGGAAAGAAATAACGTATTGGCATCTCCAATAGCAAGATAGTTTGCACACAAAAAAAATATCACATTGCACAAGCTTTCTGCTCATCGGTCTTGTCTTGTCCCTAAACTACAAAGAATATTGAAAGAAAAGGGATTATTTGGGATAGAAAAATGACATTGATTAACTCCTAATGGGGTGAATGAACAGAATGACTACCAATGTTTCTATGATGCTTAGAAAACATGATTGTTTGACAAATATCATTCCAAGAAGGTAACTATTTGCTTACCAAGGAGGTTTTGAGTATTAGCGGGAAGGACCAAGAAGAAAACGCAGGTAGATTTTTTTATAAAGTGAGACAAGCTTCAACAGTGAGGTGACAGACTGTAGAGACAGTTTGTGCACCTGGGAAATAGTTACCTAAACTGCTATGAAGGGTGTAGACAGATTACGAGTACGTAGTGAAATATATCCAGGATTTTGCATTGATGAAGCAAACCACCATGACCACACGTTAATGGCGTTCAGCCAGAGATTTGGGAACTACATGGAACCATTGCCACAATTTAATTGTGACATTTTAAGATGTTTTTGTTGATGCTCCAACATACAAGAAAAATTTCATGTTACCTTTCGCCATATTCTTGTTCAATTATTATTGTTTAGTTCTGACGCAACACCTGACAATCATATATTGCTTTATAAAAAGCTTAACCTTAATAGAGGTTAATCATTTCCTCCCATTATTGTGTTCATAAACTATGTATTAAAGCAAATGACATATCTTCTTGATGAAAGGCATAATTATTTCCTGAAATACATTGAAGTCAACTGTTGGAACAGAAAAGTCTCTCACATAGTGGAGAACATGTACCCCTGCCCTGAGTCCCTCAGCTGCAAAAATGTTTAGATCCCTTGTGCTGTTTTTTGTTATCATGGATAAACACGGATCATGCATGTGCACCATGACACACCTGTTTCGCTGAATCCTTTCTTTTTGGACAGGGAGGGAAGCCAAAGTGCTACCCTGATATTGGTGAAAAGCTACTGCTTTTGCCAAGTTTAAGCAACACAGGCACAATGGTGGCAACATACCATGTAGTGATCAGTATATGTGAACAGACCTTTTTACCTACAGACTTACTCATGTAAAGTTCCACTGCTGTGTGCTTAACACAACCTTGTTCTGTTAGTTTAATTTATAGTGCTGTGCATTGTGTGTGTTATCCGCATGTGATGGGTGCATGTGGTCCTGTGAGAGGTACAACACATGGAAGACGTAGTGCTATGCATGTGCTGGGTGTGCGCTATGCATGTGCTGAGTGTATGTGTGCCTGTAAATGGTAAATACATTGAAGATGTAATGCTGTGCAATGTGTTTGTGAGTTATATGCATGTGGTGGGTGTATGTGGCCCAGTGATAGGTACAATACATGTAAGATTTAGTGCATGTGTTATATGCATGTTCCAGGTGTATGTGTGCCTCTGAATGGTGCAATACATGGAAGAAGTTGTGCTGTGGTATGAATGTGTGTAATATGCATGTGCTGGGTTAATGTGTGCTTGTAAATGGTACATAACAGGGAAGATTCTGGATTCAATTTCGGGAGACCTGAAACTGACTGAAGGAGCGTGAGGAGAGTAAATCCCCCACCTCCCATAGAGACGTGTGTGTTTCTGCTTTCCTGCAAACTGAGTGGGACACATCGGAGGAACAGCCATACTCTTCAGTATGCCACAAGGGATCTCTTGATTCAGAGAAGGGTCACTGGAAAGAGGCCTGGGCACATCTCAGGAAAAAGTTGAGGCTGATAAAAGAATCATGAAGTGTAGGGCAGAGGCCTTGAAGGTACCTTTTGATACACATATCATTGTGGCTGACATCCATGTCTGAACTTCTAGTCACTACCGTAGCCTATGTGTGGGGCTCAGAGTTGGAGTTGCTTTTGCTGTGACAGACTGCTTTCTGGAGGAAGGGCAGAGTAGAGGAGAGAAAACTTCAAAGGAAGCTGACCCTTGACGCAAACATTAAAGACTCAGACCCAAAATCACATTTGGAGTCTGGAAATAAAGAATAAAAAGGGGAGCTCGAGGCTCCCAAAATTGTCAACTGTCTGGCAGCCAGACGGGTTGTGCGAGGAGGGAAAGCTCTGCAGGACTTCTGCTTGTGACCAAGGCTGGAGGCTAAGGCCATCAATGTTCCAGCTTAGATGGGGGACGTCACCCAAGGAATCCAATACTACCTGCCCTTGGAGTGTGGAGCACCAGTGCCTGCCTGCTTGCCAAAACCAGTGTGCTATGTGAGGAAGAGTATAGTGATGGAGGGAGCAAGGTTAAGTGAGATTCTGGCAACTGGATCTCTAAAGCAAGGTGTGAGGATACTGCTTCTGCACCAATAATCGTAGCCCATAAGCAGAAGGAAGTTGTGGACCTGGTATGGCAGATGGGGCAGCTGTGAAGATTGGGAGTGAAGTTAGTGACCCCGTATGTCAGGTGGGGTAGCTGTGAAAGTTCCTGCCATGCCAATCTGGCCATAGACCGTATGCAGAGTAGAGTGAGGACAGTAACCCCATATGCCAGGTGGGGCTACTGGAAGAAAGGAAAGGAGTGTGTCTTGTCTGGACTGTCATTGAGGGGGAAGAGGCCACCAGGTAACCTGTGTAGGACTGAGCCCCAACAGGATCTGCACCAGGAGTGTCAAATATCCTCCTGTCTCTGCACCTGTGGGGAGGATCTAAGGAAACTTACCTGCAACAGGGAAGTGTCAAGGACACCTAGCCACTGTACTCGCAGAACTGAGTGTGAGGACCTGGAAGACACCTGACCACTGCCTCTGAAGCTTCAAAGCCCGCTCTCGGAGACTTCAGCCGTGCAGGTCCTACTGGTACGGGTAACACAGAAAAATGGACTACAAGATACCAGTGGAACTTGCCCGTCATATAGCGCTGCAGTGCTGGAACACCTTTGACTGTAATTAGAGTTGAATCGGAGCATCTGAAACTTGTACTACTAATGGCCTGAATGTTGGCTGTAGTGAATGGGAAGTAACCACTACCGCTAGTGAGAGGAGTGGAACTGAGTCCAACTATTGAAACACTAGTGCAGTGACCTCGCGGGACTGTGTGTATTGTTTGTGAATGCTGTATTTTACTTTGTGTTGGTATATAAATACAAATTTTCTCATAAAAGTGAGGATTTGATCAAACAATATTTACATTGCATGTATTTTTAGCCTGTGTTCACCCCAGTGCTTAATTTGTGCTGGTCCTTTCCGGTGCTCAGCACCGGCACTTATTTTACGGGGCCGGGTCTATAAGATTGATTTTCCCTTGGGCGGCAGGGCCGGTAATTATTAACAAACGTTTACCTGTTCTCCTTGGCCTCTGCTTGATATGTCTTCGCACACTGGCTCACCCTGGTCACGGCATGTTGAACGTGAATCATCAACACGTTTGTGAGGTCAGCAGTGAATGCTTGCCCTTCACATGCCATTTCTATTGGATAATCATGGCAGAGGGAGAGCTCATGGCTGAGGTGGGCTGAGGCAGGCTGGGAAAGTTCAGAACAAACTTCCCACAATATCGTAGAGCAGATAAGAAGTGCGTAGCAGCCTTTCTTCAATGACCCCCCACTGAACTGAAGTCCTGCATTTGACACGCTCGTGTTGTGGTCGGGCCACTACCAACTTCAGTCATTGTCAGATGCAGGTGTGGACGTGTTACTCTGTACACTTTAAAAAAACTGCCAGCACCCAGCCCTCTAATAGCTGTGCTTCATGAGCCTCGCAGCATTACTTGGAGCAGCTTGGCCGGAGTCACTGCAGGGCATTCTTAACTGCAAACTCCTGCCTGGCCTGCACAAGCTAATTAGAGCACCCATCCGGTGGCCCACTGTGACGAGGAATCACCCTCATGAAATCAGGTAAGTGGAGGAAGTCATTGCTGGCGCTGGGAGGAAGGGTGGGATGGGGTGGATGTGTGTGTCATATGTATGCATGTGTTTTTGCCTTGGCCTTGAAAACGAGCATCCGCGTGAAGGAGAAGTTAAGATTCCTGCTCTCCTATACGCGGACAACGCAGTACTTATAGCCCGTACTGGCGTCTGTTTTCAACAGCTTTTGGATGCATTTGGCACCTTCATGGACCACCTTGACCTGAAGGTCAATTCAACTAAATCCCACACTATGGTTGTTGGCCCGCAAAAGAAAAGAGCCATGGTAAAAACATTTAGATGTAAAGGAGAGGTAGTCTCTAGAGTACCCGTTTTCCCTACCTTGGTGTGCTCTTTGACAATAAGGATACCTGGGGACCCCAGGTAAGAGCCAAAAGCCTAGCGGTGACATGGACAGCAACGGCACTCTTGGGCTTTGCCAAAAGGTTGGGCCACAGACCAATGGAAGCCATCTTAAAGGTGTATAACAGTAAATGCTTCTCTGTAGCACTATATGTCGCGCCTTTATGGGGCTACGTACGATTGGAAAATATCCAGAAGGCAGAAAATAGATTCTTACGCTCTCTTTTGTGCCTCCCCCAATCGACACTGACTTTTTCCACTCATGTGGAGGTAGGAATGGACTACGTCCATGATAGATTAAAACTGGCGCCTCTAATATACTGGCTCAAGACATGGTTAAACACAGAACTAACCCTTAACCATCTGATCATGAAATATGTTATGTGTTTGGAGCATAGTAGTGCAATCCCATGGTTGGCCTATTTAAAAAAACCTTTATGGATCTGGGACGGCCAGATTTATATACTGACCCTTCTGGCATAACAAATCAAGATGTGGATACTATAAAAATACAATTTATGTTAAGGGCAAGAATGAGCCGTGAAGAAACTGAATTGTTAAAGCCTACAGTTAGACGCCATTATATGTTAGTTCACTCACCTGCACTTGAACCTTACTTATGTTTTGTCACTAACTCATTCCACAGGTTTCTTTTAACGAAATTTAGGTTCAACCTTATTCATTTTTATTTGGGCAGTTTTAACACTTGGATAAAACCAGAGTTAGCTCCACCCTGTACGTGTGATAATGTTTCTGTACAAGACACCATGCACTTTATTATGTTTTGCGATTTCTTTTCTGAACAGAGAAAAAAACACTTGTTACCTGTTCTAAGGGAAGCTGGCTTCTCCCAGGTGAGACCAGCCATGTTTTACCTACAATCATTGAAAAATATCCGCATTACATTCTGCATGGCAAATTTCTTAGTGGCATCAGCTAGATCAAGTATACGTAAGAATTTAGTAAACTTCCCTGTATAGATTGTTTTTATAGATTTTTCAAACTCTGTTTTTTACTGTAACACCCTGTCACATGAATTCGATTGAAATGAAATTGTTTAATTGTATTTTACTTGTACATAATATGTTTTTATGTTCTTTGTATGATTTTTAACTAAATCGAAAAAAGATAATTTGACTGACTGACTGACTGAGCATTGGCATAGCCAATTGGGACCTGGTAAGTGTTTAGCCAGAGCTATTGGCAGTGCCAATGTTTTAAGCTATGTTATATAGCAGTGTGGGTGCTCTGCTACATGCTGAAAAGTTATAATAAAAAAAGTGTTATAAGTGAGACCTAAAAAATGAGGAACTGCATTTTTTTCAGTGCTTGCATACAGATCAAAATGTATTAGAAAATGCAGCAACTTGGGCTGCTGCACAGTGGAAGGACCTTCCCAAAGGTTAACTGGTCACCTTTCAGAAGTTTATTGCTGTATTGTACTGGATATAACAATATTAACATGGGTGAAAATGACAACATAATGTAGTAATGATGTTACAAAATATGCTGCATAATTTACCTTTTCTCGCTGTATAATATTAACTCTGCCACATAATTTGGTTGTCTCCTCTCAGATAATTTCAGTGGTCCTGGTTATAACCAAATGCCACTGCAACTATAAGAATATGCTACTGCAGTGTTTTCTATATAATAATGGATTAACCACACTTGCCACGTAGCACTTGCCTTATCATTTGAAGTACCCAGCAGGGCACACTCAATTTCTAATCAAAAGGGATTAAAAGTAATAACAACAAAAAGTGTGACAGGCATGTGCTGAGCTTTGGCAGATGCTCCGTCAATTTCTGTACTTGTCTGTTCAGTGCTACTTGTACGTGAAACTTTTGACCAGACAACATTAATTTGCGTTGAAATTACAAAATAGTGCCACTTCATGCACCATATGTTTGTTTTCTAGCCACACAGTTTGTCAAAGCTGACATATATTTGGTTGTCCACTGCCACATAATTCCAGTGACACTGGCAAAGAGAATGTGTTGTAGCAGAAAGCCATCATAGTCAGAAAAAGGCGTGGAGCCCATGGCAAACAGTAAAACAGTTAGGGTTCAGTCATGGACTTAAATGCGCAAGGCAGACTTTTTATGTAAGCAATAACAGAGGTTTCACCAAGGACGTTCTGCAAGATGAGCACCCACTACAGATATGCGTATAGAACGCACTTCAAACCCTCAGGGTGCGCCCCCCGCAACCCCACTCCCCCCCCCCCTTTACTGCCCTCCGCTCCTCAGGGTCGTCTCATCAACGCCTGGGAGAGATGACAGATAATTTCCCCTTGGAGGCCGCGTCACTGCACAGATCGCAGCCTTAATCTCCCGCTCAGAGGTACAGCTCGATGGCAACCAGCACATGCCCCACCACTGAATTAATGACCCCAGGAGCTCGCGCGCTGCTCCGTCACCGCTTCCAAAATGCTAATAAGGTGGTAGGGAACAGAGGAGCTTGAAAAATGAGTGTGATATGGAGAAGTAGTGGGGTAGAAAGAACGGAAGGAAATGCGGGGAGATAGTGAAAGAGGCGCCTGCAGAGACGCTGTGGTATAATAATAAGCAGGAGTGTTAGAGAGCGCAAAGCTTAGAAGTGGAGAGACGGACAATTAGTACATGCTGTGTGGAGGCACAAAATCGTGTGATTTTTAATGAAATTTAATAAAAACATTGCAGAACTATCCACAGTGAAACTTTTAAGATGAAATGCGGTTTTCTGTGTCTTCATGACTTTCTGCCAAGCGAGCACACCCTTTACATAATTAGCAAATAGCGAGCCATCTGTTTTAAATTATCGGGCACGCATCTTGGCGCGATAATTCAAAACAGATGGCGGTTGTGCGGGTAACCGCAAGCAATAGGCTGTGGGCAGAGCAAAGGCGGGACATGCACCCGCCTTCGCCCAATTGCGTGCTGTCTTTCCTAGAAAGACGCACGCAAAGGTCAATAGCCTGTAACGAAAACAAAAACACACGCACGAGCGTGTGGTCAGATTTTTTAAGCGCCTTACATAAAGTCTCGCAGGGCAACGCATGCGCGCTGCTTCAGACGAGACCTAAAAAGGACTGTGCATTTTGTAGGGTTTTCATTTCTGCACGTCTTTTACCAGTTCACACTGTCTGCTGACCTCATGTGGGGAAACAGGATTGCAAGAGTACAAGATCACAATTATTAGAAGAAATAGCCATAAGGAATAACATATCACTGTATGAGAAACCCGTTTCTAATGTTCCAGTTGCTTTTAACTTTATTGAAGTGAAGAAACAGGCTGATTGGGGTGATGAGAAGAACGAGAAAAAAAAGAAGAGCTTCTAAAAAGGGCATCCACCATCCAGAAAGAAATGGAAACACTTTTTTATTTAAATGGTCGGAAGGAGGTTAGCTAATAGCAGTAAAGTATTTTTGCATATGAATTCCACATAGTTGCTGCATTGTCTCTGCAGAATCAATTTTTGTTTAAAATATAAAAATCTATGTGAGCCACAACAGATGGATTTCCGAATAAATTCAACTTTCACAAACGTTTGTTATGGCAAAGGGGTCTGTGTACTTTCTCTGCTTAAATTGTGCAAGGGTGTTTTTTTTCTTCATTTATTCAAAGCTTCAGTCCCATGCCCACACAAAACAGTGAGTTTTCAGGAGAGGTGATCACGTGGCCTAATGACTGCAGCTGCCCATCATGAATCACAGGGAACCAGGTAGGAATCCCTTGGCTCAACACATTGTGAATTGGATAAATCTCCCTTTACATGAAAAAAAGTATAATGCACTCTCAATTGTTGAGCAGTGCTTTTCTACCCTCATTCTGGGATCTCATCACACCATGTAAAGCTGCCAGAAATAAATTACGGGTTCTGCTTGTCACCTCTACTGTAATTTTTATCCGATAACAACTAAGGAAAAAACATTAGGACTTGGATGTCAGAAAGAGATACTAATCTAATCATTCTGACTCAATGTCACAATGTGAAACCTGAGTCTCACCTGAGGTCAAACACAGCTACCTTGCTTGCCCAAATCACATGATCATAGATTAGCTTTATTTCACCACACAACCTTTTTTGCCGAAATAGAAATAGTGCTATAAATGCACTTTTTGGTTTAATTTTCCCCAAAATGTAATCAAGGAGAAAACCTCCTTTACTTTAGAAAGGCTCACTAACAGAAATTCCGATCAGGTATTACACCTGGTGTTCAGCTTTGCCAGTGGCAGATGTGGGTGGAGCCGGGAGAAGTGGGTGTAGCCTCCTAAGAAAAATTGCGAGCACCTGCACCTATTATTTTACAAATTAAGCACTGGCTCAACCCCTGTATCTACGTCAATCCTGAAAAAGTTTGGTCTGCTCAAACTGCGCTACCACTGACATTCAACTGCTGATGGGGTTCTAGGCACTTTGCTCAGCATTCATAACAGGTTGGGCCCTGGGATATTAGCATTAAAAGGTATCAACCACCACAGTTGAACCCAGTAGCTCCTGCTTGCCCCTGTGGGCCTCTGAATGAGGATCTTACGATTGGCAGCAAGTGGTGCGACACCTAACATTCAAGAGCCATGGCTACAGGTGTGGTATTGACCATTTCCAATTTACACCAGTGGTACAATAAATCCAGTTTTTATGCACAAAGTCGGCAGAGATATACAATGGAAAACAAAGGGTTGCGAATAGACCTCGCATGTCAGTAGACCAGATAAAGAATTTATGTAGGGACAGAGGCTGGAGGGTTCCCAGTAGGCATGGGCGGAAAATCCGTTCCGCTCGCGGATTTTGCGGATTTTCGGGAAATCCGCAATCCGCGAGATTTGCGAATTTCCTGAAAAATCCGCAAATCCGCGAGCAGCGGATTTTGCTCGCACTGCTCGCACTGTTCGCGTGAGTTCGCGCCCCGCGAATAAGTGCGAAATTGCAGAAATACGATTTTAGCAAAACTGAAAGTAACTACTTACCAGGTTCAAAAGTTCAGGCTCATCATTAGTAGCCATTTCCTGTAGTGCTTCCTGAGGGGCCCCTCCAGAGTTCAGTTGCCAGTTGCAACTATTATGTGACCCTGCTCTGAACCTCAGAATAGTTACACATATGCCACAAAGGTCCTGAATTACAGCTAAGGGAGACAAGCAGGAGCCAGGCTGGAAGTTAAAATCCATTAATCAGCCCCTAATTCATTATTGTCAGTTGGGGCAGGGCAGGTGTTGTAACTAATTTTGCAACAATGAAAGCACTTAGCAAGTGCAAAAGATCACTAATCAGGGCGCACTAAGGAAGCAGGTGCCAGCTAAAAAAATATTCTGTGACACATTAATCAGCCCCAAATTAATTCAGGTCACTTGAGGCAGGGAAGGTGTGCTTTGCTTTGCCAAAAATAATGTACACTGGACAACCAGAGGGTGTGGTGATGAAACAGAGGGTGGCATGGGTGGGCCAGAGGGTGGCATGAGTAGTCAGAGAGTGGCAGTGGTGACAGAGAGTGGCAGTGATGAAGAAGAGTGTCCCAAACAGGTTGGACACGTAGAAACAACAAGTTCGCAAAACTTGCGACCCGACAGGTAAGTTCGCAAATTGCGAAATTGTAAAAACCCTCGCGAACTGGCAGAAACACGGGCGAACACAAAAAAAAAAAAAATCCGCAAATTCGCGGGAATTCGCGGATTTTGCGGATTGCGAGTTTGCAAATCCGCAAATTCGCGGATTGCCAATCCGCAAAATCCGCTCATGCTTAGTTCCCAGGAGTTGAGATAGCGGTCCTTGCTAATTTCATTAGGGTCCAGTTTGAGAAACTGGGTGAAAGGCTATAGTTTACTCTCTGAGGGAACCATGTTAAGAACAGAGGAAGAAAGAACTGTGGATTCAGTTTCTAGGATTCCCTAATGACAGAACTAGCCAAGAGACACGGAAAGTGCGCCCCCCCCCCCTAATGCATTATCAATAGTTTCCCAAAGAAACTTGCCACATTTTGCTTTCTAGAATGCCACAGGCATGTACGCCACCATGAACTTCTAGGGCACCAGTGTTACCAATTTCAGGAGTGTTACCAATTTCAGGAGTACCTTGGGTGGGTTGGGTCTAGCAGAGACTCTGAGCTTGCAGTTGGCTCTTCAAAAGGCTGAGGAAGAGGCGAAGGCCAGAGAGCTCTAGAGGGAGTACCTAAAGCTAGCTCACTGGGAACAAGAGAGGTGACAGGATAGACAGGAGAAATGGGCCCGGGAAGAGAAATTGCAAGAAAGGGAAGAAAAGGAGAAGAAACAGAGAATGGGAGGTGAAACCGAAAGAAAAGGAAACAGAGCTGGACAGGGGAAAGATAGTCCTTGAGAAAGAGAAATTTAGGATAGTAGCCTTGACAATTCCTTCATGGATATCTAACTCTACATTCAGTTCAGGCCCGATTGAGGCCAAGGTTCTAAGAGATCTTGTGCATATGTATGTGAAAGGACAGGACATCTTGGAATGTTTTTAAGCTTTGAGGTCACTAGTAGGGAGGTGTCTAAGCAATAGTTTAATGGGGCACATGCCATTGGAAGAGACAGCCATCCTTGGAAGGATGCCTGCAGCAGACCAGATGGTCTGCAACAGAATGAACAAGGCTCTGATTACATGGTCGGGTTGATGCCAGCTCAGTACCTTCAGAGATTCCAGGAGAGAGCAGATGTCATTCCATTTAAGACTTGGATTCATGGTGTAGTGCATGATTGGTATTAGTGGGTTAGAGGGATGGAGGCTAAGGCCTTTCAATCTCTTAACTAGTTGATGGTGAGAGGGCTAGAGTGTTCTACTTCACTTTGGGTTGAGATTTAGCTAAATTACCAGGCCGCTATGGTTTATGTCAGGGTAAGGGAAAATCAAGATGATGGATGTCTCTTGGACAATGACTGGATTGCCCTGGCTTGGTACCAGATCCAGAAGCCTTTTATGGCTTGGAGCACGTCAGTTGTGTTGACCAGAGTATAGGCTGCACATCAGTCTCAGAGTGGAAATGGGAACATTCCTGATTTGCAGGATAGTTTGCAGGAAAAGGCAGCCTCCAGGAATGACCTGGCCATGGAGGTCATCACTTCTGCTCCACAGGAAGTGGAGGATGAGGCTCCAGAAGCAGACCAGGTATAGAGTCTAGGTCGCTTCCACAACTGCATGGTTTGTTAGCTGCTGAAAGGCCTAACTGGGAAGGTCTACAGAAGGCACAGGAAGAGGGTTCTACGCTTGTAGGACTTTCGGAAGGAGGTCTAGGAACAGGTCAGATTGCCTACTTTATAGAGAGGTAGTGAATTCAGAGCCTGGAACTAGCAAGAGGCTGGTGGTTCCATTAATGAACAGGAATTTTCTGTTGTCACTGGCCCATGAAGTGTCCTTAGCAGGACACTTTGGCATTAGAAAAACCCAGGATAGGTTGGACCCTCGGTTCTACTGACAGTGATGCTAAGAGAGACAGCAAGATTGGTTAGAACCTGTCCTGCATGCCAGGTGAGTGGTTAGATGAGAGGGAGCGCAAAGGAACGGTTAGTGTCTCTACCAGTTGAAGGTGTTGGTGCATTTCAGCAGAAGGGCGTTGGGGGGGATAGATATACTTGGTCCATTTGAACTCAACCCCTCAACCTCCCCACCCACATTCAAGCAACAAGTATACCTTGGTTTGGTGAATCATGTCACCAGGTACGGGGAAGCTATACCTCGGGGGACAATGTGCATTGTTTGTTATTCCCACATTTTAATTTGTATTGGTATAGAAATACTCTTTTTTCATAAAAGCAAATATTTGACTTGACAATCAGTTATTGCAGCTATTCAAGGTATTTTTAGTTGTGAGCCTGTGTGCACACATCTTTGTCTACCTCCCCAAAAAGCCTTAGACTTTCTGACCCGCTTTACCACTGAGAGTTAAGTGTTGAAGAGGTACTTGGCCCAACTGCTCAGGATCCATAGTATGTCTGGCCCCAAGACATCAGGGGTAAAAGGCCTGAACCCCCAGAGCAGTGCCCAATAGCTCCCGCTTGCCCTGTGGCCCTCTGAACGGGGTTCTGACACCAAAATATTTCTTGAGATTTTAATAAGATCATTCCAACGCCAAGTAACTATATTTCTTGGGGCGCCAGAAAACCGTGCTCCCAGATGGCTATCCTATTACAGGCTTGAGTGTTATTTACAAATGGTTACTACTCTTGCAAGTAGCACTATAGTGGGCTTCATTGGGCTGTGTTGGATGTATGAAAGGTCATCATCCTAATGTGTTCTGATGTAATTTTGTATGTGTTGTTTCTTAGTGGTTTTTGAAATTGTGTGTCATGCCATAGCCAGCCAGAGAGCTTACCTGGGCAATGCTGGCTGTAGCATGAAATGTTCTCACGTATGCAGTTGGATACTGGAGTGTCCTGTGGGAACATTACACACATTGCAAAACATTATACACTTACCTGAGATGGCGATCATTAACTTATGATGAGCACTGAATGAAGCCAGACAATGAAAGGCATTATGGTCATATGTTAGACAACATCTTAATTTTGGCCTCATGCGTCACAGGCAGCCCAACGCAACTTCAGAAAATATTTTCAAATCCATTAATTTCACTAAAAACAAATATATGAACAGGAAATTCAGCACGCAGGGTGCTTGGTTCCCACTGTGGGGTTTTAGCACAAACAACCGTTTTCATACCCTAACTCAGCTATAATATTACTTTCGTCAAGGACCGTCAACTCGGGTCCTAGCAGCCAGGCTATGCGCACAGCCAATAGTGGTAAATCAGACGTCTAAATAATTAGTGAGAGCAACAACAATCAGACAGCCAGTGAGCGATAATTTCAGGTCTTACCTTTTGATCCCACACACCATCTGATGAACACAGTGATCCCAGATTACCCTACAAGTGAGCTAGATCTGCAGAAACTGACAATTAGCGAAAAGGGATTAGTAAAATGAAGAAGAGTAAGCCAGAATGACGAAGGAATCAAGATATTAACATGAGAAGATTGGATGTTGCATATAATTGACTCTTTCAAAGACTCATCTGCTATTCAGCTTTACTTCCGGGCTTGCTTGGCTGAAAACACAGGTTTGCAAAAAATCTAAGACCCTTACCGGCTCTCTAACACCCTCCACTTTCTTCTACCGCCAGCCTCAGCCTCTTTAATATTTAATTCTGCTGTACACTTCTTACCTAAAAAGATCTAGCAATCAGCCTGTCCCCGTTTGTCCTTCTGTTCCTTCACCCTCTCTCTCTCCCTACAGCTTTAGAATAACAAGCATCTGTTCTCAACATGGCCACCGCATCATGTGTCTGGTTGCCCCTCTTTTCTCCATATCATCCACCTTTCTGTCTGCTAGCTATGACTCATCTTACAAACCTTTTCAACCTCTCTCAATGAAGGGATCTCTCCCTCTTTATTCAATACTCCGCTCGTTTACACTCAAAAATCCCATGTCTGAACCACCTTTCTCCCCATCTTCAAAAGGTAAAGGCAGTAAGAAGGAACTGTGGGGAAGATGCCAAAATAGCTGTAGCCGGTTGCAAGGTATTTACAGAAGACGTGGTACCTCACAAGATGACGGATATGAGCTACACTGATTTGGTTTGTGATGAATTTAAGAGAGCTGTGCTATCAGAATGCCTAGCCTTGGTGCAGAGGAAAAAGGGATGAGAGAAAAGGCAGCCTAAGTCATTTGGACACCTTCAGCTTGCTTGACTTCTGCTTATCAAATACCAAGAAGGAACCAATGGTTCCCACCAGGTTAAGAGATGTAGTCAATAACCCTCACCATTAACCTATCAGTCTGACTGCTGAAAGAGATACATCTGGGAAGGCTCACTAGGAAGTGGACAGTCAAGTCAAGTCAAAAAGATTTATATAGCGCGCTACATACCCATAGGGTCTCAAGGCGCTTGCGGTGGGGTGGGGACTTACTTGTCGAATATCCAAGTTTTAAGTTGCTTTCTGAATGCTAGGTGGTTCTGAGTAAGGCGAAGGTGAGTGGGAAGGGAGTTCCAAGTTTTAGCTGCCAGGTAGGAGAAGGATCTGCCTCCCATGGTGGTTTTGTTGATGCGAGGTACAGTGGCAAGAGCTTGGTTGGAGGATCGTAGCTGACGGGAGGGGGTGTAGAAGGACAGTTGTGTGTTGAGGCATTCAGGTCCAAGTTCGTAGAGTGCTTTGTGTGCGTGGGTTAGGAGGCGGAAAGTAATCCTCTTATTGACGGGGAGCCAGTGGAGTGTTTTCAGATGACCAGAGATGTGTTCTTTACGCGGGATGTCTAGTATGAGCCTGGCAGAGGCGTTCTGGATGCGTTGGAGTTTTTTCTGGAGTTTTGCGGTGGTACCGGCGTAGAGGGTGTTTCCGTAGTCCAGGCGGCTAGTGATCAGTGCGTGGGTGACCGTTTTACGAGTTTCGGTGGGGATCCAGCGAAATGTTTTTTTGAGCATGCGAAGAATGTTGAAACAGGATGATGAAACGGCGTTGACTTGTCTGGTCATCGAGAGTGAGGAGTCCAGGATGATGCCCAGGTTCCGTGCGTGTTCTGTCTGGATGGGTGCCTTTCCAAGGGCCTCTGGCCACCAAGAGTCATCCCAGGCGGAGGGGGAGGTGCCTAAGATGAGGACTTCTGTTTTGTCGGAGTTCAGTTTCAGACGGCTGTGCTTCATCCACTCGGCTACTTCTTTCATTCCTTCGTGTAGGTTGGTTTTGGCGATGTTAGGGTCTTTGGTGAGTGAGAGGATCAGTTGAGTGTCGTCAGCGTAGGAGATGATGTTGAGGTTGTGTTGGCGAGCGATGGTCGCAAGGGGGCTCATGTATACGTTGAAGAGGGTGGGGCTGAGAGAGGATCCTTGTGGCACGCCACAAATGACTTCAGTGGCCTCTGACTTGAATGGTGGGAGGCGGACTCTCTGGGTTCTTCCGTTGAGGAACGAAGTGATCCATTCCAGTGCTTTTCCTTGGATTCCGATGTTTCTGAGGCGCTGTAGAAGGGTGCTATGACAGACTGTGTCGAAGGGTGCGGAGATGTCGAGGAGGATGAGGGCGACTGTGTCTCCGTTGTCCAGTAGAGATTGAATGTCGTCAGTTGCAGCGATGAGTGCGGTCTCAGTGCTGTGTTTGGCTCGGAAGCCGGACTGTGAGGAGTCGAGGGATTTGTTGGTTTCGAGGAAGGCGGCGAGTTGATTGTTGACAGCTTTCTCGATGACTTTGGCAGGGAATGGAAGGAGTGAGATAGGGCGGTAGTTTTTGAGTTCGGTGGGGTCAGCTGTGGGTTTCTTCAGAAGGGCGCTGAGTTCGGCATGTTTCCAGCTTTCCGGGAAGGTTGCGGAGTTGAGGGAGCAGTTGACGTCTCGGAGGTGCGGTGCTATAATGGAGTCTGCTTTGTTGAAGATGTGGTGAGGGCATGGGTCTGTGGGGGATCCTGAGTGGATAGAGTTCATCAGACGGATGGTGTCTTCAGTGGAGATAGGCTTCCAGTCGTTGAGGATGTTTAGTGGGGGTAAGGGTCCTGAAGGGGGTTGGGAGGGTTGGTCTTCGGGTCTGTTGTCGAAGCTGTTGTGGATGTCTGCAATTTTGTTGTGGAAGAACGAAGCTAGGGAGTCGCAGAAAGCTTGAGAGGGGGTGATGTCGTTGGAGTTGGCCGAGGGGTTGGTAAATTCCTTGACGATGATGAATAATTCCTTGCTGTTGTGGGCGTTATCTAGTCTGTCCTTGAAGGCGGCTTTTTTGGTGGTCCGGATCAGTTGGTGGTGTATGCGGGTGGCGTTTTTAAAGGCGTCCTTGGTGCTGGTGGTTGGGTCTTTTTTCCAGGCCTTCTCAAGGGAGCGGCAGAGTTTCTTGGATTTCTTAAGATCATCGTTGAACCAGGAGGCCTTCTTGCTGCCTAGTTTGATTTGTCGTTTTTTCAGTGGTGCTAAGATGTCGGCGCTGTTGGATAACCATTGGGTGAGGTTGGTGGCTGCTTGGTCTGGGTTAGAAGTGTGGGCTGGGGGGTTTAGAAGAAGCGATGAGGAGATCTGGTCGATGGTGATTTTGTTCCAGTTTCTTTGCAGAGTGGGTTGGGGGTGGTTGTTGGAAGTGGGCTTGTTGTAGGTGAAGTGAACGCAGCTGTGGTCAGTCCAAAGGAGAGCTGTGGTGTGGCTGAAGGAGACATGTTTGCTGGAGGTGAAGATAGGGTCGAGTGTGTGACCTGCGATGTGGGTGGGGGTGGTGACAAGTTGTTTAAGTCCGAGGTTGGCGAGGTTGTCCAGAAGGGTGGTGGTGTTGCGGTCGTTGTTCTTTTCAAGGTGAAAGTTGAGGTCGCCCAAAAGAATGTAGTCTTCGGAGGGGAGTGCGTGTGGAGTGATGAAGTCCGTGATGTCTTCACTAAACTTTGCGCGGGGTCCTGGTGGCCTGTAAAGGAGGGTGCCTCTGAGTGTGGTTTTGGGGTTGATGTGGATCTGGAAGTGAAGGTGTTCAGAGTTGGCGAGATTGACGTCAGAGCTGGTTGAGATGCGGATGGATTTCTTATGGACGATAGCGATACCTCCTCCTGTGTGGTCAGTACGGTCCTTGCGTATGATCTTATAGTCTTCCGGGATGGCAATGGTGATGTCTGGGGATGAGGTGGCGTTCATCCATGTTTCTGTTAGGAAGGCGACGTCCGGAGAGATGGTATCTAGTAGATTCCAGAGGTCAATGGCGTGCCTGTGGACCGATCTGGTGTTGAGCAAGATGCATTGTAGGTGGTTGGGGTCGGATATCTGTTGTGTGATCGTAGATGAGGAGTTGTTGTTGGTGCCGTTGAATTTGCAGGAGTTGCATGAGAAGGGTCCGTGGGTGTGTCCTGGAGCGGCTTGGACGCAGTTGGGGGAGCGGCCGGGGTTAAGGGCTAGGAGGGTGGAGGCATCGTAGGTAATGCGGGGCCACTAGAGCAGTGAAGTCATACCAGCAGCCTCAACGCCACCTTGTGACTCACAAGTGACATGTCTTTCTCATACTCTGATTCAGTGTTGAATCATCAGCAACTGCATGAGCAGGAAAACATTTGAAAACCAAATCTGTAGCTTAAATGCTAAACCCCTCTAGCACCATATAAATTGACACTTCATGTCCATGTACATGGGGGAACCAGAATTGAAGTACCCTGCTCTATGCAGAATAAAGGAATTTCCCAAGGAATACTTTGGCATGGCTGATCCACCCCAAGTCCACCCCTGCATACTGCCAAAGACAGCCTATCTGTTCATACACAGGAATGATGGATAGGACTATTGCATGACTGTGTATAACGTAGAAGGTTCCATGTCTACATTTGTGAGGGGTCACATGTTGTGTTGACAATCTTGTTTGGAGCGAGGCCCAGGAAACGGTATCTTGGCCAGACAGTGCATCTGCTATGTGTCGCTAAAACCACCATCAAATATGTGACACACTATGTTGTCAAGCACTGCTTCCTAATTGATGTGAGACAGTAGAATGATTTTGAAGAGTGCAGCATTGTTGTGTGGAGCCTGCCTGCTGTACCACCAGCAAATGCGCAAGCCCATATGGCCACTTTAAGAAGTACTTCTCACTGAGGAGGGACATTTAATGCTTTTGGAGCTATTGACCTGGGGGCAAACTACACAAGCATTGGAGCTGCACTGTGAGCGCACCAATATTCCATGTCAGGAGTGACTATCAGTTCATATGTGAGCCATCGCTCTGGGTTAGAATAACATGCATTCAAGCTAAAACAAGTGCACCTCCTTTAAAGATGACAGAAAAGGAGCAACTTATCAACTCCACATGTAACACGTTCCGCAATCAATATTATTCCACTATTACTGTAAGAAAAGAAATGACATGTACAAGAAAATGCGAGGTACCTCGATCACTCTTAAACAGAGAATAGTAAAAAGACGGTTTGTGGTTTATCTCAGAATAATTAGGGTTGATGTATTTGCAACAAAAAGTGCATCTGCACTTTCAGACCACTATTTGGGTCGAGGCAGCAGAAATGTTCTCAAAAACATGCAAAGAGAAGGAGAACAGGATGATATTGAAGTGAAGTATGTGTACATCACTGTAACTAATATGTTAGATACAAGATGTAATCCTTGGTGCGGCTGTTTTGGAGCGGCAGAAGGTCTTTAAAAGGCTACACAATTTCTTCTGGGTGAACTGCTCATTGTACAAACGACGGCACTGAAATTGGTGGTAGCAGCAAGTAATTACAGAGTTTAGGGAGGAGTTGACCATGGATAGGTTTAAGGAAAAGAACATGTGTAAAAAAAAGATTCAGGAGAGACTACTGTCCACATAAGAACCCATATTGGAACAGGCAAGAGAAATCACTAGGGGAATTGAACATGCTGCTTTGTGTACAATAGAGATAATGGTATCTAGTCTGGATGCTGATCGTTGGAAGGTTAAAAAACATAAATAAGGGTTATTTAGGCGATTCTAAAGTACAGTAAAGGGATATGAAGAATTCTAGTTAAAGAGGCCGGGAGGACATGGTTCCGGACACTCTACAATCGCCAGCTAATGGCTAAAATGGACTGTGACTTTGCTTTATGGTTTGTATGCATTTATCTCTCTGGGGAAGGGTATAGGTTGTTAAAAATGGTAGTGGTGCATCTGACCCACAACTATCATGATCCACCATTATTGGTCAGAACAAAAGATCGCACCTTGGTAATTTACTGGAGTGTACTCCAGTAGACACCTATTATTGAAGCAGCACTGGCTTCCTCATCTCCAGTGCAGCGGTTCCCAGAAGGTGGTCCGCAGACCCCCAGGGGTACGTGGCACATTCCCAGGGGGCCACAGGCAGCAGTTCTAAAAGCACTGCAAAGTTCCTTGTATACCCATCAGTTTTCGGGCAACAATAAAAGTGTCAAGATAACTCAGGTGATTAATGTACCTGCTGGAGAAAGATGGGTGTTTTGACTAGTGGCAGCTTAGACTCATCTATGGTAGCACAGATGGTTAATATTCTTGTTACAAAGATTATGTACCATGTATTTTAAAGAACAGTTTTTTATGTGTGTGATGGAAAGTGCTTCGACACTCTACACTGGATAAGAGGTGCTATAAAACAAATGAAATACATGCGATAGAAAGACTATGGAGAGATGAGAGGTACTGTTGGAGGGCGACCTTGATGGGAATCAATGAACAGCCTCAACAAAGACCGTCATTCATTTCATAAGGCTTTATTCGGTACATAAAAACAATGTCCATAAAAGCACATAATATTTTCCATAACAGTTTTACAGTAACAAATATAAGATCATGGTAGAAATTACAAGGACAAAAATAAATATTTAAAAAATCATACTTTTCCTTGCATTAACCGATTGAGAAGGAATGTGGCAGTAAAAAAGCAAACATCAGGATGATGCATGTTAAAAAAGCAGTGTTAGAAATGGGATCCCTGGCAGGCCAGGGCTTGCGCCAAAGTCAGTCAGAGACCACCACTCCTAAGTCAGGGCAAGGGAGTTACACGCCAAGATAACCCCTGCTCACCCTCTAGGTAACGTGGCGCGAGCAGCAAGGCTAAACTTGGAGGCTATGTAGGTTAAGCGTTTGCGCGCGGACCCAGCAACAACACCCAAGGCCCACCACAAAGGAAACTCCACACAAGGTTATATATAAAAATAGCCTTTGTATTACACCAAAACACATTAGACGAAAACACACACACTTTACAATGTGCCAACAGGCACGGCAGAATTTACAGGGGATATGTACAAGACAGGGCCACATGGTCCACTGTCAGGAATCATCACTTTTAGAACTAGCACTTAGAACATAGCACATAGAATGTAAAATCACTGTAGCATAAAATAGCACACAACCAGTAACTACTGGTAACAGGTAAGTACCACCTACGTAACCCTAACTACCTTAGGAGAATATTACGCAGGGAACCAGGACCTCACTAGCACCACCTGTACTAGCAAGAACAACCACCTAAGTATCACAATACCTGTAGGGGTATAAGCACATTACACATGATGCATCACAACACATTCAGCGGTGTAAGGAAGGAAAACACATGATGGCTAAAAGCATTCAGAGGTGTAAGGAACAAGGCACATGACGCATAATCAACACATTCAGAGGTGCAGCACAGGAGAACACATGAAGCATAACTAACACATTCAGAGGTGTAAGGAAGGAAAACAATGCGCAAAACTCACATGAGCCACCACCTGTGGCAGTCCCTAGGCCAACTAGCCTCTTTGGGGCTAGGACGCCCTGTGTCCCAAAGTCAGGGTCCTAAACGGAGCAGCTGCCCACTAAGTGCTGAGCAGCTGTGTAGCAATGATGGTGGGGACAGCGTTGGAGCCTCCCAGGCTCAGAACAAACAGAATGGCCCCCCTGAGCCCTCGTGGCTCTAAATGAAGAATGTGGCCTTGAGCCTCTCTGGGCTCTTAACAAATGGGCCACGTGGAGCCTCTCAGGGCTCAAACACCAAGCAATGCCCCAAGAGCCTCGGGCTCTACAACAATTATGCCCCTCGTTGGAGTCCCTCCCGGACTCTGCATAAACAAAAATGAGCCAAGAGCCTCCCGTGGGCTCTAACGAAAGAAATGTCCGCCACGAGCCTCTCTGGGCTCGCAAACAGATGTGGCGTTGGGAGCCTCTCGGGGCTCTAATTAAACTGATTGCCCCCTGAGCCTGAACAGGATCTACACACCGGCAGTGTGCCCCGACGGCCCCCCTTTCTACTTTGAGCTGCACTCACCGGTCTCACGGCGGCTGGGGCTGCAGGGCTCCCGCTCCTGACTTCGGACAGCGGGGGTGGAGGCTGCTCTTCTCCCTCCTGCACTCTGGGCCTCTCTGCAAGCGGGCCCTTCCTCACCCGGTCCCACTTCTGGGGGCCGGGGGCTGCTAGTGGCGGCAGGCGGGGGAACCAGCACGCTTCCCCTCTGCTCCGGGCTTCCTCTCCTCGTGTGTCCCGGAGCACGACTAGGCCCGCCCACGTCTTCTCTCATTTTGCCTGGCTTCCTGCCTCGGGTGGTCACCAATGACAGCGTGGCCCGAGCAGGGAGGCGGGCACTTCCGGGTCGCACTAGGCAGCGGCCCGGCAACGTTTAAAAACACTCCAGGGCTGTGGCGGTGAACTCGGTGCTACGAGGGGTGGGCTCCCTCTAATTTAAATATAAAGCGAGGTAGGCACTCGCTCGGGGCAATACAAACGGCCACAGGTGCGGCGTGGGCAGCCGCGAACAAGCAGCGACACGCAGGGTGGGCACCTGCTTTCCCCCATGCAAAATGCGGCCCAAAGAAATGCCGGGTGGGCACCGGCCAAAGCACATGAAGGGCTCCCTAGCGCTAGGGACAGTTACAGCGCTCCCCGGCGCCTTGGGGGAGACACAAAGTGCTCCCATCACTTAGCAGATGAATAAAAGGACCAGGAGTCCAGAAAAAGTCCTTCTGGCATCCAGGGGCTGCGCAGGGCCCAGGGAGGCAAGCCTTCCCCCGGGCCCCAGCAGCAGCATGCCCCTGGTAAGATTCAAGTTGGGAACAAGAACATTTTTCAAGAGGTCACAGCCTCTTTTTATACAGACAAATCCTTTGTCTAAAGGTGCAGGGTGCGGGCAAAAGCAGGCGCAGCTGGTTTGTGAGCACTGTGATGGGCTCAGCCCCTCACTCTATTCACTGGCAGGGCTAGGGTCGTTAGACGCACCACAGGGGGCAGAGCCAGCATTGTGTGGGGAAAACCCAGCCCATTCAGGACCCAGGTGCACTCCTCCCCCCACTTCAGCATGCTAATCTCAACACTCACCACTGGGCAGACCCATCCAGATATCCTGGAGCCAGCCAATCACGCATCATTTCGCAGCATTCAATCACACGAGTCCGCACATACCAGACTCGAGCCTGTACAGCCCACGCATCAGGAACTACCAGGGATACATACATTCCCCATGCATTCCTATGGGAGGGCAGGCCAACCTTACTCCACGCACTCAGAGTGCGCACGCACTTTCCACTGGGACACAGTGAAAGTGCGCAGAAACAAAGACATCACTATAATTATTTAATAACACCAGGCAAAAAGTTCAGGGGTGAACCTGCCAGAAGGGCCAAGTCCAACAAGCAGCCTCATGGATTCATGTACAGTACCAACACCAAACTTGACAAAGACAGGCTTTAAAAAAGCTATGTGAAAATTTCTATATAGTTTACATAGCAGTAAAAAGTGCAAAGTGCTTTGTGCTGAATTGTTCTCACAAGGGCACGGACCATCCGGGTGCATATTGGGGGAAGGGAAAGCCACCAAGTTGTGCACAATCCGAAACCTCAGTCTCCTTAAAACAAACCGGTGGGAGGCTCTAGCCACTTGGCTCAAATATAATTGATAACCCACACTCTCGCTAAATCTGCTATAGAACACACAGGTGGATAATTTGCCACTATTGCTGATCCGCCTCTCTGACTTGTGGTTCATAAAAACATTCTTCATTTCGATTTTGGATAAACCTGAGGCAGCATATCTATCCACTTTTATAATAAAGCCATAGATTTCTTGATAGCTACTAATTATAAATTTTATCTACTGAATCTTAAGATGGTTATCAACAGAGAGACAGTCACTGATAATAGCTCTATTTAGGGTTGTCTCCTCTTTCTGCCAGATCGAATTCCATAACATTAATGGTCTTAAAGAAATCAGATTGGACAGATGGTGGATTCCGAGCTCTCTGTGGGCTAGATCATTGGAAGCAGATTTAGACGGACACAAAAGTCTCTTTAAAAAGAGATTTTTCTCCACTTGTAAGCTCCCGGCCGATGCAAATCCCCAGGCCCCGGCCCCATAGAGGGCAATGGAGAGACATCTTGATTGATAGATCTTTAACATGTCTCTAATCCGTTTGTCCCCTAGTTTGGTGGCAAATTTAAACACCCCATGGGCACTTTTAGCCATCTTGGCTTGCACATTGGTAAGCTCGCTGGCCCAGCTACAGTTCTTAGAAAAAATGATGCCAAGATAGCAAAAATTATCCACTTGTTGGACCTTGTGCCCATCGATAAAATATGAATGGGGTTTCACACGCCCTGCCTCACATGCCATGGTATAGGTTTTGGACTTATTAATAAGTAGTTTTCTGTCCCTAATGAAGAGCAAAAATGTATTCATCAAACGTTGAAGGCCTATGGGGGTCCTAGACAATAACACGGCGTCATCCGCGTCTAATAATACCGGGACGTCGAGATCGTTAGATTTTGGGGCGTCTGCCGCTATCGCTATTAAAACAGTATCCACTTCATTAATAAAAAGAGTAAAAAGCAATGGGGTGAGAACACACCGTTGCCTTATTCCTCGCCCAACCTTGAACTTAGTAGTACACTCCCCGCATGTACCGTATCGTACACTGGTACGCAAGTTATCATAGAGTCGGGCCAGGAAAAAGACGATACCCTCGGGTGCCCCCATTTCTAGCAGTTTGGCCCAAAGGATGGAATGGTCCACCATATCGAAGGCGCTACTCCAGTCTGCAAGGCAGAGATAAAGGGAGCCCGTCTTGGCCTGAGTATACTTTCCTATCAAATGTTCAAGATTTAGACATTGTTCTAAAGTCCCTCGCCCGTTTCTAAAACCATACTGGCCGGTGGCCAAAATGCCATTTGATTCAGCCCATTCTTCCAGCCTAACTAATAACACCCTGCTCATAATTTTCACAGAGGAATCGAATAGGGAAATGGAGCGGTAAATCTTCACGTCCCCCCGATCTCCTTTCTTATAAATTGGTATTATAATAGATTCCTCCCACGTTGGTGGAACACCGTTACATACAGCGGCGTTAAAAACGTTGGCTAACATTGGGCCCCATAGCTCAGGGAATAATTTATAAACGTCGATGGGCACCCCGTCGGATCCCTGAGCCTTACTCCCTTTACTGGAACTAATACTTTCTAGAACCTCAGTTATGGTGATATCCAATTGGACAATAGGCTAACAACCGTAAAAATCACCCGGTGGCTTGTCTGAGTCAAAAATAGTGGAAACATGAGTTACCCATGTTTCCATATTAACATTCGATGTTCATTCTGGTACCTTGTCATCTTTGAGAAACGGGCAGTTAACTGTGGCCCAAAATAAAGTGCAGTTAGATGTTTCGGCAGCCTGTGCCAGTTTATCCCAGGCCTCTTGCTGTAACTCAATCTCCTGCGTTTAACTGCTACCTTGTATACTTGTCTGTGCTGAGTTACCTCGCCTCATGACTCTAGGGTCTAGCTGCCAGTGCCACTTTTAGCTCCTTTAATGCGGCGGTACAGGCATGATCAAACCACCCCCTTAAGTGGTCTGGTTTTCCCTTAACATTCTTAGTAAATCTATCGATAGTGAGATTAATATTTATAAAATTCCAGACGGTATCAACGGTAACGTCATCACTCTCAAGGATAGCAATGATTTCTCCTAGGCAGCTTTTTACGATTGAATTAGACATCATTTCAGCTTTGTCCCCTTTCCATTTGATTCCAATTCCATTTGGTTTGTGTGGTTCTATGTTAGCAACAATACCCATGTTAGGTACGAGTTTTTCTTTCCAGAGGGTAGCCTCGATAGTGATACACTTGTGATCGCTGAGTATGTTATCCATGACCTTCGGGGCCTTACACAGATGAAATCAATCACAGTATTCGCGTTCCTGCCGGTAAACGTGGGGACTGTATCACCTAGATCGTTCTTCGCATTGACCAATATTTTCATATCATAGGAGGCCAAGAGTTTGTTCAAGGACTCCCCATAATGATTATGTGGGAAATGGAGGTAGACATCCCCAAAGTGGTTAGTAACCCCACAGACCCTTTGGTTCGAAAGGGGGCAAACAGCAATATTAAAATCCCCCACCCAAATAAAATCAAAAACAACATTTGATCCCGCAATTAAGTCACCCAAGGCAGTCTCCAGGGCGTTTACCACCAGGTGCCTTGTGCGGTCAAAGACATTATTATAAAAATCAATTAAAAGAATATTTCTACCATGCTCCTGATAAAGCTATAGGATCTGGGAATGGGCCCCAACCAATACATGTATTTTCACAATAATGGGAAGTTTTACAGATATCAGTACCAGGAGCCCTCCCTTAGCTCTACCGGAAGAGGAAGCCATAGCAGGTAGATGATATGAGACAAAACCATTATAGCCAATTGAATCTTTACACCATGTTTCCTGGAAACAGAATATATCAAAAGCATTAACAAACTCGGACCACCCCAGGGAATCTCCCTTTGCCGCTAAACCTGCGAAGTTCCAGTTGGCGATTAAACAGGTCGGGGGCCGATTGACTCCATCAGGCAAGATGGTCGTAAGGCTTAATCTGTTGTTCCTAGGTATTACTTTCATGGTGTAATGGATTACAATCAACCTATCTGCTACCGCCATGCCATCACCGCAGCAACCTGATGCATCCCCTAAACCGTCTGTGGTAATGGAGTTGCCACACCCACATGCACTCACAGAGTTTCCTGGTGTTTCGGCCTCCGCCCCAACACCAGGTAAAGAAGCTTCTACACCAGGTTGAGAATGGGCAATGTCAGGTTCAAGTCAATCATTAGAGTCTAGACCAGTCCGGGGTTGATATCGATTGGATGTGACAACCTCAAAACCAGTGGGCATATCAGTACCATTACCTCTGCCCCTAATGGAATCATTGATGGGCTGATGGATTAAATGCTGATAAAATATCCCAGGGGTCGAAGTGTAATTCCCTGATCGTTATGGGGTAGGGAGGTGGCTCTTATCAATGCGGTGGTGGCAAAGTGTGGATTACTAAAATAAATGATAACACAATCGCCACTAATATTCTTATGGGATCTGCCTATCCAGTTAGTTCTTCTGGTAGTTAAGATCTGATCTGACAATGCTACTGGGAAACCACACTCTCGATTAAGCCATGACACAGTTTTGTTCTTCAAGGATTCGTGGGATTCTGGCTTACTTGAGTGCCCGGTCACTCTTACCGGAGGGACATTAGTTAGGACTGCCACATATGGCGCACAGTCCGGTGGTAAATTGGGTAGAGAATTAACAAAACATTTATTCTTCACCTCTGTTCGCCCTGACTTCCTTTCTGGGACTGTTATAGGTGGTGTATTTTGGCATGCTATTTGTGGGGGGTCAGGTGCAGCTGGTTCAACTGTGCAAGATCCCCCTTTAGGTAACTTAGATGTCTCATAATTAACGGCAGAACTCTTTTCAACAGCTCTAGATCTTTCAGTTGTGTCGATGTGGGGTCCCAAAAGGACTCCTAATCTGACTACATCCGCAGACATCAGGTCAAGTTTAACCATTAGGGGTTTAAAGATCTTATCGATCTTTGCGTCTATAATACTGATCAGGAAATCTAGTTGCTCAGTGTCTATTTTAACTGTGGCATTGTTAACTACTGACTCAGTATCACATGCAACACTATTGGGTGGCGTTTCTGCTCTTTTTTTGTTACGGCTCCCCCTCTGTTTTGTTTGTGTGTTCCTACATGTGTTCCTACATGATCTCAGTACTCTCTGTGCTCTAGGGGCCGGGGAGCACTGAACTGGAGGATCATGAGAAGCATCCGGTATGACCTAGTTGAACAAGTTACTTACCTTCGGTAACGATATATCTGTAAGAAACATTAGTTAGTGTTAGATTCCTTACCTTAGAATATCCCCAGGCGTCAGTCTGGATCCAGAAACTTTTGCGTAGCAGTACCCCTGCGCGTCGGTAGGCGTCGTCTGCAGGCGTCCCCTGCGGCTCCGCGTCAGTCGTCGGCGTCGTGCGCCGTGATGACGTCGCTGGAGTATATAGACGCCGCCTCCGCGCGCTGACGTCAGTTCTTTGTACACAGCTTTTCCGCGCCAGAAAACGCAGAGCCATGAGAGAACCAACACTGGTGCCATTTGAAACTAGGGCCCTGAAAGGGATGTCCTTAACCCTAGGTATCAGTTCGCAGAACGGGGAGGATGGGTGGGTTCGGTAAGGAATCTAACACTAACTAATGTTTTTTACAGATATATCGTTACCGAAGGTAAGTAACTTGTTCATCTGAAAGAAACACGTTAGTGTTAGATTCCTTACCTTAGAATAGATACCCCAGCAATACCAACCCCGGTGGTGGGTCTGCGAACCAATACATTCCTACACCAGAAAGTCCTGGAGGACAGAAAGGCCAAAGAAGCCATCCCTCCGGACTTGACTGTCCAGACAGTAGTGCCTCGCAAAGGTGTGCAGCGAGGCCCACGTAGCCGCCTGGCAAATGTCCTGCAAGGGGACTCCCCGGCCCAGGGCAGTAGTAGATGCCGTGGCCCGAGTGGAATGGGCCCTCAGCCCAACCGGAGCCTCCTTCCGAGCCAAAGAGTAGCACGCTTTGATGCACAGAACGACCCACCGAGAGATGGTTCGTTTACACACCGCCCGTCCCTTCTTCGCACCCACGTAGCCAACAAACAGTTGGTCATCCACCCGGAACTGGCGTGTGCGATCCATATAAAAGGAAAGCGCACGTTTTGGGTCCAGACGATGGAGCCGCTCTTCATCCTTTGAGGGATGCGGAGGCGGGAAGAAGGAGGGGAGGGTGATGGACTGCCCGATGTGAAAAGCAGAAACTACTTTGGGCAGGAAAGAAGGTCTAGTCCTGAGAACCACCTTGTCAGGATGAATGGACAGGAAAGGAGGTTGGACAGAAAGAGCCTGGAGCTCACTCACTCTCCTGGCAGAGGTGATGGCAACCAGGAAAGCCGTCTTTAAAGTCAGGAGACGGAGAGGACAAGAATGAAGGGGCTCAAAGGGAGCACACATCAAAAAGGTCAGAACCAGGTTCAAGTCCCACTGAGGCATCACAAACGGAACAGGTGGATACATGTGTGTGATGCCCTTCAAGAATCTCGTTACAATTGGGGACTTGAACAAAGAAGGCTGATCAGGAAGCCGTAGAAAGGCTGAAAGGGCCGAAAGGTAGCCCTTGATAGTGCCCAGAGCAGAGCCCTGCTGGGCAAGAGAGAGAAGAAACAGAAGAACCTCGGAAAGAGGGGCAGAAAGAGGATCCACAGCCTTTGCTGTGCACCATGCCACAAATCTGTTCCACCGACAGGCGTATACCGACTTCGTGGAGGGATGCCTGGCTGCCAGAATTACATCACAGACTTCAGGAGGCAAGTCAAATGGCCTCAACTGCCGCCGCTCAATCTCCAAGCATGGAGGTGGAGACTGGACAGGTTCGGGTGGAGGACCGTCCCCTGCTGCTGCGACAGAAGGTCCTCCTGAAGGGGCAGGCGGATCGGGGGACCGACTGACATGCTGAGTAGCTCGGGATACCAGTACATTCGAGCCCAGTCCGGAGCCACAAGGATAACTTGGGCCCGGTCGCGCCTGATCTTCTTCAGCACTCTGGGCAGAAGTGGTATAGGCAGAAAGGCGTATAACAGACCGCAACTCCACTCACGCCGAAAGGCGTCGCCGTGCGAGTGCCGTCTTGGAAACTCCAACGCGCAGAACTGATGACATTGCGCGTTCTCTTCTGTGGCGAATAGATCTAACCAAGGCTCTCCCCATTGCAGAAAGAGGCCTTGCGCCACGTCTGAGTTCAGACGCCATTCGTGATCCATCGAGCACCGACGGCTGAGTTCGTCCGCCCTGGCGTTCAGAGAACCTGCCAGGTGTTGAACCATCAAAGTCACGCCCTGACGTTCCAGCCACTGCCAGAGGCGCAGAGCCTCCTGGCAAAGGGTCCACGACCCCACTCCGCCCTGTTTGTTGCAGTACCACATGGCGGTGGTGTTGTCGGTGAACAACTGCACTACACTCCCGTTGACAAAGGGGAGGAATGCCTTCAGTGCTAGACGAATCGCCCGTAGCTCCAACAGGTTGATATGGAGCCGGGACTCCACCGGAGACCAGATGCCTCTGATCTCTGCCTCTCCCAAGTGGCCACCCCAGCCCTGGAGGGACGCGTCCGTCACGACAACGTGCTCGGGTTGGGGAAGGGAGAGGGATCTGCCTCTGACCCAATCGCGGTCCGTAAGCCACCACTGCAGTTGTCTCGCAGTGCCCTCCGAGATCAAGACGTGGTCGGACAAGTTGCCCTGATGCTGGGCCCACTGAAACTTCAGGTCCCACTGCAGAGCCCGCATCCGCCACCGGGCGTGATGCACCAGAAGGATGCAGGAAGCCATCAGCCCCAGCAGCCGCAGCGTCAACCTGACCGAAACCCGGGATAGCGGCTGAAAGATGGGAATCAAGGCCTGTATATCCCGGACCCGCCGTTCCGGAGGATAAACCCGAAACTGCGCCGAGTCCAGAACCGCTCCGATGAAAAGGAGCTTTTGAGAGGGACACAGGTGTGATTTCGGCACATTGATGGAGAACCCCAGGTCGTGCAAGAGGTCTGCCGTCATCTGAAGGTGGTGGACGACTGTCTGGGGCGAGCCCGCCTTCAACAACCAGTCGTCTAGGTAGGGGAAGACTGAAACCCCTAACCTGCTGTAATGGCCGGATTTTCCGCTTAGATGGGATCAGCCCCCAGGGGCCCCTATGACCCAGCCAAAACGTACTCACCTCCCTCCTTAGAACGTATTCACAATGGATATGGATAGATATACAGGTATATACAGGTCGCACCTAAGGATGGGGAATAGCAATACACATGCATAGATTTTCTACAATATCTTATTCACATCAGTTGGTCTCGCGGCCACCCCGACCCAGACCGGTCTACCCTAGGGCAGATATGACACACAATCCGGTGCGTCTACACATGGGCCTGCAGAACCCAATGCTCCCTTTTCCAAACGATCCACAATCCGGTAGATCTACACGCCAGTGTCCTCCCTGACGCTCTCACTTATGCAAGCCACAATCCTGTGGGTATACACGTTGGTAATCCCCCCCCAACGTTCTCACTAACGCCGCATATCAACGACGACCACATTCCTATGAACAGTTATCGGGACAATGTCTCAGTTATCTACTCAGGATAAAACTATAATAATGACTTTTAATACGGTTCCCAAATCATATGATGTACCTCCTATTCTTGGCATCAAAGGTCCACTCACTCCCTCTTTGTTCGATCACCATTTACCTGATCGGGATTTCACATCCGTTCATATAAACAACTTTCGACTAGGAGATCCATTTACCAAGATTGAACAGGAACACAAGGCACACGTTCGTTCTATAAGAACTAGGGTATTTATTAACAATAAACACATATCACATTACTATGCAACATAATTTCTGCAAAGAAAAGGTAAAGATTAGAATGCGCGCTAATTGGGAAAAGGGCGGAGATCACCTTGTTAATATGAAGTCTGGGCTCGGCAGTCATCTAGGTTCCCTCCTCGTCTCTGTGTCCTGGCTCGCCTCGCAGTCACACCCCAGCCGTCACAAGTACACGTCTGCACCGCTAGGCTCAACCTCGTCTGCTTCCCTCCAGGCCACCGGAACCTTGCTGGTTATTAGCTACCGTCTCTCTCTCTCTCTGTGCCAGTGCGCTCCGCGCTAATTCTCCTTCAGTCTTTCTCAGAGAGTTTCGGTCTTAAATCTTTCTCGGACTTCAAAGATGGCGACTGTCCGCCATGAAATAATTAATGGCAGAGATGCTAACGGCTAGATGCCGCCTACGGACTAACTGACAACTGACTAACACCTTCGCTAATATCAAAGCCCGTTCCTTCATGGAAAGCTACGGCCAGCAACCTGCCGCCCACCAAATTCTTGTACCTCCCCGTACCAAGGACACGTTCCCAGCCGGCCGGCCTGAAGTTGTGTCTTCGGAGTGGAGAAAAATACATTCCTTCGATAAGGGCCAGCCTGAGCCGGTTCTCTCCAAGCGAACAACAGCTTGAAACTAAAACACTACACTTGACCTAGAAAGCCTTCTCGAGCTACCAGGCAGAAAGCAAAATGGAGTCTGTCTCGTTTAAGGCCTACGGGGCCCACAACATGCGTAACTCCATGGAAAATATCCTAACACGTTAGCAAATGGGCAAATCATGATTAATACTTATATATCTATCCCCTAACTTAAATTCATAAGCCCTACATTAAGGAAAGTGACACGAAAATGCTCTAATATATGGAAGGCAGGGGTCCTGTCTATAGTCCTAATCCCTATGCTATGGGGGTGATAGGCTGGAGTCACTCTCCATCATTCTTCCCCTTAAAAGAGCCAGAAAAGGGCAGCCATTACATTACACCCCTTGACTCCAGTCTATTAACCACAAACTAAATAGAACTTACATCAGTAGAAGAATAATAGGAAACAAAATTAACTGATCTATGTCTCTTACTAAGTCTAAAAAATTGGAGCAGGGAAGGGATGCACTGAATAAAGCAACAAATAGCTATCAAAACACAAATAGCAACGATAACTCCCCCTAAAATCTGTCGTAAAGAATGCAAGTCAGGTAACCAATTAAAGAGCCAGTCAAAGAAACCCTGATCTATGTGTTGTCTAATTTCTGCAGTCAAGTCGTGGAGTTTGTCAATATGGGCTTGGATTGATTTAGAATGGTCAGACAAATTAAAACAGCATAGGCCCTCAAAATCAGAACATTCATGTCCATGTTTTAACAAAAGATAATCAATAGCAGCGCGATTCTGTAAAATAGCTCTACGTTCGCCTTGGGCGTCTAATAAAAGGTCAGATAAAACAGTAGAGGTTTGGTTGATGGACTTAACCATCCAGCAGGCCATATTGCCGATCGTTTTGGCATTATAAACGGCCAATGCAGGCACTCCAATGATAGAAAAAGCTAAACCAAGATATTCTGATTTAGAATAAAGGTGGACAGAGGAATCACAGTCCTTATGCAACGACATGGAGTCACGTACAATACGGGAATGTGAATTAGGATGTGAGGAAAACATTAATAAACTCAATCTAGTGATGGCACATGGGCCACCAGAAATATTGGCAGGAATATAGGGCCAAGATGAATTTCCGCAAGAAAAGAGCCATCCAGCTGGCAATAACATGGAACGATAATAACTAGGGGCAACTAATAAACGTTTACATGTCATATTATTCTTCACAGAAAGACATGAATTCGGAAGTCTCTTTAAACACAGTAATCGTTGAGGAGCTGAAAAAGAAGTTGCAGCCTGTATTTTTAGCTTGATACATTCGGTGATGGCTTTAGGATCACACGTCATTATAAAACATAGATCTCCAGGGGTAATATTAAAAGTAGTAATCCGGGAATGAATAGGGATATCGAGGTCTGGAAGAGCAGTACATAAGGGACAAAATTCGTGGGCCGCAAAGTCGCCCAGAATAACATTTGGTCGGGCATTCGAGATGTTAAAAATATGTCGCAAAGTCTCGGTAGATGCAGGGACGGCAACCAAACAGGTCGCTAAAATGTCAGTGACAGACCTCATTGGGGTAAGACAGAAATGTGGAGAGTTCGTCACCCGCTTTGCGAGTGTAACCCAAAAGTTAGAGGAAGTCTTCCACGCAGACCGTGGAACTCTGATTCTCCCATCAACCGGCGTCGGTAGATCCTCTCCTCTCCCGGCGTAGCAGGCCAAAAGGAGTCCAACGCCGACACATCCTGCAGCAGCAGTCCAGAGAATGATCTGAAAGAATACAAACACAGGCCTTAATCATTCTCGTAAATAACATTTATCAGCTGGGACAGCTTCCCAGCCATCTTTCCCTGGCTTCATCACCAAAACGGTGTTGTCATGACCGGTCGCAATAATATCAGCCTGTTCAGGAGGATTTTTAGGCGATTGCACCCATATCTTAGCTCCAGGAAGATCAGATGATCCGAAGCCTTTTTGTCCTCGCACAGTTAGCAACGTTGGGGCAGAGCCTTTTTTGATCTCACCACTGAAGACAGGCATAATCAGTAACTGAGCAACGCGGTCAGACTTTTTAATCAATAAGTCAGTCTCACTGCTATTAAGCAGGAGAACCTTAATCTCTCCCTGATAGTCACTGTCAATTACTCCTCCGAGCACTTGTACGCCTTTCAGGGCCAGGCCAGATCTGGGGGCAATTAATCCAAAACTACCGGCAGGTATACAGACACCAATGCCAGTTTCAACAATGATTCGGTCTTTTCCTGGTAATTTTGCATCATTTAAAGCATGCAGGTCGAGGCCTGCGGAACCTGGGGTCGCTCTACATGGAGCCAAAGCACCGGGGGTAATTTCCCAATACATGATAGTGTTTGATAAAGAATTAGGCTTTACATCAACATTTGGAGGAAACAAACGCATCAGAGGGGATTCAGCATGTAACAAAGGGCGATTATTCAGAATCAATAAAGCTTGAAACAATACATCCTTCCAGTTCTTGTATCGGTCATCAGTCAATTTGCGCAATTGTTCTTTTAACAAACCATTCATTCTCTCAATCAGTCCTGAAGCTTGTGGGTAATATGGAATGTGAAACACCCAATCAATATTATTTTCCGCACAGAATTCCTGCACCAACCTTCCACGAAAGTGGGATGCGTTGTCTGATTGAATTTGGAATGGGACACCATAGTACAGAATAAGCAGCTCCAGGGTCTTAATGGTATTCACTTGGGTAGCGTTCTTGCAAGGGAAAGCGACCAAAAGGCCACTATAAGTGTCAACAACTGTACAAATATATTGACAATTTCTGCTCATAGGGAGCGGACCGATATAGTCAATCTGCCAAATTTGAGCGGGCAATTTACCTCGATGCAAGTGGCCTCGAACAATTTGAGGCACCTCCTTTTTTCTAGAATGCTGACAAATGGGACAATGTAAAATGACATCTTTTATTAAAGAAAAAGGAATATGAATTCCTCTATCGGCAGCCCACCTGCTAGTGGCTTTTTCTCCAAAATGTCCTGCTTTCTGGTGGGCCCACTTCGCCAATCCCGCCAAATCAGAATCTTGCATGTCCACCACTGCCTCAGCAATTTTTGATTTTTCATCTGCAATGTTATGGAAGAATTTATCAAGGGAATCTATCGGAGTGTGAGCATCCACGTGAAAGATTGTTACAGTACTCTGCGGGAGCAACTCCCAAATTTCTTGCCATAATTCCTTTCCCCACAATTCTTTTGAATGCAATTCCCAATTATGAGAATGCCATGTTGGTAACCATACCGCCAGTCCATTCGCAGTGGACCAGGAATCAGTGAAAATATGACATGTGCCAGGCAATTCCTGTTTCAAAACTTGGTAAACTGCATAGAGTTCAGCATACTGACTACTCTTACCATCTCCAGTCGTACTCAATAATTTCTGCGTGATCGGGTTATACGAAACAGCTTTCCAATGTCTTTTGTCACCGATGAACTTCGCTGAACCATCCGTAAACCACACATGTTTTCTATCCTCCACGGACAGATCATCAAATGATTTACCCCACTTAACGGGAGACTCCTGCACCACGGGTACCGAACAATCGCTTTCAGTCTCATTGGAGGGCGCCTGCGCCACTCGCTCATGTAAAACCGCCACACCTTTCGGACCAACACGTGCCCTGTCCTGAATGTACCATTTCCATTTAATCACACTCGCCTCCTGAGCATGTCCAATTCGATGGGACTTCGGTGAACTCAAAACCCACTGCATAATGGGAATTTCAGGCCTCAAAATCACAGCATGGCCTAAGGTCAGTTGCTCGGTATCCACCAGAGCCCAATAACAAGCAAGCAATTGTTTCTCAAAGGGTGAGTAACGCTCACCAGCCTCAGGTAACTTTTTGGTCCAAAAACCCAACGGCACTTTTTGTCTGCCCTGCTTTTGCCACAGGCTCCAATTGGCATACAGACCTTCCACGGACACATTCAAATCCACATCACCTTCACTCACAGGCCACAAATCCAAAGCATACTGAATAGCTTCTTTAGCCAAATTAAAAGCATTCTGTTGAGACTCACCCCATTCAAACGCATTCTTTTTACGAGTGACTCGATATAATGGAGCCAGAATCTGACTCAGATGGGGAATATGCTGACGCCAAAAGCCAAACAAACCAATGAAACATTGAGCCTCTTTCCTGTTCCTAGGAACTGCAAAATCAAGTATTTTTCGCTTCACCTGTGGGATCACTTCTCTGTGACCTTCATGCCAATTAATTCCTAAAAATTTCCCATTTTGGGACGGAGTTTGTAATTTGTCAGGATTAATTTCCCAACCTTTCGCTCGCAAACAGTCAAGGATCAGATCTAAATGGGACTGTACCTGGTCTTGCGTTTCACCTTGAATCAAAATGTCGTCAATATAATGACAGACCTGAACTCGTGGATTCATGGGTACTTCAGACAAATGCTCTGCCACCAGCCGGTGACAGATCGTAGGACTGTGTACATAGCCTTGAGGAAGACTCCGGAACGTCATTGGACGTCCATTCCATGTAAAACTGAACTGTTCCTGACATTCGGGGGCAATCGGAATTGAAAAGAAAGCATTAGCAATATCAATAGAAGCATACCACGTACCTGGATGCTTTTGAATTCTCTGAATTAGTGTGACAATGTCAGGCACTGCAACAGTCAATTTAGGTGTGTTTTTATTCAATTCTCGATAATCAACAGTCATGCGCCAAGAATTGTCACTTTTGCGCACGGGCCAAACGGGATTATTCCAAGCAGACGTGACCGGAGTTATGACTCCCGCGTCAACCAAATCCTGAATTGTAGCAGAATTTCTTCATGACCACCTGGGATACGATATTGCTTTTGAGAAATCACCTTCGTGGCCAAAGGAATTTTAATAGGTGGCATTCGCAAACGGCCAACCCATACGGGTCTGGTCGAAATGTACTGTCTAGTTCCAAATTGATAACAACCATCATCCAAATGCAAAGTCATTCCTTTTAAAATGTCAATTCCAATTATATATTCCAAAAGTGGTACAACTAACACAGAGTATTCTCTACGAGGAATCCTACCAATTTTAATGTCAAGTGCAGTTTGAACTGCGGGCATTTCTTTACCACCCAAACCAGTAATTGTGAAAGACTGTCCATTAAATTTCTTTGATTTACCATGAATTAAAGTGGCCTCCGCCCCAGTATCAACTAATGCTCGGGCCCTTTGGATATTACGATGTTTCCAAAAAATCTCAATATCTACATAGGGTCTGTTGTCTCTGTGAGCCCACTTGTGTACCGGAGCTTGACCTATTTCCTAGTCATTTTTCCTGCGTTCCGTCAACCAAGACAAATCAGGGTAAATGCTCTCAGTTTTCTTTGGTATCAAAATGTCTTGTTCATATCCGTCTCCAGTACGAAACGGATTATTGTCATGTTCAAAAAATTGTGAATTACGGTCAGAAAGTCTGTTACGATCCTCTCTTTTTCTCATGTCAGGGGAATAACTCCTTTCCTCTCTTTGTCGGTTGGAAACACGATCATCTCTCCCCCTCTCACGATCATCCTCTCTCCCCCTCCCGCCATTACGATGAGGGGATCCATCACGTTCATAACGCCGATCATCACGGCGATCAGAATTCACACGTCGCCTCTCATCACCACTGTCATCCGAACCACGGTCATACTCATTCTTACGCACACGACGGGCACCCTCCTTTCGATCCAAACCACGCTTACGAAACATGTCCCATAAGCGATTATTAGGCTCACCGTCAATGTCCTCCCTTTTGACACCACCAGCAATGAGAGCAAGAAACATGTCACGTCTAGAGAACTTATAGTCCCCACCAGTACGACCCTCAGGTCGAGATTGTCTCTCAGGTTTAAACCACTCACCCAGCTCACCAAGCTGACGAACAGACTCAAGCACAGCAGACAAAGGATTGCCAGTCTGATTAATCAACAAAGTCATCATGACCTGCTTGTAAGCAACAGGCGAAGAACGGATAATGCGATTGCGCACAGAAGATGTTAAAAGACCATCCAGCAATTTATCAGCAGTACTAAGAAAGATAGCCGTTTTCATGACTTCCTCCTTTAAACGTTGCGACGCATCGCGCAAAGTGTACCATGGTTTCTCATCAGTGGGCCAATCAGATTCAGTTGGATATTTATGATTACAGCCGTCAGACGCAAGCTGGAGCAAAGTAATTTGACCAGCACCATTATAGTTTCGAAAATGATCTTGAATCGTAGAATCAGAACTCAAAGAGCAAAACCGTAAGCAATCAACAGCATCGAGCATAATACCGGCAGCGCCAAGTTCATAAAGGCGCACCATCCAGGTAAGCAAGGCCTCACCAGGCCGTTGTCGAAATCGTTGTAAAATGTCACTAACCTCCTGCTGAGTAAAATCTTCAATACAGTCTAAAGCTATACCAGCCGGATTACCAGGGGCTTGTTGTAATTTGCGTCGAAACACAGGGTGAGCAGAAACCTCAGGAAGAGCTTCAGAGGAAGCCCGCATCTTAGATTTAGCAGAACAATCAGGGCAAGCTACGTCATCCGAACGGGAAGAACGAGCACGGTCGCTGTGAGGACCTGTATCAGTACATGAAGCAGATTTACAATCACGTCCGGAGCGAGAAGACTCGCGCTTGTCACCCTCCTCCGCCGAGGAGTCAGAAGTATGTGAATCCCAGATATTACCATCCCACTCATCGGGGTTCCAATCCATTCCGGCTTTTGCTACAACCAGACGCACTTTACGTGTAGATACGCGACCACGACGATGTTTATACTTATATCGTGCAATGCGGACCGCAGCCCTTTCGGCAATGGTCTGATATGTTTCAAGTTTGTCGGCAAGCAATTTATTTTGACAACGCAAAAGAGTATGCGCATTTTGCAACTCAACACACTGTCCTTCCATGTCCTTAAACTGCTTCTGTAGCTGAACAAACCTCTCATGCAGTATTCTGTAGGCATTAAGAACAATCCAACCTCTGCGTCCTAAAATAGGAAGCTCATCACCCTTCACTACCGGCGCTTTCTGTAAGCACGATACCACATCGGCAGGCTCCGCCTGCTCCAAGCAAGAAGACCAATTTTCACTCAAACCAGTAGAATCAGCCCACTCACGGGCCAAAGCCTCGTAAGGCGTACACTCCCAGCCGGGAATCTGAATCGGTAACTTGAAAACTGACGGTGATTTTTTCGCAAACATATTGACACAAAAAAGTTATATACACAATTATAAACAAAATTTTATACGTACGAGCCGAGCGCAAACCAACAAGATTAAAACAACACAATGCACACAGGCTTCGTAAACAGTTCGTGACGCCAGATGTAATGGCCGGATTTTCCGCTTAGATGGGATCAGCCCCCAGGGGCCCCTAGTACCCAGCCAAAACGTACTCACCTCCCTCCTTAGAACGTATTCACAATGTATATGGATAGATATACAGGTATATACAGGTCGCACCTAAGGATGGGGAATAGCAATACACATGCATAGATTTTCTACAATATCTTATTCACATCAGTTGGTCTCGCGGCCACCCCGACCCAGACCGGTCTACCCTAGGGCAGATATGACACACAATCCGGTGCGTCTAAAAATGGGCCTGCAGAACCCAATGCTCCCTTTTCCAAACGATCCACAATCCGGTAGATCTACACGCCAGTGTCCTCCCTGACGCTCTCACTTATGCAAGCCACAATCCTGTGGGTATACACGTTGGTAATCCCCCCCAACGTTCTCACTAACGCCGCATATCAACGACGACCACATTCCTATGAACAGTTATCGGGACAATGTCTCAGTTATCTACTCAGGATAAAACTATAATAATGACTTTTAATACGGTTCCCAAATCATATGATGTACCTCCTATTCTTGGCATCAAAGGTCCACTCACTCCCTCTTTGTTCGATCACCATTTACCTGATCGGGATTTCACATCCGTTCATATAAACAACTTTCGACTAGGAGATCCATTTACCAAGATTGAACAGGAACACAAGGCACACGTTCGTTCTATAAGAACTAGGGTATTTATTAACAATAAACACATATCACATTACTATGCAACATAATTTCTGCAAAGAAAAGGTAAAGATTAGAATGCGCGCTAATTGGGAAAAGGGCGGAGATCACCTTGTTAATATGGAGTCTGGGCTCGGCAGTCATCTAGGTTCCCTCCTCGTCTCTGTGTCCTGGCTCGCCTCGCAGTCACACCCCAGCCGTCACAAGTACACGTCTGCACCGCTAGGCTCAACCTCGTCTGCTTCCCTCCAGGCCACCGGAACCTTGCTGGTTATTAGCTACCGTCTCTCTCTCTCTCTGTGCCAGTGCGCTCCGCGCTAATTCTCCTTCAGTCTTTCTCAGAGAGTTTCGGTCTTAAATCTTTCTCGGACTTCAAAGATGGCGACTGTCCGCCATGAAATAATTAATGGCAGAGATGCTAACGGCTAGATGCCGCCTACGGACTGACAACTGACTAACCCCTTCGCTAATATCAAAGCCCGTTCCTTCATGGAAAGCTACGGCCAGCAACCTGCCGCCCACCAAATTCTTGTACCTCCCCGTACCAAGGACACGTTCCCAGCCGGCCGGCCTGAAGTTGTGTCTTCGGAGTGGAGAAAAATACATTCCTTCGATAAGGGCCAGCCTGAGCCGGTTCTCTCCAAGCGAACAACAGCTTGAAACTAAAACACTACACTTGACCTAGAAAGCCTTCTCGAGCTACCAGGCAGAAAGCAAAATGGAGTCGGTCTCGTTTAAGGCCTACGGGGCCCACAACATGCGTAACTCCATGGAAAATATCCTAACACGTTAGCAAATGGGCAAATCATGATTAATACTTATATATCTATCCCCTAACTTAAATTCATAAGCCCTACATTAAGGAAAGTGACACGAAAATGCTCTAATATATGGAAGGCAGGGGTCCTGTCTATAGTCCTAATCCCTATGCTATGGGGGTGATAGGCTGGAGTCACTCTCCATCATTCTTCCCCTTAAAAGAGCCAGAAAAGGGCAGCCATTACACCTGCGCAGATGGGCTGCGACCACCGCCATCACCTTTGTGAACACCCGTGGGGCGCTGGTAAGGCCGAAGGGGAGCACGATAAACTGAAAGTGCTCCTGGCCTACCGTGAACCGCAGGTAACGCCGGTGGGCCGGCAAGACGGGGATGTGAAAATACGCATCCTGCAAGTCCAACGCTATCATCCAGTCTTGCGGGTCTAGAGCAGCCAAGACCTGAGCCAATGTCAACATCTTGAACTTCTCCTTCCAGAGGAAGCCGTTGACGTTCCGCAGATCCAAGATAGGACGTAGGCCCCCCTTGTCCTTCTTGGGTACCAGAAAGTAGTGGGAATAGCAACCACGCCCTACTTCTGGCCCAGGAACGCGCTCGATGCCCCCCTTGGCCAAGAGGGCCGTAACTTCCTCCTGCAGAAGTGTCAAGTGGTCCCCCGACACACGGTGGTTCTGCGGTGGCATGGCTGGAGGAGTGGTCTCGAAGGGGAGGGAGTAGCCCCTTTGGACGAGTTGCAGCACCCACCTGTCCGATGTAATCGTGCGCCAGTGAGCGTGGTGATGGCGAACCCTGCCACCCACTGGCGTCACATGGGGCCGAAAGCAAGGACTAGGAGGATTTGGAGGCAGATGCTGCGGGGGGAGGTGTGGCCTGACCCCGCCGTTGACCCCGACCGCCGCCACGGCGGTTTCCATGGCCGCCACCGCGTTGAAAGGATTGTTGCGGCGCGTGGCTGGCAGCACGTGTGGGGGCGCCCCTTCCTTGGCCACGAATGGAGCGAAACGAACCAGTCTGCTGGCGCTGGGTCGAGAGACCCAAGGACTTGGCCGTGACCCTGGAGTCCTTGAAGCGTTCCAGCGCGTGGTCCGCCTTGTCACCAAACAGGCAACAGGCATCGAACGGCATGTCCATCAAGGCATTCTGGACATCTGCCGAAAAGTTGGCGGATCTCAGCCAGGCGTGGCGACGAATCGCCACCGTCGTGGACATCGCTCTGCCTAGCGAGTCGGTCGTATCAAGACCACACCGTATGAAATATTTTGCCGCATCTCGGCCCTCAGCTACAGCTTTGCCGAGTTTTGCCCGCACCTCCATGGGGCATTCTGGCAGCAGTTCCACGACCGTATCCCACACAGAGTGGGTGTAGCGGCCCAAGAGGCAAGCGGTGTTGCAAGACCGCAGTCCCAAACTCAGGGACGAGAAGACCTTCTTGCCATACTGGTCATACCTCTTTGATTCCCGGTCGAGCGGGGCCGACGGGAATGCGGACTGGGAGGTCGAGGCCTGGATCACCAGACTCTCGGGGGTGGGATGGGTGGACAGGAACTTGGGGTCGTCCGGACAAGGACGCTGGCGTCTGGCCACGTTCCGATCAACAGGCGAACCTGAAGCGGGCCTGGACCACGTGCCCAACAGAACGTCTGACAAGGCTTCGTTAAACGGCAGCAGTGGCTCCTGTGGGCATGACTGCGGTTTGAAGACCTCGGTGAGGATGTTAGGCCTCACGGCCGCGACGGGGAGCTCAAGGTGTAAGGCCTTGGCAGCCCTCATCAACACCACTGAATAAGCAGCTCCCTCCTCCGATGCCACGGAAGGAGGAGAGACAAAGCCAGGGTTAGGTGAGTCGTCCAGAACACTGGCATCCCCCAAATCACCTGTCCAGTCCACGTCATACTGGCACTCACGTGACAGAGGGTCCTCAGACCCCTCCCAACCTTCCCCGTACTCTTCATCATCTCCATATTCGGAGTCAACGATGTAGACCGGCTCCTCGGGGTTAACAGGCCCCATCGGCGTCGAGCACGGCGTCGAGCGACGTCGGTTCGACTCCGCGTCCGGATTCGGGGAGGGTATGGGGACGGCGCCGCCCGGAGCCGGCGCAGGAGAACCGGCACCACGCGGGGGCGGCGTCGGGGGTAACCCCGATGGAATCGGCGCCGGAGCGGCCGGCAGACCACCCGGCGTCGACCCCGAAGGCCCTTGCGGCGCCGGGGTCGGAGCCGTCGGCGGCACCGGGGCCGGAGCACCCGATGGCGTCGAGTCAGGGACACCCGAACCGCCAGGGCCCCTAGACGGTAGCACTGGGCCCGAAGGCGCCGTAGGCCCCGTCGGAGAAGCCAGCGCCCTCATGGCCATGTGGAACACCTCAATCTCCTCAGGCGTCGCACCTTGCCCAGGGACCGGAGGGTATGGGGCAGGCCGCGCCGGCGACTCTCGCGGAGCCGCGGGGTTGGGGTCACCCAAACCCCCGGCCGCGTCGTGCGAGCGTCGGGGGAGTCGGGGGTACGATGACGACGCCCCGACTTCTTGTGTTTCTTACCTGAAGAGCCCGACGAATGGAGACGACTTCCGGAGCGTCCGGCGCGGCTCCGCGACCGCTCCCTCGAACGCTCCCTGGACCTCCGGCCGGACCGGGACCGCTCCCGACGCGGGGCCGACACCCGGAGCTCGAGTAGCTTGCGGGACCGCTCCCGTCTAGCCTTGTTAGTCAGAGCCCGGCAATCGACGCAGGCGTCCACGTCGTGGTCGGGGCCCAGGCACTGGAGGCAGAGTCGGTGATGGTCCGTGACCGACATCGTGCGGTCACAACCGTCACAATTCTTGAAACCGGGCATCCTACCAGGCACCAAAAAGATATGGAAAGATAGACAAAACTTGGTCAAAAGACCGGAGTACTGCTCTTCGGATCTGCGCTTACTGGCGCGGAAAAAAGAACTGACGTCAGCGCGCGGAGGCGGCGTCTATATACTCCAGCGACGTCATCACGGCGCACGACGCCGACGACGGACACGGAGCCGCAGGGGACGCCTGCAGACGACGCCTACCGACGCGCAGGGGTACTGCTACGCAAAAGTTTCCGGATCCAGACTGACGCCTGGGGATATTCTAAGGTAAGGAATCTAACACTAACGTGTTTCTTTCAGATAGGCGCTGAGTGCTTCCATGGTTAAAATGTCAGGGTGATCAGAATCACAGCCATCATCCAGTGGGGATGCAGATAAGGAAATAGGCGATGTAGGTGGTAAGACAGGAGGGCTCCCCCAGCCTAACGACAATCGTCGTTCTTCATCAATTTTGTTAACCACTTTCACAAGATAATTGTCTAGCGTGGCTGATACAGGAGGGGTTTTAACAGCTTTAGACATTGTTAGCACTGTCGAATTATCCTAAAGCGTTCAATTATTAAAAACAATCATAGATACCAAAATACAGTAATAAAGGGCTTATATCAGCTCATTTCCTGGTACCCTATAGGTCAATCATGGAGGTAAACATACAGGAAAATAGAAGTCTCACTTTGATGGGTATGAATAGGCTCTGCTACAACGTCATAAAATCCAAAATCCGTGGCCCAGCCCAGCCTCGTCCTGCCCCGGACGGCCACAGACGGCCCGCCCTTTGCCCGGGCTTAGCCCGGCTATTCCCGTGCGTGGTCCCGCGAGGCGGGGATGACGCTGCTCTTTATGCGTCTCCCAGCGCGGTTGGCTGGTGCGCGGCTTCCGCGTGGGCTGCTGGGGTTGAAGTCCCCTGGAACACCTTGTCCCACTCTCCGCTCGGCGGCCGCACTCTGATGGGGAGAGTGTGCGGCAGCGGGAGGCAGGCAGGCTGGCGTGGTGACTCCGGTGGCCAGGGGTCGGAGTGTCAGGAAGAAAAAAAATTGACTCACGGGCCCCAAAGGTACACAGTTCGCTCTGTGACTGTCATATCCTGGTGCACCATATGGTCATAATTAGGTTGTAGAATACTCAATTTTATCACGTTTTTCGAGGGGAAGGGCGGAGCCCCCAAAGCCCACCCTTGCATATTGTTCAATATAAAATAATAAAATCTTTAGTAATTCGAGTATTTGTTTGGGGTGTACTTGTTTGTGTATGCTTTGCGAATTACTGATTTAATGTTTCAAAAGCTTAAATTGCACAAATTCTTAAGGGTCCCCGGCTTCAATTAGTGACTCAGTGGGGGTCCTCAGGATTCAAAAGTTTTGAAACCCCTGCTCTAGTGCATTGGCAGCTGGGGATTCATACATAGCTAGGCACCAATCTGTAATAAAAGTGGTGTCTTGATCAACTGCCATAAGTGGCTGTCTTGCAGAATAAAAACATTAGATGACCTAATACATAACAACAGTTGGAAAACGATTCATGAACTATGCAGCAAATTCCGTCTGCCCTTTGTTTGTAAAGGAAAAACAGGTAATTAGTGCACTGTCAGACAGGTAACATCAGCTCTGGCAATCAGCGTCTCCCAAACCTTTTGTAGAAATTACGTTGGTGTATTTCAGCTGGGGGATGGTTTCAGACCTATACAATATGGTGATCAAATCCATACACTCTGCAGCACTGCTCCGGGAAACTAGAGACTGATGTTACACCTTATTAAATACGGAATACACTGGCGAATGATGGACAGCAATGCTTGCTACTCATGAGCAAGAGCTGACAGAGGCCTTCTTAAATACACTTATATCAAGATACATCATTATCACTGGTATTGGTCCTCTTCCACACTATATGGGACACGCATTTGCACAAATGACTGTGTCCTGTTCCATGTGCTGTCCCCTGCTAGTTGATTACTGGAAGTGGCCTGGCATGTGCTGCATACTACTAATGACAATCCATTTCAGTCCTCAGCCATGATGGCCATTATTCACTGATGCGCTGACTCGGATAGTATCACAACCCATTACCAGAGGTGGCTAGCCACAGCCCTATCCACCGTCACGGTTTGTATCCTAAGATAGTGGTGTTCATCAAGACTGTCCACCCAAGCTGAATTCAACGGAACCCCCCTGATTTGCACTGAAAGAACACATTGTATATCGACCAGTGACCACTATTTGAGAGTGCATTGGGCCTCTTCAAAGAATTCTGTAATGCATAGCCTCCCTAATTATTACAGCCTGGTTATCCTTAATGCTTATCATCAACCTCTTGGGTTCACACTACTGCTATCCACACTACTCATTTTGATCAAGATGAATCTTACAACTTCATGGTGGGGCACGCTGCATAGTTTTTTTTCTGTTGAATCAACTGAAAAATGTATGCAGCGCGCCTCACCATGAAGTGGCAAGATTGCCACATACAAGACAAAGATGGTTTAGATGTGAGAGCAGATTCCATCAAGAAAATGGCAAGCCCTCTCTGGCTTTAGTCACAAACGTATCACAAATGTGGAAACATGTTCACAATGTCGTTGTGTGTAAGGCTAATCAGATTAGGAAACCATAAAAAATACCCTGGCTGAGGGTAAGGTATGAGATACCTGGTTAATACAGGTATTACAGCAGACAAATGATGGACGGAATGCTGACAATGCAAACATTCTCCCCTAGTCAAAAGATCTGGATTAAATCCATTGTTCTTTTTCCCACTACGTCACTCCAGTTTGGACCCAGCCATATGTATATCAGTCTTGACCCTGTGCCTCATGGGAACAGTCCAGACCAAACGCCAGGCTAGGTCCTCCCTGGAAACCAGCATCCTGGGACCGGTTTCAGTGTATGTCACTCTTCTTCAGCCAGTCTAGCTTGAATCCAGTGGCACAGTGAGCAAGGGACCCACATCTGGGCATACCCATCCCACTTAGGGCGAAAAGTGTTACAGCAAACAAATGATGGACGGAATGCTGACAATGCAAACATTCTCCACCAGTCAAAAGATCTGGGTTAAATCCATCGTCCTTTGCCCACTATGCCCACTGCTCCTACAGTCTCTGATCAAGTGGAGCCTTCACAGGAGCTCTGCGACAGCCTATCTTCCTTCTTTTGCTCTAAGATCTCCGATATTTATGACCAGTTGGAGATTCTAAATGCCAGTCAGACACCTGATGCCTCCTCTGAAACTCTCCCTAACAGCTGTTTAAGTAAAATGACTTCACCAAGTTTTTGTGCTTTTCCGATGTTGTCACCCTGTAACGGGGTGGGTGCGGCAATCCCTACTGACTGGTGGAAAGCTGATTGTACTTCCCCTCCTTCCCTTCAGTCTGATTGGGACACTCGTCCCCTGCTCTTGGACCAAGATGACGAAATGAGGGAAGGCGCCTTTAACTGGGATCTCAGCAGCGACGTGGCCACGCCCCCGCATGACGTAGGAGGACCAAGACTGGACAAAGGCCCGGAAGCACTCTACTGGGGTGTGTCGACACCCGGGAGGAAGGAAGTCAGGACAAGGAGGATCGGCGCGGAGAAGACGGCGTGCGAGGAGAGGACAGAGGAAAAAGCGTAGAAGACAGAGGTGGAGAGCCAGGAGGCCAACGATCCGGTGAACCGCCGTGCCACACTCCCGAGGGAGGAGTGTGGCTTTCTCAGGTACGGCGGCGTTGGGCAGCTTGGGTCGGGAGTAAAGGAGCCCGTGTATGATAGTGTATAGTATCCCTCTCGTTTCCCTTCCCGTTTACCGCAAACCCCCCTACCCTCCCTTCTGATCCTCACTTCCCCCCTCTTAGAGCACCGATAATAGTTGTACAGCACAGGTGTACCCTCACAATCACTTGGGCCCCCTTGGTGAAACCGGTATCAGTATATTATCTGACGGTATCCCTCTCTGTTGGTTTTCTCGTTGCGGAGCTGACCAGGCAAAGCATCCCTTGACGTGGAGACAACAGCAACATCATTCCAAGGCAGTACGACCGCCATCACGGACCGGGTGGAGTTTGCACGAGAACGATTGACATACCGAACCAGAAAATCCTTTATTCGAATAAAACCCTTTTTACGCAGAACTAGTGTGCAGCCTGTTCTTGAGTCACCCTCTGCACCTATCGAGCCCGCTCCCACACCCGCGCTACACACCCAAAACTGGAGACCTCTTGCTTGAAGGTATCAAATCCGGGTCACCTTTGGATCCCTGTCCCCTTAAAGTCGTGAAAATTGCCAAGGTGGCTTTGATCCCGCATCTCACGACTGTCTTGAACTTAGCCATATCTTCGGGCCAATATCCTCTGATCTGGAAGGCTGCGGTGGTTAGGCCCATCCTAAAAAAGCCTTCCTTAGATCCTCTAAATTTAAAAAACTTCCGTCCCATTTCCCTTCTACCACTCCCTGCTAAAATCCTGAATCCCATCTGAACTCACACCGGAGTGCTTACCTGAGGGACCACCAGATCCTGGACAGCTCCCAACATGTTATGTATGTAATGTATGTGTCTTGTAAAGCGCACTGCTGCCCTGAGGCGTCGTGGCGCTGTAGACGGCTGGGGAACCCGTCCTGGCTATCCCTGTGAGATGGTCCCTACTGGGTATCTCCAAGGTGAAACCAGGCATCCCCGGCGAATGTGGGGGGCAGTTGTAGAGATGAGGCAAGCTAATGCCCAGAGTTGCCGAGTGTGATCCCTGGTGAGAGTAGGCACTGAGGCGAGAATTATAGAGTCCGCTGACCCTGGTCCACGACCCTGCCGCTTCGGGAATTGAACCCTGGTCCCAGGCCGTTCTCTGCTTCCGGGTCTGCCGCCTCTAACCAGTGAGCCACACCACTCCACATGGGTTAAAGACGGGCTCATAGTACGGAGACCGCTCTCACCACGGTGTTGGATAATATTCGAGTTCAGGTGGATGCAGGGCAAACCACTCTCCTTATCTTACTCGAACTTACCGCCACATTCGACACCCTGTCTCCCTTGAGACTAGTGGAGCGTCTCAAGGAGTTAGGGGCTGTGGGCCGGGCCCTGGACCTTCTTGCTTCATTCCTTAGTCAGCGGTCTCAAACCGTTAGAATGGGCAATTTTTACTTCGAGTCCTCCCCCCTTGTCAGCGGAGTGCCACAGGGCTCCTCCTTGAGCCCCACCCTCTTTAATATTTACGTGGCCCCGCTGGCAAGGGTGGTGAAATCATTTGGGCTGGAGGTGCTGTCTTATGCGGACGACACTCAGATCATGATCTCTATTACACAAAAGATCAGGGACTCCGTGCAAAACTGTATGACGGCTGTCTCATCATGGATGGTTCAATACTACCCCAAATTAAATCAATCAATCAATCAATCAGTAAACTTGTAGAGCTCACTACTTACCCGAGAGGGTCTCAAAGCGGGGTGCAGCTACTGTTTGAAGAGCCAGGTCTTGAGGAGCCTTCTGAAGGGGAGGAGGTCTTGGGTCTGCCGCAGATTGGTAGGGAGGGTGTTCCAGGTCTTAGCTGCGAGGAAGGAGAAGGATCTGCCGCCGGAGGTTGTTGGTGGATGCGCGGGACGGCAGCGAGGGCGAGACTGGAGGAGCGGAGCTGGCAGGCGGGGGTGTAGAAGTTGAGTCTACTGTTAAGGTAGGCTGGTCCCGTGTTGTAGAGAACTTTGTGTGCGTGGGTGAGGAGCTTGAAGGTGATCCGCTTGTTGACGGGGAGCGAGTGCAGGTCTCTTAGGTGGGGGGTGATGTGGCTGCGCCAAGGGGCGTTTGGGATCAGGCGGGCGGAGGTGTTTTGGATACGTTGCAGCCGTCATAAGTGTTTGGCCGGGATTCCTGAGTAGAGTGCGTTGCCGTAGGGCTTGGGTCACTATTCTTCTGGTTTGGGTCGGGATCCATTTGTAGATCTTGTGAAGCATGCGGAGGGTGTTGTAGCAGGAAGAGGAGATTAAGTTGACCTGCTTCGACATGGAGAGGGAGGAGTCGAGGATTAATCCTAGGTTGCGTGCGTGGTCAGTGGGTGTTGGTGCTGTTCCTAGTGTGGTCGGCCACCAATAGTCGTCCCAGGCCGAGGGAGTGCAGCCGAGGATGAGGACCTCTGTCCTGTCCGAATTCAGTTTTTGGCGGCTGCTCATCATCCACTCAGCGAGGGCCTTCATTCCCTCGTGAAGGTTGGTTTTGACGGTGTGCGGGTCCTTGGTGAGGGAGCGGATGGGCTGGGTGTCGTCTGCGTAGATTATATTCAGGTTGTGCTGGCGGGCCACTTGTCCGAGGGGGGCCATGTAGATGTTGAACAGAGTCGGGATGAGCCCTGGAGTACGCCGCAGATTATGTCGTTGGCGTTGGATCGGAAGGAGAAGAAGGACGTGGTCCAGTCCAGGGCCTTCTCCTGGACTCCGGCTTCTTGGAGGCGTGTTCTTAGTGTGTAGTGACCGACCGCGTCGAAGGCGGCTGACAGGTCCAGGAGGATGAGGGCTGAAGTTTCGCCGTTGTCTAGTTGCGCCTGATGTCGTCTGTGGCGGCGATGAGGGCTGTCTCGGTGCTGTGGTTACGTCTGAATCCGGACTGGGATGGGTCTAAGATGTTGTTGTCCTCGAGGTGTCGGGTCAGTTGTATGTTGGCGACTTTCTCGAGAACCTTTGCCGGGAAGGGGAGCAGGGAGATGGGCCGGAAGTTCTTGAGGTCTTTGGGGTCCGCCTTGGGATTCTTTTTTTTTTTCAATTATTTTTATTTGCATTTTATTATTCAACAACATAACGATCATGTCCTCATCGGTCAGCACCCCCGTCCCATTCACCCCCCACCCACCATGCATCTCCAATAAAAGCAGTACATTCCCCTTTAAACTTAGGCCGCCCCAGCAAACTGTTGTGCAGGTCCCAAGCAACATCGTCCAAATGCCAATCCTTGTGTATCCTCCAGTGCCCATGTATGGACCCTCTCAGTCTTCTAGAATTCAGAGACCCCCAGCCATGGCATCGTCTCCACTTGCCCCACAATCTACCAAATTTCTTCAGGCACCCCCTCGCCTTATAGGTGACTCTTTCAGCTGCCATATACAAATCCAGACCTCTTCTCCATTCCTCCAGTTGCGGTAATGCAGACCCCCCCCCCCCCCCCGCCCCCCTTCCATGCCACATCTCGCTTGGCTACCACCAGGGCCAGGACTAAGAAAATCAACAGTGGGCATGCAAGATCCACATCGTTACTCATGCCCAGCAAGACCAGCTTAGGGTCCACCGGCAGGGCGATCTCCAGCACCTCACCCAATTCTCTCAGGATCTCCACCCAGTAGGTTTGAATTGTGGGGCATGGTGTGGTAAAAATCCCCTCTACTGTGGCCACATCTCAGGCAGCTCGAGTCTCCAGCCCTCCCTATGTTGTGCAGTCGCTCCCTGTCAAAGGAGGTCCTGTGGAGGACATTATATTGGATAAGCCTCAGTCGGGATTTAATGGCTACCTCTCTCGGATGCATCAACACCACATCCCAGTCCACGTCATCCATGTCCCCCACATCACACTCCCACTTCCTCCTATGGGTGGCCAAACCATCAGGCATATTATTCATCAGTGTTCTGTACGTTAGGGAGACCGCCCTGACCGGGATTTGTTCCTGTAAGAGGCGGCCTTCCAGAGGTGCAAATTCAGGGAGCGCTCCCACCTGGATCCCCTCCGCCCGCCAGGCATGTCTCAACTATGCATATTTAAAGTACTGAGTACAGTGTAGGCCGAATTCCGTCCGTAACGCTTGAAATGGTTTCAGACCCCTCTTGCGATCACGTCTCCCAGTGTCGATATCCCGTCATCCCACCTCTGGAACCCTTTCAGTTTGTTCAGTTCTGTTAACCAGGCACAGTGCCATAATGGTGTCTGCCTAGTAGGTTTCTTCTCCCAGCCTATAAGTTTGGTCGCTCGATTCCAGACCGTCAGGGTAAGCCTGGTAGCTGGAAGCAAGCCCCCTTTCCCCTTGCCCCATAGAGATAGCAGGTGCATGTACGGGCTGCCATACCGCTTCTCTCCAGTGTGTAGGTGGGGTGTGCAGCGGGAGCGTGGAGCCAGTTATTGATAGGGACCAGGTGTTCTGCCCAGTAGTAGGCTTCTATGTTGGGGAGAGAGATCCTGCCAGTAAACTGATGTCTGTTTAGGGTCGCCATCCGAGGCGGTTTACCCAGCCATCAAAAGTCTCTCAGCTCTGCGTTTATGTCCGTGAACACCCCATGTGGGAGGGGATAGTACTCATTCTGGAAGGCGTACAGAAACCGCGGCAGCGTCACCATTTTACACATGACCGCCCAGCCTAGGATCGTTAAGGGGAGCATCTGCCACCAGTTTGCATCTTCTATAGAGTTATGCACTATTCGCCTAATGTTCCGTTCGTAGGAGCGGGCGCTATCCAGCGTCACAAAGACCCCAAGGTACACAAAACCCTTGCTCGTCGCCTGCAACCTCTCTGGCAAGCCAGACCATTGTTCCTGGCTTCGGGGGTCATAGAGAACAGACTTATGCCAGTATATCTGGTAGCCTGCATGTGCTCCGTATCTTTCCAGCTCTGAGAACAACGTCGCTATCTAAGTTTATGGGTGGGTGATATATAGGAGGACGTCATCTGCGTATAGGGATATTTGTTCCTCCGTGAAGTCCGTTGGTCCTATTCTAAACCCCCTAATGTCTGCGTTTTGCCTTATTGCACACACCAGCACCTAAATAGTTAGCGCAAATAGCAGGGGGGACAGGGGGCATCCCTGTCTGGTCCCTCGCCGTACCGGGAAGTCCGAAGATAGAATCCCATTGACTTTAACTTTCGCTCTGGGGTCCGTGTATAACAACTGTACCCATTTCCGGAACTTGGGTCCGAAACCAAACCCTTTCAGGACTCCTTCAAGGAAGGGCCAGTGGACTGCATCGAACGCCTTTTCGGCGTCTAGAGACCGGAACCAATAGGGGTCCCGCCTCCTGCTCACCTCCTGTAGCCAATTATGCGTCCGTCTGAGGTTCAATCTGGTGGCCCTATCGGGTAGGAAACCCGTCTGATCTAGGTGAACTAGAGCTGTGTATTGCCCTCTAGCTAAAAAGCTACATTTGGTGCCCTGTAGGTGTGTTTCTTGTAGTAGGATTATGAGGGGGCATATCCATTTCATGTAGGCATGAACCAGCCCCCTCTTTATTTTACTACCAGGACCATTTACATTCCAGGTTAACACCCTACCGCCTTGGGATTCTTGAGGAGGGCGTGGATTTCGGCATGCTTCCAGTTTTCCGGGAAAGTCGCTGTGTCGAAGGAGATGTTGATGACCTTCCGTAGTTGGGGTGCGGTGGTTGCATCTGCTTTGGTGAATACGTGGTGTGGGCAGGGGTCTGACGGTGATCCTGAGTGGATGGTGTTCATGATTTTGCGTGTTTCGTCGTCTTTGACGTAGGACCGGGAGGTGAGCTGGTTGGTGAAGGTGGCGTTCGTGGTGGGGTCTGTCGTAGATGGGGCGGTCGAGGTGTTGAAGCTGTCTTGGATGTCAGCGATCTTGCGATGGAAGAAGGTGGCCAGTGAGTCGCACAGGTCTTGCGAGGGCAGGATATCGTTGGTGTTGGCGCTGGGGTTAGAGAGTTCCTTCACCATGCTGAAGAGCTCTTTGCTGTCGTGTGCGTTGTTGAACAGGCGGGATTTAATGGATGATCTCTTGGCTGTTCTGATGAGTTGGCGATGTCTGCGGGTGCTGTCCTTTTGGGCTGCGTGGCTGTCCGGAGTGCAGTCTTGGAGCCATTTCTTCTCCTGTTTCCGGCATGTACGTTTGGAGGTCCGGAACTCTTCGGTGAACCAGGCTGCTTTCTTTTTTTTTTAACACCTTTATTTACCATCAGAAGATTATACACAGCTTGCAGCCTACAACCCCAGGGGCCGGCAGCGAAACATTAATAGCTGGACTGAGTTGCAGTCCGATGGTACACAGCCAATTCGCAGGCATCCCTGAGGCCCGGCGGCGCGTTCAACACAGGACCACATTACCAATCCGGATTGTCTGTTGTCACACTCAATCCCCGACTATCTAGGTCCCGTGGTGTCTAATAGGTCCGCTCTCTTCTGAATGAGTCTCTAGTATAGTATAGGTCAGAGGTGTGATTTTGTGCGTCCTGTAGCTACGCTCGCCAGTGCATTACCCTCTTTAACTAGCCCCCCACTGTATGCGACCCCGCCTCCTCTCGTCTGTCTTCCTATGGGTCAGTGACTGCCTCCCTAGTGCTCCTAAAGCTCCAGAAGTTCTTCGGGCGACTCGTAGGCGGAAGTAGCTCGCTATAATGTTCCGGCTGCGTGCAGCAATATAGCATGTCAAGCGCCCACCGCCTCTTAGCTGGCAGCGGTGCTCCAACCGCCTCTTAGCTGGCAGCGGTCCCCTCATCCAACACTGTGCCACTACACTACGAGCCATCAGCATGCCCATGTCTGTGAGTCGTCTTACCGCCACGGACAAACCCCTGGAGTGGCCAAGGAGTGCCAGGGCTGGATCCACTGGCAGCTCCGTCTCTAATATCGCACCCATTTCCGCGAATACATCGTCCCAGAAGTTGCGGATTCTCGGGCATCCCCACGCCAGATGTATGAAGTCTGGGTTTGGCGCATGGCACCTCTCACAATCAGCGGTTTGTCTGAGGTCGTACCTGTGTAGCCTTTCCGGAGTGTAGTACACTCTTTGCAAGAATTTAAAATGTATTAGCCTGTGCCTGCCATTTAAGGACAGTCTCTTGGTGCTCATGCAGCAGTACTTCCACATGTTATCATCAATCGTAATCTGCAAGTCCCTCTGCCATGCTATTCTGGCTTTCGAGGGTTGCTGTTCTCTGTGTGTTCCGATTGCTTTGTAGAGGCTCGTTATTAATTTTTGAGGGGGGACTGTTTTAATGACGTGGGTAAGTTCCGGTACCTCTGGAGGTTTTTCCAGGTCCGGACCCAAGAGGTCCAGCAACGCGCTGCGAATTCTGTGAAACTGGAAACTCTGTAACTGCGACGTCTCGCCGGGTGTCTGTATAATTTGATCCCAAGTTTTCACCTTGCCGTCTGCAAACAAATCACCCGCTACTTTGATCCCTATCCCGTGCAGCGCTCGGACAACACCTTTCTCCTCAACTGGGGTTAGCCACAGTGCCCACTCTATAGGCATTAAAGGGGAGTACAGCAAGACACCGTCTCTGGCCTGCAGTAGCGCATGCCATGCGTGATTAGTGGCGGTGATCGAGTCCAGAACTCCAATTCTGCGGTCCGGCTGAGCACATATCGTGGCTGGCAGTGGGATCGGGTCCGGATAAAGCCGTTCCATGCGAACATGGGGTATGTCCGCACTACTGTGTATCCACGTGTGCAGGTGAGCTGCCTGAGCAACTCTGTAGTATCTTTCCATATCCGGCACCCCCAGGCCTCCCAGCTCGTACGCAGGTGTAAGCGTCGTCCATTTCACCCTTGGTTGTTTCCCTTCCCAGGCCAGCCGAATCAAGAGCTTAGTCAATGTTTTGAAGAAGGCCTTCGATAGCACAAGGGGTATGTTGTTAAATAAAAATAAAAACCGAGGTAGCACCACCATTTTCATGATGGCTATGCAGTCCATTAGGGACAGCTGGAGTTTGCACCACTTTTCTACGTCTTCTTCCAACCTACTGTACGCAACGCCATAGTTCTTGCGGAAAAGGACCTCCGCATCCGTATGGATCATGATACCCAGATAGCGCACCGGTTCCACCGACCATTGTAGCGGGTATTCCATATCAAATCGTTCCGTCACTGGGGTCAATGGGAACGCCACCGATTTTGTCCAATTTATTCTGAGCCCAGATAGAGCGCCAAAGTGTACCTCTTCCCTTAATATCGAAGTTAAGTTTACCTCTGGGTTACGGACATACAACAAAGTGTCATCCGCATAGGTCGAGATGACGATTTTATACGTTGGGAAACTTACCCCCTGGTGCCAATGATATTCCCGCAGGGCGCATGCCAGAGGTTCAGCCACCAGTGCATATAATAGTGGGGAGAGCGGGCATCCTTGTCTTGAGCCCCTGCGGATCTCAAAAGGGTCAGATACTCGATCGCCTATGCGTAGTCTGGCCGTTGGCTACTAATACAATGCCCCAATCATTTGCAGGAACGGCTCGCCTAGTCCCAACCGTCGCAGGACCCTCAACATAAATGGCCACTCCACGGAGTCAAAGGCCTTCTCCATGTCTAGGAAGATGGCTATAGTCTTCGTGTCCTGTCTAACATGCTTTATGGTTCCCAGAACAGTACGAATATTGTAAGTGAGGTTTCTGCCAGGCACAAAGCACGCTTGTTCCGGTGCCACCAACTCAGGGGCCAATAACGCCAACCATGTAGCCAGTACCTTGGCATATAATTTTGCGTCCACATTCAGTAGAGATAACGGTCTGTAAGAACCGCAGGCGTTCGGGGGTTTGCCAAGTTTAAGAATAGTCACTATTAATGCTTCTCGCATCGACTGTGGCATTCTGCCCTCCACACATACATCATCAAAGAGAGTGGACAAGTGGGGAACCAGTTTGTCTGTAAACGCTTTGTAAAACCCCACTGTCAAGCCATCTGCCCCAGGGGCGCTGTCCGTACGCATGCTTGCTAAGGCTTTCGATATCTCGTCTTTCTGTATAGGGAACATTAAGAACTCCCGTTGCGAATTTGTTAAGAAAGGCATTTGTATATGTTCTAAGTAATCGTCCATGTCTGCCTCAAGATTCTCCATCCTGGACGTGTACAACCTTGAGTAATAATCCCTGAACTCTTTTAGTATCTCTTCATCTGCTGTGACGGTGTCAACAGTGGCCGTTTCCAGCTCCGATAATGTCGGGGTGCGCTTGTTGTTACTCAGTAGTTTAGCTAAGAGGGAGCTCGGACGCTCGCCCTCTCCATATGTCCGCGCCGTCGCATGTGGCGTACTTCCCTGTCTGCCTCTTCATTGAATTCAGCAATGAGGGTCTTAATTTCTTCCGTCGTGTTGGGATCATAGCCACTCAACTGTCTCTTCTCTAGTTCGGCTACCTGCGTCTCCAGATATTTCAGACGCTGGCGAATAGATTTAAGGACGCTCGAGTGCTTTGCCATAGCAATGCCGCGTATAAACACCTTAAACGTCTCCCACACGGTTTGGAAGCTGTCTACCGATTCTATGTTCGTATCAAAGAAGGAATCAATCTCTGCAGCTAATTCCCCTCTGAAGGTTTCATCTAATAACGAGTACGGGGGAAATCGCCACGTGAAAGGAGGAATTCTGTTAAGCGGAGTCTCCAGAACCAAAAGGAGCGGTGAGTGGTCCGAAAGGGTGCGTGAAAGCACCGTACATGTTTGTATGTGTCTAGAAAGTGAAAAGGAGGCCAGCCAGTAGTCTATTCTGGTATGGATATCATGATAGGCTGAGTAATGTGTGTATCCACCCCGGTTAGTGTTCCTGAATCTCCACATGTCCACTAGGTCTAAGGACAGAGTTCAGCTTGGAGTTTCATGGCCACCGCAGAGGGTCTTCGCATAGGGCCAGAAGACCTGTCTAATTCTGGATCCATCACCAGGTTGAAGTCTCCCCCCCACAGCATATGCGCCATGGAGTATTCTCGGCAGAACTTCGCTAGAGTCTCATAAAAGTCTGGGGAGTCGTAGTTAGGCCCATACACATTAACCACGATGAGGTCATGCCCTTTCCCCGTGCATCTCGATATTAGGTACCTGCCCTCTGGGTCTGCCCTCAGCAAGGACAACGTTAATTTAGATCTAGGGTTTATCCAATGCAGTACCCCTCTGGAGTGTGTCGTGAATCCTGCCACTGTGGTGTTACCCGACAGGCCCCTGCTGAGAAGCATTCTGCTTACAAGTGGGAGATGTGTTTCCTGTATAAGTGCCAAATCTACATGATGTCGCTGCAGATAATTCAACACCTTCCTAAGCTTCTGATGATCGTTCAGACCCCTCACATTCCACGTCAGTGCCCTAAGGGTCTCCCTAGCGCCTACTGCAGTTACTTCGGTAGCACTGGTCATCTGTGTATTAAGGTTGAGCGGTAGTAGTGAGCCGGCCTAATGTAGCATGGATATATCGTTCTAGCTGGCGGAACACACAGTAACTCTTCCATCTTTGCCTCAACTCCCCCCACCCCTCCCACAGCAGGCCAACCCCAACCTGGCCCATCAGATACCTTACCCCCCCTGGAACACACAGTAACTCTTCCATCTTTGCCTCAACTCCCCCCACCCCTCCCACAGCAGGCCAACCCCAACCTGGCCCATCAGATACCTTACCCCCCCTCCACCCCTCCCAAATCCCCAATGTCGAGAACTAAAAGTTCAACCATGCTTAGCGCACAGGGGCCAAGGTTGCCTTGTGGCATAGTCTCTTCCAAAGTCTCAGCCTACTTGTGCGGCCCTCCACCTGCCTCCGCCATGCACAGTTCGTGCAATCAGAGCAATGTATTTTGTGCCTAAACATTACTGAAGGTATCCGTTACTCCTCCCTTCACCGTGTCCTCCACACTACATGCACCATCTGCTCAGATCAATACAGTGTGGCGGTGTCCAGATCAGTAAAATACCAAACAGTGAGCAAGTGTCCGATCCGCCACCCCCCGCCCCTTTAGTCACTTATCTGCCAACAGTCTTCAGCTCTTGGAGACGAGTCCACCATCATCGGAGATCGCACCGCAGGGCACCACAGAGTGGCAGTCGCCAGTTGCTTCCCCGGAGATCGGCCTGCCACCAATATTACAGTGATCCATCATTCCTGGTCATCCAGGTGACTGCTCCCCTCTCCAGTGTCCGGCCCTCCGGCTTTGTCCGCGTTCTGGTCCCTCGAACAACGTTTCATAGCCTGCTGCAGTTCTATGGGGTCTGTAAATATGTGCGAGTGACCTTGTCTATGGACCCGTAATTTGGCGGGATATAGCAGTGCATAGTCCAGGCCCATTTCCCTAAGGCGCTTCTTGTGAGGAATAAATTGCTTGCGCTCTTCTTGAACCTTCGCCGTGAAGTCCGGATATATTGATATTGCTGAACCTTCATATTGAAGCGATTGTTTGGTTCTGGCCAACCTAAGAGCAGTGTCTCTGTCCCGGTAATTAAGCAGCTTCGCTATTATGGGACGAGGAGGCGCACCCGGCCTGGATCGCGGGCCTAGAGACCTGTGTGCACGTTCCACAATGAACATGTCCGAGAATACTCCGCCCCCCAGGAGTGTGGTGAGAAGTTTCTCCACTACCAGCTCCATAGGGCCCGTGTGTGTGCTCTCCGGAAGGCCCGTGATGCAGAGATTACTGCGGCTCGAGCGCGCCTCCAAGTCCTCCGCCTTGACCTGCAGGACTTCCATCATTCTCTCCATCTTTTTATGCGCCGTGTCCGGGTCTGTTTGCGCCTCCTCTACTTCCGTCATCCTCCTCTCCGCCATATCATGTTTTTCTGCGTGCTTATCCAGGCATTCCGCCATGCGGTCCATCCTGTAGGTTTTAGCATCCATTTTGGTGCCCAGCGCGGAGATGCTAGACTGGAGACTCTGTTCCATGGATAATAGCATGTCCTTAATGTCCTAGCTCGCCACCTGGACCTCTTCAGGTCTCGCAGCATCTCTGCTCTCTGGGAGCGGGCTGTGTTGTTGCAGCCTTCTTTGCGCAAAGGGCAGCCTACTCTGCGTTTTAACCCCTTTGCCCATCGTGCACTTTTCTGTCCACTCGTCAAAGGATGGGTTGTGCGTGTTATCCCGGTAAAAAAAGGGGGTGGGGGGTGTCTCCCGGGACTGGCGGGTCCCTCAACTAAACACAAGGTGTCTTCGCTTGCTCCAATCGCGGGGGGTACCTTCACAGGACTCCGTCGCCAGGCAGCCGCCGCTGCACAGCAGTCAGGCTCCCCCTCGCAGGCCACAACTCCGCTCCGCCCGTCGACTCTCCCTCAGGTGAATGTACACAGCTTCCCACCTAGGGCGTGCTTTATGAGGAGTGGTCGGCGAATCCGCACTCCCTCCGCTTTACATTGAACACATTCACCGCCGTAGGTGCGGCTGCCGCCGCGCTCTCCCAGCCAAGGATATTCAAAGGGATCCGCAGGGCAGTCTAGGGTCGCCTCCAGCCAGGCGCAGCGGAAGCCGAGGCCCACCGCAGCCGTGCGCTCCCAGGCTGCTTCTTGTTGTAGCGCACCAGCCGTTGATCGTCCGCCAAGCTATTCTCCGGGGGGGGGCCCAGCTGCCTCCTGCCAGCACGTCGAGCAGTGCAGCACAAACGGCCACCACACGAAGCGTGTGTGCTACAGTCACGTAGCCAGCGCTATAGATCTGGCGTGTGTAGGGGCCCTCTCTCCCCTCTTGCGTGTGCCCGTCTTTCACTGTTCTTTCACCGGGGCATGAGTTCCCTATCACGGCCTCTTGTAGGGAAATCCGCCGCCTCTCCGCAGCAAACTCCAGTAGCCGCCCGGGGTCACAGCGTCATGGGCCAACTTACCCTGGGGGTACTGCACACGGGGAGCCCTCCAGCTGCGACAACGACAGGGCACCTCCACTGCTGTGGCCCAGGCGCGGCGATCCGCTGTAGTTGGCAGTCGCGTGGTCCGGGGCTCCGAGCTGCTCTCGTATCCCGTGGCCGCACGCCACGTCACGTCGCTCGGACTCGATGTCAACTTCAGCCCGCGGCGTCACGGCCTTCCTGGATTCCCGGAGCTCATTGGCCGCCAGCGCTCACCGACTCATGCGATCTCCACGATTTGGGTGTCGCTGGATACTCCGTTCGCAGGGCAGTTTGAGAAGAGGGAAGGGAGCGCAAATACACGCTCTGATTTCGGTTAATGCAGGATATTTAGTCTGTGCATGGCTGAGCTCCGGCCTTATGCGACCATTTTGGTTGCTGGCAAGCTCCGCCCCCCAACCAGGCTGCTTTCTTGCTGGAGTGGTTGTTGGCGGGTTTCTTGAGCGGGGCGAGCGTGTTGGCGCAGTTGTCGATCCACTGTTTGAAGTTATGGGCGGCAGCGTCTGGGTCGGTGGGTGGGTTCTGGGCGAGGGTGGAGGTCAGCTGGTCTTCGGTGACTTTGCTCCAGCAGCGGCGGGGCAGCTGTTGGGTGCAGTGGTGCGTGGTCGGTCCAGTGGAGTTCGGTGGTGTGGTTGAAGGCGACGTGGGTGCTTGTGGAGAAGACGGGGTCAAGCGTGTGGCCGGCGGTGTGGGTGGATTCGGTGACAAGTTGGCTGAAGCCGAGGTTGGCAAGGTTGTCGATCAGGGTGGCGGAGTTGGCGTCGTTGTTGTTCTCGAGGTGCAAGTCCAGGTCCCCGAGGAGGATGTAGTCTGTGGAGGTGAGTGCATGGGTGCTGGCGAGGTCGGCGATGGAGTCGCTGAAAAGAGCCCGAGGACCGGGAGGTCTGTAGACGAGTGTTCCTCTGAGGGTGGTGTTGGGGTCGGTGTGGATCCGGAAGTGCAGGTGTTCGGCGGAGTTGAGGGTGTCGTCTGCGTGGGTGTAGACCTGGAGGGTGGACTTGTGGGCGATGGTGAGGCCTCCTCAGATTCCGTTGGCGCAGTCCCTGTGGGTTATTTTGTAGCCATCTGGGATGGCTATGGAGATGTCGGGGCCGAGGAGTCGTTCCACTAGGTCTCGGTCAGGAAGGCAACGTCTGGGGCAGAGGCATCGAGCAGGTCCCAGAGCTCGACGGCGTGTTTGCGCGCGGAGCGGGTGTTGAGGAGTATGCAGTGAAGGTGGTTGGGTCCGGCCTTTAGAGGTTTAGTGGTTCTGTCACAGGTGAAGTTGCAGATGTGACAGGAGAAGGGTCCATGGGTGCGTTTCGGGATGGCCTGTAAGCAGGTGTGATTTCGGCCGGTGTTGAGAGCATGGAGGATGTTGCGTGGTATTGGAGTCTGGCGTCGTGGTGTGCGCGGAGTCCAGCGGTTCTAGCGCTGGACGCGGTCCAGGCACGGACGGGCGCAGACGGGCTTGTCTCTGGCGTGCATCCGGAGCGCCAGCGGCGCCCGTCCGCTGCGGGACCGCACAGCGGTCGCCATAAGAAGGGGAGGGGGCGGGAAAAGTGAGTGGGCGAGGGCGGCCTGGATCGGTGGGCGTGGCCACGTTGGCAGCAGCGGCAGGAAAACAAAAGGAGCCTGGCAGAGAAATGAGGTGCAAGTGGGAAAGAAAAAACGGGGGTACAGAGGCAGAAATAATAAATTTAGCGGGGTACACAATGAAAAAGGGACGCACAGGGGTGCAATACACACAAACAAAACAAATAACAGAGCGGCAGGAGCAGTTACCGCCGCACGGGCTGCAGTGTCGAACCCAGGGTCGGGAGACCCACAGAAGCGCTGAGAACAGGTGAGGCTGCGGGGGTGAGTGCTGACCTTGGCCCGGGGGTCAAGGCTTCAAATGTCGAGAAGACGGAAGTCCTGATTTTTGGGGACAACTTTGACATCTGGTCGAGCGAGAGGTAGCCCAATTTCCTGGGTACCTGTCCCACTCCTGTCTCCCATAGGAAAAATCTTGGAGTGGTGGTTGATGACTGCCTTTCCATGACTCGTCAGGTCTCCAGAACAGTGGCCACTTGTTTTAGACTTATTCGAGTCATAAGAACATTTCTCCAGTTTTTGTCACTTGAAGCTCGTAATAAGGTGGTTGTGGCCTTAATATTGGCCAGACTGGACTACTGCAACGCCCTTTACCTGGGAATTAACAAGGGTCAGGTGTGCCGCCTTCAGCTGGTGCAAAATGCTGCTGCAAGGCTGGTGCTGAATCTTCCCAAGCGTCATTCGGGCTCATCTTCTCTCTGTTCACTGCACTGGCTCCCGGTGGACCGTAGAGTCTTGTTTAAGACCCTATGCCTCACCCCTAATGCATACTATGGACATGGCCCGGGGGCATAAAGAATATCTTCCATAGGTACGCTCCTTCTAGGAAACTCAGGTCAGTAATAAAAATCTGCTTGTGGTTCCTATATTTAAAAAGATGAAATGGGGTGGGAGAACCTTTTCACTGGCTGCTGCCAAGGCATGGAACGCTCTCCCTGTCCTCTCGGGACAACAAGTTCACTCAATCTTCCGTAAGACCCTTAAGACCTGGTTGTTTCCTGCGAGAAGGGTTTGAGTATGAATGCTGGTTTTGTCTGTAGGCTTGTCTGTACTCAGCGCCTTGATGCCCCTGGGATTAGTCCGCGCTTAACAAATTGCCCATTTATTCATATGGCTGGGTCCAAACTGAAATGGTATGGTGAGCAAAAAAACAATGGATTCAGACTGGGGTATCTGTTCTGGGGTGAATGTATGACATTGTTCTGCAATCTGTCCATCAATTGTTCTTTTTGCATTTGTCACCCCAAGTGGGGTGGGTAAGCCCAGACGTGGGTCCTGTACTCTCCATGCCACTGGAGTCAAAGTATCCTGACGATTGAGGGCTGAAGGCCCGAAACCGGGTTTAGGATGCTGGTTTCCTGTCAAGAGGAGGACTGGCCTGGCAGTTCGGGCAGGACTGTTCCCATTGGGCGCGGGGTCAAGACTGATTTGCATATGGCTGGGTCCAAACTGGAATGGCATGGTGAACTAAAAACGAGGGATTTAGGACCAGATCTCTGTACTGGGATGAATGTATGACATTGTTTTGCATTCTGTCCATCAATTGTTCTTTTAGTATGGTTCCTACAGGTATGCATCAAATTCTTCAGCTTGCAACTGGAGGCCACCGTGACATAAAAGACATGAAGCAGGTTCACAAATGTATTTTGAGTGGGGAGTCTCAAAATATATTCCTGTTCCATGAGACCAGTATATGTTCCCATCCAACCTTCAAATAAACTAATATTGGATATTCTAGATCCCTTACAGTCTTGGCTAGGCTGCCAATATATGCGTTTGTGATAACAGAATCTACCTAAAAGAGGCCAGAAGATAGATTCTTGGAGAAATTGTGGCTGCTTGCTCAAGAAGCATGATTGAGTTTTTGAAGGATGAATTTATTAGGGAGCGCTACTCAGAGGAATTAGTGATGGGCAAGGACATGCAATTAGTATCACAAGAAATGGAAACTTATTTGGATTCTGTGACTTTGTGGCATCCCAAAAGTTCAATTTACAGTCATTAGAGTGGTTTAAATGAGTGATGAAGGATCAACTGCAACGGACCTTGGTCAATGCACTAAACTGAAAACAGATGGTGACAGACATGTAGTGGTCAATGTGCACAATGCCTCCTGCCAAATCTTTGAAAACTGAAGCTTAGCAGTGTGTGACTGGCTGGGTTGTTCAAGGTTGGTGTTTGATGTGCGAAGAAAGGTGAATGTTGAGACTGGGGACATTTTGCGAGTAAAAAAGGGTGGTTGGTAATAGTAAGGTGGAAAGTGGCTGACAGGACCTAACCAAGTGATTGAAGTATTTATTTTTATTTATTTATTTATTTTGAAAGTTTTATATAGCGCGAACAAGATCTTTGCAGATATCAGAGCGCTTTACAGGACACGGGGGTGATAGAGTAATACAATGTAATAGTTGAGGTAATTAGGTACAAGGTGCGTAGTTACATAGGTAGGTCAAAAACATGAGGTAGTTCATAGGTGAGGTAGTGTCGGTACAAGGTGCATAGTCAAGCAGTTGCGCCGATAATAAAAAGTACAAAAATAAAGCGCATATACTTGTTTAAGCGTGATTAAAGTGTTTTTGGAGATGGCATAAAGGTGGGCATAGTTGAGGTGGGTGAGTGCAGGATGTATAGTCACACAGGTGCATCAGTAGTACAAGAGTAGGGATCGTTGAGGTGGTAAACAGTGTGCAAAGTCAGACAGGTGCGTCAACAATATAAAAATATACAAAGAGGGAACGTATACAATCAATATACAACGAGGGAATGTATACAATCAAGTAAGTCGATAATACAAATAATACAGATAGACCAGGGGGTCAAGCAGGTCTTCCAGAGCAGATTCATGAGAGATACAGAATAATAGATCATGTGTATTTAGCCATGAGGATCGCTTTTCCTTCTTTCTTAAAAAGTTTGTTGAAGGAGATGAGCCTGGTTTCAGGTGGGAGTGAGTTCCAGATCCTGGGTGCCATTCCTGAAAAGGTATTTTTGTCAGGGGAAACCCAATCAACCCTTGTAGGCTTGGGCAATATGTAGTTCAAGACAAAGGGTGTGGCACCCTTTGTCTTGAACTATTCCTGAAAAGGAGCGTTTATAGGTTTTTTCTTCCGAAATCTTCGAGGCTTCAGCAGAAGATTGTTTGTGCTTCTAGTAGTTCTAGAGCCACCCGAAATTGTCAGCTTTTGAGGGAGGTAGGCGGGAGAGTTCATGTGTAGAGCCTTGTGTGTCATGCAGGCGATTTTCAGATGTATTCTGGCTTCAAAAGGTAGCCAGTTCAGGGATTTAAAGTCAGGGGAAATATGCGAGTGTTTTTTTGAACCAGTGATGAGTCTCGCTGCAGCGTTAAGGGACGCTCTTAGGGGTGCCGTTGTAGTTAGGGGGAGCCCGCAGAGGGCGGTGCTACCGTATTCTATGTGCGGGATGACTATAGATTGTACTGCAGTTTGGAAGTCTTTGGCAGGAAGGAAGGGTTTAAGTTTTCTCAAGGTATTGATTTGGAAGTTCGCTCCTTTGGTTGCCTTGCTGATGTGCTGCTGCATGTTGAGATTGGCGTCAAGTGTTATGCCTAAAGATTTTGCTGAGTCTACGACGGTAGGTTGTACATTTAGAGCCGTTAAGTGCTTAAGCCATGTTTGAGCCGTAGAGATTTTTGTGGGAGGTGAGATCAGGAGGAACTCAGTCTTCAGCGCATTGAGTTTGAGGTGATTCTCGGCAAGCCAGGATTGGGTGTTTCTGATCGTGGTGTTCAGAAGCATGATGTCCTTGGGAGATTGTATTTTGAGATAAAGTTGGGTGTTGTCGGCATACATGTTAAAGTGAACATTGGATGTCTGTAGCAAGGTAGTGAGAGGTTCCATAACTAGGTTGAACAGTGTTGGGGAGAGGGAGGATCCTTGAGGGACGCCTAGCGATACAGGTACCGGAGAGGACATCAGGTTGTTACTTTTGAATCTTTGTGATCGGTTGTGTAGAAAGGAGGTGAACCACTTGAGAACAGTCCCAGATATGTCCATTCTTGTGTTTAACAGATCGAGTAAGTTCTCATGTTTAACTGTATTGAATGCTGAGGAGAGATCCAGAAGGATGAGGAGGCAGGTATCGTTTTGGTCTAGGATTTGGAGGGCGTCGTCCACTATGTGAGTCATGGCAGTTTCAGTACTGTGCCCTGCTCGGAAGGCTGATTGATGAGCGTTGAGGAGATCAAACTTATCTATGTGTTTAGTCAGTTGTAGCTGTACGCATTTTTCCAACAGTTTAGCGAGGGTGGGAATATTTGTAATAGGGCGATAATTGTTTAGGTCAGTGGGGTCTGCTGTTGGTTTTTTTAGTAGCGGTGTGACTTGCCCAACTTTGAGGGCCTTAGGGATGGATCCTTGTTGAAGAGAGCTATTGATAATCTTAGTCCAGAGTGGGAGGAGCAAGGGGGTAAAGTCTTTTACAGCGTTAGCAGGAAGGGGGTCAATGAGGTGATTGGATGGTTTCCGGGTGCTGAGCAATCTGCCAATTTCTTCTTCGGAGTAGGTGCCAAAGGATGACCATGTAGCATTGTTCTTTGGTTCAGACAATGCCGTGTGTTGGGGGTTGGAGTAAAGGATTGCATCATTGAGGAGATCGCTTCTTATGTTGTCGTTTTTTTGGTTAAAGAAAGCCGAGAAGTCTTCACAGGAAGGTGTAACGCCCATGGTGCTGAGTGTCTGGGGTTGTTCTTTGGATTGTGTTCGGATTAGCTCAAACAGTTTTCTTGAGCGGTTTTTTGCTTGGGCGAGCTGGAGGCTGAAGAAATCTCTTTTTGAGCGTTTTATTTTTCTGAAGTAGGCGTTTCTCTGTTTCTTCAGGCTTTTTAGGTGCAGTGCAGAGGGGGCTGACCTCCAAGTGAGCTCTGCCATTCGCATGGCCCGTCTATCCTCATTGAGGCTCCCGTTATACCATGGGTTGGAGATCTTGGACAAAACTCTTTTCAGTTGCATGGGTGCAGCCTCATTGATTATTGTGGACATAGCATTGAGATAGTGGTCAGTCAGGAGTTGAACGTCCGTAGTGCCAGAAGGGGGAAGAAGGAGATTGCAGCTGTTAGGCGGTAAGGAGTTTGGGTTGAGTTTCTTCAAGTCTTTTTTCCAAACTTTGGGCTTAGAGTGTTGAACTGGGTTAAATTTAATTTTTTCATTGATGAGGAAGGAGACAATATGATGATCTGACCAGTCACAAGGTTGGATTGACTCAAGTTGAATAGCGTCCTCTTTGGAGATGATAAGGTCGAGGATAGAACCTCTCTCGTGGGTCGGGCTATTGCATATTTGGGTGAGATCAAGTGCGTTGAGGAAGCTTTTGAGGCTGTTTACCACTGTGTCACTGCTGTCATTCCAGTGGAGATTGAAGTCGCCAAGGAAAATTTGGGTGTTTTGCCGTCCTGAGTTGGTTGATATTGTATCCATGAGTTGTTGGAAGAAGGAGAGCTTGTCCCCAGGTGGGTGGTATATAATGTGTAGTGAGCATGCTGGTTTGCTTTCGCTGGTTACATCAAGGCAGAGGTATTCACAGGAAGTCAGAGAGGGGGCGGACGCTTTAGTGACTGAGAGGTTGCTTCTATAGACACAGGCAATTCCACCGCCTGTTTTTTAGGTCCTGTCAAGTCTAATAATACAGTAGTTTGGGGGGACTAGGATATCCAAGATAGGTGTAGAGGAATCAGACAGCCATGCTTCAGTCAGAATGGCTAGATCCGGTTCCAGAGACATGATGAGGTCGGCGACCTCCGTGGAATGTCTTTGGGCCGATCTGCAATTGAGAAGTATGCATTTGAGGCTGGGGGTGCAAAGGGTGGGGGAAGGTTCTATAGTGAGGGGTACATTAGTGAGGTTGTTGGGAACGGCGCCTCTGTTGTTATCCTTTTGGTGCCTGAGGGGGTTAGAGATAATCGTTGGGATGGACATGTGGTTGGTGGCTAGGCGATATTGGGGGGCCGGGACGTAGGAGTGGAGAAGGGTGTGTATGTCATGGTCTGAGATCGTATTGGTAGTGCGTCTGGGGCGATTGGTGGTATCGCGAGAGGGGATAGAGGTCCAGTGTGGGGAGAGTTGTGTGATAAGGCGAGTAGGAGAGGAGGAAGTGTTGTTGGGTGTAGAGGGAGTGTTACGCATGGTGGTAATGTGATTGAGAATGGTGTTGCGATTGGTGGTATTGCGAGGGGGGATAGAGGTCCGGTGTGTGGAGTGTTGTGTGGTAAGGCGAGTAGGAGGTCAGGGGGAAGTGTTATTAGGTGTAAGGGTGGTGGTGGGGAGAGGGTGTCTGGGGTATGTGAAGAGCAACTATTTGATGGAGTGTAGTTCTTCTTTCATTTGGAGGAGGGTGGACATAATCATGTCCAGCGTGATGATGGGCGCGGCTTGGGGGGGGGGGGTGGCGGTGAACAGGCGATTAGGTTGCTGGAGACGGGGGGAAACGGGGTGGGGAGGTGGAGCTGGTGAAGGGGATGGATGTGTTAGCGAGAGGATAGGTGTTAGGGTTGGTGTTGGCGTTATTGGGAAGGGCATCAGTGCTAGAGGGGGGGAAGGGTAAATGGGGGCGGTGTGGAGGCTGGCTGTTGTGGGGGAGGAGGTGGGATAATGGGGAGTGAGAGTGGGGGGTGAAAGGTTGAAGGAGGGGTGAAGGCTAGGCGTGACGGGAGTGCTAAGTGTGGGGGGGGAGATAGGCGGAGAGAGAGTCATGTTGTGTGGGGTGCCGTTGGGGGAGGAGGGGTGTTCTGAGAAGATTGGTGTGGAGGACGGGACGGGGTGCAAAGTGTGGGGGGGATATGGGAAGATGAGCGGAGGTACGAGGGTTGGTAGGGGGGATGGGGGAGCGGGTGGTGTATGAGGGGGCGAGATCTAGGTCTGTGATTGAGGGGTGGGGAGGGGTAGCTGCAGCAGGTGGGTAATTAACTATGGTGCTGGGTGTGAGGGTAAGGTGAGTGTCGTTCTGGTGCTGAACTGGGTTAGGAGAGTTAAGGGTGGGTGCTGTGAGGTCAGGGGTGGTAGGACAAGAGGAGATACGAGTGTAAGCCCGAGGGTTGGATAGGTGCTCTTTGAAAGTGGGGAACAGGTTGTCAAGTAGTTCCAGGTTCCTGTCTGTCGACTGAATTAGGACAATCCCGTTATTGTAAATAGTGATGGTGGTTCTGCCTGGGAAGAGTTGGGATGGTGTGATGGAGAGTGTTAGGCCATGGGCGGCTTTCCTGGTGGTGGAGACGGGGAGTACGGTGAGGAACGCTTTTTTTCCATTGAGCTCTGCGTGTGGTGTGGAAAATGATGTTGGTGTTCAAGGGTCCATTGACCGATGAGAAGGTGTCGGCAAAGGGGGTTTCTGGGTGGGACCAAAGGAAGTCGTGTTTAAAGCGTTTAGCGGCTTTTTTGGTGAGCACGGAGGTGATGCTGCAGTAATGAGTGATGGAAAGATGTGAAATAAAAGTAGGTTGTTAGCATTGCTTGCTGAACATGGTGAGATGTTGTGTAAGAAATTGGGAAAGGACGGTTAAAGTGTATAGGGCAAAAATGAAGACCAAAGTGATAAATGATGTTGTTCAAGTGGACAAATATCTAAGCTGTCAGTACTTGATTAAGTCTTGTAGCTCTGTGATTCTTTTTTAGAATTGCTCCCTTACCTTCTAGTAAATAGTTGATCCTGGGTTGCTCTTCCTGAGTGCCAAGTGGAATGGTCCTTACTACATGGGTGATGCTAGATTTCTGAATGCGAGCCTTCATGATTCCTTATCGGATACTTACCTCCTGAAAGGGGCTAACAGAACCAGACATCTGTGTTCTGTTAAAGATCACTGCTAGAATATGGCGCTCAGACATGACCACTCTATCTCTGCATAAATACTCTGACTGGGCACGAAGTATTACATCTCTGTTCAACGGAAATTAAATCCAGCATGGCACGTGCCACAATTAACTTCATTAAATCAGCTATGCCTGATGTTTGACCACCACAGAGAACCTCAATGATGTAGTACAGGATTCCTTCACCAGGATTGTGACCATTTTATTACCAACCTGATAATATACTGTTAAAGCACTTTTTACTTATTTGGTGAGCAGTATAGTGTTTGTCACAGGTCCACACACTAATAAACTTCGTACACTCATTTCCAAGTTCACAGTGAATGATGTTGACACATTTGTGACTGAGTCCTTCGTCTGATCCTTGGAAGAGGGGGAAGATTTTAAGTCTTCATGGGGCTAGAGCACAAAAACCTAAGAGGGGGGATTCTGTACCAAAACCCCAGCCACAGCTAGCTCTCCAAGCCGTGGAAATATGGTTCCAGAAGCTGCAGACCATGAGGGCAAAGAAAAAGCCAGGCTCCACGCTACAAGTCCAGGGACGGTGGCAGTGTCCTCGAAGTCTCCTTGCCTGAAATAACATTTAGTGGGCCGCTCTGACTCCAACCAGGGTGTTCAACCCCATGCCTGAGATTTACAGTAATGAAGGACTAGTTTCCCATCGCTGCCAAAGCACTGTAAAAGAAAAAATAGAAAGAGGATTAGAGACAGAAAGGAGGAGTGGGCGAAGCAGGAGAGGCTGACATCGAGAGATAAGAGAAATTCAGATATTGAAAACAGGTGTTCTAAAAGAAAAGGGAGAGAAAGGTAAAGTATAAAGCGAGACAAGAGAGACCGCACAAAAAAACGATTTAGAAATTGAGACAGTTGGCTGTTTGCAGTTAGAACAGAAAACAATCAAAGAAAATAAAATGTTTAAATCATGAATAATATCAATGTAAAATAGACAAAGGAGAGAGATAAAATAGGAAGCAGGAGCAACATATGGATATGGATTTCCAAACATAAAAGGACTAGAAGAATTAGAAATATATGCGCCGGAGAGAAAGAGTAAACAATGAGAGAGAGTGAGCATAACAGATTGACAGACACTGTGAGTGAGATTAAAATGGAGAAGGATCTCGAGGGACATACAGAAAAGGTATCTGCATGCACAGGAGCAAAAATAGGTGAGAAGATATCACAAGGGGAAGTGTGAAAAAGAAAAGAAGTGGAATAACAAATGCAATTAAAATAGGAGAGTCACATTAAAGAGATAAGAAGGCAAAGATGAGAACAAAAAGATAGACTGAAACCAGGAGGCATGTAAAAGAAAACAGATGTACGAAAGAAATAATAGTCAAGATATTGAAAATGTAATGTGGTCAAGACAGCGAAAGTGAAGTGGTAAGAGACGCAGAGGAGTTGAAAATCAGATCATAAAAGAGTGAGAGAGGACAAGAGAAGTATGAAAACAAACCAAAAGCAAGAAAGAAAGGAGTTTTTTTTTTAAAGGAGAGACCAGAAGGAAAACAGAATTTCAAGTTGAACAGCGAATGACCTAGCAAGCATTCAATAATCTCAAAATGCCGACATTCCTTACGAAAGAGAAGGGCGATATGCAGCAAAAGGTTACACTGCGTGCTGCGTGGCATTTTTAGGTCAACAACTGCTTGTTGGCAAAAAGACCAATTGTCATCTTACAGTGGCCTTAGAGCGGGACTACAGATTGGCCACTTTCATTGGCCTCTTGCTGAACTGCTAGCAGTGTGGGCTTTCCTTCCTCTTCTTGTGTTTGTCCCTCCCCTAGAGCATGGGTGCATTACTTGTCTCATTCTAATCTTAGATTTGAAGCACACTTTTCTTCTTCTGGATTAAAGCACTGTATGAGAGGGAATATGTTTTCCAGCTGTCTCCCTTATGTACTTTTCTTACCCAGTGGCATTCTGTCGCCCATGTGTATGTGGCACTTGCCGTGGTGTATTTCTATAGTGTTTCTCTTTCACCCATGTACTTATTGGCCACCCATGCCACATTGCTCTCTCTGACCCATTGTTACTTTCACCTGCCCCCGCAGTCCATGTTGTTTTCCTCACCCTCCATGTTGCTTACAAAAACCCACACCCTCCTTGTTGTCTCCTCCACCATTTTCCTTTGTGATGCTTCCCCCCGCCAGCATCCTTTAAGATGCTTGCCCCACTGGTGTCCATTATGATGCTTCTCCTCACCCGCTCCCTCAGTGTTGCCCCCCTCACCTGAACTTCAAAAAACCCAAAACACTTTTGTGTTAATCATTTTTTCATTTATGGAAGCAACTTGATAAATGATAAAAACGCTTGCATCATTTTGTAGGTGCTGTGTCACAGGGCTTTTTATTTGTTGTCTACAGCCATGCTATACAATCTCTGGGAAGCTGGACACATAAGGAAAGCCAATAGGCGTGACCAGTGGGCTTTGCTGATGCTGGTTACCTACTATTGTTTCAGGCTCTGAGCCAACTCTTAGGAACTGTGACCGCAATCAGGTTGAAAAGTTTAATAAAGTGAAGATCTGGTTAATATTCACCAGAATACTTCAGCTAATATACCACTGGATTCCATAGTAACCACGCAGGGTGGAGAAACACATTTAAAAGGGCGAAATCCTCATTTGCCATCCTTTGTGCACAGTTCTTCTAAAATGTCCATTTTAGGTTAGTGGGAACCAGTGATACGAGTCGGCTGGCTGCACATGGCATTATTTATATATTGTTGCTTTTGTGTATGGGCTATTAGGATCCTCCGGTATGCTCAATAGCTGCACCCCATTCCTGAGGAGGTCGGAAGTGTCTGTGATAATGCAACATGGTGGCCAATCAAATTCTACATTGTACATGTGATGTACTCATTCCAAAGTAATCTGTAGCAGAGCTGCCCTTTTAAATAAACCATGAAAGTATAAGCCATGTACTTGACCTTGTAGCTTGCATGCTCTGTTGAAATCCACAATGGGCATGTACCTTTATCGGTTTAAAAGCAGAATTTCTACATAGTTAGAGCTGGTGAGCCGGGGCATCCACCAAAAAATGACAGATAATCTACCCACCACGCTTAAGAGCGCCGGTGACATCAATGCACTCAATATAATATACAAGACATTTGTGACTTTTTGGTGGGTATCGTGATTAAGTCTGACTCTAAAAAAGTATGTCCTAAAGCACTCATTATGAATGGCCTGGAAAATGGACCAGGTTTACGCCACTCTCAGAACTAACAACACCAGGGATAAAATCTGGTCCATCACCTAGTGGACCTTGAGGATCGCCTTAGATATGAGAAATTACCTGGGGAATTGGCAATTCCAGGCCCCATTTCACTGCAATTCTCATTTTTCTGTTTTTTTCTCATGTGAAAATAAACACATCTGCGGAAATGTGAATCTCATAATTCCAATACAGCCGGTACTTGTAAAGAGAGGACAAGAAACAAGCAGAGTCAACGGCTCTTTTCAGTTATCAAATTCTTTGTGTTTATTTGCATGGATAAAAGATCCTTTTGAGTCCGACAGTGTAGTCCACATTCAGACATTGTGTGTATTACTAGTGACATAAGAATTGCCCATTACATTACTTTTTCAACTTCGAGGTAACCAGCCACAGAGCTTGGAGTTGGTAATAGCATTGGAGCAGCAACCTGAAAGCAATTTCCAGTCCAAACCAAAGGTAATGTGTCTGTACCTATCTATTAGAACACCATACCTCATAGAGAGTGCCCACTTCCTGGTCCGGAGAAGGAGCGAAAGACTGGTTCACATATATGAACTGCAAGAGAAAGAAACTCATGAGTCAGGCAAGAGATGCTTAGAGCAGACATTAATAGTTACAAGGGCACTGAGGGAGGTGAAGTGTTGCCCATCAAGACTACATGAATATGTGCCTTCTGCAACACTCACGACTCTACCAAGTCTCACCCCCACCTGAATCACACAAAAAAACGGTTGAATTACAAGCAGAAACTAGATGTCAGAGTCCTTCGGGACACAATTCTTGGTTCTGTCATTAACATCTTAGTTTAAAATACAAAGCAAGGACATGGTGGTGCTGACGACATTGTGATTCACTCAACACAAAATGAAGACATTGAATTTGCCTTTAATCAACTGTTGACTCACATTTTCCACAGGTGAAAATGAAGCTCATTTTATCAATAGACGCAAACATTTGAATGTTTACACTATTTCTACAAAAAATATTACAAAATACCTTTCCAGCGATTAGTTGCTTCTTGGGACTCTTCCAGCTCTTTCTTCTCTTTTCCATTCACACGGACACATAGATAATTCTGGCCTAAAAGCGTAAATCATAGAAATTCACCAATTATGATAGTAAATGCATACAAGACACCACAACTCCCAGGGTCCACCATGTTGTTTTATTAGCTTTTTGTAGTGTGTGAGGCATTGGCAAATAGGTGATTTGTGCATGGCGGATACTGTGAGCTACGGCATGTGTTGTGTTCATTCAAAACCATAACCAGTGAATTTCAGTGGTTTTACGCATTTGAACAAGACCCATGACTTTGTTTTCACATTTTTTCCGTGAATACATTTTTTTATGATTAACCTAATTTGCATCCCCTGGTGCTGCGCACCACATTTGGCAATGCACAGTTGGGAATTGGTGCAGGGCCTGGCTACCGCCAAGCATTGCACCCAGCCTGCCTTGGGTACCAAACCCACGAGCTGCAGTCTTTGACTGGCAGGAGTTGGGTAAAGTCCCTAGTCGATAGCTAGGTCCTGTTCCCTATCGCTTTCCTTCCAAGCAAATCCAGACACCCATTTTAGAGTTCGGCATTGTGATAGAATTCACTTTTCGACGCTCTAATTACCCTATGATGACGTGTGAGTTAGCATCATATGACTAACTAATGCATTTCGTATATACACCTATGCTGAATACATATTCTTACTTATCGTTTATATTCAAATGTATGCGTGACCATATTAGCTTCTTAGCTTAGCCTGTGTGCCACCATTTTGTGTAACTCTCTGTGCCTGCGGGCTCTACTCGCTCATGCCCCTCCCGCAGGAATACAGAATTATACTAAGACAGCAGTTTTCGTTTCTCGGCTTACTGTGGTCGAAACTAGCAAGTTTCGTTATCAGTAATGTTCTCATGCCCAGAGACGCCGAAGCCTGGCTCCCTGGCCTTGAGCAGAGATAATAATGTATCCCTTGCAGGTGCAGATGCCTGCTGTATGAGAGCATTGTCCACTAACTTGAGGCTCGGTAACTTTCCACAAGGGGCGTACCCCATTTACTGTATTGCATTATAATGTATTGCTGTGATGCAGAGAGTCAGTCCTCTCGTTCGCACTCCTTGGAGTGAGGTCGGACAGGGCCCTCTCATATGAGTGTTGTTTGGCCTAATAAAGACTTTTGTTTATACTTCTCCACTGTCCGGCTGACTTCCTATAAGGTAATTATAGGTGAGTGCTGTAAGTCACTCCAGTGGATTTGAGCCACGCTTATCAGATGGCGCCCGAATAGGGACCCCGCGATAAGGATCTTTCTCACCCGTAAGTGGGCAGCAGAAGACCGGGGACCCGCTGGTCGGCACGGTGGGCCCGGGATCCCATTTGATGCCGAGCTTGGTTCTCGCAGCGCTGCCCCACCCTGCTGATCGGGAGAGGTCCCGGTTCGGATCTTACGCCGGGGTCCAGAAGGCGGAACTTGAAGCTGACCGTGTTGGTCCTGACAGCCGGAGGTGGAGAACGGTAGAGGTCGGTGCCGCCAACGGAAGGTGAGTGGTCCACCTGTGATTGCTGCAGGAACAGGAGTGTTCCGGGAGACTAGAGTGTCTCCGATGGTTTGAGGAGCCGGTGTGCTCCTGGGGCTAGTGTGCTCCGGGGAACTCAGAGTACGAGTTGGTGCTCTGACAGACTTGAAGGGGTTGGGGACGTATTTTGAGGTAATTGTGTGTAGTGATCCGACCGGATGGTACTGTGGTGAAGGCGTGGCTCATTGTGGGTAGACTCTGGTGCGCTTACCCTGAACTCCTAGTGTGGTGATTCAGTGGAGGTGTGATCCGGGTTTCCCGCGGTAAAGTGCGCAGTGATCCGCAGTGCCGCACGGGTGGCGGACTCGTTCCCCTTCCTCTGAACAGTTAGTGTACTGTTCGGTCTGCGGTAGAGTCCAGGTTCCCCAGGACTTGGTCGACGGGCCTTGTCCCATTTGGTAACACGTGTTTTGGAGATATTGTATATGTGTACGTGGTTCGTCTATATGTTTATGTGTGAATGAACTTGAGCTGTGATTCGAGATAAAGCAAAAATGCCGTGTCTTAGCAAATTGCGATGTTTTGGATGCTGTTGTCGACCCTCAGATACTAGGCTGGCCGAGAGCCAACCCGCACCCCCTGAAGGGACACCGAGTTTTGATATGTATGTTAAACACGGACTGGTTCCGATTTTGTTTGGCACTTTGTGGCATCGATACACTGCTGATAATGTGGATTTACAATGGCCTTTGACGGGTTCTTTTGATGAAGCTAAATTGGATTATTTGCAAGATAAATTGTTTGCTAGGCGTAGTCGCCAGAGTATGTTCGACTCTTTGCGAATATGGCAGAAAGAGGTCAGGAAACGTAAGATGCGAGAGGAGAAAGAGGAGTATAAAAAGTCCACCCAGACTATGGCGCAGAAAGCGAGAGAACAGGTGGGGAATGAGAATGCATTACGCATGGAGCGCGCAGATAGACTTTGTAGGTTGAAGGAAAATAAAAGTTACGTAGTGAGAGAGGACGACCCAGATGAGATGGAGGACATTTTGAATGCCCGACCCCCTCCCCCTTATGCCCCGCAGCCATTGTACCCCTCATTGCCACTTTCGGCCCCTAGTAGCGCCATTCCAGGTCCTTCAGCGAGTGCCCCCCAACAATCCCTGCCCTCGACACCCCTCGTTTCTCAACTTCAGCCCACTTCACCCGCCCCCTCGCCATTTTCCCTAGCACTCCCTACTGTCTCAGCTAGCACCACCCCAAGTCAGGAGATGCTAACACCGAGTCGCGGCGCAGGTAGCGGATTGCTCTCACAGGTACGGAAGCTGCTTACGCGTTCTACTGTTGGTTTGGATGAAAAAAGTTTGGTGGCTAACCAGGCATGTCAATGGGCCAGGAATAATATTTATTCGTTTGATGATATCTGGTCCACCATGAAAGATTTTGAGCCATTAATGCAGCAGCACGCTTTGTGGCACATGGCTAGTGTATTGATACCGTTATGGGAGCAGGGCTATGGAGGTGTGGCTCCGGCGGTTTTGCGGGATATACAGGCTGGAGCGTACAGAACGAACACAGGGGTGAAGGAAGTGATGAGTAGTTTGCGCGCGCTTTTGCAATACAGGAATGAATTGCCCTCTGCCGGTACACCCCATTTCCCAGGTCTCCACCCAATGCGAGAGGTGCACCCTATTTTTCATCCTGAGGTCCCCGAGCTGTTAGACCCACTCACGAGGGCTGTAACAAGGAACAGAATTGATGCGCATTTTCAGGAGCAATGGGTGTATACGCCATGGAAGAGAAGTGAGGTGCTGTCATTGAAAGCTCAGCTGCCGGATTCTAGAAAGAATCCGACCGCCTATTACAAAGAGCTTACGGAAGCGGCGTCTTCTACTGTGATGACGTTGGCTGATGTTGAATTGTTTTTCGGGCTTTTGGTCCCGGTTGATGTGTGGCGACAAGTGAAAGGTACGGATCATACGGAGGAGCTGGGTGGTACATGGCAGGAGTTGAAAGATTGGGACAAGGAGCGTAAGCCAGGGGAGAAGCCGAAGGCTGAGATATTGGCTTTGCCAGGGCGTATTATAAAATATATGCATTCCCTCATCCCCCCGAAAAAGGTAGATTGGGACAAATTGACGGCTTGCAAGCAGAAAAAGGATGAAGCGGTCTCTGATTTCTTTACGAGGTTTGAGGAAACGTATATGGATTTTAGTGGACAGGATGTGTCACAGGATGGAGGGTTACGGCTCTTCGTCAACAGGTTTGTCACAAACTTATTGCCTGAGATATCGGCCAGACTGCAAGCATCGGAGAGCACGTGGACAACGTCCTCTCCTTCGGGAATATTAAGTATGGCGCAATATTACGAGCACAGGGAAAATGAAAATAAGGACAAGCAGGAGAAGAAGGCTAAAGATTTGAAGACGAGGGTTTTATTGCAGCAGGTGGCAAGAGGCAGAGGAAGGGGTGCAGGGCCGAGCCGCGGAGGTGGATTTGGAAGAGGTGAGAGCAGAGACAGGCTGGGACCGAATCAGTGCGCGAAGTGCAAGCAGGAGGGGCACTGGTGGAGGGATTGCCCGCTGCTTCAGGCAAGCGCTGGTGTAGGGCGCGGACGAGGAAGAGGTGGCGGTGATTTTGGGAGACAGGCTGCGCGATCAGAAGGAGGCGGGAGACCGGGAGGCAATTACTTTGACAACGGGACAGATAGACAACAGTCGCAGAGGAGCGGGGGCCAGTATTACAATGATGATTACTCAGTTGATGATTTGACAGGGTTCTCCCACAACTAGGACAGCGTAGGACAGAGCATGGGACCAGTACTTATGGAAGTTGATCAGAGGGGACCTTATGTCGAAGCCGACTTACTAGGGTCTCAGCAGAAATTTCTAGTGGATACGGGTGCAATGAAAAGTTCAGTGGCTCGTTCTCGGGTCCCAGGGGCGGCTCTGTCTGGCAAGAATAACATATCCGTGGGTTTCGCAGGAACTCCGGTGATTAGCCCCATTTCTAAACCTCTCACGCTAACGATTGGTCCTTTTACTGTTGATTCACCGTTTTTATTGACATCAAATTGTGGTGAAAATTTGTTGGGTTTAGACTTATTGAAGAGGTTGCATGCTACCATCTATTGTTCCCCGGATGGCGTGTACCTTACTCTAGGACCCAATGTTGCCCGCCCACTACAGTGCTTTTCAAAAGACGACCCGCTGCCACCTGAGTTTCGAGGCATACCAGACAGCTTGTGGGCCGTCAGTGATAATGATGTGGGACGAATGGACATTGCCCCGGTATCAATTAGAGTGAAGGTGGGAGCCAAATTGCCCAGAATACCGCAATACAAAATACCTAGGGGGGGTGAGAAGGCATTGTTACAAATAATTCATGATTTAATACAGTCTGGAGTAGTGGAAGAGACTGATTCGAATATATGTAACAGCCCTATTTTGCCTGTACTTAAAAGACGGTCACCTGATGCCACTGATAATACTCCTGATGTCTATAGATTTGTGATTGATTTGCGTCAGGTGAATAGAGTAGTGGAGCCGCAGTATCCGGTGGTCTCGGACATCACTACGATATTGACAATGATTCCACCTTCGGCCAAATATTTCTCTGTCCTTGATTTGAAAAACGCTTTCTTCAGTATTCCAGTACATGAAGATAGCAGGTACCTTTTCGGATTCTCATTGGCTGGCCGTAGCTTTCGCTTCAAGAGAATTCCTCAGGGGTACACTGAGAGTCCTAGTATATACAGTCAAGCTCTGAAGGCACAATTGGATGATTTGGAACTTCCACCTGGCAACGTGATGTTGCAGTATGTGGATGATATCCTGATAGCATCGGATGACGAACTGGGTTGTCGAGATGCTACTGTGAAATTGTTGCACCATTTGGCTAAAAGGGGGCATAAAGTGTCCCTTCCGAAATTCCAATACTGTCGAACGGAGGTCACCTACCTCGGTCACCTCCTTTCAAAAGTGGGGAGGAGATTGACGCCGGAGCGCATAAAAGCGATCACTAACATGCAGGTACCTAACACGCAGCGAGAGGTGCGCGCGTTCCTAGGCATAACATCGTATTGTCGTCAGTGGATACCTAACTATGCGTTACTAACGAAACCCCTATTGTATCTGACTACCAAAGAAGTGCGCGAACCCCTACCCTGGACCCCCGCATGTCAGGAAGCGTTTGAGTTACTAAAAGAGTCTCTGTGTTCTGCGCCAGTTCTTGGAACACCTGATTACCAGAAGCCTTTTGTTCTTTACGTGCACGAGGCGGAAGGTTGCGCGTTGTCTGTCCTAACTCAGTGTTTTGGGGGGAAGCAGAGACCGTGTGCGTATTTCTCTGCTGTGCTCGATAATGTGGCAAGAGCGCTGCCGAGCTGTCTGAGAGCCACGGCGGCTGCTGCGGTTTCTATAAGACAATCGGCAGGGCTCGTGCTGGGAACAGATCTCACAGTAATGGTACCGCATGCTGTGGATATTTTACTGAACAGGACACAGACGCAGCATTTAACAAGTGCTCGTCTGACGGGTTACGAGATGACTCTTTTTGCACCCCATGTGACAATTAAAAGGTGTGCCACATTGAACCCCGCCACCTTGTTACCTATCCCCACAGATAGTGACACACATGATGATGACATACACGACTGTTTGTATAAGACTGAGGAGGAGACAAAGGGGAGGGTGGATTTGACAGACAGGCCCATGGAAGAACCAGATGGGGAACTGTATGTTGATGGATCCTGTTTTAAATTACCAGACGGGACATCGACAGCAGCATATGCAATAACGACATTACAGACGGTGGTAGAGACTTCTAGAATACCTTATAATTCTGCTCAGGCTGCTGAGATTATCGCTTTACTGAGAGCATGTGAGTTGAGTGAGGGGTTGGATGTCAACATTTACACTGATAGCCAATACGCCTTTGGCGTGGTTCATAATTATGGGCGACTTTGGGCAGAACGGGGATTCTTGACCTCCCATGGACAACGCATCCAACATGGTCCACTGATATTACGACTGCTAACGGCACTGACTTTACCCAAAAGATTGGCTGTGATAAAATGTAGTGCACACAAGACAATAGTGGACGATGTCGGGCGAGGCAACGCTTTTGCCGACGAGACAGCAAAAGAGACTGCTAGAGAAAAATTACCACGAATGTTTGTGGCAGGGCCAGCACGATGGGTCCCAGATAATTATATGTTCGCAGACACGGTACAGAGTGTCAAGAACATACAGGGCAAGGCGACGGATGAGGAATTGAGAGCATGGAAGGATGGGCAGGGACGACTGGATGCGGATGAATGTTGGACAGATGTGACAGACAAGAGACGATGGATGTTACCGAATGCGTATGTCCTTCCAGTAGTGACGATGGCACACGGGCCTGCTCACGTGAGTGCGAAGGGTATCTGCAAACTATTAGACCCGGTGTGGAGCAATAAAAATATCTCTAAGATGGCCACCAATTTGGTTCGTCAATGTATGGTGTGTTTGAGACACAATCCTGGAAAGGGTACCCCTGTTCCAGCTGGAAATTTTGCACCCCCCTCTTTCCCTTTTGAGGTGATTCAGATGGATTACATCGAAATGGAAAGAGTCAACAACTTGAAGTACGTCCTTGTAGTCGTATGTGCCTTTAGTAGGTGGGTGGAGGCGTTCCCAACAAAGGACTGCACGGCTATGTCTACTGCTAAAATGTTGATAAAGGAGTATTTCTCCCGCTTCGGATTACCTAGGGTGATCTGGAGTGATAATGGCACGTCCTTTAATGCTGAGTTGGTGAAGAATATATGCAAAGGCCTACATATCACCCAGAAGTTCCACTCAGCCTTGCATCCTCAGGCAGCAGGACTGGTGGAACGGTTTAACGGCACACTCAAGTTAAAAATGGCCAAGATATGTGAGAGTACAGGTCTCCGTTGGCCAGATGCACTTCCCTTAGCGTTGCTTTCCACAAGAGTCACTGTAAATGCCAAAATGGGCGTCTCCCCGCACGAGGTGGTATTTGGCCGCCCGGCCAATATCTGGGGAGTGCCCCGTCCAAAATGTTTTTCAGAAGTACCTTACCCTCTGTTGACAGATTATCTGTATGCTTTGACTAAAGATCTTCGTTCTATTCATCAGCAGGTAGCAGACACTCTGAAGCCGTTGCCGGAGGGGCCCGGACACACCATCCACCCAGGGGATTGGGTCGTGGTGCGACGATACCAGCGGAAGTCTTGCTTGGAGCCCAGGTGGTCAGAGCCTCGTCAGGTGCTCCTCACCACGCGCACGGCGCTGCGGATAGACGGCAGAAAGGCGTGGACCCATGCCTCTCATGTGAAGAGGGTCCCGCTCCCGTTGCCCTATGATCAATGGGTGCAAGACGGCATCGCTGACCAAGAGTGTGAACATATCCCGAGGTATGTTCCTTTCTCGGATGCTTCACTGATTGGAGAAGAGCGAAGCAGCATTGAAAATTCTGTGAGCTCTACCACTCCTCTTGTTGCTAGCAAAGAGATACCGGAAAGTTCAGCATCTGCCACGGAGACACCTGCTTTGTTCTCCGACCCATCTGCCACGGAGACACCTGCTTTGTTCTCCGACCCCGAAGTGCCAGGGAGCACTCGTTATAATTTCCGGCCCCGAAGAAAATAAGTACAGTGCTGGAATATGATGGACTAAATACTGGAAGAAGGGCTTAGTGGACATTTTGAAAAAGAAGATTTAGTGGTAGGGGTGGACTTGTAAGAGCCCTGGTGTTTAGCCGAAGATTGTGTTCTCTGAGACTGAAAGCGTGGTGCGGGGCCCGAATTAAGTGCTTCCCTTATTTCAAAGTATTGATGAGCGACGTGGGAGTAGGTATGAACGGTAAAAGCCTGCCTGTGAGGCTTTGAAGGACACAGGGAGAAGATCCCTTTTTAAGGGTTGAAGAACCCCTCTGGCCGGTTGAGGATTGTCTGGGACTATTTTTTTTTTAGTAGTAGTGTGATTTTTATTTTTATTTTTGATTTTGGTGTTGATAAGTATACAGAATGTATCCCTTTGGGCGGCCAATTACTGATGAGGAGCTGCCTTTTGCAGCCCCCCCGAGACGTGAGCCTGATTCCCCCTGGTTGGCCCTTTCCCGAAAAGGAAAAATTGGAGTGCTAATTATATTTTTAATTGCCTTTTTGGTGACTCTTGGCATACTGTTTTTCGTTGATAAATACTATCCTGTGCACACATTTGCACCCACACCTACTGCTGTTCCGGAACATGCAATGTTAACTGTTGAATATGGTGAAAGAATGATACGTGCAAATTATAAAGATAATGTTTTTATTAAAACACTGCATCATGCACATGCCACTACCAACATGACAGATTGCTGGGTTTGTGGGCTTTTGCCTTCTGCAGCCTATAAGAAAGATAGATTCCTTGCTCTTCCTTTGACTCCGGTGAATAGTTGTGTGGGATGGTACACCCTTATAGGTCTAGTTAAATATTTCCAACAGCCAGATTCCCTCACACCCCGACTACAGAATAGGGGGTGGACAATGACAATGCGAGTGCGACCTTTGCCTTCAGCTTCCCTTGGACGGATATACACTGACGGACGTTTTGACCAGACTTTTATACAGACATGTGAGAAAAAGTTGGGTCGCTTCTTGACACCAAATGATACTGATAGGCTAAGGGATAGTTTCATGAAACTGAACGCCACCTTGTCTTATAGGCATCCCCCTAGGAGTAACGACAGCTCCAAAAGTTTGATACCCTTGGCTGTGGTGGGTCCTCCTCCATTTTTCTGTATAGAGGGAAGGGGTCCCATCAAGGTTGGAAATAGCTCTTGTAACGTGACTGCTTCAATACGCCTGCCCGTTAGCCCCTCATTGATTGCCCCACCCAGTGTCTATTTTGTATGCGGTGAAAATGGATACTTATGGTTGCCCGAGGGTTGGGGTGGGGTGTGCTACCTGGCTTATCTGATTCCTCCCGTGTATGTGGCTCCCTCTGATTACCACAGAACTCATCGACGATTCCCCAATACTCCAGAGCAGCCGCAGGGACAGCGTAAAAGGAGGGACCTTCAGGTAGAGGACGTTGATCAGACAGATACCTCGTATCAGCAATGGACTGATTTTTCTAAGGGTCTGCTTCCTTTCTGGGGTCCTATATTCAATAGTAGAGCTATCAGACGACTCTCTAGGGTAATGGAAAAGGTGGTTCTGGTTGAGGCTGACATTACGACTAACATCTCTGTTGAGGTTCAGGCTATGAGATTATTTACGATCCAGAATAGGATGGTCCTTGACGTCATACTAGCTGATAGGGGCGGGGCCTGCCGCGTCATCGGGACCTCTTGCTGCGTTTATATCCCTGACTCCGCCCCGACTGTTAACTTGGCAGTGCAAAAATTGCATAGATTAGCGACTGAACTGCACCAAGATAATGGAACTTGGTCTCTCCAAGGGTGGCTCTGGGGTGCCTTTTCTTCCTGGGGCTGGAAAATACTGATGGGTTTGGTTGGAGTGGTTAGTGTAATACTGTCATGCTGCCTTTGCATATATTGCCTTCCTCCATGTTGTTCAATGTGTGCTGCAAATATTCGTCCGAAAAAGAAGTTACCAGGTCAATATACGACTTCTATGATTACTGAAATTCCTGCTGATGCAAGTTGGTTAATGTTTATTGCAGAAGATGTTCTAGACTGAAGTAGTAAAGTCCTGCCCCTAGAATGGATGTCGGCACTACCTTTGGCAAATAAATGAGGCTATAGTTAGCCAATGATGCTAAAAGGAGGGTCTGATAGAATTCACTTTTCGACGCTCTAATTACCCTATGATGACGTGTGAGTTAGCATCATATGACTAACTAATGCATTTCGTATATACACCTATGCTGAATACATATTCTTACTTATCGTTTATATTCAAATGTATGCGTGACCATATTAGCTTCTTAGCTTAGCCTGTGTGCCACCATTTTGTGTAACTCTCTGTGCCTGCGGGCTCTACTCGCTCATGCCCCTCCCGCAGGAATACAGAATTATACTAAGACAGCAGTTTTCGTTTCTCGGCTTACTGTGGTCGAAACTAGCAAGTTTCGTTATCAGTAATGTTCTCATGCCCAGAGACGCCGAAGCCTGGCTCCCTGGCCTTGAGCAGAGATAATAATGTATCCCTTGCAGGTGCAGATGCCTGCTGTATGAGAGCATTGTCCACTAACTTGAGGCTCGGTAACTTTCCACAAGGGGCGTACCCCATTTACTGTATTGCATTATAATGTATTGCTGTGATGCAGAGAGTCAGTCCTCTCGTTCGCACTCCTTGGAGTGAGGTCGGACAGGGCCCTCTCATATGAGTGTTGTTTGGCCTAATAAAGACTTTTGTTTATACTTCTCCACTGTCCGGCTGACTTCCTATAAGGTAATTATAGGTGAGTGCTGTAAGTCACTCCAGTGGATTTGAGCCACGCTTATCAATTGCATATATGTTTTTTTTTTACACTGCCTAAACTTACGAGTCATGCTCGAAAAGACAGTCAAATCCTACACCTAAAATGGGCACTGGTGAGCTAATCAGTCAGCTCTGACTCACAAGCCATGTGCAGTATTTAGAGCTATTTCCTCTGGAGTGCCTTGAACATTCTACGGGTTGGAATAAACATATGAGTCAAAGCAGACTCGCAAGTTGCAAGATGGTGGAAATAAAATGTCAAACCCTAATCCAGCCAATCACATATTGAAGAAAAAAAATGTGATTGGCAAGATTGCATCGAGAATAAAATGTCAGATATATACAAAAGAGTTAACCTGTTAAAGCCCAGGCTGCAACTTTTTAAAACATTTTTATATCTCAAAAACTATTGAACGGATGTAAACCAAACAAAACAAGCATTTGCAATGCAATAGGTCTCGCATTAGGAACGTTTGAGCTATTGGTATTGTAAATGACAATTTTTGTATGTATGTGTTGGTTTTGAAAATAGCGAAATTAATAGCTTTGTCATTTACAATGCCAATAGCTATAACTTTCGCACATGTCACACCTATAGCATTTAAAAGGAAGCACTTATAAACATAATACATGAATACATTCTTCTTTGGCGTAGCTCCAATTTATCAGTGTGATGCCCTATGCTTTTCGGGACAGTGTGTCCCTCCCTCAGGGGCCACTAAAAACACCATAAATAAATAAAAAAGAACGATTAATTAAATGACTCTAATTTACTTAATCACAGGCTACCAAGCATGTCTTATACTCGTGGGGAGAATTGCCAGAGTAAATGTTCATAGTACCACCACTGGAAAAACAAAACTACCACAACTTGCTTTTACTAGAACTCGCCACACCGAAGGCCCTGATAATGCAGTCATCATATGTGTAACAGGCTTTAGAAACTCATATATATAAATAACCAAGGCATCATGCAAAACACTGCAATATCCTTATTACTTCGTCTCAATACGTTTTCCACCTCCAAACGTGTTATCAATTCAAAATGGACCCTGGATAGTATATCTCTCGTGCACAAGATCACCTGTGCTTATACTACCCAAGCAGTGTTTAGCCTCTACTCAAGCTTCCCCGAGATAAGGTCTCAAAAAAGGTATTTACTACCATAAGTTCAAAGAAGTAAGTGCAACTTTTCAGAAGAGGCAAATTTGGTTTCGTAAATACTGCAATATAACAATAACCCATACTTTCAAGCCTCGATTCGTAATAAAGTGACCAATACAATATAGTAGTATAGTGACCCACACTATAGTACCTTCAATCGAAATACTCGCCAAGACAGCATCTGTGTAATAAATGAATAACATTATGAACATTTGTGTATGCACGATCATCTGTGTCCGCCATTCAAGCTGTGATGACATCACAAACTTACCAAGTTTTTCAACCGAGGTCTCCCGAAAGTACGCTCTACCGGTTCAAACGATCTATACTCCTCCACACATCTCTCTGCCCGTACTCACTCTTTTACATGTGACGAAAAGGTCAAGGGGCGGCTGGTTGACTACGCCCACTGTGTGCGCTTGTGAATATGGCTGAACATATGGTGGTCATATTAACATGGTGCCGGAACCCGCACTTCGTTATACATATAGTAACAAATTGCGTCTACTACCTCCATGTACGATCGTAACATATTCACAATTATATCACTAACTCGTCACTCTAATTATTATTCATCAATCTATGATTGCCCGTCTTCGGGCATGGGTAATCAAAAAATAGTTATTACCACCATGAGTGCAACTGAGATACCGTAACACCGCTACACCCCGATGATTTAGGATTCATAGATGCATGAATAACCCGATTCATCATGCATACATAGTTCGTATCTCATAAAAGGCCTGTATCGCTGAAAGATGAAATACTAAAAAATCCCAAAGTCAGTGTAAAAAGTACACATTCTCAACACCCATCCGGAGTAATATAACCTATGTGTTCTATTTGGTTATAGGTAATGTTCCCATGTAGGACATCTTTCAAGCTCAGAATATATTGAAAATAGTATACATGATATTGTGGGCATTCACCTGTAGAATCTCAACAAAATTTAGAGACAATTTCAACAAGAAGGAACTATAAAACTACCTACGCTTTTGTGGCTAGGCACATAAACATGGACCACAGGATAGGCGCGCTACAAAACCTAGCAACCGGAAGTTCGGCAGCGTGAAGCCGGTCGTGGGGCGGGACTTCCGCCTTCTGCGTGAAGCCCGCATCCACGGAGTGCCAGAGAGCAGCATTTGTGACGCGGGCGGGGCTCCCATGCCTGAGGGAGAGCCCCGCGGTGGCTGCCGAAGTCAGGAGTGGCGGCGATGCGGTGAGTAGGGCTTAGTTGTAAGGGGAGGCGGGGGTGTGTGTGTGTGTGTGTGTGTGTGTGTGTGTGTGCGCGCGCGCAGGGGGGGGTTGGGGGCTGCGGCGGGTGTATGCTTGCGTGTCTGTGTCTGTATGTGTGTGTGCAGGGGGTTGGGGGGGGGCATCAGAGTGTATATGTGCGCGCGCGCCTGTGTGTGTGCAGGGGGTGGGGGCTGGCTGTGTGTGTGCGCCGTATTTGCATGCAAGCCAAGCGAAAGCAGGGGCTGTGTGTGCGTGTCTGCGCAAGCGAGTCTGAGAGGCGCGCTCCCGCGGTGAAAACTGGAAAGGAAAAGCGCGTGGCACATTCGTGTCCACCTTCCCAGATACGGGCAACAAAAGGTCTTGAGCAGACTACGCTGCTTGACCTAAAAAAGACTGCAGTCTACAGAACCACAAGAATAGGGTTGTGAACGGAAACTGATCGCACCTCTTTCGTCATGTGCAATTAAGTGAATGATGGATTCATTTTGTACTTCTCAGGGTGCTGCTTTGTACATTTGCATCCTACTACCCAAAAACCCACTGAAGCAAAGGCTTTCGTGTTACATGGAAAAACTAGAGACCAATGCACTGCTGCAAATAGTCTATAAAAAGTTAAATATACAAATTTGAGATAAAGTCCTTATGCTCCGCAGAAATGTTCCACACAACAGACTCCAATGTTGTTCAGATGATGTTTAAATATTTTACTCAGATGGTCCAAGCAAGAGCCGACACGTGTTTAGTCAAAACAGTGACTTTTTCAAGGCTAAAGCGTCAAAGTAACAGTCGCTCGTATAAAAGGCGATCCAGAAGATCCAGGGGCATGAACCAGAGTTGAGAGGTCCTATTACGAGGGACAGGGCCTTTAAGAACTGGTATAGCCTGAGGCAGAAGTACTGTTAGGCTATGCAAACATTCCACCCACTCGAGGGTTGAATCTTCGGAATTAAAAAAGGAGAAACAAAAAGACTAACTTTGGAATGTTGGAGCAGACGGCTTATACAATCCTTTATTACCCTTTAGCCACTTCATTGCCTTTAATGGAGCTTCCAGCATTCCAGTGTTCTAAAACAGAATGCTTTATATTTCAAACCCCTAGAATTAAAATCCAAGGGCTAGATGGAAGAAAAATGTTGGAGTTCACAAACGGCTTGATTCGCAGAATTGGGCAAATTGTGAACCCAAAAATGCATTTTCTGATGTACAAAGCGAGTAAGTATCCGGTTACCGAATCGCAATTTGAGTTTGCGAACCAGTACTTGGAAGTGGCGTGTTTGCGGTGTCCCTTCCAAATACTGATTTGCATTTGTATGTACAAATGTTTCGCAACAGAAAGGCAGTCGCAAAACATCCACACTTTACCGCCAACTCAAAGTTGGTGGTAACCCATTCGTAAATGGGAAAGGGTCCCCAAGGGACCTCTTTTCCATCATGGTGCCATAAAGACTCCACCATCTTTTTATAACTTCCCCAGCATTCTAAGTATCTAAGTAAGGTAAGGCAAGGCCTGTCAAACTGAATAGTTGGATTTACTATTCAAACTGTTTTTAAGGTGTAGGAAATATCAATAGTGATTGGGGTCAAGTTAGAATTTCTAACACAGTTCCTCAAAAGTTCTTAAAGAGACATCAAGTATTTTATACATATGATCCCTGCTTGTAACCACGCTGGCCAGTTAAATGTAAGACCTTAAATATGCAACACTCAATTGTTCCAGATAGGGGCTTGTAGATTGTGGAATCCATTTTGATTAAAGGTTTTGCGAGTGTCTGACCATATTTTCAAAGAGCTTTTTATTATTGGATTTTCTTCACTCCTTTTTCGCTTGGCATTTATATATTGCTTGTGGCCACATACACTTTCATGTAAATTATTTTCCAATATGACCCACTCTGGGGGTTCTCCATTTGAGGCTGTGATAGGCCAGTTGTGAAAGGTGTTGCGCCGCATGACAAAGTTGGTATTTGGCATGGGTAATCCCCCAGAAGTTGTAGTACAGGCATTGCAGGTCTTAGTTTTTATCTTGATGCCAAATATAGTCTTTGATCTGGCAAACAATATTTCTTAGTATAGAGTGAGGGACAATCTAAATCATGATAAATACGTAATTAAAAAGCAATTCTAAAACGTTCTTGATCGTTTGTATTCGGTTCCATAAAGACAGTTGCAGTTTGTCCCATTGTACAACATATCTTTGTAGTTATTCTTTCAAGATTTTCAGGTTGTCGGTCACCATGGTGTAAATATTGCCACCCCTAATATCCCTAATTATTTAATTTTAGCTAGATCCCAATTGAAAAGTTGTCTCGAATGGCTTGACCTATTGGGTGTGTTGTAATCAGCATCATCTTGACTTTAGTCAAGTTAATTTTGTTGCCAGAATACTGTGAAAAATCATAAATTATCATTATTAGAGCAGGCATAGAGCCAGCAGCTGGGGCTGCGGTCATCAACAGATCATCTGCATATAAGAGCAGCCTAGGATTACCTGCTGACATAAAAAGACATTTGATTTCTTCAGAGCGATTAATGGTGATGGCAAAGGCCTCTAGCACCAACAGAAAGAGCAGGGCTGACAACGGACACCCCATCTCATGCCTCTCCTAATCACAGTTTTTTTCAGGCAGTATAATATTGCAGTTTATTATAGCAGTAGAAGCTTGGTACAACTATTTTGTCAGAGGAATAATGTTCAGCACTAGATCTATTCTTGACATTGAGTCATAACAATTGGATGTAAAATGAGAATGAAAATTACCAAAACCCAGGGCACAAGTCGGGGGTACATGCGGGTGGACGGCGTCCACCTGCTATTTTCGCAGGGTTGACGCCGTCCACCCTGCCAAGAAGTTGGGCCCCATTGAAACATATGCTGATTTTGTCCTTATGTAATGTGCAAACAGCGGGACACTTTCAGCAGTGCCTGCGCGTTGTTGTCTGCTTTCGATCCGCAACAACATACAGGCAGGAAGGGGCTTTCTCAGTTCAGACTCCTGCTGGGCCCATAACAAAGGCCGAATAGGAGTGGTCATTAGGCCTCCTTTTGTTGGAGTCTCCTCGCTGGTAGCAGTCGGGAGCCTCACACCTAGATGCAAATACAGAAGAGGGGTAACAAAGGCTCACACCTTGAAGGCACTTCACAAAAAACTTGAGAGTCAGCTTTTCACTTAGTTCAGTCCCCGTTTACAAGATATGCATTCTCTGTAAGAATGTCTGATGTGTTGGTCTTTTCCTGCATTTACACAAAATAGATGTAATTTATATAGTGCTCACTAACCCGGAGGAGGCGTTGAAATAGTTTAAGTAGCACTATTCTTTCTTTTGAAGAGCTATGGCTAGAGAACGTTTACGCAGACAAGAGGAATAATTGTTTTATGAGTAACTTACAAAAGTGGGAATCTTCTGCCTAAATCAGGAGGGCTTCCCTATATACTCGAAATATGCTCCAATGTACTCATGATAGACCTACTAAACATATGTGAGGGCTTAAGATCTTATGTCACTTCTTATGATGCCACTTCCTGTGGTCACATGCCGTGATGTCATACGCTGTGATACCACCTGCATTCTGATTAAATAGGTTAGTCCGCCCCACTTCTTTTTTAGGTCGAGGACCGTAGGCTGCGCTTGCGCTGTTCGGTCTGAAGATTTAATGTTTTTTAGTTAGGGGGCTTGAACCCGCCCCTCTTCTCCATTGGCTGGCCTCGTAAATGCTGGCCAGCCATTGGAGGAGAGGGGCGTCACTCCCTTTCAGCCCAGTCATTTTCGGATTCGGGGGCGTGTTTTTTGCGTTCTTTCTTACCGCCGCGTCATCCGTCACTCAACAAAAATCACGTCCCCGATTCCAAAAATGTCGGAGCTTTGCGGCAGCCATTTCTGCCCGTCCGGCCCTTGCATCCATCCGCTTGCTTCGTTGGCCATTCTCCCCAGAAGAACTTTAAGCTCCAAGATAACTTCATTTTAAGTTAAATTTGAATAGTAGTTTTCACACTTATGCGACCTACAGGCATTTTTCCACTGGTTGAATCACAATTAGGTTTTGCACAGTGTCACAAATGAAACATGGAATGTCACACAAACAATGGCAAAGTCGCACATAAGCAATCTGAAACATGGCAACTATGAGAATATGTGATTTGCCTACAATCACAGGACGCTGTGCCGACGCCAAGACGCAAGTCTGGTTTCCCAGTTCCAAAATCGGCAGCTTTGTTCGTACGTCCACATCCTCTCCAGAAATCTGCATGGGTATTAAAACACACCAATCATGGTCCACATGGACCCTTAAAACTCCGGTCCCTGGTGCCACTGCACCTAGCTACGCCCCAGTGGTGAGGCCGTCAAGCTACGTAACATAACAATCTGTCACGTCAGAAAGCTGTACATAGTTTAAGAATCAAAGCACATCTGCGCGCCGATATGCTGCGCGGGGAGGTGTCCTGATCAGAACGCCAGTGTTTCCTGCCTCGATTACTTTGGGCCGCTATATGCAGATATTCTCGCGAGGGTTCGGAGGGGCGTTTCGAAGCCCGCACTGAATGGGAGCTTGGTGCGGGAGCGACCGCCGAGGAGCTATCCTAGCATGAGACATCTGCAGTTAAGCAGCAGACGTTCACCAGAGCCTGCCGCTGCGTCTGCTGCCTTAATCGCACTCATTTGACGGCTCTCCCTAGTGTAATGCAGCGGCCGCGTATCAGATCCCTGCAGACGCTGGAAGCTGAAGGCAAGAAAAGCTTTGACATTCTGTCAGGGGGATGACAGGACAAAATGGTCCGCTATAAACAACGGTTTGAGCCGGGTAATTTGATGCATCGAGTTTCCTAAACTTCTCCAGATGCCGAACTCGGCTTGGGATGCGAGATAAGGGCAGGGCATTTATTCTGTGAATGGAACGCAGCCTTGTGTAGCCAAGGAAAGGGAGCCATCTCTATGCAAATGCGGGGCATAATCTACTCTAGAACCTGCTGTTTCCTTCCCGTTCCCATGGCAGGCCTGGCCTATAGGGCACTCTGGGAGGGCTGGACTGACAGGTCAGTGTGTGGCTGTTTGGGAGCGTGTTTTACGGTCTGGTAGGTCCGTTTTCACTCTCGATTTCCATGATATTACCACAGACCTTGCTTGTAGCAAGCACCGATATATAAAGCCCCCTTGCCTTGTAAAACACCTATACATGTCTTCGCTAGTTAAAAACTACCCACGTTCAATATTGCCGCGATTTGCAAATGTGGGCCACTTTTTTTAAACAATCTGATTCGCTAATGGTGGTGTGTGGGGAAGGGGGGCACTTTTATTCTGTCCGACTTGCCCGTTCCCCCAACAGTTCTGAGCTGTCAACATTACATTGTAACATATCTGCATCACCTTGACAATTGACAGAATTAGAAATGCTAATTCAGTGCAGGTATAACATCAAATCACCTTTACTCCTTCCCTGCAAACAATGCCAAACAGCATCAGAAAACAGGGAGGTTATTACAATCTGCAAGACAGTCACACACATTTTAAGAATAATGATGTTTGCCCTAAGTGGCTAAAGATATGCCTAGATGTGGGTCCCATGCTCACTTTGCCACTGGATTTAAACTAGCCTCGCTGATGACGGGGTGAGACCCCGAAAATGGTCCCAAGATGCTAGTTTCTGATCAAGGGAGGACCTTGCCTAGCAGTTAAGGGTGGACTGTTCCCATAAGGAGCAGAGTCAAGACTGATTTGCATATGACTAGGTCCAAACTGGTGTGGCATAGTGAGCAACAGAACAGTGGGTTAAACCCAGATCTCTTGACTGGCTGTGCTTGCTCCCCTGCCCCCTGGCTGTGTTTGCTCCCATGCCCCGTTGCTGTGCTTGCTCTCCAGCTCCCTGGCTGTGCTTGCTCCCCTGTCCCCTGGTTGTGCTTGCTCCCCTGCCCCCTGGTTGTGCTTGCTCCCCTGCCCCCTGGTTGTGCTTGCTCCCCTGCCCCCTGGTTGTGCTTGCTCTCCTGCCCCCTGGTTCGTTGTGCTTGCTCTCCTGCCCCCTGGTTCGTTGTGCTTGCTCTCCTGCCCCCTCATTGCTTGTGCTTGGTCTTCTGCCCCTGCTCCCTCGTTGCTTGTGCTTGCTCTCCTGCCCCTGCCCCCTCGTTGCTTGTGCTTGCTCTCCTGCCCTTGCCCCCTAGTTCGTTGTGCTTGTTATACTGCCCCCTGTGTGTGGGTGCTAATGCAATATGTCTTGCATATGCAAACGATTAAGCTATTGGCAATGGAAATGACAAAGCCATTTATTTATGATTTAAAAAAAAAAAAATGTCATGAGCAATGCTATAGCTCTACCTTTACATTGTAAATGCTTGGTTAGGACTTGTGCACTGCCAAAACCTGTGAATAAATGCAAATATGCATCCAATCTAGCTTGCTGTTTTGATTTAGCGTAGTCAGTCACAATAACTATTTAAACTGGGGGCCTAATACCTCAATAAGCCTGCGAGTGCTTGGAGCTGCTACAAACAAAGAAACAAAAAAAGGGAAAGAAGAGGAAAAGGATGAAAGTAAAGGAGCGGGAAGGAGAAATTGAGCAAATACTTAGATTCCCATCAATTGTCAGTGTGATCAGTCTTATCATTTGGTGATCTAGACTAAAGGATGGTAGGTCCCTTGATCATCGGGACAACCTCCCCAAAGATAAGAGTTCGCTCAATAGAAACCAGGATAAAGAGCAGGGAGACAAATTATGCACCCTTCAATTCCAATGACCACTTGGGAAAAGCAGTGCAACAGAAAACAAAAGTGAGTGATATTAAAATAGAGTGATGAGGAGAAAAGCAGAAATGTTATTAGGAATACCACCTCATCCCCTAGATTAAAAATGGAACAGTGCAATAAGCAGTATTAACAAATAACTGCCAGTTCTTTAAGGCCAACATGTTTCAGCCATTGGGGTAGAAGTCTCCCAGGCTTTCGCCAGGACCTCTGTTCTTTAAATTTGCTACTGCATGAAAAAGTGAAAAGATAAAATAATTAGGATTATAAACCGTTGGAATTAATACAACCTGTTTATACAATTCCTCCGCTTCAAGGGATGCAATTAGCATCTAAAAAACATTCAAACACAATCCTAATCAGTCCACTATTACAACTGTCTAATGTAGCTCGCTGTATACGGCAAAAACCATCATAGTGTGACATGTATCCACGCAGTAAAAAAATTTATTATTATTTTCTCACCCGTTTTGATCGGGGACTGGACCTCACCTCACCTGGTCCGCGCTCAGGAATACGAGGTCCCGCTCTAAAGGAGAGTGCAACCAGGCGAGAAGAGAAGTATATATATGTTTTGCAGGTCAACCTTACAAACATTCCACTATGTGATTCTCCCCACCTTAAATATTGCACTCTTCTAGTAAAAATCTACAGCAATCAGTAAGAATATGGTAAACAGAATCCTCCTTCTAGCATCAATGCTCATTATTCTTCTGGACACATTCACTACTCGACCCACTTCAATATTCAAAATAAAAAATAAGGGGGGGGGGGGGGTGAGTGAGTTTTGGTGAAAATCCTGTCCTAGTCCATGGTTTATATAATAAACCCACTCAACTATTCTGTTCCTATATGCATTTATCAAAAGCTCTTTACTGCCTCAATGCTTGGCTGTGCGTTTACAGAGCATAATAGGGAGAATAGCAAACAACAAACACCACTACCCAAAAAGGTGGGTCATTTGTCATCATATCGGTAAAACAGTAAAACAGTTCTTCAGATCTTCATACTGACGAGAACTAACTGCGGACGCCTACGTGTCTGTCGGTGTCGAGGGGGAGGTAACAACCGGACTAGGCGGCTTGTATTCAAACCTAAAACTCTATGGCTCCCACGTGTGTTACTGATTAACTCGTCCCTTCGCTGCTAACAAGCACCCGGACCTCAAACAAATGAAGTTATTCATGATGGTCGCATTTCTAAGGTATCACCACTGTCACGTCAGCCTCAGTGGAGAATAGTCACACTGTACACAATTGATGTCTAAGTGTAATTTAAGAAGTACTTACGGAAGCGCAAATCAGTCCCTTTCAGTCCGGCGCCTGCACTTGATATGTTACACTCGGGCGGCGCCAAACGAACTACAACCTGACGTCACAAAGGCGACGTATGTAGTGCCCAATCGATCGTCTCCAAAATGTTTCTGCTATTGTGTAAACCTCAGTGAATCTATCCATATTCTACATAATTAATGTTAAAGCATGTCTTTGAAAGTGCTTATAAAGGCGAGATTCAGTTACTTACATTCTGGCATAGGCACTGGACGGTTTACATTAATGCGGCATCGCGCGAACTACAGACTGACGTCAGAGAGGCGGAGCCTGTAGTTCGCAATCGATAGTGACAAGTATCACCGAAAGCTACTTCAAAAGTGCTGTCTTATGCACCAAAATACTCGGTGTGCACCGTAAAGAGTATGTGAAGTCTTAAATACTTTGCTGGAGCCCCTTGAAATTTTGAACTAACAATTACCAGGAGGAATCCTCCACAGGCAGAGACCAATACGGATCCAGCCTTGTAGTAAACCTTATCACTCGGTCTTTACCCAGAGACTAAGAACTGGTCCTTAACAGGGGTCTCGGGTTTGTTCTGACCTTTGCGGGTGATGAATTCCAAATACAGTGTGAGCTGGCTCCGTTTTTTCGGACATTACGACTCCACTACTTTTTTAAAGACAGACAAGAGTTAGAAATTGATCAGGGTGACAAACACTGGTCTGAGGAAAAAGTTTACCTTTAATCCACCTGTACATACTGTACCAGCTCAGGTGCTGACGTTTGAAAAGTCGGTTAGAGAGGATGTACTCAAACTGCATGAGAGTCATCATAACCATTACAGAAATCTCCCAGGGCGCGAACAATTAGCTCTACACGCCCTATCCAAGGATCAGGGAATTACGATTAAGCCAGCCGATAAGGGCGGTTCACTTGTGATTCTAGACACCGAAGACTATAGAAAAGAATGCCTTCGACAATTGGGTGACAGAAGTTCTTATCTACCTCGGTCTGAAGACCTGACTGAACTACTAAGAAAGACCATCACGTGTGTGAGAAGTTGGCCCGATATGCAACGTTCGCTATTCTAGCGACCGCTATGTATCGTTCCAACGACCCTTATGGTGTTTGGTTGTAAGTCAACCTATAGACCAGCTATCCTAGTAGCGTGGATACGAGCAGTCTAAGGCTAAAGACTCGAGAGGGCGTGTTAAGCCAGCTGTTATACCACATATACCCCTTGAACACCCAGTGAAAGGACACCACACAAGTGTTATGAAAATAAACCGTATATTTATTAAGAATCACAACAGCCCTGTACTCTTTACGAGGACAGGGTACTAAGCACAAACCAAATCTCTTAGGAAAATACTTCAAGTGCACAATTAAAACAAGTGTCCGAAGACACGGAAAGTTTAGTGGTCTCGGGCGGACCCGATAAGGCAAGTCGGAAGCGAGGGACTCAGGACCCTAGAGTAAGGAGGCTATGCAGGCACCGAAATGCCGAAGTTACCTAGCCACGAGGGCTGCGGCTGCACAAGTCTTACAGGCGTCGGGGGTCTTCGCTGACGAGCCAGGAGCCGGAAGAAAAGGAGTTGCTGGCCGGCGACCAGTGATGAATAGTTCGTAGAGATCCAAGCCTGGATCAGAGATCGTTGATACCTGAAAGCAGAGGGGACCAAGTTCGTACTACTAGCCAGTAGTCAGAGGGTACCAGGAGGGCACCGGTTGGCCGTCACCTCGACTAGGTGAGTGGGCGACGCTAGGCTCTGCAGTCTCACGGACCGGGAGGCGTTGTCGGCGACCAGGATGGAGGTGCGAGCTGTCCCACGAAGGATGATGCTGTCGGCGTTGCTGGGCCCAGGATTGGGGCAACAAGCCTTGGCAGATCTCAGGGCCACGTGGTGGGCCTAAGATGGCGTCTTGAGTGGACCAGGAGGGTCCGGGATGCTTCTCGCAAAGATGGAAGCAAGGGCTAGTCTGGAGCAACCAGACCAGCAGTGTTGGTTGTCGGATGTCGTCCCAGGAGGGCACAAGCCAGCGGCTAGTGACCGGACAACGTGCTGAGCAGCGAGCAGAAGGGCCCCACGCAGATCGTGGAGATGCTGGGAGACTGCACTTCGGTGCTGGAGCGGCTCAGGGTCGGGGCTTCTCGGACCCCAGAGCACTCACCAGAGAATTGCTTCGATGGTCGTGCTGGTTAAGAGCGTGCAGGTTTTGATGATGGCCGGTCCCTCGAGGTCTCGTCGCACCCACAGATCACAGCTGAGCTGATGACGTGGGTAGAGGTCAGAGGTGCCAGGGAAGCCGGTTCTCGTCGAGCTGGGCCGTCGGATCCTTGAGGAAGGACTTGCAGCAAACCGCAGAGTTCTTAGATGGTGCCTGCGGATGCAGGGTGACTACTCCTTAGTCACAAGGGAGAAATCTTGAGAAGAGTCTCGAAGTCCTTTCGTAGAAAGTATTCTTGATTCAAAGATGATCTAATTTGGAAGGGTCCCCGCTCCGGCCTTTATTCTAAAGAAAGGGGTGGGTACATGACTAGGTCCTGCCCTAAGGGTGGGACCAGGAAGGGGGGTAGTTACACCCCTCTCCCCTGCCGGACTTTCCCCAGGCCAGGGCTGGTGCCCCTGGAACTGGTTCTAACCGGCAGATGCGTAGTGAGCACCGGGGTGCCACTCCGCAGTCACCTTCTCGCAAAAGCCCTACCTACCCAGAATACACAAACCCTGTCTGGGACGGTGCGAACACCGCCCTCGACAGGAAACCCTTTGTCCAAGCGCTCCTCGCTGGAAGGACTCCCAGCAGCAGGAGGTCAGACTCGTGTCTGTGGTGGCAGCATCCATTTTGTGGAGCTGAGGCTTTAGTTAACTTTAACCGGGGTTCACAGTTACGTACATGTCGTGTCCCTCTAGAAGGGCGGAATGCTAACCTCGTCGCCAGAATTGGTGAGGGGGCAGCATCCCGATTCGTATGACACCTTACTCGACATGTCTTGATAACGCGATACCGAAGTTACCGATATGGTACGCGTTATCATGGAACAGCCATTGGGTCTTGGTTCCGCAAGCTGCAACCGGGCTCGGCTCGGGCCAGAACACAGTTCACACGAGCCCACGCACTCTGCCTTCAGGATTGTTAAGGCCTGCCATAGGAGTGGCTGATAGGAACTCGGGTGTCCATTGTATGGTTAGATATAGAGCTACTATACCTAAAGCAAAGGGTGATTACACGACTTTGCCCCAGCTGTCATGCAGCCAGTTGTGTCAAATTTAGGAGGCCAGCCAGGGGTGGCATAATACATGCTGCAGTCCCTGGCGGCCCTGGGTACACCTATGCCCTGAGTTACAGGGTCTGATAAGGTGGCCCAGTACCAATTGGTAAATGCACCTAGGGTACATATCGTAATTTAGAAAGAGAACAGCCAGGCTGTGGGTCTGATTGGCAGGCCCACAGCCAGAGAAAGTCGTAAACCAGTGAAACAAAAGCAAAAAATCTGGGTGATCATAGGATTGCAGACCCTACTCTCCTACATGACCCCCCCCCCAAACGTCGGAACAATAAGCTAACCTTGACCAGGTGAGTCTTCTTGTTCTAAGTGGAAATATCTGGAGAGCCCATCGGCATTGCCATGATCAGTACCAGGTCTATGTTCCACTGTAAAGTCCATCCCCTGTAGGGAAATGGACCACCTAAGCAGTTTGGGGTTTTCACCCTTCATTTGATTTAGCCATAAGAGGGGCTTATGGTCGGTCTGAATCTTGAAGTGAGTGCCAAACAAGTATGGCCTCAGCTTCTTCAGGGCCCAAACCACAGCAAAGGCCTCCCTCTCAATAGCTGACCAATTCTTCTCTCTAGGGGTCAGCCTTCTGCTTATAAAAGCAATGGGCTGGTCTTGACCATCAAAATTCAGTTGAGAAAGAACAGCTCCCACACCCAACTCAGAAGCATCTGTTTGGACAATGAATGGTTTGGAGTAGTCCGGACTCTTAAGGATAGGCGCCGTGCACATGGCCTGCTTTAGGTCATCGAATGCTTTTTGACAGCTCGCTGTCCACTGAACCTTTTTTGGCATTTTCTTGCTTGTCAGTTCGTTTAATGGTGTCACGATGGAACCATAGTTCCTGACAAACTTCCGGTAATATCCAGTCAGGCCCAAGAAAGCTCGAACCTGAGTCTGGGTGGTTGGAGGAGCCCAGTCCCTGATTGACTGTATTTTGCTCTCCAGTGGCTGAACCTGGCCTCCACCTACAAGGTGGCCCAGGTATACAACCTGTGTCTGCCCTATCTGGCACTTGGTGGCCTTGATAGTGAGGCCTGCGGCTTGCAGAGCCTCTAACGCTTTCCGCAGGTGGACCAGGTGATCCTCCCAGGTGGAGCTAAAGACAGCAATATCGTCTAGATACGCCGCACAGAAGTCATCCAGCCCAGTAAGGACTTGATTCACCAACCTTTGGAAGGTGGCAGGTGCATTTTTCAGACCAAAGGGCATCACCACGAACTGATAATGCCCACCAGGGGTAGAAAATGCGGTCTTAGGCTTGGCGTCCTCAGCTAACCTGATTTGCCAATACCCAGCTGTCAGGTCAAACGTACTTAGGTAGTTGGCCGAAGCCAATCTATCGATAAGCTCGTCTGCCCTTGGTATTGGGTGGGCGTCAGTCTTAGTGACTGCATTGAGACCCCTGTAGTCTACGGAGAACCTCATCTCCTTCTTACCGCCCGGGGTGTGAGGTTTCGGCACTAGAACTACGGGACTAGCCCAAGGGCTATCCGAGGGCTCAATGACTCCCAGCTCCAACATTTTCTGCACTTCACTCTTGATGCAGTCTCTAACGTGATCAGGCTGCCTGTAGATTTTACTCTTGACGGGCAAGCTGTCCCCAGTGTCAACCTCATGGGTGCACCAATCGGTCTGACTGGGTGTTAGAGAGAACATATGTCTGAAAGACTGAAGAACCTGTTTACAGTCTTTCTGTTGATGTTCGGAGAGGCTGCCACAAAAGACAACACCATCTACCGATCCATCGTCAGGAATCTGAGTGAGCAGGTCGGGGAGAGGGTCACTCTCCTCTTCCTGTCCCTCATCTAGGGCCATGAGCAAACTCATGTCCTTCCTGTCGACATATGCCTTGAGCCTGTTGACATGAAGCACCCTGTGGGTGCTCCGGGGAGTTCCCAGGTCGACCAGGTAGGTGACCTCTCCCTTTTTCTCCAGGATGGTGTAGGGCCCGGACCATTTGTCCTTGAGTGCTGCTGGGGCCACTGGCTCCAACACCCACACCTTCTGTCCGGGCTGGTAAACAGTCAAGACAGCCTTTTGGTCATGCCAAGCTTTTTGGAGTTCTTGGCTGGCCTTAAGGTTTTCAGATGCCTTCTCCATGTATTCAGCCATCCGCGAGCGGAGGCCAAGCACATAGTCCACTATGTTGGCTGTAGGCTTTTTGAGAGGTCTCTCCCATCCTTCCTTCACCAAACACAGGGGTCCTCTCACAGGATGCCCGTACAAAAGTTCAAAAGGGCTGTAGCCAACCCCCTTCTGTGGGACTTCTCTGTAAGCGAATAAAAGGCAGGGGATCAGGACGTCCCATCTACGCCGAAGCTTTTCAGGTAGTCCATGAATCATCCCTTTTAGGGTCCTGTTGAATCTCTCAACAAGCCCATTGCATTGTGGATGATAGGGTGTAGTGAACTTGTAGTTGACACCACATTCCTTCCACATAGCAGTTAAGTAGCTCGACAGAAAGTTTGCACCTCTGTCGGAGACGACCTCCTTAGGGAAGCCCACTCTGGAGAACACTCCAACTAGGGCTCTTGCCACAACAGGCGCTGTAGTGGTCCTAAGGGGAATAGCTTCAGGATACCTGGTGGCATGATCCACTACCACCAGTATAAATTTGTGCCCTGATGCTGTTGGTGGTTCCATGGGACCGACGATGTCGATCCCCACCCGTTCAAAGGGCACCCCCACCACTGGCATTGGTATAAGGGGGGCCTTTGTCGTGCCACCTGACTTACCACTGGCTTGGCAAGTGACACAGGAGCGGCAAAACTCCTTGGTCTCTTCGTTCATATGAGGCCAGTGAAAGTGTGAGACAAGCCTGTCCCACGTCTTCGTCTGGCCTAAGTGACCTGCTAAGGGAATCTCGTGGGCCAAGGTAAGTAGGAAACCTCGCTGAGACAAGGGTACAACCAGCCTCCTGGTCATGCCAGGCTTGGGGTCTCTTGACTCAGTGTACAGGAGTCCATCTTCCCAGTATACCTTGTGGGTACCTGTGGCGTTCCCAGCAGCCTCAGCAGCAGCCTGCTGTCTGAGGGGTTCAAGAGAAGGGCAGTCTAACTGGTCCTTCCCCAGGTCTTCCCTTGAGGGTCCCCCTGAACCCAAGAATTCAACTTGATCAAGTTCGAACTCTCTAGGCTCAGTTTCCCTCAATTCCTGTAGGTCAGCCTCCTCTGAGACTTGATCCACGACCTGGGGCAAGGGGGAAGGCGCAGCCTTAACCCTACCGCTCTTTTTCTTGGGAGGTGTCTGGTCCGTTGTTCCAGGATCCAGCACCTGTTCAGTGGGGCATTTTCTGACCTGTGACCTGGTCACAGCGAACACATGTGCTGGCAAGCCTAACATTTCCATGTGAGTCCGGTGCTCCACTTCTGACCATTGTGATGACTCCAAATCATTGCCCAACAAACAATCCACTGGGAGGTCTGAACTAACTACAACCTTCTTTTGGCCAGTTACCCCTCCCCAGGAGAAAGCTACAATTGCCATACTGTGATTGGTAGTGACATTGCTTGCATTGGTCACCAGGAATTCTGTACCTGGCATGATCTGTCCAGGGTCCACAAAGTTAGGTGTCACCATGGTGACACTGGCACAAGTGTCCCTATAGGCCTGAGCCCTTTTTCCATTTATGAAAGGTGTCTGTCTGTATTTGCCCAAAGTATTGGGGCTTACGTCAGGGGACATATCCACATCCCCTGTACTGACAAGGACAGCCTGAGTGAGTGTACCAACTACGTTGTCACGCCCCTCAGAACCCAGGGTTAACCCTACTAAACCCTTGGGAGGTGCAATACCACTGCTGGCTGTACTAGGGGGCACAGGTGCCTTAGGGGCTGCAGTGGCAGGAGTCTGCCCTCCTCCTTTCTTGGTGCACTCACTAAACCAGTGAGATTTACTTTTGCAGTATTGGCACCACCTTTTAGATTGGCCTTCTTGATTCTTCTTTTTCTGGGAAGCCTGACCCCCCCCCTCTTTGGGTTGTTGGGGACCTGTCGAAGACTTCTGGTCAGTTTGTTCCCCCTTAGAATCTTTACCCTTCTGGTCTGCTTTCTTCTGACCACCTTGATTCTGGCCCTGGTTCTGTTTAACTCTTGTTCGAACCCATCTGTCTGCCTTCTTTCCCAATTCTTGGGGAGAGGTCAGATCCGAGTCGACAAGATGCTGATGCAACAACTGGTTCTGACAATTGTTTAAAATTTGTTCTCTCATCATCAAATTATACAATCCTTTGTAATCAGTAACCTTACTGCCCAGCAACCAGCCCTCAAAAGCCTTAGTGGCACAATCGACAAAGTCAGACCAATCTTGAGACTGCGTTTTCTGAGTATCCCGCAACAGCACCCTGTACTGCTCCGTGGTTAGGCCAAACCCTTCAACCAGTGTACTCTTCAAGACGTGGTAATTATTAGCATCCTCTACCCTTGTGGTGAGGAGTTTGTCTCTACCTTTACCTTCAAAGGGGAGCCACAAGATAGCTGCCCACTGACTCTGGGGAACACCCTGCACAGTGCAGGCTCTCTCCAAAGCAGTTATCCATTTGTGGATGTCGTCCCCTTGTTTAAAGGGGGGCACTATCTTACCAAGGTGTTTCGTATCAAAACTCCTTTCCCTATTGCTAGGTACAATGCTGCCACCAGTGGGGACTGCCCCACTTAACTGTTGCTCTCTAGCAAAGGCGAGCTTTTCTTTGGCCAGGGCAAGTTCTTCCCTTTCGATCCTCAGATTAGCTGCCCTTTCTTTAGCTTCGTACACTCTCCTCTGAGGGGACGTCATCCCTCTTTGAGAAGAGTTGTGAGAGCCATTGGTTTGAAGGGATCTGCCAGAGTCTCTGGACAGAGATCTGGCTCGTCCATTCCCAATGTTAAGCTGACCTGATAGTGGCCCCAGGGGTCCCCCAGTACACTGTCATGTTTGCTTAAGTTGGACCTGCTTAGTCTGCCGACTTCTACCTGTCCCTTATCTGCCTCATCCCCAGAGGGATCCTCATTCTCATCATCCTCTACATCTTCAGTCTCAGTTGAGAGGTGGATGAGGTCAGGATCGTCTCTGGTTCCCTCGAGGGGAGGCATGTCTCCTTCTGGATTAGAAGGGCTAAGAAGCTTCTCAGCCTTTCTGGCATCATAAGTCTCTAGGAGACCAATCAGAAAGGAGGTGGTGGGGTTAGCCCCTTGCTTAATCTTCCTAGAGTTACATACTTGTCGTAACTCGCGGAAGCTAAGCACAGTATATCTTGAAGGGATGACCTGTGGAGGGTCAACTGACACAAGGGGAGATTCAGAGTTTCCTCCTTTGTCCAACATACTGTTTCTAGTGTGGTGTGAGTGATGCACCTACCTACACTACGTGTTTACCTACTGATCCCTTGCTAAGAGTTGTAGCAAAGGTGTGCTAAGCCTTGAGGAGCTGCAACAGCTGGTTCAGTAGAACTCAGAGTATTCTAAGCTTAGTTATATGTACTAGCAGTACTTATGTGATCTTTCAACAAGATATTCTTAGGATACGTGTGGTAAAACAACAGCAAGCTCAAATCCCAACCGCTGCTCACCAATGTGAGAAGTTGGCCCGATATGCAACGTTCGCTATTCTAGCGACCGCTATGTATCGTTCCAACGACCCTTATGGTGTTTGGTTGTAAGTCAACCTATAGACCAGCTATCCTAGTAGCGTGGATACGAGCAGTCTAAGGCTAAAGACTCGAGAGGGCGTGTTAAGCCAGCTGTTATACCACATATACCCCTTGAACACCCAGTGAAAGGACACCACACAAGTGTTATGAAAATAAACCGTATATTTATTAAGAATCACAACAGCCCTGTACTCTTTACGAGGACAGGGTACTAAGCACAAACCAAATCTCTTAGGAAAATACTTCAAGTGCACAATTAAAACAAGTGTCCGAAGACACGGAAAGTTTAGTGGTCTCGGGCGGACCCGATAAGGCAAGTCGGAAGCGAGGGACTCAGGACCCTAGAGTAAGGAGGCTATGCAGGCACCGAAATGCCGAAGTTACCTAGCCACGAGGGCTGCGGCTGCACAAGTCTTACAGGCGTCGGGGGTCTTCGCTGACGAGCCAGGAGCCGGAAGAAAAGGAGTTGCTGGCCGGCGACCAGTGATGAATAGTTCGTAGAGATCCAAGCCTGGATCAGAGATCGTTGATACCTGAAAGCAGAGGGGACCAAGTTCGTACTACTAGCCAGTAGTCAGAGGGTACCAGGAGGGCACCGGTTGGCCGTCACCTCGACTAGGTGAGTGGGCGACGCTAGGCTCTGCAGTCTCACGGACCGGGAGGCGTTGTCGGCGACCAGGATGGAGGTGCGAGCTGTCCCACGAAGGATGATGCTGTCGGCGTCGCTGGGCCCAGGATTGGGGCAACAAGCCTTGGCAGATCTCAGGGCCACGTGGTGGGCCTAAGATGGCGTCTTGAGTGGACCAGGAGGGTCCGGGATGCTTCTCGCAAAGATGGAAGCAAGGGCTAGTCTGGAGCAACCAGACCAGCAGTGTTGGTTGTCGGATGTCGTCCCAGGAGGGCACAAGCCAGCGGCTAGTGACCGGACAACGTGCTGAGCAGCGAGCAGAAGGGCCCCACGCAGATCGTGGAGATGCTGGGAGACTGCACTTCGGTGCTGGAGCGGCTCAGGGTCGGGGCTTCTCGGACCCCAGAGCACTCACCAGAGAATTGCTTCGATGGTCGTGCTGGTTAAGAGCGTGCAGGTTTTGATGATGGCCGGTCCCTCGAGGTCTCGTCGCACCCACAGATCACAGCTGAGCTGATGACGTGGGTAGAGGTCAGAGGTGCCAGGGAAGCCGGTTCTCGTCGAGCTGGGCCGTCGGATCCTTGAGGAAGGACTTGCAGCAAACCGCAGAGTTCTTAGATGGTGCCTGCGGATGCAGGGTGACTACTCCTTAGTCACAAGGGAGAAATCTTGAGAAGAGTCTCGAAGTCCTTTCGTAGAAAGTATTCTTGATTCAAAGATGATCTAATTTGGAAGGGTCCCCGCTCCGGCCTTTATTCTAAAGAAAGGGGTGGGTACATGACTAGGTCCTGCCCTAAGGGTGGGACCAGGAAGGGGGGTAGTTACACCCCTCTCCCCTGCCGGACTTTCCCCAGGCCAGGGCTGGTGCCCCTGGAACTGGTTCTAACCGGCAGATGCGTAGTGAGCACCGGGGTGCCACTCCGCAGTCACCTTCTTGCAAAAGCCCTACCTACCCAGAATACACAAACCCTGTCTGGGACGGTGCGAACACCGCCCTCGACAGGAAACCCTTTGTCCAAGCGCTCCTCGCTGGAAGGACTCCCAGCAGCAGGAGGTCAGACTCGTGTCTGTGGTGGCAGCATCCATTTTGTGGAGCTGAGGCTTTAGTTAACTTTAACCGGGGTTCACAGTTACGTACATGTCGTGTCCCTCTAGAAGGGCGGAATGCTAACCTCGTCGCCAGAATTGGTGAGGGGGCAGCATCCCGATTCGTATGACACCTTACTCGACATGTCTTGATAACGCGATACCGAAGTTACCGATATGGTACGCGTTATCATGGAACAGCCATTGGGTCTTGGTTCCGCAAGCTGCAACCGGGCTCGGCTCGGGCCAGAACACAGTTCACACGAGCCCACGCACTCTGCCTTCAGGATTGTTAAGGCCTGCCATAGGAGTGGCTGATAGGAACTCGGGTGTCCATTGTATGGTTAGATATAGAGCTACTATACCTAAAGCAAAGGGTGATTACACGACTTTGCCCCAGCTGTCATGCAGCCAGTTGTGTCAAATTTAGGAGGCCAGCCAGGGGTGGCATAATACATGCTGCAGTCCCTGGCGGCCCTGGGTACACCTATGCCCTGAGTTACAGGGTCTGATAAGGTGGCCCAGTACCAATTGGTAAATGCACCTAGGGTACATATCGTAATTTAGAAAGAGAACAGCCAGGCTGTGGGTCTGATTGGCAGGCCCACAGCCAGAGAAAGTCGTAAACCAGTGAAACAAAAGCAAAAAATCTGGGTGATCATAGGATTGCAGACCCTACTCTCCTACAACGTGTATGGTAAATGAGGCTTTAAATGAGGGATGGGTGACAGCTCTTGAAGCCCAGTTTTTACAGACCAAACACCCCACCATGCCATATTTTTACATCTTGCAAAAGGTGCACAAACCCCAAAGACCACCACCTGGGAGGCCTATCATTTCTGGCCAAGGCTCCGTTCTAGAGCCCCTATCGACTTTTGTCGATCACTTCTTGCACCTCATTGTGCATAAGATGCCAACGTATCGGCAAGATACGAAAGATGTGCTCCTTATAATACTGGAGATCAAATACGACATTGAAAGAGACTTTTTAGTCTCTTTCGATGTCGAGTCCCTCTATACCTCCATCCTACAAGATGAGACTTTGGAGACAGTATTATCTATCTTGGAAGGAGCAGATCTTGACTCAATTACCACTGTGCATTTTATTATGGCACTAGCTCATCTGGCGATGAAAGATAACTTCTTTAGATATGAGGATACCATCTATTTACAAATCTCGGTGACTAGTATGAGAAGTGTCTTTGCGCCAAGTTTAGCGAACCTATATGCGCACACTTTTGAGAAAGAGCATGTGCTGACCCCAGATAATCCTTTCTTCACATCTATCAGGTTTTGGAAGCAATATATAGATGATGTGATGGTGGTGTGGCGAGGCAACCACAACTCTATACTTCGCTTCCACCAGTGGTTAAACACTAGGAACCAATTTTTTCAACATCAGCTGGCTTAGAGACTGAATTATATCGAAAGCCGATGGCACGGAACTCCTTACTACAATATTAGAGCCAGCATCCTAAAGCTTTGAGGGACAATCTGCCCTATGGGCAATTTCTTTGGGTACGAAGGAATTGCTCGACAGAGTACTTTTAAATTTCATGCTGAGGTCCTGACTGATCAATAACTGGCTCAACATTACCCAAGGAAATTGGTAAAACGCTCATTAAAGCGGGCAAGAAACAACCACCGTGCAGCCCTTTTGGAACCTCCAGTCATGAAACCAGCACTCGATCGTTTGGCATTTGTAAGCATCTTCTGTACTAAGGCCAATAACATCCAGAGGGTTATTCGAAAACACTGGCGGATACTGAACGTTTGCAATGGGAAAATTGCTCCAATCATTATTTGCTTTCAAAAGATCAGGAAGCATACACGATCGACTGGTACACACATGTCCCCATTCGACACCTAAGGAACCATTGGGGACCTTGTGGGGTTTACCGGCTGTGATTGGACATCATCCTTGTGGGGCGTGTTCTGTTTGTCCTCAAACTAAACATTCCACTTCCATAGATATAGGGACTGAACACCCTTGGGTCCAAAATACTTTCACGAATTGCAACAGTGAAAATTTGATTTATCTGCTGACCTGTCCTTGCCAGGTTCAATATGTCGGGATGACAACCCGCAAGGTGAAATTGCGCATGCTTGAACATAAAAGCTCTTTTAGATGCAAAAAGACTATAACCAAACTCATGCGTAATTTCTTAGAGAAAAATCACGATGCAGAAGACTTTCGATGGACCGTCCTGGACAAACCATACATAGGGTATGTATGGTTTCTCCAGGACGGTCCATCGAAAGTCTTCTGCGTCGTGATTTTTTTCAGTAATGTTTCCAATTACCTGTTTATCAAAGAGCAGAAATGGGTGCTTAGATTACACAGCGATGATAAGGATCTTAATGATGATATACCGTGGATAAGCTTGTAAGGTCCCACTAATCCAAAAGGGTTCAGTGTCACGATATTTCCTGGGTATAGCTCCTGTGTGATTGGGTATAGAGCAGATAAGCTGTGTGTGGTAGAGATATGCCTAATAGTTTTAGATCAGTAACATTCAACCTAAGGGAAGTGGGAACAATGACATCTAGTAATACAATCCACCTAGTGATAAACACGAATAATTATGTATGAATGTGCCAGTAAAATGTAAGTTCAACATTTCAAGGGACTCCAGCAAAGTATTTAAGACTTAACATACTATTTACGGTGCACACCGAGTATTTTGGTGCATAAGACAGTACTTTTGGGTCCGCCTCTCTGACGTCAGTCTGTAGTTCGCGCGATGCCGCATTAATGTAAACAGTCCAGTGCCTATGCCAGAATGTAAGTAACTGAATCTCGCATTTATAAGCACTTTCAAAGACCTGCTTTAACATGCATAATATGGCTAGATTCACTGAGGTTTACACAATAGCAGAAGCATTTTGGAGACGATTGATTGAGCGCTACATACGTCGCCTTTGTGACGTCAGGTTGTAGTTCGTTTGGCGCCCCCGAGTGTAACATATCGAGTGCAGGCGCCGGACTCAAAGGTACTGATTTGCGCTTCCGTAAGTACTTCTTAAATTACACTTAGACATCAATTGTGTACAGTGTGACTATTCTCCACTGAGGTTGACGTGACAGTGGTGGTACCTTTGACATGCGACCATCATGAATAACTTAATTTGTTCCAGGTCCGGGTGCTTGTTAGCAGCGGGGGCACAATAAAGTTTTGTTTAAACATGGAGGCATAGGTTCTGCCAACTCGTGCTTCTGGTATCAGCTAAATCGACAGGGACGAGGTAATCAGTAAAACACGTGGGAGCCATAGAGTTCTAGGTTTGAATACAAGCCGCCTAGTCCGGTCGTTACCTCCCCCTCGACTCAGACAAAGCCGGAGGCACCAACGGACAGGTAGGCGTCCGCAGTTAGTTCTCGTCAGTATGGAGTTCTGAAGAACTGTTTTACTGTTTTACCGATATGATGACAAACGCCCCACCTTTCTGGGTAGCGGCGTTTTTTGTTTGCTATTCTTCCTATTATGCTCTGTAAACGCACAGCCAAGCATTGAGGCAGCAAAGAGCTTTTGATAAATTGATATAGGAAGAGAATATTTGAGTGGGTTTCTTATATAAACCATGGACTAGAACAGGATTTTCACCAACAAACCCCCCCCCTTTTTTTACTTTGAATATTGAAGTGGGTAGAGTGGTGAATGTGTCCAGAAGAATAATGAGCATTGATGCTAGAAGGAGGATTCTGTTTACCATATTCTTACTGATTGCTGTAGATGTTTACTAGAAGAGTGCAATATTTAAGATGGGGGAGAATCACATAGTGGAATGTTTGCAAGGGATAGATAGATAGATAGATAGATAGATAGATAGATAGATAGATAGATAGATAGATAGATAGATAGATAGATAGATAGATAGATAGATAGATAGATAGATAGATAGATAGATAGATAGATAGATAGATAGATAGATAGATAGATAGATAGATAGATAGATAGATAGATAGATAGATAGATAGATATACAGGTCAACCTTGCAAGAATCACATAGTAGAATGTTATATCCATTTGTTTGTAACCTCTTTCAAGGAAACGATTTCTTGTGTCTTTGAATTTCTTTTCCATTTCTTGTTCCGTTGAACAATTTCTCTTCATATGGAGAAATTCGCCGTATGGTATACTTTTCACCAATTTTTGGGGGTGAAAGCTCAGTCCGTGAAGGATACTGTATGATGTAGATTGAAGTTTACATATAACATCAGTCCAAAAGAAATAGAATTCTTGGATATCAAAGTTTTTGTACAGAATGACAAAATTGAAACAACCACCCACAGGAAAAAGACTGCAACAATAACCAAAGGGGAAGATAAAGCAAAATTAAAAACAAGATTGGAAACTCTGAACAAGGAAAAAATATCTACTGAATCAGAAAACATTGAACAGCCAACTACAAGCAATCGAACAAAAGACAAGGAAGAACGACCAAGGATGATTGCTACGTACAACAAAGAGAGTTATAAAATTCAAAAAATTCTCGCAAAATATTGGCATGTTTTAATGAAAGATCCGGATATAGGCACAGACATTGGAACTGGCCCTTTAATTTCGTATCGGAGAGCGCCAAATCTCTCGGACGATTTGCTACAGAGCCACTTCTCACAGAAAAAACCAATAGACTGGCTCCAAAAAAGGAGCAATGGCTTCACAAAATGTATGACGTGCAAAGCATGCAAAATAGGACAAAATACAACGGTTCTATCAGACCCATCTGGAAAAGAGTTTGTGATAAAAACAAAAATAACTTGTGAATCCTCATTTGTGGTATACATGCTAAGATGTCATTGTGGAAAAGAGTACATAGGAAGTACCAAATGCCCTCTAAAGAAAAGAATTTTAGAACATATTCGGGCAATACAAAACAATGACAACACATATGCCATGGCTAAACATCTGAAAACACACATTGGAAAAACGTGGCAAGACATCAAGTATTTGGGGTTAGCATCCATCCCCACACAAGAGAGAGAGGGGGTGATAGACTGCTAAAATTGAGACGACTGGAGTCGAAACTTATAATCAAGTTCAAAACAAAACAGCCGAGGGGTCTGAACGCAGATGAGGAAATGCATGTGCACTTATAGAGAAAAAGAACTAAAAATACTAATTATTGACTTTGATATGAACTCTGTGTGAAAGAACAATTAAAAATAAGGCCTATGTGACAAAGAATTGGGTTAAAGTGTGGGACATAGGGCACTCAGCCCGACAAACAGACAACAGAATAACAGATATGTTGAATAGTCCATGATGTTGTGCCTAACCATAAGCACTAATAGGACATTAATAATCATTTGTGTATTTGAATGTATGCTTCATTCAGGAAATACAGTTCATGATAAGTTTAAGTGAAATTTCACCCACACACATACCCTTCTAGAATGTAAAAATGTTAATAAAACACATTTAATGTGAAAAACTACAAGGCCCAGAATTCCTCACTTTGTAAAACCGAGTGAGAGAGTATAAAATGTGGAAAGAGAAAAGGGACTTTTGTAGAACACTGCCGTGACCAAGAACGTTTGTTCGAAACGCGTAGGAGTTTTGCTTGAGACCAAAAAATAAATCTACAGTGAAAAGAAGAGTGCCGCGTCTCCTTTGTATATATATATATATATATATATATATATATCCAACGATTGCAGGAAACCCTTTTGAAGAAGGTCACTGGAAGAATCAAGTTTCATCACTTTGTTTAATGGCAGCATGCAAGCAGGCGACATGGCAGAGAATACATCACACAATCCTTACGCCAGACGCGTTTCAGGAGCCTCAAACTCCCTTCCTCAGTGGCGTGTAGTTCTCAGAGATGAAAGCGCTGTTTTGTTGCACACCCTTTATTTAAAACACCTGCTGCGGTGGGCGTTGCCGACTGCACAGCCTTCTGGATGTTGTGGTGCACAATGTTAAGTTACAGGTAAGCGCGCTGTTCAATTTCTCCTTTTAGCACAATTTTTGTCCCAAGTGGGTTGATGAGGGCACCGACAGTCACCTGCCCCGCTTTGTTGCTGCCACCGTGAATGAGCGGGCACCACCCTGCAGCGGCGCCAGCCCGTCTTCCTCCTTACATCCCAAACACCGTAAGGCACTTGGCAAGACCCGCAACTAAGCGGTGGACCTTCCTGCGCGACCGGGACCGGCCGTATAAACATCCAACGATTGCAGGAAACCCTTTTGAAGAAGGTCACTGGAAGAATCAAGTTTCATCACTTTGTTTAATGGCAGCATGCAAGCAGGCGACATGGCAGAGAATACATCACACAATCCTTACGCCAGACGCGTTTCAGGAGCCTCAAACTCCCTTCCTCAGTGGCGTGTAGTTCTCAGAGATGAAAGCGCTGTTTTGTTGCACACCCTTTATTTAAAACACCTGCTGCGGTGGGCGTTGCCGACTGCACAGCCTTCTGGATGTTGTGGTGCACAATGTTAAGTTACAGGTAAGCGCGCTGTTCAATTTCTCCTTTTAGCACAATTTTTGTCCCAAGTGGGTTGATGAGGGCACCGACAGTCACCTGCCCCGCTTTGTTGCTGCCACCGTGAATGAGCGGGCACCACCCTGCAGCGGCGCCAGCCCGTCTTCCTCCTTACATCCCAAACACCGTAAGGCACTTGGCAAGACCCGCAACTAAGCGGTGGACCTTCCTGCGCGACCGGGACCGGCCGTATAAACATCCAACGATTGCAGGAAACCCTTTTGAAGAAGGTCACTGGAAGAATCAAGTTTCATCACTTTGTTTAATGGCAGCATGCAAGCAGGCGACATGGCAGAGAATACATCACACAATCCTTACGCCAGACGCGTTTCAGGAGCCTCAAACTCCCTTCCTCAGTGGCGTGTAGTTCTCAGAGATGAAAGCGCTGTTTTGTTGCACACCCTTTATTTAAAACACCTGCTGCGGTGGGCGTTGCCGACTGCACAGCCTTCTGGATGTTGTGGTGCACAATGTTAAGTTACAGGTAAGCGCGCTGTTCAATTTCTCCTTTTAGCACAATTTTTGTCCCAAGTGGGTTGATGAGGGCACCGACAGTCACCTGCCCCGCTTTGTTGCTGCCACCGTGAATGAGCGGGCACCACCCTGCAGCGGCGCCAGCCCGTCTTCCTCCTTACATCCCAAACACCGTAAGGCACTTGGCAAGACCCGCAACTAAGCGGTGGACCTTCCTGCGCGACCGGGACCGGCCGTATAAACATCCAACGATTGCAGGAAACCCTTTTGAAGAAGGTCACTGGAAGAATCAAGTTTCATCACTTTGTTTAATGG